>NW_024070212.1:55523081-56123081 GCF_014754425.2 Oryx dammah
GACAAGCCACTGATACAACCCCACCCACAGTGAGGAAGCTCCACAATAAAGAGAACTCCACAAATTACCAGAATATAAAAAGGCCATTCCAAACGCAGCAATATAACCAAGATGAAGAGACAGAGGAATACCCAACAGGTAAAGGAGCAGGAGAAATGCCCACCAAACCAGACAAAAGAGGAAGAGATAGGGAATCTACCTGAGAAAGAATTCCGAATATTGATAGTGAAAATGATCCAAAATCTTGAAGTCAAAATGGAATCACAGATAAATACCCTAGAGACAAGGATTGAGAAGATGCAAGAAAGGTTCAACAAGGACCTAGAAGAAATAAAAAAGAGTCAATATACAATGAATAATGCAATAAATGAGATCAGAAACACTCTGGAGGCAACAAATAATAGAATAACGGAGGCAGAAGATAGGATTAGTGAAATAGAAGACAGAATGGTAGAAATAAATGAATCAGAGAGGAAAAAAGAAAAACGAATTAAAAGAAATGAGGACAATCTCAGAGACCTCCAGGACAATATGAAACGCTCCAACATTCGAATTATAGGAGTCCCAGAAGAAGAAGACAAAAAGAAAGACCATGAGAAAATCCTTGAGGAGATAATAGTTGAAAACTTCCCTAAAATGGGGAAGGAAATAATCACCCAAGTCCAAGAAACCCAGAGAGTCCCAAATAGGATAAACCCAAGGCGAAACACCCCAAGACACATATTAATCAAATTAACAAAGATCAAACACAAAGAACAACTATTAAAAGCAGCAAGGGGAAAACAACAAATAACACACAAGGGGATTCCCATAAGGATAACAGCTGATCTCTCAATAGAAACTCTTCAGGCCAGGAGGGAATGGCAAGACATACTTAAAGTGATGAAAGAAAATAACCTACAGCCCAGATTACTATACCCAGCAAGGATCTCATTCAAATACGAAGGAGAAATCAAAAGCTTTACAGACAAGCAAAAGCTGAGAGAATTCAGCACCACCAAACCAGCTCTCCAACAAATTCTAAAGGATATTCTCTAGACAGGAAACACAAAAAGGGAGTATAAACCCAAACCCAAAATAATAAAACAAATGGCAACGGGATCATACTTATCAATAATTACCTTAAACGTAAATGGATTGAATGCCCCAACCAAAAGGCAAAGACTGGCCGATTGGATACAAAAACAAGATCCCTCTATATGCTGCTTACAAGAGACCCACCTCAAAACAAGGGACACATACAGACTGAAAGTGAAGGGTTGGAAAAAGATATTCCATGCAAATAGAGACCAAAAGAAAGCAGGAGTGGCAATACTCATATCCGATAAAATAGACTTTAAAACAAAGGCTGTGAAAAGAGACAAAGAAGGCCACTACATAATGATCAAAGGATCAATCCAAGAAGAAGATATAACAATTATAAATATATATGCACCCAATATAGGAGCACCGCAATATGTAGGACAAATGCTAACAAGTATGAAAGGGGAAATTAACAACAACACAATAATAGTGGGAGACTTTAATACCCCACTCACACATATGGACAGATCAACTAAACAGAAAATTAACAAAGAAACGCAAACTTTAAATGATACATTAGACCAGTTAGACCTAATTGATATCTATAGGACATTTCACCCCAAAACAATGAATTTCACCTTTTTCTCAAGTGCTCATGGAACCTTCTCGAGGATAGATCACATCCTGGGCCATAAATATAACCTTGATAAATTCAAAAAAATCGAAATCATTCCAAGCATCTTTTCTGACCATAATGCACTAAGATTAGATCTCAATTACAGGAGGAAACCTATTAAAAATTCCAACATATGGAGGCTGAACAACACGCTTCTGAATAACAAACAAATCACGGAAGAAATCAAAAAAGAAATCAAAATATGCATAGAAACTAATGAAAATGAAAACACAACAACCCAAAACCTGTGGGACACTATAAAAGCAGTGCTAAGAGGAAAGTTCATAGCAATACAGGCATACCTCAAGAAACAATAAAAAAGTCAAATAAATAACCTAACTCTACACCTAAAGCAACTAGAAAAGGAAGAATTAGAGAACCCCAGAGTTAGCAGAAGGAAAGAAATCTTAAAAATTAGGGCAGAAATAAATGCAAAAGAAACAAAAGAGACCATAGCAAAAATCAACAAAGCCAAAAGCTGGTTCTTTGAAAGGATAAATAAAATTGACAGACCATTAGCCAGACTCATCAAGAAGCAAAGAGAGAAAAATCAAATCAATAAAATTAGAAATGAAAATGGAGAGATCACAACAGACAACACAGAAATACAAAGGATCATAAGAGACTACTATCAGCAATTATATGCCAATAAAATGGACAACCTGGAAGAAATGGACAAATTCTTAGAAAAATACAATTTTCCAAAACTAAACCAGGAAGAAATAGACAATCTTAACAGACCCATCACAAGCACGGAAATTGAAACTGTAATCAGAAATCTTCCAGCAAACAAAAGCCCAGGTCCAGACGGCTTCACAGCTGAATTCTACCAAAAATTTCGAGAAGAGTTAACACCTATCCTACTCAAACTCTTCCAGAAAATTGCAGAGGAAGGGAAACTTCCAAACTCATTCTATGAGGCCACCATCACCCTAATACCAAAACCTGACAAAGATACTACAAAAAAGGAAAACTACAGGCCAATATCACTGATGAATATAGATGCAAAAATCCTCAACAAAATTCTAGCAATCAGAATCCAACAACACATTAAAAAGATCGTACACCATGACCAAGTGGGCTTTATCCCAGGGATGCAAGGATTCTTCAACATCCGCAAATCAATCAATGTAATTCACCACATTAACAAATTGAAAAATAAAAACCATATGATTATCTCAATAGATGCAGAGAAGGCCTTTGACAAAATTCAACATCCATTTATGATAAAAACTCTCCAGAAAGCAGAAATAGAAGGAACATACCTCAATATAATAAAAGCTATATATGACAAACCCACAGCAAACATTATCCTCAATGGTGAAAAATTGAAAGCATTTCCCCTTAAGTCAGGAACAAGACAAGGGTGCCCACTTTCACCACTACTATTCAACATAGTTCTGGAAGTTTTAGCCACAGCAATCAGAGCAGAAAAAGAAATAAAAGGAATCCAAATTGGAAAAGAAGAAGTAAAACTCTCACTGTTTGCAGATGACATGATCCTCTACATAGAAAACACTAAAGACTCTACCAGAAAATTACTAGAGCTAATTAATGAATATCGTAAAGTTGCAGGATATAAAATCAACACACAGAAATCCCTTGCATTCGTATACACTAATAATGAGAAAGTAGAAGAAGAAATTAAGGAAACAATTCCATTCACCATTGCAACAAAAAGAATAAAATACTTAGGAATATATCTACCTAAAGAAACTAAAGGCCTATATACAGAAAACTTTAAAACACTGATGAAAGAAATCAAAGAGGACACTAATAGATGGAGAAATATACCATGCTCATGGATCGGAAGAATCAGTATAGTGAAAATGAGTATATTACCCAAAGCAATTTACAAATTCAATGCAATCCCTATCAAGATACCGGCGATATTTTTCACAGAACTAGAACAAATAATTTCAAGATTTGTATGGAAATACAAAAAACCACGAATAGCCAAAGCAATCTTGAGAAAGAAGGATGGAACTGGAGGAATCAATTTGCCTGACTTCAGGCTCTACTACAAAGCCACAGTCATCAAGACAGTATGGTATTGGCACAAAGACAGACATATAGATCAATGGAACAAAATAGAAAGCCCAGAGATAAATCCACACACATATGGACACCTTATCTTTGACAAAGGAGGCAAGAATATACAATGGAGTAAAGACAATCTCTTTAACAAGTGGTGCTGGGAAAACTGGTCAACCACTTGTAAAAGAATGAAGCTAGATCACTTTCTAACACCACACACAAAGATAAACTCAAAATGGATTAAAGATCTAAATGTAAGACCAGAAACTATAAAACTCTTAGAGGAGAACATAGGCAAAACACTCTCTGATATAAACCACAGCAGGATCCTCTATGATCCACCTCCCAGAATTCTGGAAATAAAAGCAAAAATAAACAAATGGGATCTAATTAAAATTAAAAGCTTCTGCACAACAAAGGAAAACATAAGCAAAGTGAAAAGACAGCCTTCCGAATGGGAGAAAATAATAGCAAATGAAGCAACTGACAAACAACTAATCTCAAAAATATACAAGCAACTCCTGCAGCTCAATTCCAGAAAAATAAACGACCCAATCAAAAAATGGGCCAAAGAACTAAATAGACATTTCTCCAAAGAAGACATACGGATGGCTAACAAACACATGAAAACATGCTCAACATCACTCATTATTAGAGAAATGCAAATCAAAACCACAATGAGGTACCACTTCACACCAGTCAGAATGTCTGCGATCCAAAAATCTGCAAGCAATAAATGCTGGAGAGGGTGTGGAGAGAAGGGAACCCTCCTACACTGTTGGTGGGAATGCAAACTAGTACAGCCACTATGGAGAACAGTGTGGAGATTCCTTAAAAAATTGCAAATAGAAATGCCTTATGACCCAGCAATCCCACTGTTGGGCATACACACAGAGGAAACCAGAATTGAAAGAAACACATGTACCCCAATGTTCATCGCAGCACTGTTTATAATAGCCAGGACATGGAAACAACCTAGATGTCCATCAGTAGATGAATGGATAAGAAAGCTGTGGTACATATACACAATGGAGTATTACTCAGCCATTAAAAAGAATACATTTGAATCAGTTCTGATGAGATGGATGAAACTGGAGCCGATTATACAGAGTGAAGTGAGCCAGAAAGAAAAACACCAATACAGTATACTAACACATATATATGGAATTTAGGAAGATGGCAATGATGACCCTGTATGCAGGACAGCAAAAAAGACACAGATGTGTATAGCGGACTTTTGGACTCAGAGGGAGAGGGAGAGGGTGTGATGATTTGGGAGAATGGCATTGAAACATGTATAATATCATGTAAGAATCGAAATGCCAGTCTATGTCTGATGCAGGATATGACACGCTTGGGGCTGACGCGCGGGGATGACCCAGAGAGATGTTGTGGGGAGGGGGGTGGGAGGGGGGTTCATGTTTGGGAACGCATGTACACCTGTGGTGGATTCATGTCAATCTATGCCAAAACCAATACAGAATTGTAAAGTAAAAATTAAAAATAAATAAATAAATTTAAAAAAAAAAAAGGAAACAGAGGATCACATGTGCTGATAACCAGCAAGCAAACTGGGTTCTGAGCCAGGAATCAGTCAGAAGCTAGGGTACAGAAAACTGAAGATCCAGAGGACTGGGTAGGAGTTTGGAAGAGGACTTCAGAGATCTCCTTAATTAGACTGAAGATTACTTCATCACTGGCCTAAAGCAGATGAAATAATTTTCTACCTAAGGAAGTTCCCCAAGAATGTCTCTCCTCTCTTTTTGTTTTGGATCTCAATTTAGATCTCAATCAGTTGTTTTCTGCTTAAAGTGATGACTCTCTCTGTCCTTTTGAGTGTATCTGGCATATAGTAAATTGAATTGCAGTACAGTTTGGGAAAATAAGATCACTGCATACAGTTTTGTGGGCTGCGAATTATACAAGTCCACGGGATTCAATTTATTTTATAGTCTTGTAACGCTATATAGTTGTCTTGGGTAGTGGTATGTTTATAAAGTCATGGAGGGATTTCAAATACCCTATATCAGATGACTGTGATAGCTTGGGGCCTGCTGGGGTGGCTAATAATGATTTTCAGAGGCTTCCATGCAGAATTTTATAATATTCCATCTAAATTCCTTCTCAGAATTACTATAATATCCTAGTTGGATCAAAGAAGATTAAGATATTAATGTTCTTAAAAAAAGTATTCTTCAACCCAAAAGACACATGAATAAAAGGAATAAGGAAAGTTGACAATTGAAGCTCAGGTCATAAATTATGAATCAATTCAACATATCTTACTATGGTCAGATAGTATCCCAAGAATAAGAGTATGTTCACTGTTCACCCTTTACAAAAAGAGCGATTTTTGTTGTCTTGTATAAAATGGATCTCAAATCCAGATCTATCAGCCTTCAAAACCCATGTGGAGGATCTCAGCTCTGATTTAACTTGACCTTGGGAAAATTATTTCCTTTTCCAAATCCCAGTTTTCCCTTCTATATAATGTGGATGAGAGTATTTCACAAGGTTGTCTGAAAATATCAATATAAGGACTTTGTAGAAGACTCAGAGAATGCCAGAAAACATTCTTCTAATCTGGGAATGTCTGCTAAACATTGAACTTTTATATTCAATAGAGAACCATTTTAACAAATGTTTTGCCCCTACAAACAATTCTTCCAAATACTGTTTCCTGAGCTTCAGTTAGTTTTGATACTGATCAACTAGATACTAAAAAGCTATCATTCACAATCAACTATATTAACTACTCGAGCCTGTGTTCATCAGTAAATTAATCTTTGTATTTTCCTGGAATTCAAAATGTGCCAGTAAGTAAATACTGCTGTGCTTAAGATTATACAGAATGAATGATAAATGACAGCCACAATATCACCTGCTCACCACTCACGTCAAGCTCATCGGCTTCTGACGGATAAGAACACCCATGGGGAAAGCAGAAAGTGAGAACTTAAGGAAACAATAGTGATGGAGTTAAATATAAGGAATTAGTAAATGTTGAGGTGAGTGACAGGGAGAATTAATTTACATGGCTGTAACACCAGTCTCTTTATTACATGGAACGTTAAAGTTGGATGAAACAATAGATATAAGAGTCTTTGGTTCAGTCCTGGAAACTTTCTCTTGTCTACCCACTCTTCTGAGTGAACTCAGTTACTCTCATGGCTTGAAATCTCATCTACACACTGATGACTCCCAAGTTTTTATCTCTCCCTAGATTTCCTCCTTGAATTCAGGTTCATATCTGCATCCATATGGATATCTAATGGGCTTCCCAGGTGGCGCTAGTGGTAAAGAACCTGCCTGTCAATACAGGAGACATAAAGACTCAGGTTGGATCCCTGGGTCGAGAAGACCCCTAGAGAAAGAAATGGCAAAAGCATCTCAAATTCAAAATTTTGCAAACTAACTTCTGACCTCCCAGCCACCAAATTTTCTCCACTTACGTCTTTCCCTTCTCAATCAGTGATAATACCACCCTTCCAAGTGTTCAGACCAAAACCCTTGAAGTCTTCTGTGACTTTAATTTTTCCCCCTTCCCTTCCCCTACCCCACACATCTAAATCATTAGCAAACTTGTCTATGATAAGATCACACCACATTAATGACGTCTACCACAATATCCCTGTTCATAGCCACTGTCGTTTCTCACTCCCAACAGCTCCCTACAGAGTATCCCTCAATACTTTTGTGTTCTAACAGAGCTTATACAAGATGAGTGACGTGGGAAAACCCTCTACAGTGTTTCCTCAACACTGCAGACAGAATGAGTCCAGAACCAGCACAAGCGAGCACACCTCCTCTTCTATGGATTCTGATTTCACTCAAAGCGAAAGTCCAGATCTTTCCAGTGGTCTGGGCCCTGCTACCTCGCCACCTCAGCTCTCCCCCACTCTTCCTCGCTTGGTCACATCAAGCATATTCTCATCTCCATGCTGCTGCACCCAGTGCCCACTCCCAGGGTTGTCAGTGGACTCTCCCCTCACTCATCTCAGGTCTCCACCCAGATGTTATGTCTAGTGAGACATTCCCTGACTACCCTGCATGAAACAGTAGCCTGCATTCTCCCCTTATCCTAGCCCCACCATCACTGCCTATCCCCTCTGCCAGTTTATTTTACTGCATAGCAACTTACTACCATGAACCTGCTATACATTGACATGTTTTTATTACCTGTATCATCTGAAGAAAATATATACTTCATGAGATCAGGAGTTTTAAAAAAGACCCGCTGCTCTCTCTCCTGTCGTGCCATAGCAAGCATTCAGTAAATCATTGTTTAAAGAACATACAAGTCCATTTGCTAACTTACAGATGGAGAAATGGAGGATCAGGGAGGCCCCATGCCTTGTCTTTGATTTTATGGTGGGACAGAGTAGAACCTTGTCTGGAACCTTCAGTTTCCTCTGCCCATTCCAGAGTTATTTTCTTTTTCTTACTGCACCTTGGTGCTTTTAAACTTCCTGGATTACTGAGAAGTTTCCATTGCAGTTGTTAACTACTATATATATTTCTTATCAATTCAAATAGAAGAAAGCCCATTACTTTCTTACCTGTATCTTTTCAATTAGTGTTTCATTTTCTGGCACAGCGGGGTCTATAGCAATGATAATTCCCTCATAGCCATTGTTATTCAGCCGAACAAGGGAAGTATTGGACCCCTGCAGCAGGTATAACATTAAGAGGAAGACAAAACTTCTGAATAACCCCATTGTTCTTCTTGAGTTGGTCCAGGCCCCAGTGTTGTTCAAGTGGCATTTCTTTCACCTTTAATCTCTCCATATATATATATATGTATATATACTCCTGAACATTATCAATGTTGGCTAGTTATGGGACTTTGACTGTATAAAGGTCAAAGTTACATATGTGAGAAAATATTTGACTTCAGATAACACAATTGTTTTATTGTATGTTACTGTAAAATGACCTGAATCATAGATGAGTTCAGAACATTTTATAAAATACATTGCACACATTCCTTTTGGGACATATTTTCTATGCTTTCTAAATCTGGCTAATTTCCTCAGTATAGACATATACTTTGTATTTTCTGAAGAGTGCAGTGTGACAATAAATAAAATTTCATCATGATATTAATAGAAAAAAATGCTAATTTTGTAATTCAGTTTTACATTGATTTAACTATTATTTAGATTATTTACTAACAGTAAAAATAATAGAAGAGAATGTTAAGATTACTAAATGTAAATAATGTCAAATTAGGTAAAATGGCTTTGAAAATTATAAGTATTTTAAAGACTGATAAATTGAGGGAAATTTAATAAAGTTATTAAAGTTTTTAAAGCCCTGTCCAGTAAAGAATGCATAGAATTTGTTTTTAATCAATTATATAAAAAAAAGAATGGTATGTGTTGGTTATTATTGAGGCAGAGTGAATCATCTTAATAGTTAATATTTATTCAGTACTTACCAGGGCAGAGATTCTTTCACTTACTCCTTACTGCAACTCTGTAACATAAGTATGAATATTATTTTCATTTTATACTTGGGGAAACTGAGGCATACAGTTTTAATACCTTGCCAAGATCACATAGGTAGTGAATGGCAGAGTCAGTATTTGAACCCAATATTCTTACTCCAGAGTTTTCTCATACTCCACAATAAGACAATATTGTCTTATAAGGCAAATAATATAATAAATTTTTTAATGAAAAAAGGGGGTCAGGATAGGAATTATAATGATGAGTTAAGTATATCTAGTCCTAAAGAAAAGGAGCCAGGACTCATCAGAAATCCAGAAGAGAACTGAAAATAAAATAATAAAAAATATCTTTAAATTAAGAGCTTAAGTAGGAGGATACCTGTGCTACATTCTGAAAAAGCAAAAGATTTTTATCAAGATATAAGTTTTATCATATGTGTTCAGATTCTGACCTCTTAGGGAGCATCTCACACCCTCCTTCCATTCATTCAGGAATATTATGAAATAACTTTACATTCATAGAATTAATATTTTATGCAAGATACAGGGTGGAGCTGCTATACTAGCCACTGCAGGTGAATTGTGATTACCTGGAGGGATTAGACTGCTGCTGCTGCTGCTGCTGCTAAGTCGATTCAGTCATGTCCGACTCTGCTCAACCCCATAGATGGCAACCCACCAGGCTCCGCCATCCCTGGGATTCTCCAGGCAAGAACACTGACTGGAGTGGGTTGCCATTTCCTTCTCCAATACATGAACGTGAAAAGTGAAAATGAAGTCGCTCAGTCGTGTCCGACTTGGTATTGACAAATATATACTAGGCAGTCTTTCTTGGTTTCCTCACTGACCTCACTTCCTACTTCCCCTGCCTCTCCCTGAACTCTAGCTTAGGGGCTTCAAGCACACCGAGCAAGGTCTCATCCCATAGAATGCTCAAGAAACTGATTTTAACTGATGGACTGACTGAATTAGTGAAGGACCACCATTTTAACCCCAAATAAAAACATATCACAGTGCATAAACAGAAACTTGTTTGAGGTCTCTGAAATGTTGGAGAAATCTGGGAGCTCAAATCCTCCCTAAAGTTTGGGGGATATATAGTTTATTTTCAGGAGAGGCCATCGTTCCCTCAATAAAATCAGGAAACTCTTGGCTAGAATGTTGGAAAAGAGATCCTTCTATTAAAAAAAAAAAAAAAAAAAAAGAGAGATCCTTCATCTTTGCCAGAGGTGTTAGGAAAAGCTCCCTTCAAGTACTAGATACATGATGCCCCATGAAAATAGACAAATATTTATCACATTCTCCTTTTACTTGTTCCTGGAAGCCCAGAAAGGAGTGATGCTTTGTAGAGCCTGAAAAAGGACCACCATGGAAATGAAGATGATTATATGCCCTGACTTATTTTTCCATATATCTCCTTTGCTGAATTTCTAATGCTAGTTGTAAAGAGGGAATGATAATTGTAAAGATGGTATCTCAGAGCTATCCCCTTCCATAACTAGTCCGCCTCTTCCAGATTCCTAGTTGGTTGGTCCAGCTTCAAAGGTCTCCATCAGCTTAACCTCATGTGGGCTTTAGAGGCAGAGACTGGCTGGTCAAAAATCAGAAAAGGCCATGATAAATGGGTCTAAATCAAATCATGCTTAGGGAAAGAGGCTAACTTATAGGACACTTAGAAGGGTTGGATTTCCTTGTCTATTACTGAACCAAGGAGCTTAGAAAAAATTTAGTTGTTACCCAACATAACAAAGAGTTGGACACGACTTAGCCACTGAGCAACAACAACAGATCAAAACTTATGATTTCACAGCTGTTACTGTTACAATGATGCCAAGTACTGTTTCCTTTTTTTCAAGTGAGTTGATTTAAAGGTATATTAAGAAAATAGTAGAATGGGTACATGAACATGGTAACAAAGAGTCTGACGTGACTGAGTGACTTCACTTTTCACTTTCAGGTTGATATATGCAATATTAAAAATTGTTAAAAATTTTCAAATATAATTGCTATGAATTGTTTTTATATAATACTTTTATTATGCATGAAAAACTTTATTCAGCTTCAAAATACAGGGTTTTATTAAGTTTAGTTTTCACATAATAACCCAAAGGGAAAACAGTTGGTAGAATTTGATTAATAATAGATTCCAGTTGGTAACAGTTTCTATTATATAGTATCAACGTTTGAGTGAGCATTTAGAAAACTTACATTTACTGTGTTAATAATTCCCTATTCTACTCTCTTTCTGTCCCAAGTAGGTATTTTATTGGCTGCCAAAAATCATGGTGAATTCACATTTGAATGAGTAACACTGTTTTCCAAGAGCCATAAAGCAAACAAACATGTTTCTCCTTGCTATTTTACATTTATCAAAAATAGCATAAGTCTCTTCCACTCCTCACAGGGGGAATCAATATGCCAAGTTAAGAAAATGAGATATTAATTTTATGTTCTTTTTTTCTTTTTAACATTCCATCCCAGATTCTCCTTTTTGGGGGAGTTTAGGTGAGTAACACTGAATTCTCCAGGGAGAGTCAGATTTCTGATTGCCATAGTGGCACAGGATCTCTTGTCAAGGGATTTTTAAATCATGGGTCAGTCACATGGTAAGGCAGTAACAGCCAGCTTCTTTCCTTATGAAAAGAGGATTTGGATTGGCATTACTGAGGCAGGCGTACAGTCTATGATTTCACTTTTGATTTCCTTGAAGGAATGATGTTTGTAATATCTTCATTTTTAAAAAATGAAAAGTTTCTTTCTGAATTGTAAAACTGAGTTACTCCCCCTTAAGAAATTTCCTGAAGGTAATGAGTTCTCCACTAATAACACAGAATTTAGGGTATAAATAGGTTGGAATTCCTCCTTTGATATTGTTTCTTCCTCCTTTTGTGCATCTTCCTATGTATATTGGAAGTGTGGATTGCACTGTGTATATTCTGTTCTAGATTACTTGTGCTAAGCACACATTGGTCAGAATCCTTTCCTGCCTTCTAGAGCCAGATCTGGAAATCAATCTCTCTTTACTGCTAGCACACAATTTATGAGAGCTTGCGGTTCCCTCTGTACCTAATTAGATAAGTACCAGCTTTTCAAACTATGTTTTGGAATAATAGAGGGAGTATGTTCTGAGTTCTAGACCTAGAAAGAAGCATTAGAAATCCCAACTGTTTCTTCAGGTCAAATCATATTTCTTAGTCCAGTTTTGCCATTGATCTAGCCAATATTTTGATTTTCTAACTCCTATGCTGCTGCTGCTGCTGCTAAGTCGCTTCAGTCGTGTCCGAGGCTGGGGGTTTTGTGTATATGTCTGTGATTTAAAAGCCCAAAATATTAGTTAAATAGGAAACAGTATAAAATCACATATTTATAGTTTCTTGGAACATCCCACCAATAAGGTTTCCTATTGGCCCTTCTTCCTACTTAGTGACCAGCTTTCCCCTTTCTTTTCTCATTCTCTGCTTATTCTCACTTTTTCCTTTCAGGACTGTTAAATTCCTGGAACTGCAAATATTTTTCTCTTTTCTACAAAGTAGTACTTTAGCTCTCTCCTGCTGCTGTTCCCAAACTTGTACATTTAAGCCTGTTAAAGATGAATGAATGAGTGATTGTCACTCACTCAGTCATGTCCGACTCTTTGCAACCCAATGGACTGTAGCTTGCTAGGCTCCTCTGTCCGTGGGATTCTCCAGGTAAGAATACTGGAGTGGGTTGCCATGTAAGAGCTATATAGTCTTATATAAAGAAAACGAAGTCTACTTTCCAGCAGGTTCTTCCTATGGGGACAGACAGACAGAAAGTGAAAGTGAAGTTGCTTAGTCCTATCGGACTCTAACACCATGGATTGTAGCTTGCCAGGCTCCTCTGTTCATGGAATTTTCCAGGCAAGAGTACCGGAGTGGTTTGCCATTTCCTTCTCCAGGGGATCTTCCCGACCCAGCGATCAAACCCTCTCTCACATTGCAGGCAGACGCTTTGCCATCTGAGTCGCCAGGGGAAACCCTTAGATAGTCAGAGGTGGTTTTATTTTCTCTCATTGTTAGAGAACTAGACCTTGTTCAACTAGCCTCTATAGTGCTAGCCATATGGTGTAAAACCCTATTTTCAAAGATTTTTAATTTCATAATCAAGCAGTTAGGCAGCCTTCTTACCAAATCCTTAGTCACTAGATTTTCCAGCTCCAGTTCCTCTTGCACATCAGTTGTCCCACATACAATGTCATCTTTCCGTTCTCCAATTCTTCAAGAGAATATCGTTACCTTCAGACTGGCACAAGCCTTGACTTGCTATTTAGAATATATCAGAATCTGGTCAATTTACAGTTTCAATTTTATCTTTTAATACCACCAGTAATAAATATTTCTCTTGCATACTTTGTGAAAAATCACCTTTACTTTCCACTATGGTACTTTCCACTTGACCACATTCATTTTTCTAATTAATCAATATCTAGCTTAAATTCTGCTACCTATGAAGGTTTCCCTGACCAATGGCTCCTGTCAATTCCCTTCTCTGAATTTCTGTACCCTTTGATTAATAACCTGGTTTTCTACACAGAGAATTCTCTCAATTTCAGAATTTAGGGGTTGAGGTTTTGAATAGCTTCATAATACAATTTTAGTGCTGGAAGACCTGAGAGACCATCCAGTTCAACCACTGATATTATGGATGACAACACATGCCCTAGGAAGATTAGTGACTTAGTAGCAAAACTCCAGCCGGAACATCTGACTTTTGCCCAGTGTGACCTCTTCTCATGGCTTCCTGCTCCCAACACTGAGCCAGTCCCTCCTTATTCCCCCTGGCTGCCACTGCTATTGCTATTTATTATACCAGCTGTACCCCTGAACTCAAGGTACCTGTTTCTTTTTAGGAGTTGTAAAGTTAACAGATGCTACAGAAATTTTGTAAGTTAAAGATTCCTAAGTTAAAGACTTTCTCATTGTGTAATCAGAATTGGATGAACCACAAAGAGAAAAAAAAAAAAATCCTTTGAGCAAAATTGCATTACACTGAAAGTTTGTCCAAAGAATTTTATGCCAGGAGCAAGTACTCACAGATTCATCTATTCATAAAGATCTCTATAATCCATTCTTATATATATATGGGATCCTGTAAGGATCAGGGAGAACTAATATTTATTGAGCATCCATGTCAGATACTCTTATTGTTACTTTACATTAATTCATTTAGTTTTCATAATCACTAACTTTAAATTTTTATTTTTTAAAAAATATTTTGTTGTAGTATAGTTGGTTTAAAATGTTGTTAGTTTCGGCTGTATAGCAAATTGAGTCATAAGACAGGTATCCTATTATCTTCCTCCTTCTACAAATGGTGAAACAGAGACCAGAGATGTAAAGTAAATTTTCTGAATAATAAGCCCATAGAAGGAAGAACATGGGATTTGAACTTATATCTCTTGTCTCTACATCATGTCATGGGTAGCTATATTTTGCCCGTTTGGTTACACAATGGACTATGGTGGTGGACCCTGTTGGTGCTCTGCCCCATCTCCTCTTGCTGTTTTACTGTTCCTGTATACCTCTTTTCTCTGTGTCAGGGGACTTTTCTCAGTCGCTCACACTGGCAACTCTTCTCTGGAGGACGGTCCTCAGGCTAGGGAGCTTCTTATCTGTTTATGCAGAGAGCCATTGGTAGCTCACATCCTCCCGGGTGGTCCTTAGCCAGTGACTGACAAGTGTAGGGACTGTGAAATCTGAGCGCCTTTGCTTCAAGTTGGGACAAGTTCTAAGACGTAACTTGGATATTAGAGTTCCCTGTGGAAACAACCTTAAAAAATCTCCACAGGGCTGTAACCAACATCCTACTTGACTTCATCTTTCCTTCTTTTGTTTTCTTTCCTCCTTTTCCATTGTTTTCTTTGAGAAGTTCCTTAATAAATTGCTTGTATATAAAGTCTTGTCTCAGGGTTTAATTTTGGTGAATCCATTCTAAGATAGAGTATTGTGACTTAATTTCTCAAATATTATTTATTAAACACTTCCTATATGCCAAGCACTATGTGATATTCTTTAAATCTATTAACTCACTGAATCCTCACAAGAACTTATGAGTAGATACCATTTCTCATTTTACAAATGAGAAAGCTGAGCCTTTATGATCCTCAAGGTCACACAGCCAGTAGGTGTCAGAACCAAGCTGAAACCCTGGTCTGATTCCCAAGGCATATTCATAACCCCTATGCTGTACTCCTCAAGGATACATAATTTCCCCTGGTAAGGAAGCCAACTCATAGTCAGCCCCTCCATCTGTGGGAGAATACAAAAAGAAATGATACAAAGTCTAGTGTAAAACACAAATTATCATATATTTTACAGTTTTCTTCTCCTAATCAAGAAGTCTACATTTCAGTGACTGGGGAGAGCAAGAAATCTTTTCCGGGCAAAACATATTATATGACACTTCATATAGTCTTTAGACTAGTGCCTTGGATATTTGTGGAGTATTTGCTTCCTGATAAGCTCAGAAGATAAAAAAAGTGCTTACTCTTAAGGAATCTATAATTCAGTGAAGGAGGCTGATCTGTGAAGGTCTATAATGCAGTCTGACAAACACTGTAATAAAAGCACGAGATAGCACAGAAGAAGGAGTAAAATACTCTGATTCAGTCCTAGAGATGAGTTAGGGAATGACTCATGAGTCATAAAGAATGGATAGGATTTTAGTGTTTTATTTTCTCTCATTTTAATTTAATTGTCCTTTATTATTTTACAATAGAAGAACAAATACCAGAATTGTGTTTGAAATAGAAGCCAGGATCACAGAGGTAGAAAATGGCCTGTATCTGTGATTCTTATTAGAAATCTAATACAAAGACCTAGCTAGACCTCATTTACTTGCTCTGGTGGAAAGAACAGTTGTGCTTTCCTCTGATTGATAGATTCTCTTTAAAATGACTCAGAATTATTTTATACTTAGAATATTCACTTTCAAGCAGTTATCACTTATATTTATAACTATATAAAAGTGGGACTCTGAGATTTCAAATGTTTCTAATATGGAGATGTGAACTTGAACATATTAATGGCCATGCTAGGTAAAGGAGAGTGATTTCCAAATCAAAGGAGAGTGGTTTCCAACCTGTGGATTAAGACTCTAAGGGGACTCAAGTTTATTGAGATGCGTATTCAAATCCATATGCATATATATTCCTTTTCCAAGCTATAGATACTAGAGCTCTTATCTTGTGAAGCAGCCATAAGCAAAGCAGTTAAGAATATAAGGGTTTGGAACTGTACTGTTTGAGTTTAAACCCTAGCTTTACCATTATGTGAATGAATTTGGTTAAACTACTTGACCCTTCTGTACCTCAATTTCTCAATATATTTTGTAGTTATTCCAAAATTATTTACATGTAAAAGAACATGTAACAAAGGTAGGAAATTTGCAACAAGTAATGAAAAAGACAAAATCAGTTGGCCCTGAATGACTTTATTTTACCTCATTATAACTTTGTACAATAATTTACAGGTTCAGAGACACAATCTCTGTCCTAACAGAACCCCTTGTCTTTACACTAATTCCTCCCAATGTATTCTGCACACAGTCTTTCTCAATAAAACATGATCAAATCCGGCTGCAGTTTTTTTTTTAATCACCGTTTCCCCATTGGCTATAGGTTAAAGTCCAAGATCTGTGGCATTTTATTCAAAGGCTTCCTCTGTGGCTTAGCTACTTTCTTATTACCTTCTTAGTCCTCAATTACTTGCCCTCTCCTCTTCCAGCTTAGAAATGTTTACATTTTCTCCTTTATACTCCTATAATTACATGACATTGTATTATATCACCTGAAATCACTTTGTCTCCTTAACGAAATCGTAAACCTCTGGAAGAGCAGGGACCATGTAATTCCAGACTAAAGCACAGTGACTATTATAGAGTACAAATTGTGCTCAATGAAAAATGAATTCAAGTCAACAAATATTATATTCTAGGTTTTAGATATTGTTAGAGCAATAGTTAAGAAACAAAAATTTAGTAAGTAGGTTCTTGTACAAAGGTTACAATGAATGTTTTTTTTTTAAGCTCTAAAAAGATTGTGTTCTGAAGTGTTAATTATATTGTATGAGTACTTTAAACAGGACTCTGGTTGCATGTGATAGAAAACCAACTCACATAAGTTAGTTAAATCTATTTATATGTTTGTTCATTTGAAGGATATTAGGTACATCTCACATAGCACGACAATGGAGTAGCCCGAAGAGAACTCAAAACCAGCCCTACTGTATATTATCCAGGAACGAAGACAGAATTAGTTTTGCTGGCAACTTTGTATACCTAGGTCAGATTCTGAAAATATCTGGGGGATGATTTCCTAAAGTCTGAGATGGTCCCAAGGTGAAAAAATCCTGGCTGGCGAATGCATTAGGCTGCTATATAGGCTATTCTGGAAGAGCTAGGCTCAGTTCATCTGATATTCTTTGATACTACTTGATATTGGTGTCTGAAAGCCTTGATTATCTGGCAACAATCAGGAATATGTACTGTCATTAAACTTCCCAGATAACCAGAGCCTAATTCATTTAGTTTGAAAACTTAATTTTAACTCTTTTCAGGCCTTTCTTTCTAAAAGAGAATATATTGAATAGAATATATTGAAGATAACTTGGGTAATGTAATGGGGCACAAGAGTCAGTGCAGGTGTCAAGAGTCTTTAATGAATGTCTTCCAGTGGACACCAGGTTCATGTACTCCAGTCTTTACCCACAGGACAAATTTTTATTGAGGCACACAAATACTTTCACAGAAGGGAAGTGCCATATTTAATTTTTTTTTAGAAATCAATTTCAGATAAATTAATATGGTAATCTGTTATGGGAAAAGAGAGAGAAGAAAACCCATTTGCTGTGTGTGTGCTTAGTTGCTCAGTCATGTCCAACTCTTTGCAACACCATGGACTGTAGCCCGCCAGGCTCCTCTGTCCATGGGGATTCTTCAGGCAAGAATACTGGAGTGGGTTGCCATACCCTCCTCCAGGGGATCTTCCCAACTCAGGGTTCAAACCCACCCCACATTGCAAGCGGATTCTTTACCATCTGAGCCACCAGGGATAGAAGAAAGCTCATTTACTTGTCCTCTTTGAGTGTGTTTGAGCTTGCCTTTCTGTGACATCTCTGATTTCATATCAGAATTAGTTTAGTTGCACACTCAGGACCATCATTCTGTAGATCAACTTTGGGCACCACTCTGGAGACCAATACAAGGTTCTTGGAAATTTGCTAATCTCTGTAGAATTGTGTGCAGTGGCCAGAAGTGAAAGCACTGCTAAGATGTTGTCCATATACAGCAGAACTGTATATTCTCCATTTTCCTCATTTCAAATTTTCAATTTTGTAAACCTTTCAAAAATAGACATATTATGAGCATTCTACCAAAAGACTGTTTTGGAATGAGAATGAAGATGATGATGTAACTGATGAGATAATGAATATTGACTTAGTGATTCTTCTGTGCTGGACCCTATTCTAACCACTCTTCTTATACTTGTTCAGTTAATCTTCACATCAGTCCTATGATATTTTCATTTTATATCACATATAAAGAAGCTTTAGTACAGAGAGATAACTTGGCCAATGTTTCATTACTAGTGAGAGGATATGTATTTTTAAAGCATATTTATATCAATATTTCATAAAGCAAAATGATAAAGTAAAATTTCATCACATGAATACAATAAAATTTACTATTACATTGATATTATTTCCAATTTGGGTGTCTTTCAGAGAATGCTGCTGTGAAAAACTTTGTTGGCAAGTTTATTTATTTCCTTATGATAGATACTGTTTGTAAACTAATGTGTCAAGGGGAGATTTTTATGCCTTTTGACATTGCCAATTGCTTTCTAGAAAGTCAGTGCCTATTTATAGTTCATGAAATGGTATATAAGTGTATACATGTCATTAGACTTTACAAATAATATGTATATATAAATTCTATATATATGTATATTTAATTTGGTAACAATTATTTTATTATTTTTGTTGTTGCTAATCAATGGGGTTGCTCACAGCACTTCTCTAACCTCATTCTCAGATGAGGAAACTGAGTGGACCCTAGTACTTAGGAGCTTCTTTTCATTACTCTTGGTTACCTTTGTCACTGTTTATTATTCAGGACTGCTGATTCACTACCAGGTATGCATATTTGATACCTGTTTCCACATAGATATTATACTATCCTGTAACAAAACAGAAAGCTAACTAGACAACTAGGTCATGTTATATTAGCAAATTTGATCCTCATACTATCCATCATTAAAACAAAAAAAACTAAAACAAACAAGGAAGCTAGGCAATAAACTCTGTACATTGATAGCAAATTTGATTGACGCTCAATTCTGAAGTTAATAGCCATGTTGAGAATAGTACCTCCTAACAATTTTGTGAGTCATCAGGATTTTTACCTTATTTCCTGGTTCCTGGCCTAACTGTCAGTATAGATAAGGAAGGTATATAGGAAATTGAATTAAATACAAAATGTTTCCTGCATATGAAACCTTGCCTACATGATGAAAAAAACTATATCTAAAATGGAAACTTAAAAAAAAATCTTTCTGAAAAGTAAAAAGGAAAAATAGTTAATGTAGGATTTTAGTTATGTCTGATAAATGAAAATACTATTAATGTTCCCTGTACTGTTATTCTAAAAATATTTATTGATCACCTTGTCTGAGTCAGTTGTCTTAGTTCTACCTGTCTGCAAGTAGACTTCATTAATATAGGGATGGATATGTGTGTGTGTGTGTGTGTGTGTGTAGAGAGAATGGCTATCAAGAAGTCTACAAACAGTAAATATTGGAGAAAGTATGGAGAAAAAGAAACCCTATTACACTGTTGATGGGAATGTAAATTGGTACAGTCACTATGGAGAACAGTATGGAGGTTCCTTAAGAAACTAAAAATACCCTTACCATATGATCCTGCAGTCCCACTCCTGTGCATATATCTGGAGGAAAGCATAATTCAAAAAGATACTTGCAACTCAATGCTCATAGCAGCACTGTTTACAGTAGGCAAGACATGGAAGTTACACAAATGGCCATTGAGAAAAGACTGGATAAAAAAGATACAGTATATGTATGCAATGGGGGCAGGTGCAGGAGGGCCGAGAGGAGCGTTCAAGGTCACCACGTTCAAGGTCAGGAGGGGCGGCCATGAGGAGATACCCCTCATCCAAGGTAAGGAGCAGTGATTGCGCTTTGCTGGAGCAGCCGTGAAGAGATACCCCACGTCCAAGGTAAGAGAAACCCAAATAAGATGGTAGGAGTTGCAAGACGGCATCAGAGGGCAGACACACTGAAACCATAATCACAGAAAACTAGCCAATCTGATCACACGGACCACAGCCTGTCTAACTCAATGAAACTAAGCATGCTGTGTGGGGCCACCAAAGATGGGTGGGTCATGGTGGAGAGGTCTGACAGAATGTGGTCCACTGGAGCAGGGAATGGCAAACCACTTCAGTATTCTTGCCTTGAGAACCCCATGAACAGTATGAAAAAGCAAAAAAAAAATAGGACACTGAAAGATGAACTACCCAGGTCGGTAGGTGCCCAACACGCTACTGGAGATCAGTGGAGAAATGACTCCAGAAAGAATGAAGGGATGGAACCAAAGCAAAAATAATACCCAGTTGTGGATGTGACTGGTGATAAAAGCAATGTCCGATGCTGTAAAGAGCAATATTGCATAGGAACCTGGAGTGTCAGGTCCATGAATCAAGGCAAATTGGAAATGGTCAAACAGGAGATGGCAAGAGTGAATGTTGACATTCTAGGAATCAGCAAACTAAAATGGACTGGAATGGGTGAATTTAACTCAGATGACCATTATATCTACTACTGTGGGCAGGAATCCCTCAGAAGAAATGGAGTAGCCATCATGGTCAACAAGAGAGTCCAAAATGCAGTACTTGGATGCAATCTCAAAAATGACAGAATGATCTCTGTTCGTTTCTAAGGCAAACCATTCAATATCACAGTAATCCAAATCTATGCCCCAACGAGTAGCACTGAAGAAGCTGAAGTTGAATGGTTCTATGAAGATCTACAAGACCTTTTAGAACTAACACCTAAAAAAGATGTCCTTTTCATTAAAGGGAACTGAAATTCAAAAGTAGGAAGTCAAGAAACACCTGGGATAACAGGCAAATTTGGCCTTGGAATGCAGAATGAAGCAGGACAAAGGCTAATAGAGTTTTGCCACGAGAACACAATGGTCATAGCAAACACGTCTTCCAACAACACAAGAGAAGACTCTACACATGGACATCGCCAGATGGTCAACGCTGAAATCAGAGTGATTATATTCTTTGCAGCTAAAGATGGAGAAGCTTTATACAGTCAGCAAAAAGAAGACTGGGAGCTGACTGTGGCTCAGATCATGAGCTTCCTATTGCCAAATTCAGACTTAAATTGAAGAAAGTAAGGAAAACTGCTAGACCATTCAGGTATGACCTAAATTAAATCCCTTATGACTATACGGTGGAAGTGAGATATAGATTTAAGGGACTAGATCTGATAGATAGAGTGCCTTATGAACTATGGACTGAGGTTCGTGACATTGTACAGGAAACAGGGATCAAGACCATCCCCATGGAAAAGAAATGCAAAAAAGCAAAATGGCTGTCTGGGGAGGAGTTACAAATAACTGTGAAAAGAAGAGATGCAAAAAGCAAAGGAGAAAAGGAAAGATATAAGCATCTGAATGCAGAGTTCCAAAGAATAGCAAGGAGAGATAAGAAAGGCTTCTTCAGCAATCAATGCAAAGAAATAGAAGAAAACAACAGAATGGGAAAGACTAGAGATCTCTTCAAGAAAATTAGAGATACCAAGGGAACATTTCATGCAAAGATGGGCTCAATAAAAGACAGAAATAGTATGGACCTAACAGAAGCAGAAGTAATTAAGAAGAGGTGCCAAGAATACACAGAAGAACTGTACAAAAAAAGATCTTCACAACTCGGATAATCATGATGGTGTGATCACTCATCTAGAGCCAGACGTCCTGGAATGTGAAGTCAAGAGGGCCTTAGAAAGCATCACTATGAACAAAGCTAGTGGAGGTGATGGAATTCCAGTTGGGCTATTTCAAATCCTAAAAGATGATGCTGTGAAAGTGCTTCACTCAATATGTCAGCAAATTTGGAAAATTTAGCAGTGGCCACAGGACTGGAAAAGGTCAATTTTCATTCCAATCCCAAAGAAAGGCAATGCCAAAGAATGCTCAAACTACCACACAGTTGTGCTCATCTCACATGCTAGCAAAGTAATGCTCAAAATTCTCCAAGCTAGGCTTCAGCAATACATGAACTGTGAACTTCCAGGTGTTCAAGCTGGTTTTAGAAAAGGCAGAGGAACCAGAGATCAAATTGCCAACATCCGCTGGATCATGGAAAAAGCAAGAGAGTTCCAGAAAAACATCTATTTCTGCTTTCTTGACTATGCCAAAGCCTTTGACTGTGTGGGTCACAATAAACTGTGGAAAATTCTGAGAGAGATGGGAATACCAGGCCACCTGACCTGCCTCCTAAGAAACCTGTATACAGGTCAGGAAGCAACAGTTAGAACTGGACGTGGAGCAACAGACTGGTTCCAAATAGGAAAAGGAGTACGTCAAGGCTGTATATAGTCACCCTGCTTATTTAACTTCTATGCAGAGTACATCATGAGAAATGCTGGGCTGGAAGAATCACAAGCTGGAATAAAGATTGCCAGGAGAAATATCAATAACCTCAGATATGCAGATGACACCACCCTTATGGCAGAAAGTGAAGAAGAACTAAAAAGCCTCTTGATGAAAGTGAAAGTGGAGAGTGAAGAAGTTAGCTTAAAGCTCAACATTCAGAAAACTATCATGGCATCTGGTCCCATCACTTCATGGGAAATAGAAGGGAAACAGTGGAAACAGTGTCAGACTTTACTTTGGGGGGCTCCAAAATCACTGCAGATGGTGATTGCAGCCATGAAATTAAAAGATGCTTACTCCTTGGAAGGAAAGTTATGACCAACCTAGATAGCATTTTCAAAAGAAGAGACATTACTTTGCCAACAAAGGTCTGTCTAGTCAAGGCTATGGTTTTTCCAGTAGTCATGTATGGCTGTGAGAGTTGGACTGTGAAGAAAGCTGAGTGCTGAAGAATTGATGCTTTTGAACTGTGGTGTTGGAGAAGACTCTTGAGAGTCCCTTGGACTGCAAGGAGATCCAATCAATCCATTCTAAATGAGATCAGTCTTGGGTGCTCATTGAAAGGACTGATGCTAAAGCTGAAACTCCTGTACTTTGGCCACCTCATGTGAAGAGCTGACTCATTGGAAAAGACCCTGATGCTGGGAGGGATTGGGGGCAGGAGGAGAAAGGGATGACAGAGGATGAGATTGTTGGATGGCATCCCGACTTGATGGACGTGAGTTTGAGTGAACTCCAGGAGTTGATGATGGACAGGGGAGCCTGGCATGCTGCGATTCATGGGGTTGCAAAGAGTCGGACATGACTGAGCGACTGAACTGAACTGAACTGGACTAGTACTCAGCCATAAAAAAGAATAAAATAATGCCATTTGGATGAATCTAGAGATTATCATATTAAGTGAAACAAATCAGACAAAGATAAGTATCATATCACTTTGTGTGGAATCTAAAAAAATTATTTAAATGAACTTATTTACAAATCCAAAACTGACTCACAGACATAACTAATTTATGGTTAGCAAAGGAGAGGAGGTAAATTAGGAATTTCAAATTAACATATACACACTAATATATGAAAAATAGAAACAATGAACCTGCTGTATTCAATACAATGAGCCATATTCAATATCTTGTAATAACCTGTAAGAGAAAAGTTGGCTTAAAGCTCAACATTCAGAAAACTAAGATCATGGCATCCAGTCCCATCACTTCATGGCTAATAGTTGGAGAAACAGTGGAAACAGTGGCTGACTTTATTTTTGGGGGCTCCAAAATCACTTGAGATGGTGATTGCAGCCATGAAATGGAAAGACATTTACTCTTTGGAAGGAAAATTATGACCAACCTAGACAACATATTGAAAAGCAGGGACATTACTTTGCCAAAAAAGGTCCATCTAGTCAAGGCTATGGTTTTTCCAGTAGTCATGTATGGTTGTGAGAGTTGGACTGTGAATAAAGCTGAGCACCAAAGAATTGATGCTTTTGAACTGTGGTGTTGGAGATGACTCTTGAGAGTCCCTTGGACTGTAAGGAGATCCAACTAGTCCATCCTAAAGGAGATCAATCAGTCCTGCGTGTTTATTGGAAGGACTGATGTTGAAGCTGAAACTCCAATACTTTGGCCACCTGATGCAAAGAGCTGACTCATTTGAAAAGACCCCGATGCTGGGAGGGATTGGGGGCAGGAGGAGGAGGGGACGACAGAGGATGAGATGGTTGGATGTATCACCGACTCAATGGATATGAGTTTGGGTGGACTCCGGGAGTTGGTGATGGACAGCGAAGCCTGGCTTGCTATAGTTCATGGGGTCGCAGAGTTGGATACAACTGAGTGAATGAACTGAACTGAACTGAGGAAAGAATCAGAAAAAGAATGCGTATATATTTGTGTGTGTGTGTGTGTATTGTTTAAATATTGTTTTGGCCAGAAAGTTTTTTCAGTTAATGAATATGTTGTTCAATACAGTTCTTGATGAAAATGAAAAATGTGTCTTTTATTTTTATTTAAAACCAAACTTTTTAACCAGCCCATTTTATATATATATATATATATATATATATATACACACACATATTCAGTTATATATATATGTATATATATAATTGAACCACTTTGCTATACACCCAAAACTAATACAACATTGTAAATTAACCATGCTTCAATAAAAGGCCACACTATATTAATGTAGTCAGTTTGAATATTAATAAACTTTATATTTTCCCTATTTTATGATCAAAAAACACAGGAAACAAAGAACTCTTATCTCTAATCAGCTGTGTGACCTTACTAAACTTCTTGGAACCTCTTTACCTCAGTTTTCTAATTTGTAAAATGTGAATAATAATATTACGAAACTCAAGGGGTTTCTGTGAAATAAAAATGGTATAATATACAGAAGCTCTCAGAACAGTACCTGACACTTAGTAAGTGCTATCCCTGGTAGCCTAGTCAGTAAAGAATTTGTCTGCAATGAAGAAGACTTGGGTTTGATCTCTGGGTCAGGAAGATCCCCTGGAGAAGGGAATGCCAACAGACTCCAGTATTCTTGCCTGGAGAATTCCATGGACAGAGGATCCTGGCAGGTTAGAGTCCAAGTGGTCACAAAGAGTTGGACACCACTGAGCGACTTTATCACACACACACAAATATATGTTAGCTATTCTTTTTGTTAGTATTACATAATAATAATTTTTCTTGTTATGCTTATTATTCTATGTATTCTAATTATTACTACTAAGAAAAATTGCTTGCATCTTCTCTTTTCATCAAGCTAATATTTTATGAATAGTATTATTCTAAATGCAGTTATGTTTCTAGAATCAGCCTGCCAAAGAATTCACCCAGAAATGCTTCTTGGCTACGGGAGAAAGAATACCTGAAAATCTGAGGCTTGTACACTATTGGCCCAGTACATGCAACTGGTCTTCTTTTTCAAGAGGAAGTGTAGTAAACTTATTTAAGAGATTACTGTAACTACGGCTTAAATATTACTTAAATCACTTACCAACTGAGACTCCAGGCAGATTCCTGAACTCTTAAGCCCTAGTTGCCTGTCTGTACCGCCTTTGATATGACATTCTTTCTCTTTAGAGGGCCCTGAGCTTGCCCTTCGCTGGCTGGGCCTCCCCCAGGCTAGCTTCATGGGTGTGAGACTTGTCTAGTCATCATATACGGCCCTGGATTCAGAAAAGTCATACACTGACTCAATGCTCTGCGGTAGTTGTCCTAAAATTCTTAGCCATTTTTTCCTTTGAACTTATTTTAAGTAGAGTCTGATGGGAAGATGGATGTGTGCCCACCATTTCTTGCCACTTCCTTTACATATAGCATTCATGAGGTCCATGGGCACAAATTCAGGTGAGCTCACAAAGTGTTGGATTTCAGTGAGACTGAAAGTGAATACAGGATAAACATATTTTATCTAAGTAGATGGTGCCCTGACAGCCTGGAAAGGCTGTGCTTTCAGTTTAATCCAGAACTTTGAATGCAGAAAGAAGTCAAGGACATTCCAAGAAACACAGGCAACCAAGAAACTATCATATCCTTTCTTATTCATGTTATTTCCCTTTGTCGCTTCTCAGTCACTCAGTCGTGTCCAGCTCTTTGTGACCCCATGGACTGTATCCATCAGGCTCCTTTGTCCATGGCATTCTCCAGGCAAGAGTACTGGAGTGGATTGCCATTTCCGTCTCCATTTTCCTTTGTTAGTCAACTACTTATATTGATAATGATGATATAGAAGGAAAAGGAAAAATAGAACACCCATAGTTCCTTTTCCTTGCAGTCCTTCCTTACTCACCAGTGAGCCAAAGGTGGAAAGCGTTTGGCAGGCAAGATGTGTAGTAAAAACACTTAAAAGTTGTGCACTGTTTTCACTATTTTGGCAAGAATGAAATACATATGCATATGAGTTATAAAATACAAATTGTGTATTCTACGTACAAGTTAAATGTTCTTATATGTGCATTTAGAACTAACATAGCATGATGTAAAGATGAATGGTAAAAGTCACATGAATACTTTATAATTGTAATTTTTCAAATTTAGAACAACTTTAAATTACAAATAAAATTACCATGACAAGTGAAAAAAGGCTATGGAAGAAATAAAAAAGCTTTATATTTTAGTAGCTTTAAAAATATTACTTTTTACTTCTGCTTAAACAAGGGGTCCTGCATTTTCATTTTGTATTTGATTCTCCAAACTATGTAGCTGGTTCATCCTATGGTATAAGGAGTCCACAAGGCCAAGAGATTATACCCATCCAGTGAGTAGCCCCCTCCCCTTCTTCTAGAACACACCACACATGCCTGGACCTGAAATCTCCTGCTAAGTAACTGATCCTCCTTCCACAGTCTGCATTGGCTAGAACTAACTGGGGTGCCAGGGTCAGGTTTCCCCAAGACAGGTTGCATCAAATCAGGGTGTGTGCATTTCTAGGCTTGAGAGTACAAAGGACAGCTATTGATGTGTTGTGTGGGTTGAGGGTGGCCACACACATGTACATGAGGTCCCTCAAGTGAGGACTGGAGGTGGGGACAGTAGGAAGAAAAATGGGTGCCCCATGGCCCGTCTGTTCTTGAGCAGCCATGTATCAGCATGACATTGAGAGGGGTCTAATAATTGCAAATTTGAAGCTGGGCTTTCAAGTCATTATGAAAGTGTTATTTGTCTAGACAGGAGATAAACACATTTAATAGTTTGTTAGCCTGATTTATATTTGCATATTTAGAGACATGGTATGTTGATCTCCACTTTTAATTTTGCCTCAGGCCTCTTAAATATTAGGGGAGGTTCTGGATGTGAATATGTAAAGCACCTAGTGCTTGAAACTCAGTAAAAGCCCAGTGTGTGCTCAGTCACTTTAATCATGTCCCACTCTTAACTCTGGTTGTAGCCCACCAGGCTCCTCTGTCCATGGTATTCTCCAGGCAAGAATACTGCAGTGGGTTGCCATGCCCTTCTCCAGGGGATCTTCTGGTTCCAGGAACTGAATTCCTGTCTCGTGCATTGGTAGGCAAGTTCTTTACCATTAGCACCACTAATGATGTTAAGGTATCACTGTTCTCTTCTTGGAAAGGCCCTGCTTACCCCCGCCTGCCCTACACCTCTACCTCTTCTTTAATCCTCTGGTAGGAAGAGTGATAGTGATAGTGGTGGCATTCTGCTTTCCAATCCCCAGATACTAAGGCCTTGCTCTAAATAGACTGATTGCCTGTATCCCTAAAGTGCTGCCTTGGGTTCCATAGCCATGCCCTGTGAGTCAGATTAGCTGAGGTTCAGGGACTGCCAGAATTATGCATGAGCTTGCTGTGCCCTCTGCAGTTTGAATTGTGCTGTTCATTCTGCAGTTCCTCATATGCTTTTGGTCTTTTTTCCTAATGAATTTGGAATTACTTTAAAATTTAGGACAATATTTATCTCTATGATAGTTAAAATACACTAAGAAGAACCTTTTCATGTTTCCCTTTTCGCACTGGATGCTGGGAACTAGGTAAAATTTTGATTTTTCTCAATTATGATAATTGAGCATTGCTTAGGCTTTCTAACTCAATGAATTTCCTGTTCTCATTATTAAGTTCTTTCCTGGATGGTCATCCTTGTTTCTGTGACATTTTACTATAAGCCTCGTTGAACTCTGTTTTGTTAATTAGTCTTTATTTGTTTTAGTGAATCATTCTAATAAACACACTTTGGAAAGTTTGTTCTTTGGAAACATTTTGGCATTTCTTCAAAAGTCTAAACTGTAAAATTGTTGGGGCAGGTGGAATCTATTAAGGCCATAGGTCAGGTAGTTTTTTTAAGTATAATTTTTAAAAACATAGTGTTTATATTCCCTCTCTCTAATTCTCTTGCTGGCATTGATCTCAACAAACTATCAATGAGCAAATGAAAAGAATTAGGTCCCAACATGTAATATGTAGTAATATTAGCAGAAACAGAAATTTGATTAGGATTATTTTTTTCCTTTTCTTTTGTTGGTTTTCCCTCTTTATTTTATACTTATAACCAGACATTATGAAAGTGGAAGCATTGCTCCCTCTGTCAGATACTACATGTGGATTAGTTACCAAACCATGGATTCTTAAAATAGATGTTTTCCCTAAAGTACTGCCTATATACTATGTATGTTAATTGTCTACTTGCTTGTTTACATGCTGACTGGCTGTAAAATTTTTGAGAATAAAAACCATACCTGGGTTGCTTATCCATTTATACTTGTCATCTAACAGAGTGATTAAGATACAGTATAGGTACTTTAAAATATATGCCAAGTGGATAAATGAATGCCTCAGGCACATAATATGCTTAATATTGTCTAGACTGTGGCCCTGGAAGTATTAGGTCAAACCATATGGAATTGCAATATTCTTCCATTTTTATTTATGATCCAATCCAATAGTTGGGTAACATTAGTGGAGATGGGGTGAAGATCAAGGAATTTTGAAGCTAAGATATTGATTGACTGTTTCATACAGATTCCGATACCAGGCAGAATGATTTTAAGGCGTAAGGGGGCAAGAGTGTCTTGGGTGAGATTAGTAGATAACAGAGAAAATAAGGGATAAAGGATGGCATAGATCAATGGTGAAGGATTGAGACTTAAAAATGATACCATAGGAGTAATGACCTATTTCAGAAGTTGCAGAGGGGAGCTCAGAAAATACTTCTCTCAGCCAAACCCTGGTACTTGGATATTGGGAGAAGTTGCAGCCTCTTCTAGAAAAAGGAAGTCTACCTATAAGAGTTTAGGCTCAGTTAAGTGAAGGAGGAAGAGGAAGCAAGATAAAACCGTGGTTCTAGATGAGAAAGTCTAGGTAGGACACAGCCTTTATTTGAAAATCCAAGGTAACCAATGCCTAGAATATATTTATCAGATTTACCGACCCACTTAATTGACCTATCAGAAACTAAAAACAAAACTAAGATCATTGTGGGGTAATGATGGGATAAAGCAAGATTTTGTTTTTGTTTTTTTTTAATCACATATAATAATCCAGATCCATTTTGCAATGATCTGCTTTATAATCCAGAGTACATAAGAGTGTTTTTCTCTGCTGTTCTCTACTTTGTGTTATCTACATGCTGACATTTACCTCCTTTCCTTGAAGTAACATCATACATTTCTATGCAGTTCCTCACTCTATCCCAAGGTACATCCCATTAAATTCACCCAAATGGGAAATTGCAGTCTCAATGAGTGACATCCTAGAAATTCTCCAGGCTAAACCCATGGCAGCCATATTTTATGGGGATGAACTGGGGCCTCAGACCCACCCATTTGTCCATATGGGGCAGGTCCTCTAGCCAAACATGTGCCCTAGTTTTTTAAAAAATTAATTTATTTAAGGCTAATTAAATAGCCTGATTACTAATTACTTTATGATATTGTTGTGGGTTTTGCCATTTATCAACATGAATCAGCCTTGGGTGTACATGTGTCCCATCATCCTGAACTCCCCTCCAGCCTCCCTCCCTACCCCATCCCTCTGGGTTGTCCCAGAGCACCAGCTTTGGGTGCCGTGCTTCATGCATCGCATTTGCACTGGTCATCTATTTTACATATGGTAATATACATGCTTCAATGCTATTCTCTCAAATCATCTCACCCACACCTTCTCCCACATAGTCCAAAAGTCTGTTCTTTATATCTGTGTCTCTTTTGCTGTCTTGCATATAGGGTCATTGTTACCATCTTTCTAAATTCCATATATATGTGTTAACATACTGTATTGGTGTTTCTCTTTCTGGCTTACTTCACTCTGTATAATAGGCTCCAGTTTCATCCGCCTCGTTAGAACTGACTCAAATGTGTTCTTTTTTATAGCTGAGTAATATTCCATTGCGTATATGTACCACAACCTCCTTATCCATTCATCTGCTGATCAGAGAAATGCAAATCAAAACCACAATGAGGTACAATCTCATGTCGGTCAGAATGGCTGCCATCAAAAAGTCTACAAACAATAAATGCTGGAGAGGGTGTGGTGAAAAGGGAACCCTCTTACACTGTTGGTGAGAATGCAAAGTAGTACAGCCACTATGGAGAGCAGTGTGGAGATTCCTTAAAAAAACTGGAAATAGACTGACATACAACCCAGCAATCCCACTGCTGGGCATACACACTGAGGAAACCAGAACTGAAAGAGACATATGTACCTCCATGTTCATCGCAGCACTGTTTGTAATAGCCAGGACTTGGAAGCAACCTAGTTTGGTTTCATAACTTTCAGAAAAAGACTACAATCTGATCTTCTGTCTAGCTGGCTGGCAAAGTACCTGGATGTGTATTCAATAAACAGTACTGAATTTTAGTACTGAACAGTAATGAATTTTAGGATATCACTATTTTTCTAGCCTCAGAACTCTCTGCTGTTCTATTATAACAAACTTAAACACAAGAAAAACTAGTCTTTCTTAGACTAAAGGACATACAATCTATTCATTTCAGATTTTGTCTTTGGAGCAAACCCAAGAACTATTTGCTAGTTTTGCATTGCTTGGGCCCCTGTATAACAGTCTTTCCTGTACAATGCTGGAATGTGTTGTAACCCCACAGTGAAGAATGATTACAGTGAAGGGTGCTTTGATCAGGGCTATATTAAACTTGTGATTATTATATGGATGTTTCTGAAGCTGCTGTCCTTAACATCACAGTACCCTCTTCACTGAGGACCTGTAGATGAAACTTCACTTGGGTCTCAAACAGAGAAAGTCATGCTCCTCTTGAACCTATGTTTTTTTTTCTTTTTTCCACTGTAGACTGTTAATCTTTGTTCTGCCTACTTGGATGTTCAACGTAAATGTGTGACCTGGGGACAGCCATTGAACAGAACATTATATTTGACTTTGGATATGCTAAAGTTTCCTCTAGTTTTTATCATATATTTACTTTCTTCTGGGCTTCCCTGGTGGTTCAGATCATAGAGAATCCCACATGCAATGCAGGAGGTTTGGGTTTGATCCCTGGATCAGGAAAATCCCCTAGAGAAGGGAATGGTAACCCACTCCAGTATTCTTGTCTGGAGAATCCCATGGACAGAGGAGCCTGGTGGGCTACAGACTATGGGGTCTCAAAGAGTCAGACACAACTGAGCAACTAACACTTTAACTTTTTTCCATTTCTTTATTTTCTTAATTTTTAAACATACTTATTGTATGTATCTTTAAGGTGCCTCAAATCCTGTTTTGAAATTGTTGAATCTTCCTTTTAAGAATATCTACAAATAAATAAATAAATCTAGAGTCTATGTAGAAACAATCTTCCAGATGTTTTGTTTTCCGAGAGTCACTTGAACATTAAACTCACTGTGCTAATAAACTGGGAGTTTGAAACAACTTTACAAGAATACTTGCCCTTGGAGGCACTGGAATGTTTGATTAGTCCTTGATGGGAACTGTCATATTGCTAAGTCTATTTGTCCTTTTCCCTGTTCTTCCCCTTCCCCTTTCATCTGTCGTGACCGTAGCCTCTTCCAGTTTTGTTTAATCCATCATGCAGTCCCCAAAACCTCCCTCCCCACACTATTCAGTCATAGATAGAACTCCTGATTTATCCTCACATGTTCTTTATTGCCTGTAAGAAAAAGGCCAAATCTTACTCATCTGTTTGTATTCAGGACCTAGCATAAGCCTGGAATATAGTGGTCAGTTAATGAATATTTGTTGAATGAACTGAATTGCATTACATAATATAATGCATATAAGGCATTAGCAGGACACTTGGCACAAAGTATACAGTAAATGTTTCTCAATCACTTTCCTTCACACCTGGCCTGAACCTACTTTTTTACTGTATGTGCCACCACTGTGGCTTTAGGCATCTTTGACTCATATTTGCATGCACATGGCATACATTTCTGTGCCTTTGGAGCCTTTACCATGCTGTTATTTCCTTCCACAATGCAAAGTGAAAGTGAAAGTCGCTCAGTCGTGTCCAACTGTTTGCAACCCCATGGACTATACAGTCCATGGAATTCTCCAGGTCAGAATACTGGAGTGGGTAGCCATTCCCTTCTCCAGGAGATCTTCCAAACCCAGGGATTGAACCGAGGTCTCCTGTGTTGCAGGATTCTTTACCAGATGAACCACAAGGAAAGCTACAATGCAATCTCTTTCTTAAATGCATCATCTTTGCCCAAATCTAGAGAAAAAGAATATATAATCCTGGTAATTTTGGTCCAAATCTCTTCTATAACAAGTCATGAATTTTATATTTATTTATTTATTCATTTTTAACTTTTTATTTTGTTTTGGAGTATAGATGATTAGCAATGTGTTAGTTTCAGATATACAGCAAAGTAATTCAGTTATACATATTCATGTACCTATTCATTTTCAAATTCTTTTCCCATTTATGTTGCTATATAATATTGAACATATCTTTTATATTTAAATAGTTTGACCTAGTTGGTCATTTCTGGCATATTTCAATGTAATTACATGTTCTTTTATAACTGGCAAAGTTCCTTAAATCAAATTAAACATATTTCCATTTATTGATGCAAGCACCCCTTCTTTCTGTACTCAAATAATAAGTGAGCAATGATTAAATTTTTGGATTTGAATACATACTTTTTATGCATACGTATCCAGTTTTTAGTATTTTATTTCATTAAATTGCCTCATACAGGAAATCTAAAATACATTTTATAAATTTTTATAATCAAAAGAAGGATGAATGATTTATCTCAGGAAAACTCAGCCCAAGGAAATTTGTAATTCTCCTAGCCACTTCCACATAATTTTTAAAATGTGAATACCAGGAATGGTGCTGTTGATATTAATATCAGGACAAGGAAGAGAAGGACTTGGTTTCTCTGGAGGAATCTCTGGGGGAATAAACAAAGATACTTGTGCAATGTTGGAGATTTCTGACTTCAGGCTGACCTTATCAACAGCCTGTATAGCAATGAAGAGATCCGTGCCATTTGTAAAAGTGATGGTTTCTGGTTTAAACACAAAGACTTCCTCTGAGTTGGCCTCCTTTGGGATGAGATCAGTAGTGTTCACTTGAAGCGATTCGTTGAAATTGTCTCTGAGCTCAAGAATATTTGTGCTTATTCTAATGATGTACTTGTCAGCTAAAACATAATTTAAAAAAAGGATGTGATTTGTAATCCTCAAGTCAAAGTTTTTAAAAATCTGTTAGAAACAATATCTCCATCCTACAACATACCAATGAATAAATGAAATTGATGGTCCATTTTTATAAGCACTAGTATCTTTTTTTTTACATTTTAATTTTTATATCCTGTGCCCTTTTGTATTCTGACGGAGTGATAAATGTAAAACTGGATCAGGCTTGACTTAAAGCCTAGATAATTATTTCTGGCCATAGCATCTGACTGAGAGAGGAGATAATTACTGCTTATTATTTTATTATTTGTGCTTCTCAAACTTGAATGTACACACACATCATCCCAGGATCTTAAAATGCAGATTCTGGTTCAGTAGACCCAGTTCTACACTTCTAACTAGCATTCATGTGATGCCCATGCTGCAATCCACAGACCATACTTTGAGAGAAAAAATCTGAGGTTTCTTCCAAAGGACAGCTCTGCTCCACAGTACTTGGGCTCCATTCCTAGTTCTCTCCAAGAGACATTACTGAAAACGAGGTCTGTTAAAGCACAGCTTGTCAAGATTTCAGGAAAAAAACTGAGGATTGCCTATTCCTGGTTGAAATATCTTATGCCTATATAGGCCAGTTGTTCAGATTCCAAACTTCTCATGTTTAAAAGTCTTAAACTGTCATTTCAGAGGACATCCCAGGTCCCTCCTGACTTCTGCCCTCAACATGCATCACAGCACACCTGCCTGCCTTCCACCCTCTGCCCCTCTGCCTGGCTGCTAAACTCCTTTACAGGGTCCATACCATATTCAGCTTACCTCTTCCATGATCATAATCATCCCCAGGAGCCGTCCAAGTCAGATTAATGAGTTTGTCCCCTTGGATTTCTGCCTTCAGGTCAGTGATTTTACACGGTGGAAAGAGATCAGGTATGGGGGCCTTTGGAACATCGGTGGCCACAAATGAACCTCCCGAGGACGTTCTGCTGAAACATACTTGCTTGCCTTGATCCTTATTAATTTCAGGTCTTGGTGGATTCCATTTTACTTCACCTGCATTAAAAAATTCCTCAGTTAAAACAGATAACACCATGAAATTGCTATACTTCTCTCTGTTTTGTCATTGAGTTGCCCTCTTCTTACATTTCCCTTCTTTCTTCCAACATGCAAAACTTACTTTATTTGTTGTAAAGCTCCCAAATCAGGTCACATTAGAGGGGAAAAAGCAAACAGAATCATAGTTCTTTATCTCACATATATTTATTTCCTGGATATTTAGTGGGATAGCTTCCACAGTTTGTTTTTTATAAATATACTTGTCCTGGAATTGATTTTGTGTGTGTGTGTTTAATTTTAAATTGGAGGATAATTGCTTTACAATATTGTGTTGGTTTCTGCTGTATGTCAACATGAATCAGCCATAGGTATACATAAATCCCTTTCCTCTTGAACCTCCCTTCCACCTCCCACCTCATCCTATGTTGTTGCTATCCTACTAACTTATCCTAATCTTAACCTGCCACACCATCAGTTTAAATACTACCTCTGCTTTAAACCTTCTCAGACTTCCTCAAGCAGTCTCTTCCACCTAGGTAATACTGTGGGTTTTCTTGTCTTTCCTATTTATTTCTTAATCATTTGGCTGGGATTCAAGAATTGCCTTGATTGTTTATTCTTTGAATTTTTCTCTTCCTCTCCATATTTGTGTTTTATCTTTCTTATTAGATTGTAGTTTCTCACACAATGTTTTATGTTGGGGGTTCTAAAATTGTGTGCTTTTGAAAGACTTGATTTTCTCAATGAATGCATAGAAATCTAGTTAATGTAGCAATTCCAATTTGCTTCACATTCTTGCTGAAAATTTGTATAAAAGTCATCCTGAAATTCTAAAAATCCTTGACCTGTTCAATCAGTGGGGTTCTTGTTTACCAGCAATAGCTTATTTAGATGCATTTTCTTATTTATTCATCATAACCATTCCATGAGATATTTACTATTATTACCTATATTACAAGTGAGGCAAAGCTCAAGAGAGTACCTGAAATACTTTATCTGGTAGAAGGCTGGAACTGAACCAAGGCGGTCAAAATCTATACTCAATCTGATGGCTTAACTAAGTGCTATGTTGTTACCTAGAGAACAGTGAATGATGTCTGGACATATGTTTGATTGTCATGACTGTGAGGGCTGCTTCTGATGTCTAGTAAATAGAGGCCAGAAGTATTGCTAAACACCTCACAAGGCATAGGACAGCCCTCCACAATAAAGAATTATGTGACTAAAATGTCAGTAATGGCAAGGTTGAGAAACTGATTTAATTCTGCACCATTCTCTCCTCTGGTTTTGGTTTTCCCTTGATTCCAAGCCTTTAACTCAAGCTTAGGATGTTGTTGTAGATTACTCACCATTTTCAATCCAGCCAGGTATGTACATGGCTCCATTCTGCTGGGGTGATGCCTGCTGAGAGGCTGTGTTGACTCCTCCCAGAGCCCACACTTTTACACTGTATCTACCATTTGTATCATAAGCTGCAAAATACCTTGAATAGACACCATCATCCTTAGTAGCATCAGCACCTTGACAGAGAAATGAAGGAGTTAAGATTTGACTGAGTTAAGGATGAGGTATACTTCTTTTACCACTCTGTGTGTGTGTAATTTCAGATGCATACATCTTGTCCTCTTGAATTGTCTTTCTTTTTGAAATCAGAGATCAAGTCATGTGTCTCTGTTAAATCCAACATAGCACAAAATAACTACTCAATAAGTATCTGAATTGAATTACTGTATGTTACTGGTGAGAAAAAAAGTATTGTATGATTATTTTCTTAAAATTTATGACTTTTACCAAGGATAAGTTTAGGTAGAAAATTCATTTACAGAATTTGTTTTAATAAAGTTACTTGTTTTATAGTAAATAGTCAAGTTCCTTCTAAAATAAATGTAGAATTTTCTTTTTCTCACCCTGTTAGACTTCTTAAATATAAAAATAATAGACTTTTCACTTTGGGCAAGATAATATAGAATTCACATAGATATGGGAGTCACATATAACAATACTTGAATCCATCTCTGCTGCTTTCCAAATGTTAAAGCCTCTTTATTCATCTGTAATGTAGGGATCATAATACCTCAAAAGTATGTGGTGAAGATAAGAAATGAAGATCTATCTATCTATCCATCTATCACAAACTCCTAACACAAAATAGCTATTAATTTTCCTCCTTTCCTTTTCTGAGGGGTTGGAATGCCCACTGACAACTTTTTTGCACTTTACAGAAGCTAAAGGCAAGCCCTTCTCATGTTTCCCAACATTTTGAAACATAGGAGTTGTAGGGAGGCAGAGAGCTCTCCTGACCACAACCCCATTGCTGGGCTCCTCATCACATTATGCCCTCCTGCTATCGCTTGGCTGTTTCCAGGAAAAGAAAAATGTGTCCAGTTCCTGGGGTGGTTACCTGCTCCGTTGTCCAGTAATTCCAAGGTAACTGTTTTCCCATCCACTGATTCTATCAGAGCTGTGACCTTGGACCTGAGAATTGGCTTGGTTCCTTGGTGAATCTTTACATAAACTACCATAGGGCTAGGGAATTTGCCTGTGTCTTTGTTCACTTTAGAGGTCACTGTAACTGGAGGCAAAGTAGCGCTTGATGCACGGGAGGTGACAGTCAAAGTCAGGGTTTGGGAGCTTGCTTGTAGGCTGTATTTCCAAATGCCAATCTAGCCAAAAAAATGGAGACGTTTCCAGTTAATAAATTTCAGTGACAGACCTGACTTCAATGCCAACTATAGGAAGAGCTCATCTGATTTATGTACATTACAAGTAGATCTAAGAAGGTTTTTTATACTCTCTTAGTCAAGGGAAACTTTGGTATGTTTGGACTAATCACATGGTTCTTACTGCCAAGAAAATTCTAGTTGGGAAAAATGAGGTTTGAAAGTCATGTCCTTATCATAGCATTGGTTTCTCAAGAGCAGGATCAATAGAGGAAATAGTTTTCATTATGCCAAAGTATCAGCTGCTGTGTAATTTGAAGGTTCTCCTTTTAATACCTGGAGAAAATATTGCCGATTTCCTTTTTCTTGACTAAAGCTATGACCAACCTAGACAGCACATTAAAAAGCAGAGGCATTACTTTGCCAACAAAGGTCCAACTAGTCAAGGCTATGGTTTTTCCAGTGGTCATGTATGGGTGTTAAAGTTGGACTATAAAGAAAGCTGCACACCAAAGAATTGATACTTTTGAACTACGGTGTTGGAAAAGACTCTTGAGAGGCGCTAGGTCTGCAAGGAGATCCAACCAGTCCATTATAAAGGAAATCAGTCCTGAATATTCATTGGAAAGACTGATATTGAGGCTGAAACTCCAATACTTTGTCCACCTGATGTGAAGAACTGACTCATTGGAAAAGACCCTGATGCTGGGAAAGATTGAAGGCAGGAGGAGAAGGGGATGACAGAGGATGAGATGGTTGGATGGCATCACTGACTTGACAGACATGAGTTTGAGTAAGCTCCAGGAGTTGGTGATGGACAGGGAAGCCTCACATGTTGCAGTCCATGGGGTTGCAAAGAGTCAGACACAACTGAGCAACTGAACTGAAGAGACTTGTCACACTGAGTGATTTCCACTGAATGGAGTTTTTTCCATTCAACACTCTTTTTTTTTTTTTTAAAGCAACCACTATCATTTAAAAAGCTGTGATTATTCTGTAAAAATTTTATTTTATCTTATCAAACTGTGAGAAGGAAAAAAGATGAGCTCATACCTTGGCAATGTCTGGGATTTGGAGGTAGGCCATTTTGGTGTTTGTATCCACTACAAAGCCATCTTGTTTGTTTCCACTGGGATCCCAGAGAAGGATTTGGGGAAGATCAGTTGTCCAGGTGATGAGAAACAAAGTGTCTTTCCCCACAGTGCTGTCCACAGTCACTGTGCCATTCATCCACTGACTGTTCTGGAGGGTTAATCCCCTACTCTCAAGCTGTAAAGTAAGTATACAATTCTTTACTTTCTGGAGAATACAGCTCCTATCACATAATAGCTTCTATATTGCCTCCAACTATTAGTCACCCCATTAAAAAGCCTTCAGTGGTACCTAAGAACTTGGTTTGATGTTTAGTACCTATTATGATCCAATTCCTTTTTTAAATGATCCAGTCATAAATGACTTTTCCAGCCTTAGCTTCCATAATGTTGATTCTGACACCCAAACAAGACCACTTCCTCTTATGATCTTCATGAATCTCTGACTCTCTGACTAGCACAATCTCTGCTTCTCCTGGAAATCTATACATTCATCTCCATTTGTCTAAGCCTTACCTACCCTTCAAAATTCAATTTCAAAGTCACTTGACGTCCATCTCACCATCAAAGAATAATCTGTCCCTCCTTTGATCTCCCACAGTATCTTTTTTTTGGAAAACTTTCAATTTTGTATTGGGGCATACCCAATTAACGAACAATGGTGTGATAGTTTCAGGTGAACAATGAAGGGACTCAGCCATACATACACATGTATCCCTTCTCCCCCAAACTCCCCTCCCATCCAGGTTGCCACATAACATGGAACAGAGTTCCATGTGCTATACAGCTGGTCCATTTTAAATATAGCAGTGTGTACATGTCAATCCCACACTCTCTAACTATCCCTTCCTCCCATCCTTCCCCAGAAACCTAGTTTCATTCTCTAATCTGTGAGTGGATCTTGTTTCCATCAATCCTTTGATGTCCTCACAGTGTGTTTTGCTTGATACCTACCAGCATACTGTACATCTCATCTTATTTCTGGACTTAAACCCTTAAGGGGACTAACTAGGACTTATTTCAACCCACATCTGGATTGTTTGACTGGCAAATAACTAAGTCCTAGGTCAATTATTATTGCAGTCCCTGTGAAGGTAAGTGAAATAAGTCAATGCCCAAGGCTGATTTGTTATCTGGAGAAGAATGAAGGAGCAGTAGAGCAGGGGTTGAAGTAGGGAAGGGTTAACCAGACTTTGTACAAAGTATGACTTTTCAGGATTATCTTCTAGTTAATTATTTATGGTGTTTAAACAAATATCTGTTAGAAGATAGGATGGTCTGGTCATCGAGCCCAACTTTCTAGTTTTGAAAATAGATTATGATCTAAGACGTGAAGAAAGCAAGGAGCCCTTAGATGTTGTTCTTATGACAGGTAGGGAAATGAGTCCTACTCATGTCTCAATCTCCCTCCCTTTTAGGTTTCTTAAATATAAAAATAATGGGCAGAAACTGCCTGACTGTGAACTTGCCCATTAATCAGTTTAATTACTTTAAATTACTTTTTTAATTACACACTCCTCCTGTGTTCAAATCAGGCTGTTGGGTTTAATATTCTAAATCTGAACTAGTAAATGAGTGTAACTGCTATATTCTTTGACTGAATAAATGCTACACTGATAAACTAAAAAGCCTATTGTTTTGAAATCTGACATTATTTGGCTTTAAAAAAATTTTTATTGGAGTATAGTTGATTTACAGTGTTGTGTTAGTTTCAGGAGTACAGCAAAGTGAATCAGTTATACATACACCTATGTTGTGTTTAGTTCCTAATTCTGTTGTAACCCCATGGACTATAACCCTCCAGGCTCCTCTGTCCATGGCATTTTCCAGGTAAGAATACTAGAGTGGGTTGCCATTTACTTCTCCAGGGGTTCTTACTAACCCAGGGATTGAATTCATGTTTCCTGCATTGCAGACAGATTCTTTGCCACTGAGCCACCAGAGAAGCATGTATAGATTCTTTTCCAACATAGACCATTACAGAGTATTGATTAGAATTCCCTGTAATGGAGAATAGGTCATTATTTGGCTTTGATTTACATTATTTTTACTTTCATTCACAATAAAAGTTACAACTCACACAGGTGTGGTGCTGATTGTTCACTCTCTCTGGTTTAAAGATTCACATGAATAATTTTTACAGCCATTAGGAAAGAGCACTTAATATATTTGTCCATTTTTTATTGTCCCAAGACTTTTGAAAGAAAATTCTGTTTTCTTGAAATTCTAGAACCAGAAGGGACCGCAGAAGTTTTCTGGTTCATGTCTGGCTGAGAACTTAAGTCCAGAGAGGTGAAGTTCTTTGCCCATGGTCACAGTTAATGACACATCCAGGAACAGGATCCAGGTGTCTGGACTGACCACATGGGCTTTTCACAGTACAAATCACTTTCCACTCGTTATAGGAAAATCTTGACAAATATCAGGGATTTGAGGTAATGGAAAAAAAGACCAAGTAATCCCTGAACAGTTGTTCCAGGTAATTTATATTGAGATGATCTACTCTGAAGAAAATTCTGGACCAATTATATTGCTATGGGTGCTTGTTAACATATGTTAAAAAAGAATTCTTGGACCTATTACATTTTATGTTGATGGTTTCTAAGAGTAAGTCATTTAGTAATGTTTCCAAATTAGAAGCACTGATTGCCTTGTTTAAAGGAATACTGTTGCATTTTAGAAACAATGGCTAATATCAGGCTGAAGCTTCTATTTTTATTTTAATTCATTACTAGAGGAATGTGGAACTTAAAACTCATAACCATGAAATTCCCTATCTTGGCTATGGTTTTTAACAAACATGAAAAACTGAGGAGGAACTCTGACCTGAATGGAGCGCTGGGAGACAGCTTTGTTTCCTGATGAAAGGGCCGCAAAAGCATCCATGAGGCCATTGTTCTGAACCTGATCTGAAGCATATGTCTGCAAACCTCCTAGAATGCAATTATGTTATCAGAAGTTATTTTCTAGGAAACAAATATTTGCAACATTTTAGCAATTGTTAAGATAAAATACACAAAATACTTACTCTTTTGTGCTATTAAAGCATTAATATTAATAGATTAACATTAAATAGGTGTCCAGATTATCTCAGAAGCTGATACTATTAATAATATTTTAATCCTACTAAACAAATCCTTCAGCAACATCGTCATTTGGCTGCTTCAGCCCTCTGCAAAGCAGTTAAGAATCTCTAATAGACCAAAACTAGTAATATAAATCTTGTGTTTTAAAGGCCATGCACTTTCATACGAGCCATTAAGCCTCACTGCAAGTGTATTGATTTATTCTTATTTTACACATAATCTTAGCGAGCTTAACTTTCAAGTTTTCTCTTAAATCAGAAAAAAATGTGTATGTTACAGCAGAAGAAATAACTGACAAGTGATGGTTATAGAAAAGTATTATATGTAGTAAACATGAGATGATATATCAGCCATGTAGTCTACACCTATTTTGAATAGGTGTTACTCAGATAGTTGATGTTAAGGCACTTTTAAACTCTTAGTGACATCTAAAATCTGAGCAGAGTGTTTTGGTCATCCTGTTGGTGCCTCACCCAGGTCACCCAGATCCCCTTATCTAGACTAATGCATCTCTCCTCAGCAGCTCTGAGTGTTAGCCAAACAGCATAGAGCTGCCTCCTTTTCAGAAAATTGCCTTACAAAATGGGGCTACCCTAGCTAAAAAACAGCATGCCCCACTCACCCCTGCCCTGCCCTAACATTTTTTAACCACTGACTGATGGACACATTGGTACAATGGTCTGTCTTTGAAGACTGGACCAAATCTGTTTTGTAGTTCTAGATCCAGAGCCTCCTGTGAAGTCAGGCTTCAGCTGGCCTCCTAATTCACATCTGTGCTTAGCTTCTTCCCCTGCCTGATCTTAGTCCCTACTGCCCCTTTCACCTGAGAGCTCTCCCTCTGTAAATCACATGCACCCAAATCCCTTTCTCAGGCTCTGCTTCTAGGAATCCCAGCATAAGACAAATACTGTTAGGAGCAAACAGTCTGTTGTTTTAGCTGGCTCAGAGGACAACTCAGCAACTGATATCCATAATTCTGACCCTAGGTTAAAAAAATTTTTAAGTAATAAAAACCCACTCTGCTGAAGAATAGTTCAGGTGGGATCTATTTTAACCATGTGCATACGGAAGGCAAAGCACAATATCTGAATGTTTTACAAAGAAACTGCATTACATTCTATATTTCCAGAGTGACCTTCTGTGTGGTTCAGCAGGCACTTTGTTTTTCCCCTGCTACTTCTTGTTCAAGTCACAGTTCAGATGTCACCTTCCTGTACACTTCTTCCCCAGATGAAGTCTAGGCTCCCTTCTTTGTGCTCACTGTACCCTCTATTACTAACACAGCACTTGTATCATGTATTATATAGTTAGTGGCTTGTCCTCTGTCTCCCCAGGGTCTCTTGGTCAGCTGCCAACTGGAAGTGAATAGCTCCTAGTTAACCTATTAGATTCTTTCCAATCTTTATCAGGTGTCTGGGAAGAGAGTCCCACGTGGTGTGCTGGTCCCATCTTCTCCAGACTGCCCTAATCCTAGAAATAAGGCATTAGAATAAATGAGTGGAGCCAGTTCTAAAGTCATTTGGGGGAAAGGGCAGCTGATTGGTTAGCAGGATAACCCCGTATCTCCTCGCCCTACCCTTCCCCTACTCCCCAGTGCCTTGGAGCTCAAAGTCCAGTGGAAGAGAAAATATAGTGGGACTCCACAGGTCACCCTTCACCTGTCATTTTTGACATCTCCTCTAGTTCCTGTGCTGCAGATGGCCCCAGGGCAACTGTGTGGATGATGGCTCCGCTTTGTTTCACCTCGTCAAAGCATGTACTTATAGTGTTGTCTTCCCCATCGGTCAGTAAGATGATTTCAGCTCCATCTGTTGGATATTTCTTCTTAATCACCTAAGGACATAATTCAGGCATGAGTTGTCACACTCAGGGTAGCCAAAGTATCGGGAAAACTGCAATTAAAGGGAATGAGAAGAGAAATTCTAGAGGGAATAAACAAAAGTGTCTGGGAATGGTAAAATATCTCTCTGTCTTGCAGTGATACAATTATAAATCAGCAAGACTCATGGAACTTGACAATGCTTTTTTACCCTTGATTAGCCTGTTGCAGAGAAGGCTCAGTAAGGTGGGATACAGGGCAGTCCCAGGGATGGACAGCTCTAGGGATTCAGAAAAGAAGGGTTTTCTAGTTTCCTTCACACGATGTCTCCTTGACAGGCTTTCAGAGGTTCCCAGATGACTTCAGAAACCATCCTCATTTAATAGGGATAATAATGGGGACTAATATATTACTATTATCATATTAGACTCATGGAAGATTTTAGCTTGCCTGGTATTCAGCAGTCTTACCATTCCAGCTGTTCATGGCTGGCTTTGGTTCTGATTGGCCAGTTCTCAGGTCACATGTGGAGAAGGCAATGGCACCCCACTCCAGTACTCTTGCCTGGAAAATCCTATGGATGGAGGAGCCTGGTAGGCTGCGGTCCATGGGGTCGCTTGGAGTCGGACGACTGACCTACTTCACTTTCACTTTTCACTTTCATGCATTGGAGAAGGAAATGGCAACCCACTCCAGTGTTCTTGCCTGGAGAATCCCAGGGACAGGGGAGCCTGGTGGGCTGCTGTCTATGGGGTCGCACAGAGTCGGACACGACTGCAGCGACTTAGCAGCAGCAACAGTTCACATGAATTATTAAAAATGTTAATATCCCCTCTGATGAAAGCAAAACATTTTGTTCTTATTAGTCCCTAGTTCCTAATTGTCTTATGACACCTATGTCTCAACTATTCCTGGTAGACACAGATCATGCTTTTTATGTGCTATAGAAAAGTTACACCTTGTACCAATATTGGATAAGAAGGAAAATCAGATAAAAATCATAATGTTTATGATGAGGAAGGCAAGAGTTCACCTTCCCTTAAAAAGAGGAAGGGAGACTCAGATGTAGAGGAAACAAGTAATTCTAAGTAACTCCAATCTCTGGACCAGACTCTCAGGAAGGGAAGAAACTCGATGTAGGTTAAAAGAGAATCTGAAAGCAGAGGAGACTTCTGCCCCACTCCTTTTGAGAGGGGGCTGCTCCACAAAGGATGAAGGCAGAACTCTGATTGCTGTCATGTGAGGAAGCCTGGAGCCCAGGAGCCCAGGAGCCTGTCAGCTGTGGTTGAGACCTCAGTCTGACCAAGATGCAGGGCTCACTCAGTCATGTCTGACTTTTTGTGACTCTATGGACTGTACCCCATCAGGCTGCTCTGTCCATGGGATTCTCCAGGCAAGTACACTGGAGTGGGTTGGCATTCCCTTCTCCTAGGGATCTTTACAACCCAGGGATTGAACCCAGGTCTCCTGCATTGCAGGCAGATTCCTTACTATCTGAGCCACCAGAGAAGCCCCTGAGAGGCCAGAGGAATGGCTCAATTTGGATTCCCTTGTCCCACTCCCTATCATTGCTGTGTGTCATGGACATGCAGAAGTCCGCAAGTATCCACAGGGGAAATGGAAATCAGCTGACCTGATAGTTGGCAGGCAAGAGGACAGTTTATCTTGTTCTAGAAGCTAAGGGGTGTGCAACCTCCCAAGGGCTAGATGTAGGACATGGGGTGCTCAGGGCTGTGCTCCAGCATTGAGAGCCAGAGTGTGGTGAGTCAGCTGGTGGAAAACCAATGGGCACTGATCAAGCTAAGAAAACAAGTAAAGTCCAGAGGCCCCAGCTCAACAGATAGCACTGCCATACGTGACCAGGGTCCTCACCAGGGGCCAGCAGGGAACTTGAGACAGGAAAGGATCCAAGGCCCTTTGCCTCATTACCCTGTGGTCATACACAAGCTCCTCCCACCCCATACCTGGGCTCTGTAGGGCAGGAGGAGCATCTAAATTCCAATTGTGTGCCTCACATACTCTCTCACCCACTGCAGTGGGAAATGCAGAACCAGAAGTTCCCTCTTATCAGGCCATCTGGTATTAATCATTTCCCCTCGAGTTTTGTATATACCATGAGTTCTGTAGACAGGTCAGTGATTTCAGTGTCAGTTTCCCTCCCTTACTTGCTTCTTTAATCAAAGTGTGTGGGTGAGTGGCAGAGGCAAGAGAACCCAGGTGCACAAAGGCATCTGGAGAAGGGTTTTGAAGCTGACTGTGTATACTATAAAATCCACTTCTAGGGAACTGATCTTCAAAGTGGAATAGAAGGGCCAGAGGATCAGACTGCATATGAGGAAATGCTTGAGTCCACTGTCAACATGAAACATGTGAGCTGAAAACTAAATATTCCTGCTGCTGCTTGGAAATCGGGAATAGCCCCATTGATGTGTTGTGCCCCAAGCAGGCAGAGGGTAGACTTTCCCAAGACACTGCAGAGATTCTGAGACCTTAGACCAGCCAGCTTCTCTCAGCCTCCTATTACTTATTTCATGGGACTAAATAGCCTCTAATAAATATAGAATATCATAATTTATGTTTGGATTACTTAAGCATCTGATATAATCAAATAGCTTAATTTAATTTTATTTATTGAGAACCTCCTATACAAAAGATATTGTGCCAGAAGTTAAAAGATAATTCATATCTTGGAACAAGTTTTGTTTGAGCAAGGGACATGCCAGGAAAGAAGACAGAAAAGCTAAAACTCTTGAGATATTTTTAAAAGCAGAAAACAAGTTCATAGGATTCAGAAAGAGAAACTCTATACAGTTGAAAGGATCAGGGAAGATGTCCAGAAACAGATAGTGTCTGTGATGGATATGTGAAGGAAGAGCATGATTAGAGATACAAAGGAGGGATGAAAAATTAAATAGGCAGCTGGCTGGGCAAAAGTGTGGAAACTGCTGGCAAAGGACACGTACTCTAATTTGCTTAAGCATAAATATCTGCAAGAGAGTCCCAGGTACTTAAGCCTGGAAAGGTAGGTAGGGGCTATATTATAAAATAAATTAAATATTAGATTGAGAAATTTTACTTAGCTTTGTTGAAAATGGGGAGAAATTGAGACCTAAGTAGAGGGGTGACATGATTGGATGATCAAAAGGGATCTTTGGATACATCCCTAATACAGTTAGACTCGCAGTTCCTAAGCCCTCCTATTTCAAACTTAAACCATTTGCTTGCCCAAAAGGAGGTCTTATATACCCAAAAGTTTGGAATGTTAAGCTACTTCAAAATGTAACCATAACTTTAAGTTTACTTTTTTCTTCAGAGAAGATATTCTTTTATATCCCTGTATACCTTTCATCATAGCATACATTAATGTATGATTATACACTTATTTATGTGACTATGAGGTTAAAGAATCTTCCCCTGTAAGATTTTGAGCTCCATGACAGCAGGTGTGGTATGTTTGGCCCTCATGGTGCTCTTAATGCCTGGCACGTTGCAGTGGATGTTTCAAATGGAAGCAGAAAAGCGTGAATGCACAGATGCAGAAAAACACAAAAGTGTGAATGAATTAGTTAACGATAGTTTCGGGGGCCTGTGTCACTGCACCATCTGGACCCTTGCTCTGCCCCTGGTTGTCTAATTCAGCTAGACACGAGGCATGCATAGAAATACTGGAGAAGGTAATTTCTTAGGAGACAGAAATTGTAAACACTGGCAAACTATAATAGGGGAACTTGTCTCACAGTGAATGCTGATTGAAGCCCAGAGCAGATGGATGTTCCTCCTGAGGCTTTTGTGGGTAAGCTTTTGATGAGCGTGTCTCTTTCAGTGGCACTGTTTATCTGTACAAGTTCGCTTTGTACATAGGCAGCACTGTCAAACGTCACCATCCCGACCCAGGACCCTTGCTCAACCGTCTGCAGAAGGAAGAGTTTGCCTGCTTGATTCAGTCGTTTAAGGCGGTTACCGATCTAAATGGAAAAGCAAAAGAAAAGCAGTCAGGTTAGGTTTGGACTGGCAGACTGACAACAGAACAGAGGGAATTTGGAAGTAGTTGCCTCAGTGCAGAGTAAATAACAAGCTTACTCAAGGCACATCCTTCTACGGAGGAAAATTTCTCCTTTATATTTAGTAGTATATTTGGATACAATTTCAGGGCTTTTGTATAAATAACTCTAAAAGCTAAATCCAAGTTTGGCTTTAGTTCATTAGTTCAATGCCCTAGAAATAGTTTTTATAAATGTACATATTGTCAGGAAAGCATAAAAAAGGTTAATTCTATATAGTTCATCAGATCTTTGCTCACAAATTGAAAGCTATTTGGCAAATGAGACACTTGATGCTGAATTTTTGTTGAATAAAGTGAAAGTGGCCTTTTCTGATGGAAATATTATGCTTGTAACTGTTCTGACCTTTGGGGTTGTGTTTATTCACAGCCAGTTCCAAGATGTGGTCTAGATCATATCATATAGAAATATGAGATGAGCATCCAGAAGACCAAGACCCAGTGAACTTACCGTCATGCTTCCAGACTTATCAAGGACTAAACACACAATTCTTTGTCCAATCTGTAGCAGTGAGAAGGTGGGCTTGGGTGGCTGTGTGGTCATGGGAGTTGTTGTCTGAAAATCCTCTGAGTCTTGGATCACTTCCCATGTGCTTCGGCGGTTGCATTTTGTGTTTTGCTGGTTTGGGGCTTCTTTATTGTGATTTTTTTCTGTACAGAATTCAACCACCTAAAATTGTCAGTCAAATGATATAGATAACAGTAAATTACTTGTTAAGATCTTTAATAATTTGATTAAAATATTTTAAATGTAGATTTACATTTGTGTGTGCCCTCCTTCTCAGTCTACCTTGGGGAAAATCACAGTGAAAATTCAGAGCTTCTATTTCAAAACATGTCTTTGACCTCATTGGACCCTTTGTGCTCCTAAGAATCTATTTACCTGTTCTTAGCTTCCCTCCTATTTCTCAAATTTGCCATTACAAGCAATCACCAGTATCCTCAAGCCACCTATATCTCAACATTTCTCCACTGGTACCATTTTCTCTCTCCATTCCTTCACTTCCTGCTCACGTTCTTACTTCCAAGTGATGTATAAATACCTTGTGTTTCAACTTTCAATACCCAACATTCCAGCTCTCTCCAAAATCCAGTTGGATGTCCCACAGGATCCTCAACCTCAGGTGTTCATAACTGAACACATCACCTTTCTTTTGACTCTGCTCCTCTTCATCACCAAGCATTTCCTAACTTGATGTCACCATTACCTATTCAGTCACCTAAATCAGGAAACGGTTTTCCTTCCTTCTTTGCTCTACAAAATAACACCATCAATACATTTCACTCTCTCTCTAGTACATCACCTTTTTTCCTTCTCCAATGGAATGTCCATCATTCAAGCCCTCATGGTCCCTCCTTCAACTACTGGAGTCTCCTATCTGACTTTTCCATACTGCTCTACTCCACAGCTACCAGGGACATAGTCTTTCTTATTCCTGTGCTTAGTATCTTTTTGCGGCTCATCATTGCTCACACACTACAATCCAGACTACTTCACTTCACTCTCTATCCTCACTCTGGCTGTGCATCCCAAGGCTCTAATTTTCCCTATTGCAGCCTATAAGTGCTCAAGGTTGCCAGACTGTTTATATATCTCTGTCTGCTCACCATTCCCACTATGTCGAGGAGTTCTTCCTATGTCTTCTGCCTTGTGAACTCTACCTTCATGTTTTAGCCCCAAAAGTTATTTTCAAAATGTTTTCTCATTTCATACCCTTTCTACAAAGAATTTCCACTCAACCTTGTGACCTCACAGTACCCTATAAGAAATTTAAATAAGGCCCCTTTAACATTATAGTGTACTTACTGAATGGATGAAAATTAATGTATGACAGAACCTTGTCTCATTAAATTTGCTTCCTCAAAACTTAGCCCTATATCTGATACACAATAAAAGCTCAATTTAAGTTTGTTGTTGTTGTTTTTTTAAATAACATTTACCAATCTGTATGTCACCGGTTTTTTAAAATCTGCAGAATGGCAATAGTTGTTAGGCAAGAACTATAGGAGAACATATGTAATAGACAGTACAAGCACAGCCAATAAATGACAGTCTCTTCCTCTTTCTTCCAGGCAACAGTACTGGAGTGGGTTGCCATTTCCTTATTTGGGGGATTTAAAAAGGAGGCTTAGTACACAAAAAAGGTATAAACTAATTCTTCCTCTCAGTGACTTTACAGTTTTATATTCAATTAAAAATCCTAAATATCTGGGATTCAAGTAACGTAAAAAGTCGTCATTAGCTGGAAAACATTTATTTTTCTCTTTATTTTTATTTTTCAGATTGTTTTGGTAGTGTTTCCATATGATTATCCCTGGAGTAGGAAATGGCAAACCACTCCAGTATTCTTGACTAGAGAATTACGTGGCAGAAGAGGCTGGTGGGCTAGAGTCCATGGATTCGCAGAGTCAGACACAACTAACAGTTTCACTTTCTGTATTATCATTATAGCTAATTTTTAGCAAGGGAATCTGAAATACTTTTTTGTAAACCCCAAGCAGAGGCTCCCAAACCTGACTGTGCATCAACTTTAACTGTGACTAATTTAAAACAATCTAGTCCCCCCTTTGGAAGTTTCTGAATTATCCTGGAAATAACTACAAAGCCAGACTGAAGGATGGCCTTAGTGAACCACATTTTAAAAACTTATTTTAAAAACCACATTTTAAAAACTTATCTCTGTTAAGGTTTCGCATGAGGCTCAGCTGGTAAAGAATCCACCTGCATGTGGGGACTTGGGTTTGATCCCTGGTTGGGAACATCCCCTGGAGAAGGGAAAGGTTACCCACTCCAGTATTTTGACCTGGAGAATTCCATGAACTGTACAGTCCATGGGATAACAGAGTCAGACATGACTGAGCAACCTTCACTTTCACTATTATTATAGATAGACCCTTGCAAGTTACTACACTCTTATTCCAAAACGAAAACATAATTTTGTGTAAAAGACTGGGAAGATAAGAGGCATTCTGCACTGAAGTCACTTAGCTGATGCATTTATCTTAGTTTGTGCAAATTTGCTGATGTATATGTTTGGCATTAATAAAAATAATTTGTCAAGTTTATTTTATGACCAGTTGGTCATTTAAAAAATTATTAAGAAATGCAAATGATCACTGACTCACAATGGTAAACTTACAATTTTTAAACTTTATTATGGTGGAAAAGCAATACATGTTCAGTAGAAACCATACCTCAAATTTTGAATTTTGATCTTTTCCTGGGTTGTGGCATACAGTATGATACACTCTGGTGATGGTGGCTAGTGGCATTGAGCTGTATGTAGCTTCTAGTGAACCAGATGATTGTGAGGGTAAATAAGTAATGTACTTACAGCCATTCTGTCTTTTTACTTCTGTACAGTATTCAATAAATTACAGGACACATTCAACACCTTATTATACCACAGACTTTATGGTAGATAATTTTGCCCAGAAACTAATGTAAATGTTCTGAGGATGCATGAGGCAGGCTGAGCTAAGTTAAGATGTTCAGTAGGTGAGTTATATTAAATGCATTTTCAACTTACAATGGGATGGAGGAAGATCTGTATTTTAAAACTACTTAAAGCTATTAAAATTATGTACAAACTCCCTAATGGCGCCAACATTCTTAAAAAGATCGAAAATTTTAGTTAACAACCAAAAACAAATATGCAGGCTGAAAGATCTCTAAAAGTTAAAGGCTACTGATCATGTCCTTATTACTCACAAAAAAAAGTACCTGATCTCCTGGATGAATTTCTTATATAACTAACTCTTGTGCTTTTCTGTCTTTAAGGATATTTGAAGTAGTTCTAAGCCATTAAACTAAAAGCTAGTGGGAGAGAGAAGATGGAGAAGCAAAAACAAAAACAAAAACACACACACACAACAACAACAAAACAAAAAAACCAAAACTAAGCAAGGGGTCTGGGAAAGATAGGACTTTATTCCTGATTATGTTCTCCTGTCTTGTCCAATAGAGAAAAGCTGCTCACTCTTCACTTGACTTGAAATAGATTTAAGGGGCTAGATCTGATAGAGTGCCTGATGTACTATGGTCGGAGGTTCATGACATTGTACAGGAGATAGGGATCAACCATCCGCAAGAAAAAGAAATGCAAAAAAGCAAAATGGCTGTCTGGGGAGGCCTTACAAATAGCTGTGAAAGAACGGAAGCGAAAAGCAAAGGAGAAAAGGAAAGATATAACCATTTGAATGCGCAGTTCCAAAGAATAGCAAGGAGAGATAAGAAAGCCTTCCTCAGCAATCAATGCAAAGAAATAGAGGAACAATAGAATAGGAAAGACTAGAGATCTCTTCAAGAAAATTAGAGACACCAAGGGAATATTTCATGCAAACTTGGGCTCAATAAAGGACAGAATGGTAGGGACCTAAGAGAAGCAGAAGACATTAAGAAGAGGTGGCAAGAATACACAGAAGAACTATACAGACAAGATCTTCACGACCAAGATAATCATGATGGTGTGATCACTCACCTAGAGCCAGATATCCTGGAATGTGAAGTCAAGTGGGCATTAAGAAGTATCACTATGAACAAAGCTAGTGGAGGTGATGGAATTCCAGTTGAACTATTTCAAATCCTAAAAGATGATGCTGTGAAAGTGCTTCACTCAATATGTCAGCAAATTTGGAAAACTCAGCAGGGGCCACAGGACTGGAAAAGGTCAGTTTTCATTCCAATCCCAAAGAAAGGCAATGCCAAAGAATGCTCAAACTACCACACAGTTGGACTCATCTCACACGCTAGTAAAGTAATACTCAAAATTCTCCAAGCCAGGCTTCAGCAATATGTGAACCATGAACTTCCAGATGTCCAAGCTAGTTTTAGAAATGGCAGAGGAACCAGAGATCAAATTGCCAAATTTGCTGGATCATCGAAAAAGCAAGAGAGTTCCAGAAAAACACCTATTTCTGCTTTATTGACTATGCCAAAGCCTTTGACTGTGTGGATCACAATAAACTGTGGAAAATTCTGAAAGAGATGGGAATACCAGACCACCTGACCTGCCTCTTGAGAAATCTGTATGCAGGTCAGGAAGCAACAGTTAGGACTGGACATGGAACAACAGACTGGTTCCAAATAGGAAAAGAAGTATGTCAAGGGTGTATATTGTCACCCTGCTTATTTAACTTATATGCAGAGTACATCATGAGGAAGGCTGGGCTGGAATAAGCACAAGCTGGAATCAAGATTGCCAGGAGAAATATCAATAACCTCAGATATGCAGATGACACAACCCTTATGGCAGAAAGTGAAGAAGAACTAAAGAGCCTCTTGATGAAAGTGAAAGAGGAGAGTGAGAAAGTTGGCTTAAAGCTCAACATTCAGAAAACTAAGATCATGGCATCCAGTCCCATCACTTCGTGGCAAATAGATGGGGAAACAGTGTCAGACTTTATTTTTTTGGCCTCCAAAATCACTGCAGATGGTGACTGTAGCCATGAGATTAAAAGATGCATATTCCTTGGAAGGAAAGTTATGAACAACATAGATAGCATATTAAAAAGCAGAGACATTACTTTGTCAACAAAGATCCGTCTAGTCAAGGCTATGGTTTTTCCAGTAGTCATGTATGGATGTGAGATTTGGACTATAAAGAAAGCTGAGTGCTGAAGAATTGATGCTTTTGAACTGTGGTGTTGGAAAAGACTCTTGAGAGTCCCTTGGACTGCAAGGAGATCCAACCTATCCATCCTAAAGGAACCAAGTCCTGGGTGTTCATTGGAAGGACTGATGTTGAAGCTGAAACTCCAATATTTTGGCTACCTCATGCGAAGAGCTGACTCATTTGAAAAGACCCTGATGCTGGGAAAGATTGAAGGCAGGAAGAGAAGGGGACTACAGAGGATGAGGTGGTTGGATGACATCACCGACTCAATGGACATGAGTTTGGGTGAACTCTGGGAGCTGATGATGGACAGGGAGGCCTGGCGTGCTGCGGTTCATGGGGTTGCAAAGAGTCAGACATGACTGAGCGACTGAACTGATACTGATACTTGACTTCCTAACATTTCACCCTATCTTGCATCATCTGGGATACAAACCTCACTAAATTAATGTCAAGAAAAAAAGAAGAAAAAGGACATGGCACTTACAGTACCAATACTTTGTGAATACATTATGGAAGCCTTCTCAGTCTGATGCTTATGAGGTATGAATTCACATCCTTCTTCATACAGTCCTGTTTTTCTGTCAAGTTTGCATGGTTGAGTGACACAGCTTCCTCCTTGACACTTCTGTATTACAGTATCACCAGTAATACCTGCTGAACATCTGCAGATATATTCAAGTAGATATTTAAGTGAAATGATAATTTCAAAGTGTTGGACTCTAGTCAATTTCTACAGACAGCATTGTTTACAATTTCCCTTTATAATTTAAGAAATAAATGTATCACCTTAAATATTAAAATTATCAGGTTCTCATCAGAGTAATTTTGTTTACCAGAAAGTATATGAGGGGTTCCCAAAATGATATCAGAATGTGTTTCTATGCAGCATAAAAGCTAAGGCTGTCTTACTGCCACTGTTAAGAATTAATAAGGATCAAAGTCCTAAGGCACTTCCTAATCTGGTCATCTCATTCCTGGAAAATCAAGAGCCTCTTTTGTTTCTCTAGAAAGTTTTGCTGACATTTTTTTATTTGTTTGTTTGTTTTGATCCAGCTAGTTTATGTCATACAGTTTTTGCATAGTTCTTGTGTGTTTATATAGATATTCTAGATTTTTATTTATATGCTTATGAGTTTGTCACTTTTGTGCATGGAGTACTTTTCCCCCACATCTTATTTTTTGAGTGTATAAAAAAGCATATGAACATGGGAAATTTGGAAAGTAGGAAGACTCTAAAGAAGAGAAGAAAAAAATCATATCCCACTGTCAGAGATAAACTATTGTTAACGTACTAAAGCATTTCCTTCTCTATGTATCAACATAACATTCTATGTGTAGCTTTACTGTCTGATCTTATAAAACTTAGTATTTAGTACATTTAAATTGTAATGTATTATAATTCATAATATTCTTTCAAAATGTGATTTTAATAACTTCACATTTTGAAATTACAATGTGAATTTAGCCTAATTTACTTAATTTTTTTCCTCCATGAATTTTTTGGTGCTAAAAATAAAACTTCTGTGAATAAATGAAATTGGTGCATCACATTTTGACTCTATTTCCAGGCTTGCTACAACTGACACCCAGAATAAATGGTCAGATTCAGAAATTTGAACATTTTAAAGTCTGTTGATAGAACTTATTCTAATATTTCCTTTAAAATGGATTGTTAAACATAAGATTAGTAGATCAAGAAATAGGAAAGAATTCTAGAAATTTGATATGTGTCATCAAATTGCTTTCCAGGAAGGTTATTCTTGGAGAAGGAAATGGCAACCCACTCCAGTATCCTTGCCTAGAGAATCCCATGAACAGAGGAGCCTGGTAGGCTATAGTCCACAGGGTCGCAAAGAGTCGGACACGACTGAGCTACTTCACTCACTTCACTCAAGGTTATTCTAGTTTATTTCTCTGATAACCATCTATGAGAGCACTCATCCTATTAGGAGAATCACACTGACTGAAACCGCCCACCCTGGCCAGGCACCATAGTAACTATTTGCATGCATTGTTTTATGACAGGAGGTCCTGGTAAGGAACACAAAACTAATAAGCCACCACCAACCAGAAGAGTTCAGGAAAGGTTAAAAGGAGACACCACATGTCCGACCACCTCCCAGAATCCTTCTCTCTGGCATCCATCTTGGCTGAACAAGGCCTGCACCACCAGGAAGGGCTCCGAGTCAGAATGATTGGCTAAAGACAACCCGGAAACTAATCCCATCAAGCCATGTGGCAGAGCTGTTCTCCTGGGTTCCCTTACCCTACTGCTCGCCACCCAGATGCCCTTTCGCAATAAAATCTCTTGCTTTGTCAGCACGTGTGTCTCCTCAGACAATTCATTTCCAAGTGTTAGACAAGAGCCCAGTTTCAGGCCCTGGAACGGTTCCCCCTCCCTGCAACAATCCCACTGACAGGCACTAGTACTAGGTAATAAACGATTGTCATCTTTGTCAAATCTGCACCTCTTTGACTACTAATGTCTGAACATTTTTACATTTTTACTGGCCATTTTTATTTCTTCTTTTATATAGATTATTTTCTCTTGTGTCTATTTTTCTATTAGGGTGTTATTGTTTTTTTTTATCTGTTATAATGCTAAGCTTTTAAAGGCCTGTTTTTTTAATATTTGCAAACATCTTTTTCTGTTTTCTATTTTTAATTTAGTTTATGTTTGATCTATATACAAAAAGTTTTAAATTTATATGTAGTCAAATTTATCATTCTTTTAGTTATGTCTTTTTCTAACTCTTGAATAGAAGACATTCACCATTTAGGAATTTGATATTTATTAATATACTTCTCATTTTCATCATGGTTTTACTTTTTTATATTGAATAAGTCTATCCAGTTGAAAGAGAGTCTATTAATTTTTTCCCCACATAGTTAAAAATTGTCCTGATATCTAAAGAAATCTTGTCTTTCCTTGTGGATTTATAATTCTAGCTATATCAAATAGTAAATTATTGCATGCCTACTAGTTTGCATTGTTTTAATTAATGTAGCTTTATTGTATATTTAAAATTCAACAAGAAAATTTTCCTTTATTATTATACTTTTTCAAAAATGTTTGCAGCTGCTATCTACTAGATAAGCTCAGGGTCTTTAAAATGAGGTAAAAATAGAAATGTTTTGACTAAACTTTCATAAGACCTATATATTAATTGGGTTGAATTTATGTATTCTATGAATTAAAAATATCTCAGTTAATCTTAATTTTCTTTTAAATTCTTTAGAAGGATTTTGTGTTGTGGTTTTCTTCAGATGTAACTTTCACATTTCTTAGAGTTTTCTTCAAATATATCTGGTTGCCTTATTGACTTCCCTTGTCAATTTTAATTTCTGTTTTTCCCTTCAGGCTTTCAAAGTGGATCACATTATCATCTGCCTAGAAGCAACTTTCTCTCTCTCTTTCTAGTAGCCCCTGTTTTTTTTAACATTTCCAAAACATTAATTGCATTGGCTACAACTTTCTAAAAATGATAATTTCTAGTTCCCATTCTTATCATATTCCTGGGAATGTTTAGTGATTCCCTACTAAATATTATGTAGGCAGTTGGCTTTTAAATGATGTTCTGCTTCATATTAAGGAAGCCTTCTATTATGGGTAGTACTGTCATTTTTGTAGTTGTTTCTAAACCTTATAAGTAATAAAAAATTGGTAGATAATAAATACTATTTATATGTTACAACAAAATTTATTGTTAAGAGGACATGGTAATCATGTCAGTTTTGCAAAATGTTATCTGGGAAGGATGAAAATGATGTATAGATATTTCTAGAATATCCTATAGAAAGAATATATACTATCAGGTTTTCTCTCAAGGGAAATACAGTTTCCATGTGGAAGCATAGCAAGAAGTGGGAAAGGCAGATGTCAGGGCTGAATGTCATCTGTGGGCTGAGATTTGAGAGGTTCACCTAACATGATCACATCAACAGAGTGACACTGGGGAATGGATTCTGTAGTGTGTGGAGGGAACAAGCCAAAGGAATCGGGTAGACTGTGTACAGCTCTCGGAGGTACTTAGTGTCTTTTTATACCTAAAGTGACATAAGAGGAGAGAAAATGTCAAATGACAGAATTTAAGTGTAATAAAGAGAAGGGAAAGCAGAAAGCAGTGATGCTCCTTTGGGAGAAAGGGGAAGCCAAGGCAGAGTTCTGAATTCCATGCAGCTTCCTTTGGAAACTGTGCTGAGTAAAGACAGTAACCAAACCAAAGCTGAGTGCATCTCCTTAAAGAGCCATCTTGGAAGTAGAACCAGAAGCAAAAGTGAAGAGGGGTGCTGCCCCAGCTCTAGTCTTGTAAAAGAGGCTGTTGTTTTTAACCGAGGTATAAATGTGCGAGCGTATCAAATTCCTTCAGAATCTGTTGGAATAATTTTCTTTTTTCCTTGATATACTATATTAATTACTTGCCTATTATCATAACATTTTCTGATATCTGGAAGATATCCTTCTTGGCCTTGGTGTGTTTTTTATTCCTGTAATTAATCCAGGTGTAACTTACTATGCTTTTATTTGTAATCTTTTTGGAAAGCTGTATCTATACAATTCTTTTGCATGCCATCTGTCAGGTTTTAGTATCTGAATTATGCCAACTCTCTAATATGAATTGGGAAGCTCCCTATCTTTTATATTTGTACAAAAGCAGTTTATTCCCTGAAACTTTTGAGTCCAAGAACTTACCTGTAAAATTACGGCAGCCAGGGTACTTTCTAAGCATTCAGTTTGCTTTCTACTGACACCATACAGGGTTTTATTCAAATTGGGAGAAATTTTGTTTTGTTTTAATGTTTGGACTGTCTTTCAGCTAAGTTCCCCAGTGTCTCTCAGGCCCATTCATTCTGATATAGTTCACACAGATACTATTCTACCTGCAAGGTGCTGAAGCGTTATGTCTCTGATTATGAGACAGGAAGATGGAGATCCTGAATGTAGAACCTGCGAATTTCTTCTAGTTGTACACACACACAAAGGCAAATGATTTGTAGTTGCAGAGTAGAGAATTCATCTAAAGCACTTGTAAAGTGAACAAAAGTAGGAGTATTATGGGAAGCAGAAAGAGAAGACGCTAAGGATGAAAGAGGAAAATATGATAAAAGACTGACATTTTAAAAATATTCAATTAAAGACAAAATTGGTTGCAATTTAAAACAGTTTGGGAAAACTAATCAAAATATACATACATTACTGGTTTTTTTCTTCTATTGGATAGGTAGAATTTCTGGTCATTATTATACTCATTAAATACTCCCCATCGTAGATGAGCCCATTCATGGACAAATGCCCTTCCTGTGAAAAAATGTTGTAAACACCTAATTACAATAAGAATGGCAAAATTACCCTCTTAAATTCAGAGAAAGTACTTCTTCTGAAAATTATTATGCTTTGCTTTTTTAAGTTAAAGATTGAATTTGATATGACAAGTGTACATTTCTATAAACATGACTACTTATTTTGGATTGTCAAGTGCTGATTAGGCACTTAGTAAGTACCAGGAAGCTATTCATTCAAAGGTAAAACAAGTGCCCTGTGCTCACATACCTCATGGTCTAGCAGATGACACACATCATTTTAGATAACTAAAATGTTTAGGGGTGCAAGTGTAATGATGGAAGTCAGTACAGGCTGACCTCTAGGGCAGCCAAGAAGGTCCTTCTTCCTAATGACCCAAATGTGGACAGATCTCAAGGTCTGCCTACTCCACATCTGCCTTTTTGCTTTGACCTATTCTCACCCTTCCAGTCTCATTGCCACTTACTCCTGAACTATTCCGACACTCACCCAGCTGGCTCCGTGTCTCTAGTCTTCAATGACTTACCCATGGTGCTCGGGGTTAAGTCCAACTTCTCAATATGCATACAAGGTCCCTGATGATTCAGGCCCTGTTCCTCTCTGCAGCCATATTTCTTTCTGTTCACCCACTTCGAAAACTCCATAATGACAATGGATTCCTGAACCCCTTTTAGTTTCTAGAGTCACACCATATGACTTGCTCATCTCTGATCATTTTTGCATATTTTTCCTCTGCTTGGAATACCATCTCCCTATCTCTGACTGGGAGATAACTCCTACTCTTCTTTGAAAATTAAGCTTATATCCAGATAGAAGCCTTCTCTGACATCCTCAACCTAGTTCTTGTACCCCTCGTTTTTCACGTTCATTATATTCCATTAAGGCATTTGTCATGCTATATTGTCATTGCTTATTTGCCAGTCTCTCACTATAGACTCTTGTCTCCATGAAAACAGACTTCTTCATTGTCATGTCTTGGCACATATTGTCTAGACCTTAATAGGTCCTTAATAAATTTGTTATATTTGGGTGAATATTAGTGACTTATGTACCGGTCAGTTTTTCTGAAATGTAAATTCCAAGGTAGGCTGAATTTGGAGGATTAAGTGAGGAGGTGCATGTTAAGTAAGCCCTAATATCTCACATTAAGGATTTTAGATTGCTTTAGGTGCTGGGGAATAACTGATGGACTCTTAAAGATAGGGGAGATTGTGAGGGAGTAGTCATGGAGTCAGAATACAAAAAGGAGAGAGTATAAAGGAATAAGGGCATTGTATATGGTGATCTTGATGACTGGAGTGGGCTCCGGAGTGGGAAGGAACAGCTCAGGTTGAGAAGTAAATCAATCAATTGGTAAGTAAATAAATTCAATACATATTTATTGAGCCATACACTGGGAATTTTCTGTTCCCATTATGGAGATGTTGTGAAAGAAGAGCAAAGAGGTATGTTTGTTAGACACACCTCTCTGTTGAGGTCTGTAAAAGTGCTCTAGTGTATTTGGGGGTGGGACAGGCAGGCACCAACGCTCTTTTGTTTGCTTGTTTTCTCTGCCTTGCCTATTTAAATGAAAAAAATTAAAATGATCCTAATATTTTTAAGATAATAAAGAAACCTAGTTGTTAGTTAACCTAGTTAATACTAATCACACTTGATTATCCTTGCAAAGTACATATTGTATATATGCCATTGCTGATTTCTTTTAATGTTTTATCCAAAGATTGCTCTGTTTGGTTCATATGAAAATGATACATGATATTTTGTGAAGGAAATGTTGACTTTTTCTTTAGTCAGGTATTTTTCAGAGCTGAACATCAAGGCTTTTCTGTCTGGTACTCAAAGTGTGGTCCAAGGTCAGGCAGTGTCAGCATCACCTGGGCGCTTGTTAATATGCAGATCCTCGAGTCCTGCCCCACACCGACTGAGTCAGAATCATTGTAACAACCCATTTATAATCTGAATGCACATTAAAGTCTGAAAACATTATGCGTCTGCCATATGTTCTGGCCATATCTGAACTGCAGACAGGAGATTTAATTTGTTCAGGTGTCTTCCCACAGAACCATAGGAACCTAACATCACATTAACTAAACTATTTAATCAGAGTTATTATCTGATCATTGAGTATCTGAAAATTAAAAATATTACAGTTATACACATATAGTTGCAGGATATGAAAGAAATAAGTTTCTAACTGAAAAAATGCACTATTCTGAGTCTGTTTTATGTGAGAAAAACAGGCTATAATAGTCTATTTGGCTTTCATGTTCTTACTCAGAAAGATAATGCTATTGTTGCTCTATTTGCAATGTAAAATTATTGAATTATTACATAGCAGAATGTTTCATCTCTACCCATACCTTGTGGTCCATATTGAAGCAACTTCTTTCCAGCTAGGAAGTCAGGAGTGAGATAAATTCTATCACCCTTTTCTCCACAGCCTCCCATCTGCTCAGTATAAGGTCCATCGTTACCTGTTGGATTAGGTTCAGCAACCAGAACATCAGCCTGAAATTTCAGAAAAATTTTTCATCATTACAAAGTTTCAGCAAATGAATTGACCTTATTCACAGCAGACTATATTGAAACAATTTTATTTGATTCTAGAATATTTTGATAGAAGACTAAGTCACAAAATAAAACTAAATTTGAAAAAAGAAGTTAATGTTCTTACATTTTTGTAGGTCTCAAGTTTGGGTTTCACATATTCAGGTTTTGTTTTCCAATTTTCAGGAATCAAAATGGCAACATTTTTGAAATAGAATCTTTTTTCTGTAGCCTCAAACAGGTATGGAGATGCATCAGTCACCATATCCTGGGGGTGGGCGGGGGTGGAAAATAAATATAAAGAAGCATGCTTAATGACAGAAAAAAAGATGAAATTACCAATTATTCTAATTTATATTTGTATTTCACATTTCCAGAAACTGGCTATTTATCAAGCTAAGAAAAGGAGATTATTTTGTTAATAATAGTAGCTAGCCTTTTTTGAGATTTTTATTGCACGCTTTGTGTCACAGTGTAATGGTTGACAATGAAGACTTCAGAAGCAGGCACTAATCCTGGCTCAGCACTTATGGTGGGACATCAGAAATTTCCTTGAGAGAATTCCCTGGTGATCCAAAGGTTAGGAGTTGGCACTTTCACTGCTGGGGACTGGGTTCCATCCGTGGTTGGGGAACTAGGATCCCACAAGCCACGTGGTGTGGCCAAAAAAAAAAAAAAAATGTCCTTAATCACTCCTGAGCCTCAGTTTCCCCATTTATAAGATGGAAAATATTATAGAGAGCAGTCCATAAGGTTGTTGTGAGGATCAAATGAAGTCAAGAAAGTATTTGGAACCACATTTGCTTAGCACAAATGCTTATCAAATATTAACTCTTAGTTTCATTTCATCGATCCTTTAAAGATCAATGATCCTTTAAAGGAGAAACTGAGAATTAGAGAGTGTTAGTCTCAACATCTCACACCAAGTAGTAGTGAAAAGAAACTCAAATTAAAATAAATACAACTTCAACACCTCCTGTAATAATTTTGTTGTTGTTGTTTAGTTGCTAAGTCATATCTGACTCTTTGTGACCCTGTGGACTGAAGCAAAGTCAGGCTCCTCTGTCCATGGGATTCTCCAGGCAAGAATACTGGAGTGGGTTGCTATTTCCTTTTCCAGGGGATCTTCCCGACCCGGGATCGAATCCTAGTCTCCTACATTGGTAGGTGGATTCTTTACCACTGAGCTACCAGGGAAGCCCAAATGTTATGATAGTGTTTGTTTTCAGTATAAAACTAAGTATTAGATACAACGAAGTGGTATAAGTATATAATCTCTTTTCACATTATGCCTAACTTTATTTCTCTAAAGCAAAAGAGCTGTAGTGTTCAATTACAAATGCCTGTTTCCCTGAAACAGTTTTCCTGAAATGCATCAGGATAAGACAGTAGAAGGGATATTACAAGATATTTATTATAGAAAGGGAAATTGGGAATATTAGGGCTGAAAATCACTGAAAAATGCAAAAATGAGTGTAGACACAGGGAATAAGATTGAAGACTGAGCTCCAGGGGCCCCAGCATTCAGAAGTGGGAAGAGGAAGAGCCAGCAAAGGAGACTCAGAAGGAGCAGCCGGTGCAGGGGAAGGAGATGGGAAGGCATGGGAGAGCACTTCAAGAAGGAGAGATTGGCCATCAGAGTTAAACGCTGCTGAGCAATCAAGGAAGATGAGGACTAAGAACTGAGCAATGAATTTAGCAACCTGAGTGAGCCGTTTTGTGGAATGGAGACGACAGCTCTATAGGAATGAATTCAGTAGGGTGGGAGGTGATGAAGCAGAGGCAATGAAAACAGCAGGTCAAGAAATGTTTCCACAGATTAAAAGGAAATCAAGAAATGAAGCAGTAGTTGAAGGAAGATTTTGGGCAAGGGGGGTTTGTTTTGTTTTGAATGGGAACTATTATAACATATGTATGTGTTAGTGGGGAAAAAAACAAACTTATAATGCAAGAGGGGGAAAAATAAAAGGATCATTGCTGGAGGAAACAGACCTTAGTGGAACAGACCAGAGAGACTGATGCCTAGACATCTAATCCTAGGGGGTGGCCTTAGAAGCAGAGACAGTTCATCACTATATGGGAAAATAGTACTTGTGTATTGATGCAGGAGTAAATCCTGTTCTGCTACTTCTTGGGGATAAACTTGGGGAATTTATCTCTCTGAGCCTCAGTTTCTGTCTTTTCAAATGGTAATGATAATAGATGCCTTGCTAGTTTTAAATAAAAGCTCTCAAAAGGATTTGCTTCTCCTTCTTCCAAAAAAGCCAGATTTTGAACAACTACTAGGCAAATTTAATATTGTATCACTTTTTAAATAAAAATATTGAGTCAGTATCACTAAAAAGTTGAAAAATAGGTATAAAACTTCCTATGTTCGAACATTATATTACAATTTAACTTGTGAAAGTAAATTTTCAGTGTCTCCTAGGAAGACAGCTAAGCAGCATGAAATGTCTTGTCTTCTATGTTTTATTAGGAACATTAATAAGGAATCTTTGACATCTGTTTCATATTTTGAGAAAGTGACCTCATATCCAAATAGACAGTTGAGCTTTTGAGGTTTGAAGAACGGTGAGGATGCAATTTATATGACGCTCTCCTTAAGAACCGGGATAATATACTGTCGACCACTGAATTCCTAGGACCTGACACAATGTGAATGCTCTGTGAATGTTCGTTGAATTAACGAACAAATGAGTAAATGAAGAGGTTACGATGAGGGGCAAACTGTCCAGGAGTGCCAAGACAGGAGGTGCTTGGGCTTCCACGCATTGAGGAGACCCCAACTACTCCACTGTGCGTGTTAAGGGGGCAAGAGGGGGAGAGAGCTTCTTGACTCTCCGCGCGCTCGCACCGCTTCCGCAGCCCAGACGAGAGCTGGGGGGAACTGCTGCAGCGCCACCTGCTGGTATTGTGGATGGAGTACCTTTCGGACGGCCTTGCTGAAGCAGGTACTTAAGAACTGAGTTAGAGGGTTCTGCTCACACGACACCAAGGGGAGAGTCTCCCCAAAAAGCAGAGAACTGAGGGATGACCAGGAAGGTGGCAAAGCCCACAGTGAGGTCCCTTGACCGCAGATCTGCAACATCAAACAGGGGCTAACTTTTATTAACTACTCAGGGACTCTTGAGCACCCTATTGTCCTTAAAAGTGTTCGGTGACAAGGTAACTGTGGAAACCAACTTCTCTCATACACAATTTGTTTAGGACTCATACCAGAAAACCAACTGAATAATGGTAGTGAGAAATATATTTCTCAGGAGGAACCCCCAAAGAGAGTGAGGTGAATGTCCTTTTGCTTTTTCTCTTAGTTCAGTTCAGTTGCCCAGTCATGTCTGACTCTTTAGACCCCATGGACTGCAGCACGCCAGGCCTCCCTGTCCATCACCAACTCTCGGAGTTTACTCAAACTCATGTCCATTGAGTCGGTGATGCCATCCAACCATCTCATCCTCTGTCATCCCCTTTTCCTCTCGCCTTCAATCTTTCCCAGCATCAGGGTCTTTTTGAATGAGTCAGTTCTTCTCATCAGGTGGCCAAAGCACCGTATAAATACAAGTCACCATTGTCATTAGAAAGGCACTTGTGGCTCCTTTTCACTTATTCCTGAGGCCTGCTCACTGTCCAGCCAGAGGCAGAAACATGCTGGTCACATTTTTCTCCCAACTTTCCTTGTCTGTTGCTCCAATGGCTGCTTCATTTTTGCTAATGCTATTTCTAAGTTTGTTGTTCAGTCCACCAGTCATATCTGACTCTTTGAGACCCCACGGACTGCAGCACGCCAGGCCTCCCTGTCTCTCACCATCTCTCAAAGTTTGCCCAAGTTCATGTCCATTGCATCAGACATGATGGCATCCAAGAATCTCCTCCTCTGACGCTCTCTTCTCCTTCTGCCCTCAATCTTTCCCACCATCAGGGACTTTTCCAGTGAGTCAGCAGTTCACATCAGATGAACAAAGCCCTGGAGCTTCAGCTTTAGCATCAGTCCTTCCAGAGAGTATTCAGGGTTGATTTCCCTTAAGATTGGTTTGATCTTCTTACTAGAGATAATCAAAGACTTACCTAATGTTTCTGATTGTTTAGAGATTTCACAAGGCATGAATTTCCCTTTCACTGATAGAAGTAATACCTGATGGGCTTCTGGTCTGAACAGGTGAATTTCCCCTCCTCTTCAACCATTGCACTTCTCTAGCCCCAGGCTACTCTGGTGGTTGAGCTGGTTCTCTCCCCTAACTCCTCTTTCTGGGTTTGCACCTGTTCACCTGTTCAGAGCAAGGAACCTTTTGAGGCAACTGTTGGGGCCCTTGTACTATTAACTTCTGAGTTTACACAGAGGAACTTTTCCCAGAAACAAGTCTCAGTCCTTTTGGCTTGGTGAGAAATGATGAGCCCTTTCCATCTAAGATTAAAAGGAGACCTGGGGACTGATGAATTGCCTACCATTTGTTGAGCTCTTAATATGTACCAGGCATTCTGCATACATTTTTAAAGGTCTTCTAAGTTTTTGAGAAAATTTTAGACTTACAGATAAGACATGCAAAAAATGTGTAGAGTTCCCATATACCCTTCATCCAACTTCCCTTATATGCATAGATTGATAATCCTCACAAAGTCCTGTGAGGAAGATACTTATTATTTTCCCCATTTTGTTGACCAGTGGTTTTGCCCATTATACAGTACTACCTCTGGGTGAGCTACAGTCACTTTCCAGGATTGGCTTTTATAAGGCATTTCCTTTTTATTCTTTGCTGTTTGCTGTTGAACAAAACCTCTCTAATCCCTCCATCTTACAGCAGTTAGATGCCTCTATGTGGACAGGAAGAGTTCTCTTCCCTAATTTTTCCTTCCCCTACAGAAGAAGCAACAAGTGAAATGAGGCTGCTCAGCACCCCTGAGAAGACGCCTTGCATTGGGCCTGGTAAAATGCAGGGTTTCCTCCCATTGGAAGGGTAAGGTTTGTTCTTAAGTCAGAGATTAAGATTTGCATCTTGGACTCCTATATTAGAATCACAGGGAAGGGAGGGTTTAATCAGGAGAAGACTCTGATAAGACCAAAGGTAAAATCAGACAAAGGAATTACCCTCTGCACATTTCATAATATCTGCCAAATATAGTTGGCTCTGCCTTGGTGTAGAACTAAATAATTTTCAGTGAAGTCATCTACAGCCAAGAAGCAGAGATATCATTTAGTAAGTGCCAACAGTATATCAAGCTCTGAATTATATGCATTGCATGTATTATCTCATCCCTCAGAAGAATCATAATGGTTGCATTATTTCCATTTTATAGCTGAAGAAATGCAAGCACAGATTAAAAAAAAAAAACTTTCCAGTGTCACACAGCTGGAATTAGAGAACTCATGTTTGTTCTATCAATATATTATGCTTAATTTTTCAAAACAGCATGAATAGTTATCATTTCAGACTTACCTTTATATGTTGGATGAGTGTTTCATCTTCTGGTACATTAGGGTCAATTGCAATGACAATGCCTTCATAGCCATTATTATTCAGCTGAATGAGTGAATCACTCAGGGCCCCTTCCAGAAGGTGAAGGACCAAGATGAAAACAGAATTCTTAAATGACCCCATTGCTGTACATCTGCCTTTGAGTTCTCTCTTTGGAAAATGTTGGTTATGGAGGCATCTTTCCCTACCCCTATATATATGAATATATAGACACACGTTTTTCCAACTTATCAGCGGTGGTTTATTGCAGGACTTTAATCCCTTGACCCCAAATTGTTTCACTATTGCATTTGTCCTCACTATGATGAATGATAAGTGTATCTTGGTCTCAAATTCTGTGTACTTTTAAATATTTTATTTTGAGAGGAATGTTAACTTTGCCTTCACCTTTGCCAGTTGCTGGGACTGAGGGTGGGGAGCCACATCCGGTTCCCTGGAAGGACTCACAGCTGACAAGCAGCTTTACCATTGAAAGATGTTTACTTCTCACAAATGTTTGCCCAGTCAGGGACACCGACCCACCCAACACCACCCTCTAACCCCTGCCTGCCCAGTGGAAGCCTGACTGTTCTGCGTATTTGATAAGCATTCATTAAGTGTAAACCATATTTCCAGCTATCCCTCATAATGGTCTTTATTTTTATCCTCTTTGATCTTTACATAACCTCAGCACCTCTTATTATTCTCTTAGACAATCTACTTGTACCAGAAGCATTAGCAAGCAACATTAGAAAAGATAAAATTAATATCTGACTGTGCAAGGCAAACTCCCTCGTTTCCTTATCAGACCTATATTTCATTATTCGATAGCTTCTATTACCCAATAAAATTCAAATTAGCATTAAATTATTTTACTGAAATTAAATGTCTCTTAGGTGAGAGGCATTTAGATTATTGCCAGCTACTGTATAGATTCTTTTAAGTTTGCCAAGTCTCAGATGAAAACTCATATTGGTCCACCACTTTCCTGTATTCAAATTACTTGAAATAACCCTTCCTATAATATCATTTGATCTTTGCATTGTGGTAAGCATCAGTTTCATCTTGTCTGTCTTTTTCTTTGACATCCACTCATAAAAATTAAATTAGTACTTGTTGCTAATAATTAGCATATGAAAGTCGCTCAGTCATGTCTGACACTTTGTGACCCCATGGACTGTCCATGGAATTCTCCAGGCCAGAACACTAAAGCCTTTCCCTTCTTCAGGGGATCTTCCAACCCAGGGACTGAACTCAGGTCTCCCGTGTTGCAGTCAGATTCTTTACCAGCTAAGTCACAAAAGAAGCCCCAATAATTAGTACTTATTTTTTATTTAATTTAAATTTATTTATTTTAATTGGAGGCTAATTACTTTACAATAGTGTATTGGTTTTGCCATACATCAACATGAATCCACCACGGGTATACACGTGTTCTCCAACCTGAACCTCCGTACCATCTCTCTGGGTCATCCCAGTGCACCAGCCCCAAGCATCCTGTATCCTGCATCGAACCTGGACTGGTGATTCGTTTCACATATGATATTATACAGGTTTCAGTGCCATTCTCCCAAATCATCCCACCCTCTCCCTCTCCCACAGAGTCCAAAAGACTGTTCTATACATCTGTGTCTCTTTTGCTGTCTCGCATACAGGGTTATCGTTACCATCTTTCTAAATTCTATATATATGCGTTAGTATACTGTATTGGTGTTTTTCTTTCTGTCTTACTTCACTCTGTATATAGGCTCCAGTTTCATCCACCTCATTAGAACTGATTCATATGTATTCTGTTTAATGGCTGAGTAATATTCCATTGTGTATATGTACCACAGCTTTCTTATCTATTCATCTGCCGATGGACATCTAGGTTGCTTCCATGTCCTGGCTATTATAAACAGTGCTGCGATGAACATTGGGGTACACGTGTCTCTTTCAGTTCTGGTTTCCTTGGTGTGTACTCCCAGCAGTGCGATTGCTGGGTCGTATGGCAGTTCTATTTCCAGTTTTTTAAGGAATCTCCCCACTGTTCTCCATAGTGGCTGAACTAGTTTGCATTCCCACCAACAGTGTAAGAGGGTTCCCTTTTCACCACACCCTCTCCAGCATCTATTGCTTGTAGACTTTTGGATCGAAGCCATCTGACTGGTGTGACATGGTGCCTCATTGTGATTTTGATTTGCATTTCTCTGATAATGAGTGATGCTGAGCATCTTTTCATGTGTTTGTTAGCCATCTGTATGTCTTCTTTGGAGAAATGTCTGTTTAGTTCTTTGGCCCATTTTTTGATTGGGTCATTTATTTTTCTGAAATTGAGCTGCAGGAGTTGCTTGTGTATTTTCGAGATTAGTTGTTTGTCAGTTGCCTCATTTGCTATTATCTTCTCCCATTCCGAAGGCTGTCTTTTCACCTTGTTTATAGTTTCCTTTGTTGTGCAGAAGCTTTTAAGTTTAATTAGGTCCCATTTGTTTATTTTTGCTTTTATTTCCAATATTCTGGGAGGTAGGTCATAGAGGATCCTGCTGTGATTTATGTCGGAGAGTGTTTTGCCTATGTTCTCCTCTGGTCTTATGCTTAGATGTTTAATCCATTTTGAGTTTATTTTTGTGTCTGGTGTTAGAAAGTGTTCTAGTTTCATTCTTTTACAAGTAGTTGACCAGTTTTCTCAGCACCACTTGTTAAAGAGATTGTCTTTAATCCATTGTATATTCTTGCCTCCTTTGTCAAATATAAGGGGTCCATAGGTGCGTGGGTTTATCTCTGGGCTATTTTGTTCCATTGATCTATATTTCTGTCTTTGTGCCAGTACCATACTGTCTTGATGACTGTGGCTTTGTTGCTTAAGTATATAATCTGTAATTAATCAAAAGTGAGGCATTGGAATAGAGTGGAAGTACGCAATTATAAAGTGGTTGTCCAGATAATCTAAGTAGGCTTTTACATAAAAATAATTTATTCAGTGCTTATTTACTAAATTATGCATTTAATATGCATGCATCATTAAAAGTTTTACATTTTAAGATATCTCAGACACCCCACCACACACATGATACATGTCTTTCCCCTGGGTTCTCTAGAAAAGAGAGCCTAGGCAAGCTTATGTACTAGTGATTTGCAAGTCTAATTCCAGAACAGTGGGAGTGAAAGAAAATGGAAATAATTCAAGGAAGCCTGGGAAGCAATAAAAAGTACTTATTATACCACTGTGGTGTCACAGACATCAGCAGGCCACACCCTGCAGATTCAGCTGCCCTGCCATCTGGGATGTCTCCTAATGGGCAGTTGAAGGAAGGGAAAGTGTTTGTTTGGGTCCTTCTCATCTACATGTGATCACTTCCCCTGAACTTTCTTCTTGTGTCACTCAAACCTTCAGCAGCTGATTGGAAAAAAAAAGAAAAGAAAAGAAAAATGCTATGCCTCATGGTATATAAACAGGCAAAGATTCCAAGTGGTGCCTTATTGACCTCTGGCAGTAGATCCACTTGGGCCCACAAGGAGTGACTGAGGTGCCCATTGGGTCAGGTGAGGCCAAACAAACCTAAAGAGGCTCAATAAGGTGAGTCCAATACAATTTACTTCTTGAACTGCTCAGATCCACTCATGTCCTTTCATTATATCTAGTTCATTATTATAAGGTAAGGCTGGAATTGGGGGTAGGGGCACGAGCTAGTTCACGTTTTCACTGAGAAAATGTACAAGACTAGTCATTCATAGAATCTCCTTTGAAGTGCTCGTCATGGGCAATCTCCTAAAATACCCAAAGCAAGAGAGTTGTTGAAATAAGTTGTGATGCCTGCTGCTACAGCTAGTCTCAAGACCATTACAGATATGTATTATCTCCTTTCTTCATCAGCAGTTTCCCCAATTTTTAGCCAGCATTTTGGCTGATCTGTGTTGCTTGTTTGCCTGATGGAGTGACCCAGCCCTTTATTCCTGAGGTGTCTGAGCCTTGGGTCACTGCCTTTGTTAGGCTACGGCTGGAGCAGACGCCTGTGACAGGCATCACCTGGCATGACAGAGCAATTTCAGTTCAGTTCAGTTCAGTCAGTTCAGTCGCTCAGTCATGTCCGACTCTTTGCGACCCCATGAATCGCAGCACGCCAGGCCTCCCTGTCAACCACCAACTCCCGGAGTTCACTCAGACCCACGTCCATCGAGTCAGTGATGCCATCCAGCCATCTCATTCTCTGTCGTCCCCTTCTCCTCCTGCCCCCAATCCCTCCCAGCATCAGAGTCTTTTCCAATGAGTCAGCTCTTCGCGTGAGGTGGCCAAAGTACTGGAGTTTCAGCTTTAGCATCATTCCTTCCAAAGAAATCCCAGGGATGATCTCCTTCAGAATGGACTGGTTGGATCTCCTTGCAGTCCAAGGGACTCTCAAGAGTCTTCTCCAGCACCACAGTTCAAAAGCATCAATTCTTCAGCTCTCAGCCTTCTTCACAGTCCAGCTCTCACATCCATACATGACCACTGGAAAAACCATAGGCTTGACTAGATGGACCTTAGTCGGCAAAGTAATGTCTCTGCTTTTCAATATGCTATCTAGGCTGCTCATAACTTTTCTTCCAAGGAGTAAGCGTCTTTTAATTTCATGGCTGCAGTCACCATCTGCAGTGATTTTGGAGCCCCCCAAAATGAAGTCTGACACTGTTTCCACTGTTTCACCATCTATTTCCCATGAAGTGATGGGACCAGATGCCATGACCTTCGTTTTCTGAATGTTGCACTTTAAGCCAACTTTTTCACTCTCCCCTTTCACTTTCATCAAGAGGCATTTTAGTTCCTCTTTACTTTCTGCCATAAGGGTGGTGTCATCTGCATATCTGAGGTGATTGATATTTCTCCCGGCTATCTTGATTCCAGCTTGTGTTTTTTCCAGTCCAGCATTTCTCATGATGTACTCTGCATATAAATTGAATAAGCAGGGTGACAATATACAGCCTTGATGTACTCCTTTTCCTATTTGGAACCAGTCTGTTGTTCCATGTCCAGTTCTAACTGTTGCTTCCTGACCTGCATACAGATTTCTCAAGAGGCAGGTCAGGTGGTCTGGTATTCCCATCTCTTTCAGAATTTTCCACAGTTTATTGTGATCCACACAGTCAAAGGCTTTGGCATAGTCAATAAAGCAGAAATAGATGTTTTTCTGGAACTCTCTTTCTTTTTTGATGATACATCTGCTTATATTTTGCTTGGCCTTCCCTGCTGGCTGGGCCTTGACTGCTTGTTCAGTGGAGAGTGCTTGCTGCTGCCTCATCTCCTAACACCACTGGCTGCTTGTGTCCCAAGGGAAAGGGCGGAGTTAGCATGGACCCACTGGGCAGGCTGTGGTGGCAGCTCCACCCTCTCTGGTACACAAGTTCAGCCTAAACAGACTCACAGAGACTTTGGCTCACATGGCATCTCACACCGTGGCACCTGGGATCTGGCTTTGTCAGAGGCAGCCCAGATTATTTGTGTATTTTATATAAACAGAAATATAAGTATGTCTTCCTGTGTTTGGCTGCTTTCACCTAATATTTTCAGCATGAATTTCAGCTATGTTGTTTTATGTAGCAGTAATCGTGCTCTTTTTCCTTTGTATTCCGTTGTAAAAATATGCCACAATTTACTTACTGATTGCTTTTGATGAACATTTGGGTTATTTCCTGTTTGGAGCTATTTTAAATATAACAGAGCCATAGATATAAGCATTGACTTCAGTTGGGTATGTAACAAGAGTGGAATAGCTAAGACACAGAAGATGTTTATGTCTAGCCATAGCTGATCTCCCAAACACGTTTCAAATGGTGTACTGATTGATCTACATTTCTACTAGCACATAGTGTGGCTGGTCTTTACAGTTTTATCCACACTGGATGGGGTATACTCATGTTGTACTGTGGTTTTAATTTGCATGTTTCCTGATGGCTGATGTTATTATACACCTTTTCATTTAATTGTTAGTCATTTGGATATCCTCTGTTATGACGTGCCTTTACAAGTCTTTGCCCTGTTTTTATCAGGTTAGTCTTTTTCTTGCTAATTTTTAAGAATTCTTTTGATGTTCTGGGTATTGAGTTCTTTATTGGATGTATACATTGCAAATATCTTTTCCCAGTTTGTGGCTTGTCTTAGCAATTCTCTTGGATAAACAGAGGTTCTTAATTTTAATGGAATTCAATTTAATGTTTTATTTTATGGGTAATGTTTTTTGGGTCATGTTGGAGACAGTGTTTCCAAGTTCATGAAGATGTTATACAATATTTTATTCTAGAGCTTTGTCATTTTATCTTTCACAGTTAGTTCTGTGATCTATCACAAATTATGTTTTGTATAGTATGGGGTAGGATTCAGGATTTTTGTTTTGTTTTGCTCTCTAGATAGCAGTACATGCAGATCATTTACTGACAGGATCATCCTCTACCCTCTGGGGCTTCCTAAGTGTCTCAGTGGTAAAGAATCCACTTGCCAAGGCAGGAGACGGAGGAGGCTTGAGTTCGATCCCTGGGGCAGGAAGATCCCCTGGAGAAGGGAATGGGAACCCACTCCAGTACTCTTGCCTGGAAAATCTCATGGACAGAGGAGCCTGGTGTGCTACAGTCCATGGGGTCACCAAGAGTCCGACATGACTGAGCAACTGAGCATGCATTCCTTTCCCCCGCACTGAGTTGCAGTTGAGCTTTTTTTATGAATGAGGTAACTGCAAGTGTGCAGACCTGTTTCCAGACTCTATATGACTAGGCTTATTATCTCAGTCCTGTTTTGTCTTAGTTACTGCTGGTTTATAAGTCTTAATATTTAGTAGTGTAAGCACTAGATTTATTTTTCTTCAAAGTTATATTGACTATTTTTGGTCCTTTGCATTTAACTATAAAAGTATCAGCTTGGGAATTCTACCAGAAGAAAATTGCTGGATTTGACAGGATCATGTTAAATTTATATGCTCATTGTAATATGTTAGCTAAATGATACAACCACCAGTGCCATGACAATTCTGAGGTCAGCCATAAAAGGTCAAAAAGTGATGGTTACCCAATTCCTGGAAATCTCCACTCCTTCTCCAAAATAGTTGGAATAATCCTACCCCTCATTAGCTTGTGAAATTACTCAGCTTATAAAAATTCATCTCATATTTCAGGGCCTCTCACCTTCTGACATGGCCCACGCTCTGTTGGTGGACTGTATTTCTCCCAAAGCGTTTTTTTCCTTTTTGAGACAAATCACACTCTGTCTATGGAATGTGTATCTCTCTAAATAAATCCACTTCTTACTTAAAATAAATAAATATATACATATTTATACATCAGTTTGGAAAGAATTGACATTTTTATAACATTGAGTGTTTGAGTCTTTCAATCCATGGTCCTGGAATATCTTTTCATTTTAAGTTTTATTTATTTGAGCTCAAGTATGTTTTATAGTTTTACCAGTCATATGTACCTTTGGTTAAAGTTATTTCCATGGTTTTTTAAAATTTGGAGGTGTTATTATAAATGGTATTTTAGAAAATTTCATTTTCTGATTGTTTATTGCTGATATATAGAAATATATCAGATTTTTGTGTATTGACTTTTCCTCCACAGAACTTACTAAATATATTTTTTCTAGTAGTTTATAGATTCTTTTGGATTTTGTATGCTTATAATTATGTCATCTATGAATAATAATATTCTTCCTTTTCAATCTTATAATATTTTTATTTTGTTTCCTTCTCTTATTACACTTGTACTTCTCCCCAGTACAGCACTGAATACCAGTGGAAAGAATGGATATCTTTATTCTTATTCCCAATCCCAAATGAAAAAGCATCCTATATTTTACCATTAAGTATGTTATTACCTAGGGATATTTTGTAGATATCTTCATCAGATGAAGAAAGTCTGTATCTATTCCTAGTTTGCTAACAGTTTTCTTTTTAAAAATCATAAATAGGTTTTTAATTTTCCCAAGTGCTTTTTATGCATCTATTGATTTTTATTTTTTATGCTGGTAATATGGGGGCTTACAAGGGTTTGAGTTTTCGATATTAAATCCCCCTTACATTCCTAGAATAAATTCTTGATCATGAAGTAGTATACTTTTTGGTGTACTTACATTTGGTTAGGATTTTTTTCCATCTATGTTCATGAGAGAGATGGGCCTTAACTTTTCCTTTCTTTTATTTATTTATTTATTTATTTTAAATTTATTTTTATTTTACTTTACAATTCTGTATTGGTTTTGCCATACATTGACATGAGTCCACCACAGGTGTACATGCGTTCCCAAACATGAACCCCCCTCCCCACAACATCTCTCTGGGTCATCCCCGTGTACCAGCCCCAAGCATGCCGTATCCTGCATCGGACATAGACTGGCAATTCGATTCTTACATGATATTATGCATGTTTCAATGCCATTTTCCCAAATCATCTCACCCTCTCCCTCTCCCTCTGAGTCCAAAAGTCCGCTATACACATCTGTGTCTTTTTTGCTGTCCTGCATACAGGGTCATCATTGCCATCTTCCTAAATTCCATATATATGTGTTAGTATACTGTATTGGTGTTTTTCTTTCTGGCTTACTTCACTCTGTATAATCAGCTCCAGTTTCATCCATCTCATCAGAACTGATTCAAATGTATTCTTTTTAACGGCTGAGTAATACTCCATTGTGTATATGTACCACAGCTTTCTTATCCATTCATCTGCTGCTGGACATCTAGGTTGTTTCCATGTCCTGGCTATTATAAACAGTGCTGCGATGAACACTGGGGTACATGTGTCTCTTTCAATTCTGGTTTCCTCAGTGTGTATGGCCAGCAGTGGGATTGCTGGGTCATAAGGTGGTCGTGCCAGGTATTAGTATCAAGGCTATCTGGTCTCAAAAAGTTGGAAAATGTTTCCTATTTTTCTATTCTCTTGAATAGTTTTAAACAAACTATTTGTTTAAAACATATTTTTTCTTCTTTGAATTTCCCTCCGACCATTGTTTTAGCTTCATTGTGTAAGTTTTGCTATGACATATTTTAATTATTATTCAGTTCCAAATATTTTCTAACTTTTATTTTGGGTTCCTTTATTAGCATATGCGCTATATAAAAAGAAGCCTATTGCAGAAATTTGGGGAGTTTCTAGATAATCCATTATTAATTTCTAGTTTAATTCTACTGGAGCCAGAAAGCATACTCTAAGATTTAAATTATTTGATATTGGTTGAGTCTTACTTTTTGCCTCAGCTTATTGTCTATTTGGTAAAACATTTCATGTGCTTTTGAGAAAAATATTTTCTCTATAGTTATTAAGTTACAATGTTCTATACATGTTCAACCAAGTTAATTAATCATGTTATCCAAATTTTCTCCTTTGTTACCAATTTTTGTCTTTTTACTGAGAGGTATGTTAAAATCTCCAATTATAACTGTGAACTTATCTATTTATTTTTCTTTCTATTCAGTTCTATCAACTTTTGCTTTATATATTTTACAGCTATGGTTTTGGTGTAGGCAAATGTAGGATTGTTATATAATTATCATCACAAAATGTCTTTTCTATCTCTAATAATACCTCTTGCATAAAATCTACTTTTAATGATATTAATTATGGTATACTGGTATTTTGAATATTGAAAAGTTAAAAAAAACAGCACAGTTCTTGGCATATGGAATTTATTCTGTAAAGTATCTTTTCACTTCTTCTTCATTCCATTACTCAAACTGTGGCCTTGAAGGGGAAGATTGGAGAGTAGTCAGCAACATGAAGAAACTGGGGCTTTGCATTAGATGGCATCAAGGAAGAATGACCAGTATATGTATGTAGGACATAGGTGTGTTTAATAGGTAGTTTTAAGCTGTTTGCCATATAACACCTCAATATGACTCCTGCTTCCACCCCCTAGTTCATGACATCCTTTAGTAATGGTGATAAGACTGCAAGGTATTCATACATTATTGATGACAGAAAAATTGGTACAAATGTTTTGGAATGACATTACAGTTTAAGTGTGTTTATCTTTCAACATAGCAATTCCATCATAGGAATTTACCAATAGATTCATACAGGTGTACAAGAGTATATGTACAAGCATAATATAATTTGTCCCTCAAAATATACTTTACAATAGCAAGAAGTAGAATTAATAAGTAAGCTTATTTATTATCTATTTTATCACATCTTAAACATCTGTAGTTTTAATAATAGCATGTATTACTTTTATAAGTGAACTAAATTCATATGTAAAACTAAAATATTAGACTGCTGCTTCTAAGTTGCTTCAATCATGTCTGACTCTGTGTGACCCCATAGACGGCAGCCCACCAGGGTCCCCTGTCCCTGGGATTCTCCAGGCAAGAACACTGGAGTGGGTTGCCATTTTCTTCTCCAATGCATGAAAGTGAAAAGTGAAAGTGAAGTTGCTCAGTCGTGTCCGACTCTTCATGACCCCATGGACTGCAGCCTACCAGGCTCCTCTGTCCATGGGATTTTCCAGGCAAGAGTACTGCAGTGAGGTGCCATCACCTTCTCTGAAAATATTAGACTAAATACTATCATTTGGAAATCCTAAAATGTTAGCATAGAAGTGGTAGTTCTGTTTTCTCTATTCTTAATTTCTAACCTATTTTTCTTTATTCTTCCATTTAACACTCTGTTTTCTTTTATCTTCATGCTGTTGCTTCTTCTTTCCTATATTAATGTTAAGTAAGGTTATGCAAGTTTTATAAATGTTCTTTTGAATGTTTGCTAACTTATGTTGCTTCTGTTCCACAAGCCAGGATATCTTTCTGTCGAAAGCTATTGCCCATTGTACTGAATGAATTCCTCCTTCTTGTGCCCTTGAGACAAGTGTTCTCAGAAAGCAGCTTTTTGATAAGACTTAGCAGCCTCCCTGGTGGCTCAGATGGTAAAGAATCTGCCTGCAATGCGGGAGACCTGAGTTTGACCGCTGGGTTGAAAGGTCCCCTGGAGAAGAGCACAGAAACCCACTCCAGTATTCCTGCCTGGAAAATCCCCATGGACACATGAATGTAGGAAAAGGTGGCCTTAGAGAACCTAGTGAGTTACAGTCCATGGGGTCGCAAAGAGTCAGACATGACTGAGCAACTAAGCACAGCAACCTGTAGCTGAGAGGAGATAAAATTGGCCACCATCTGGGTTGCTTTCCACCCACCCATGGAATCATCTTGCTGATAAGAGCTTTATAGTCTAAGTGCAGAAGGAATTTATGGAGGGAGGCATCTCTTTTGACCTTTGGGGACAAACTCTAGTTACCTCCATGCATATGAGCATATGTTTCTGTGCCTTTGAGTACTTCTCTGTCTATCATCATGTATTCTATAACTGTATCCCTAGCTTTCCTATTTTATTTTGCCTCTATCTTTGTGCCTGAGCTGTGCTTTTTCTACATCCTATGATTTGTTGTTCAGTTGCTCAGTCATGTCAGACTCTTTGTGAGCCCATGGACTGTAAAATGTCAGGCTTCCCTGTTCCTCACCATCTCCTGAAGCTTGCTCAAACTCATGTCCATTGAGTCAGTGATGCCATCCAACCATCTTGTCCTCTGTCCTCCCCTTCTCCTCCTGCCTTCAATTTTTCCCAGCATCAGGGTCTTTTCTAATGAGTTGGCTCTTCGTATTAGGTGGCCAAATTAATGGAGCTTCAGCGTCAGCATCAGTCCTTTCAATGGATATTCAGGGTTGATTTCCTTTAGGATTGACTGGTTTAATCTCTTTGCAGTCCAAGGGACTCTTAAGAGTCTTCTCCAACACCACAGTTTAAAAGCATCAATTCTTTGGTGCTCAGCCTTCTTTATGGTCCAACTCTCACATCCATATATGTGAAAGTGAAAGTCGCTCAGTCTTGTCCAACTCTTTGCGACCTGACTGTATAGTCCATGGAACCCGTTTCCAACTCTTTGAGTGTCCAACTCTTTGCAACCCAACTATAAATTCTGTATAGTCCATGGAATTCTCCAGGCCAGAATACTGGAATGGGTAGCCTTTCCTTTCTCCAGGGGATCTTCCTAACCCAGGGATCGAACCCAGATCTCCCACACTGCAGGAGGATTTTTTACCAGCTGACCCATAAGGGAAGCCCCACATCCATACACGACTATTGGAAAAAATATAGCTTTGACTATACGGACCTTTGTTGGCAAAGTAATATCTCTGCTTTTTAATATACTGTCTAGGTATGTCAGAGCTTTCCTCCCAAGAAGCAAGCATCTTTCAATTTCAAGGCTGCAGTCACCATCTACAATGATTTTGGAGCCCAAGAAAATAAAGTCCTACGATACATACAAAATAAATCAGATTCAGATTCTCATTTCTTCAGAGCCCACTATTTATCTGACTTCCCCTTTGCTTCTATTCCTTGTTTCCCTGTATTTTACATTCACAGATAATAACACAGATCTTAGCACATAAAGCATCATCCACCCAACTTTATATCCATTTCCCTTCTTAATTTTTAATCAGCTAGATTTTCTACCAGCCTCATATGAATTAAATCTTCTAACATGGACTGTCTTCACTTTATTTGAACTATTTGTTTCTATTCATTTGTCTTCTTTATTTCATTTAGATCTGGTTCAGTTTTGCTCTCATTTTCCCTTCGGCTCTGCTGGTAAAGAATCCACCAGTAGTGTGGGAGACCTGGGTTGGATATCTGGGTAGGGAGGATCCCCTGGAGAAGGGAAAGGCTCTCCACTCCAGTATTCTGGTCTGGAGAATTCCATGGACTGTACAGTTCATGGACTCACAAAGAGTCGGACAGGACTGAGAGACTTTCACTTCCACTTTTCACTTTTCTTACATTCATGTGTCAAATATCCATATGAATGGTGCCTTTCTCTTCTTCCCTATGAAGCCAGGTTTCTCAATCATGGCACTATTGACATTTTTGGCTGCCTAGATTTTAAAATATCTCTTTGCTCAATATAAAGCTCATTGGCAGATATTTTTTTAGCACTCTAAGATATCATTTTGTTTTTTTCTGTCCTCAACTATTTCTGATTAGTAGTCAACTTTCCCATAATATATGTAGGTGTTATTTTCTTTATATAGATACAAATTTTAGATTCACTGAATATGTTAGACCTGTGGGTTGGTAGTTTGAATCAAATTTGGAAATTTTTCATATTTCTTTGACTATTTTGTGCTCTATTTCCCTCCCTCTAATTCTGGTACTTTTTATGTGTACATTAGACTACTTGATAATGTCACACAAGTCATTTGTTTTTTTTTTTTGTTTGTTTGTTTTTTTAATGGAATGCTTCCGTTTAACTGCTTTCTAATTTCCTTTCTTTAAGTCATATGATCCTTTCTTCTATAGTGCCAATCTGTTGTAAATCCATTACAGACTTTTTCCATACATTTCATTTTTCAATTTTAGTATTCTGATTTGCCTGTTTTTAAAGACTTTGACATCTTTCCTGAAATTCTTCCTCAATTAATCACGTATATCTATCTTTTCCTATAATTTATCTTATTTATAATGTTATCATAATTTAATTATCTACCAGTTCCAAATATGGATCATTTTTGGATTGTCTTTTATTGACAAAGTTTTATTCTTATTAATTATAGAACATATTTCCTGCTGTTGCTATGTATGTTAATGTTTTATTATATCTTGGATGATAAATTGTAAACACTTTGTGTTATATCCTTTTTCTCTGAGTTATGTTCCAGCATAATTGGATTATTGATGAAGATAATCTTGATTCTATAGAGTATTGGTTTTAGACTTTGTCAGAACAGATCTATTTTAGTTTTTCCCTTGGTTTTAGGGCCTAATTCTTAGTCTGTGGGTGTGATCCTTACCACTGTTGTGGCCCTTCTGAGTTTCAGTGGAAACACAAGGTGCTTACCACCCCCTCTAACTTAGGTGAGGTTGAACCTTAAACTTTTTCTCCTCAGGACTAGGCAGTTGCTAAAATCTCTGTTCAGCTCTTTTAGCCTCTAAGCTCTTATTTTCCTTTACATTCTTTTGCAGTTTAGGATTTATCCAAGGATTAAGAAGTTGCAGATTTGGGAATTTCCTCCTCATAGTTGCTTCCTTTCTGGAATTATGTCCCTCAGTTGTCAACTGCTTTGGCCACCTCATGCGAAGAGTTGACTCATTGGAAAAGTCTCTGATGCTGGGAGGGATTGGGGGCAGGAGGAGAAGGGGACGACAGAGGATGAGATGGCTGGATGGCATCACTGACTCGATGGACGTGAGTCTGAGTGAACTCCGGGAGTTGGTGATGGACAGAGAGGCCTGGCGTGCTGTGATTCATGGGTCGAAAAGAGTCGGACACGACTGAGCGACTGAACTGAACTGAACTTAGCAACCCAGAGCTCTTACTTTTGGTTTACCAGCTCAGTAAGACTGCTGCTCTCTGCTTGAGCCCTATCCAGATAGTCTGAGCAAACTGGGAATGCCTTCCAGGGGAAATGCTGGTTAAACGTGGATATCACCTAAACTGTGTCCCTTTTTTCAAGGATCATAACCCCTCCAGTTTTCACCTGTTTTTCTTGGTTTCCAGTGCCTTCAAAGTGTTGCGATTTATCTTTTTTTCCAGGATTATAAATATTATCAGCAAGATGATTAGTTTGATATGAACAAATCTGCCATTAGTGCAATTGGATTCATCATGTTTTAAATAAATGATATAGGTGGGGATCAGTTCTTCTGAAATAATTACATTATGGCAGAAGGCAAAACCTAAAGCAAACAAAATAATTTTTAGTAGACTTTCTAATAATATGCTGGTGCAAAAGCACTTTTGGAACAGGCAGCATTGTACATATAACAGCAATCTGCTCAGCACACAGGCTACATGAATTCATCTCCTAAAAATCTTTCTCTCTCTCCCATTGAAATTTAACCTTCTTTTACTATCCCTAAAAAGAATAGTGTGAAAATGGAAAGGATATTGTCCTCAATGTCAGGAACAGATTTCTATATATTGCATAACTAACCATTCTGGCATATGAATAATACTTGCCTATATCACCTCCCAGGCAGCTTATCCATCTTTGGGCTTCCCTGGTGGCTCAGATGGTAAAGAATCTGTCTGCAATGCAGGAGAGCTGGGTTTGATCCCTGGGTTGGGAAGATCCCCTGGAAAAGGGAACAGCAACCCACTCCAGTATTCTTGCCTGGAGAATTCCACGGACAGAGGAGCCTGGTGTGCTACAGTCCATCAGGTTGCTGAGAGTCAGACATGACTAAGCCACAGAGCAGCTTATATCACCTTAAATTCTTAAACTTCTCTTTCCTCTCCCAAATAATTGAGCAATTGGCTCAAAATTTTTTCCTCCTCTTGTGATCTTGGATCAAATCATCAGTGATGTCACTATTCATGTGGTATCCCACTAGTGACCAATACTTTACAGTTCCTCATTCTCTTTGGCCCAGCTCTCATATATTTATATTCCTTATCATTTGTTCAGGATCAGCATCACCTCCTTTCCAATGGCTCTGTTCTATTGATGATCGTTGGGGTCTGGAAATCAGGATCATCCCACATCACATCTTTCTTATTGTCTAATGTACACCTGGATTAGCCTAGGTGTCCTAAGTAGGAGATGAGCTCCTAGCAAGCAGTTGCAAGCACCATGTTTCTTTCAAAGAACTCACTCATTTAAGCAAACTATCTTGCAATGAGTAAAAGATAAGCCAACAAAGTGGTTTTCACTCCCTCACAGTCACTGAAGCTTGTTTACCCTATACCTTTGATGAGATCACTCTTTCAGCTCTGCTATATTTCAGTTTACTACTTCAACATCATTAATCTGTTTCAGTTCTATCTCTCTCAATTCAGTGATTTGTGGATTTAAAGCCATGTGTTCATACTATACCCACAAAACTAAAAGAAAAAAAAAAAACCCTGTTCCTTCAGCCTAACCCTGTTTTCTTGCTTATTAACCTTGAAGATTTAAATATTTCTAGGCATAATCCCTTGCATCTTTCCACATTTTCTTAAATAGACAGGAGTAGACTTCCCTGGTGGTCCAGTGGTTGAGATTATACTTGCCGGTGCAGGGGACGCAGGCTCGATCCCTGGTTTGGGAAGATCCCACATGCCAAGGAGCACCTGGGTCCATGTGCCATGGCTACTGAAGCCCTGAAGCTCTAGAACCTGCGTGCTGCAACTGCCAAAGCCTGCCTGCCCAGAGCTCCTGCTCTGCAATGAGAGAAGCCATGACAATGAGCAGCCGTCACATGCAACAAAGAGTAGCCCCTGCTTGCTGCAACTAGAGAAAGCCCACACAGCAACAAAGACCAACACTGCCAAATAAACAAATAAATGAATTTAAAAAATAGATAGGAGTGAAGGAGCATTATGGCAACTTGACTCCTGTATACTCTGCCGTTAGCCAGCACAGTGCTTTAGATTACTCCCTTAACCCTTCATTTCCCTATTTATAAATTGAAGAAAACATTTGAAAACCCACCCACCCCATCTTAGTATTTTACCAGCTCATTGAAGCTACAAAAAAAGCACATCCCAGGACACCAGACATGATGGAAGAAAGGGCTGAGGGACTGCCTGCCAGATGAAGTCTTGAAGTCCCCAACAGTGAAAATTTAGGCACCATGAGACTCAGCATGTGACAGGCCAGACCTGGGATGTCATATGAACTGCAAGGAGACAGCCTAGAGGTATTTGCTGGTCATTTCACTCCCCAGCACTGTTCTGAAGTCTCTTACTCAAGGTTTCATGCTCTTTGCCTCTTTGCATTCTTGGTCCAGCTCCCCACTATTCCTTCTCCACCTCCAAAGTGAAAGCGAAAGTGAAGTCGCTCAGTCGTGTCCTACTCTTTGAGACCCCATGGGCAGTAGCCTGCACCAGGCTCCTCCGTCCATGGGATTTTCTACGCAAGAGTACTGGAGTGGGTTGCCATTTCCTTCTCTAGGGAATCTTCTCGACCCAGGGATCAAACCCAAGTCTCCCACATTGTAGACAGAAGCTTTACTGTCTGAGCCACCAGCGAAGTCTGTCTCCAAAACTTAATCTAACTGTCATTCTTAGTTGGTACTAGTAATGAAACAGTTCTATTCCACATTATTGTTTATATTTACCCAATAAAATTTTAAGTTCTATAATATGCAAAGCATGCAATTTTATTGCCCCATAGTCTTAAAAAGATAAGAATAAAATTAAATACAAGATAACTTTTTATTTCCTTATGACCTGTGCTTGCCTCTCTCTAGTCACCATCCACCCCTGTAGGTAAATAATCTTTTATGGGGAAAAGATTCCTGAAGTCTTATTTAAACAGGAAAAAACAGAGTTAGTTAATAATTTCTAAAGGTCAGTTTCTCCCTTGTGACTTCTTGGTTGAAGTTGAATGAAATGATATAGCCTATATGTGTGTTAAAATAAGCTCAGAACTATGTGCTTTTTTCTTTATTTAGTCTTATGAGAACTATAACCATTTTCATTGAGTAACACTCAAAGCAAATTACATGGAAACTTCTTTGATAAGAGTAGAACATTATAAGCAATAAATTTAATATACCTCTGTTATAAAACCAGTGTCAGGGGACAAAGATAATACCTATATTTTAAGGTTAACTCTGACAGTGAACTAAATCTCTTTAAGCATTAGCAGTGGCATCTATCTGTAGTCTACTTAACCAAATGAAAGAAGAAAAGGACTTTACAATAGGTGCTTCATATATAAAATACAACTTGTCCTTTAGTCATAAACAAGCAACCTGTTCTGAACAAATAAGGAGAAATGAAAAATTAATCATAGCAACTGAACAATTGCTCCATGTAGATAATTATACTGTATCATTCAGGCATAACTTCCTTCTCTTTACTTGAACCTAGTTTTCCTCTTCAATAGAGCAAGCTTTTGGATCTTTGATTCACTTTTGCTATTGCCTTTGCCTTTAAACACATTAACTTAGAGAATAAATTCCATTATTTTGTCTATAGCCAAAGCCTAAAGGTTTTCTAATTCCCCTCCCCCTCAATTAATGCTATAAAAAAGATTTTTTGTCTATTTATGGTGTAAAATTCTGATCTATATTGCACAGAAACTCAAGGCATTTTTAATAATTTGATTTTAATTTGACTTTATTAGTATGTTTTTGTAAAGTGCAAAAGCCATGGATCTTATATTTTATGCATTTGCTCATAGTAATTTTGTTTCATTCTCTCTCTTACCTGCTCTCTTTTTCCTGTTTAAAACACAGTGTGTTACAACTATAGTGAGGCACATGACTCCTATAATACCTATCGCTGTCAGAACTCCTTTCAATATAAGATCGTCTCTGTCAAGTGCAGGAGAAGAATTTGGGAGAATCAACAGAGATGCCTGGGCAATGTTAGAGACAGCAGACTTTAGGGAGTTTTTGTCAACTGCTCGTATTGCCATGTAAATTCTGTGGCTTTTTTGTGCCTCTGCATCAGGTTGATATTCAGGTCCATTTGTGAAAAGCTCTGATGAGAATTTAAATATCTCCTTGGTGCCAGCTTGCTGAGGATTTAAGTTCGATGTATTCACTAAAATGGCATTGTTAAAGTCATCTTGAATATTCTGCAGACTTTTACTCACTCTTATTTCATAGCTGTTAGCTGAAATTAAAAAAAAATACAAATAGGGAAGTTAAGTGATTTTGAATAAACTCTCTAGTTTATTAGAAATGGCTTAATGATAATAGCAACCAAAAATATCAAAATACCTATGAATAAACAAGGAGAGAAATATGCATATGAACAAAACTTTTAAGACACTACATAAGAACTCATACTAAAACCTGAATAAGAGAAAAGTTTTATTATGTTTTCAATAGCAAGGTTCAACACAATAAAAGATGTTATTTTTTCCCTAAGTTATTTGGTAAATTTTACATGATTTTATTAAAAGTACCTCTAGTTTCTGTTTTAACAAGCTTATTGCAAGTTTAAACAGAAACTAAATAATCAAAATTAACCATATAAATTTACAAAATAGCAAATTTATAGTGGAAGGACTGACTTTATCAGATGTAAAACCCTGCAATGCTTCAATAGCTAAAAAACTGCAGTACAGGTGCATGAATAGATTCATATACAAAAATCAACCAAGACATATTCAGGAATTTAGTATATGATAAAGATAGAATCCAAGTTAATGGGGGAAGGTACAATTTCTTGATAATGATATTATAACAATTGGGAAAAAGCTGGAAAAAATATGATCCATACTGCAAACATTTTTTTCAGGATAAAAACTCCAAAGTAAATAAAAAGTTTGATGTAAAAAAATATTAAGTAGTAGGAAACAATGAATGAATTTCCTTATAAACTTGAAGTGGAAAAGGACCTTATAATTAGGACTGAAGATTCAGATGCCATAAACAAAAAATTCCATGAATTTATACACATAAAATAAAAATTTCTACATGGGATAAAGACTCCTAAGCAAAATATAAACATATATGCTAAGTGACAAAAATATTTGCAACTTAAATCAAAGATAAATGGTAATGGTTGAGTGGCTTCTATTGGACTAACTCACTAGCAGATAATAGATATAAATTCTGAAGAAAGAAAGGGGAAAGAAAAACTAGAATCCGATAAAAACAAACAAGAACCAAAGGAGTTACAACCTGTAAAAGAAGAAAACCAGATTGGGACTGATTTACATTTATACAACTTTTCCTTTGAAGGTACTTTCCACTTCAGTACAGATATCTAGAACTGATACACAAAGCTACTATCTTCTTGGTCTTAAAAATCAGAGGAGAAAGTGTGGGTTTGCCAGAGTGGTTGAAAATTAAGGGAGCTACAGAGGATGAGCATCAGATCTGGGTATTAGCTTCTCTCACATCATTGGAAGACCTCTGAATTATACATGTGTGGGTGAAAAATCAAGGACTCAAGGGAAAAACCATAGCTAGATGGCCGATAAATGGAGTAGAGTCTTATGCCAGTGCCCATCACAGGGGAGATATAGAGTGTGGAGTGTGAGTCTTGTCACATTAAAGGAGCTTGGTAAATATCTTGACATGCCTAATAAAACACTATAAAAGCTGTGCTTTAGGAATAAAATTGTGTCCCAGGATTAAGGGATATGCCATATGATTAAGAGCAAAACTGAAATAGACAAACACTAGCCAAAAGTGAAACCAAGCATCCTAAAATCCCAAGTGATCCAAGGTATCTACTAGAAAATTTCAAAACTCTTCAGGGTAATACAATAAAGTCCAGGGTCTATAATTTACTACCATATGTCCAATATATAATAAAAATTACTAGACATGCAAAGAAAGAAAAAATGTGATATATAGTCAAGAAATATATCAGCAAATCAAAGCAGTCACAAATGACAGATTTGAAATTAATAGATAAGAATCTTAAAATAACTATGGTGAATATGGTCTACACATAAGACAAGTTGGATATAGTGAATGAAGGCACAGGAAATTTGAAGAGAGCTATGAAGACTTTAAAGAGAAAACAGATGGAAATTTTAGAAAAAAATACAGTGAAAAAAATCATTTGAGAGGATTAGTAGCAGACTGGACACAATGGAAGAAAGAATTTGTAAGCTTGAAGAGAGGTTCATTAAAGAAAAGGAACAAAAACTGAACAGAATCTCAATGACCTTTAAGATCCACAGACATATCCATTTAGTGTGTATGATAAGTTATGATATGATATATAATACCCAGGAAGGAAAGAAGAATAAATTAATGTAGATTTTTTTGAAGATTTATTAGCTGAAAAATATTCTAAATTTTATCAAAAGAGTGCTCCACAGACTTGGAGAGTTCAGTAATCCCCAACAGGGTGAATATAAGAAAACCACACTTGAGTCACATCATGGGTAATTTGCTAAACACCAGAGATAAACAAAAATAATTTAAAGCTAACTTGTCAGAAAAAACTGGGGCCAGAAGACAATGAAATGATATATTTAAACTGCTGAAAGAAATACTTGTTGCCCTAGAATTCTACATCCTAGTGAAAAATGTCCTTTAAAAATTAAGGGACACATTTCAGAAAAGTTAATATGGAGAAAATTTGTTACTCAAAGACCTCAACTACAAAGGAAATTATAAAAATCTGATCTGCAGTAAGGAAAGGAGAAGACTAGAAATGGTGTTGATACTAGATAGGTAATTAAAAAGATAAATTTTTTCTCTTTAAAATTTCTTTGAAAGATAATTGATTGTTTAAAACAAAAGCCATAATAATGCATTGTAGGGTTTATAACAAATGTAGAAGTAAAATCTATGACAGCAAGACCACAATAGATGACAGAGGGTAAATGGAAGTATGCTTTTGAAAGATTCACATGTTATATATGTATGTGTGTGTGTGTGTTAGCTGCTCAGCTGAATCTGACTCTGCAGCCCACCAGGCTCTTCTGTCCATGGGATTCTCCACAAGAATATTGGAGTTGGTTGCCATCCCTTTCCCCAAGGGATCTTCCCAACCCAGGGATCCAGCCCAGGTCTCCTGCATTGCGGGCAGATTCTTTACCATCTGAGCCACCCATGTCTCTTTCTATATGTGTAGTGGTATAATATTAATGCAAGGCAGATTCTGATAAATTAATAAAAATGCAATTGATAGAACATAAAAATTTGAGTAAATGAGGGCAGAATTTTGTTTTGATTTTCCTTATATTGTTTTGACCTTTAAAACTGTGGTAAAATACCCATAACATAAACTTTACCATCTTTACCACTTTTTAAAATGTATAGTTCAGCAATGTTAAGTACATTTATGTTGTTGTATTGCTATGACTTTCAAACTATATTCATGTACTATCAACTCAAAACCAAAATTATCGATCAGAAATAATTGCAAAAGAAAGCCACCTGTAGTACTAACTCTAATATAGCATAATTCTTAACTAAAATGGTTAAAAACAGATTCAACAGTTAACAGAATTCAAGACAGAACAATTTTATTCTCAGGAATAAAAACAACAGGACATTCTGAGTTTTAATTAAAAAAATAAAAATATTCTAGTGACTATGTTTTGAGCACTTTCTAAATCGATAATAACTTTTAATAATGAGACTATATATATTCCTGAGTTGTAATTAGAGTAAAGCACTGTTAAAGAAGGCTGGCAAAACAAAAATCACCTTCCTACTCAAATTTATCAATCAGCCAATATTCTCTGAGTGAACCCACTTGAATTGCTTCCTACTGCGGATCAAATACAATTGTACAGATATGAGTGAGAAACTAGGCTGACTATCGGATCTACACTCACAAAGGAACATGTTCATTTTTCCTACGCCCTTTGTTCTCTATGGAGAAAGCCCTTCCCATGGGGCTGTGCCAGAATCTTCTCTTAAATAATGAAACAAGTAATATTCCATAAGCCTTTGAGTTTACATAGATTTTCCACAGACCTAGTTCTCCCTGTGTGAAGTGGATCATCCCATGTTAAAATAAAAAAGACTGGGACTCAGAAGGTTAAATGTCATGCCTCTAGTCAAGTTAGGAAGCTGTAGTATGGGAAATGAACTCATTTCTTCTAATTCCAAGCACCATATACTTTCAACAATGAGCAGCTATTAAAAATGATTCAGGACAACTGTGTAACTACAAAGACTCAAAACTAACTCAGCTCATACATTCACGAAAGGTTTCTTTCTGTTTACAACAGTTGTTGTCTCCCTGTGAGAAAGAAAATGGGCTGGTTCTGTATCTTTGACCTCTTAGGTATATCTCTAGTTTTGGCCTCTACCTGTGCATTCTCAAGTGACTTCCCTGGTGGCTCAGATGGTAAAGCGTCTGCCTACAGTGTGGGAGACCCGGGTTCAATCCCTAGGTCGGGAAGATCTCCTGGAGAAGGGAATGGCAACCCACTCCAGTATTCTTGCCTGGAAAATCCCATGGACAGAGGAGCCTGGTAGGCTACAGTCCATGGGGTTGCAAAGAGTCAGACATGACTGAGCGACTTCACTTTTTGTACATTCCCAGTATATATCAGCCTATGAAAGCAGCTCTCAAGGCCATGAGCAAGACACTTAACTTCTCAGGAACATTCCCTTGCATTTAAAACAAGGGGTCAGACTAGTTTATCTTTAAGATCCTTTCAGGCTCCAAAATGTTATAACTGCTGCTATTTACTGAGCATTTAGTATGGAGCAGACACTGTTTTGGGCTTCCCAGGTGGCACTAGTGGTAAAGAACCTCCCTGCCAAAGCAGGAGACATATGAGACACAGATTCAGTCCCTGGGTCGGGAAGATCCTCTGGAGGAGGGCATGGCAGCCAACTCCAGTATTATTGCCTGGATAATCCCCTGGATAGAGGAGCCTGGCAAGCTACAGTCCATGTGGTCACAAACAGTTGGACAAGACTGAAGCAACTTAGCATGTGCGCACGCACACACACACACACACACACACACACACACTGTTTTAATCCCTCTCTGTGCCTTTTCTCATTTAGTTCTCTCAACTAAGATGGGTACTCTTACTATCTGCTTTTTCATAGAAATCAAAAGTTTAGAGAAATCAAGTAACTTGCCTAAGTCTACACAGGTAAAAGGTGGTCCGTCTGATTCCAGAGCTCAATACCTTAACACCATGTTGTGCAGCCGTCTGCTAGGCTACACTGTCCCCTATTACCTTTTTCCCATTTCCCAATAAGCTACTTTTCCAGTTACCAAGGTTTACACTTTCATTAGCGTCTTTGCCAATAAATTTTTAGTACATGGAGAATCAAAAACTTGACCCCGTCTTCAGGGAGTTTACTCTTTGTCAGTGGGTACAGTTCCCACTTGCTCTCTTCATTTGAAATCCAAACCATCCCTTAAGGATTATTTTATGTTTCTCCTACATTGGGCCTTCTTCCACCCAAGAAACATAACTGAGGTTTGGGGGAAGTGGGAAAAAACCATTGTTACTGAAAAGCTTTTTCAGAAAGATAATATATTCAATGACAGTTGTGTAAGAACACAATGAAAAGATGTCAGAAGAAACAGTTTGAAAGTCAGGCTGTTAGACACATGGGAAGCTACTAAATATAAAGAAGGACGTGCAAGTTTGGTGCTTTTGTGCTCTGCCACTACTCCAAAGACTCTGCTCAGGCCCCTGGCACTAGAAGCTGGCCTTTGATCTGCTTCCACTCACTCTACATCCTTTTAATACCTTTAGCTCCCAAAGTCTGAATTATACAAATGGCACCGTGTAATACATAAAATGGTTTCTTGACTATTTTATGTCTTTTCTCTCTTAACATAGGATTATAAGTTCTTGAAGTGTAATACCATCTTAAATTACTTTTATATAATGTTTAGCACTGTTTACAGGCTTCCCTGATAGCTCAGTTGGTAAAGAATCCACCTGCAATGCAGGAGACCCTGGTTCAATTCCTGGGTCAGGAAGATTCTCTGGAGAAGGGATAGGCTACCCACTCCAGTATCCTTGGGCTTTCCTTATGGCTCAGCTGGTAAACAGTCTGCCTGCAATGCGGGAGACCTGGGTTTGTTCCCTGGTTGAGAAGATCCCCTGCAGAAGGAAAAGGCCACCCACTCCAGTATTCTGGCCTAGAGAATTCCATGGACTATGTAGTCCATGGGGTCGCAAAGAGTTGGACATGACTGAAAGACTTTCACTTTCACTTAGCAATGTACTGGGCACTTAATATTGCTTAGGTGGTGCTGGTGGTAACGAACCCACCTGCCAATGCAGGAGACATAAAAGATGCAGGTTCAGTCCCTAGGTTGGGAAGATACCCTGGAGAAGGGCAGGACAACCCACTCCAGTATTCTTGCCTGGAGAATCCCATGCACAGAGGAGCCTGGCGGGCTACAGTCTATGGGGTCGCAAAGAATTGGACATATTGAAGCGACTTAGCACACAGTAAATAATAAAAAAACTCAGTTTTAACAGTTATTAACCCACACTCTTAATGAAGAGTTAAGGAAATAACCTATTTCCATAATACCTTGTCCACATATATTCCCATACATAATAATGATCTGGTAATATTTTGCTTGTTTCATATACTTTGTCTTCTTTTTACAGTATATTGTATATGGTAAAGGGTTGGTACTGTATATACAGTGATATATATGAGTTGTTCATTTATTGCTAATAAGGTTTTAAGAATAGTGAAATTTTTCATAATTGTAATGCCAGAGAAATATCCTGATTGTTTTTAACTCTGGTGATAGAGGTGAATATCACACCTTTCTAGACAACAATTTGTGAAAAAAAAAAGAGGATGAAAGCACATGTTTATGAGTTAAACAGGCACATACTTGCTAGTTGGTATACTCATGGCTAATTGGTCAATTTTGCCATTGCTGGGTCATCAAATCAGTTATGATTGAGTGATCTCAGCAAGTTCATACACATCTAACCACTCCCTACCTCCCGATCTTTTGTGATTTGAGATTTCACATTGTAACAGGGTTGATACGCTTTAGTCATCCTGCTCTAGTCACCCTCCCCATCCTGCAGGGCCATTTATATGAATGTGTGAAATCCTCTCTCCCTTTCTAAAGCCCTTTGTAATATCAGTTCTAAAGTCCCATTCAGTTGTATTTCTTCTTTTCAAGCCATTCAAAATCACTGACACTGTACACCCATTTTCTTTGTGCTCTTAATTCAGTGGTATAGTTGAAACCACTGAGAACTGGGAACACAGTTACCAGTAGTCTGAGCTTGTCTCTTTTCACACTACTGTGCTTCTGAGGCAGTGAGGAAAGAGGAAAAATACTAGATGGCTGGCACCACACTTACTTTTACATAAAGATGGGAGTGAGTGTGGGTGGCTCCTTACTTCAAATAAGAAGCTACAGAACTCTAGCAGCACAAATCAAGAGCCCAGGAAATTTACTGGGCCCTCTTTCTCCTCCATTTTGTATTCTATATGTCACCTTAGTTCATATTTATAATACTTTGTGAAATAAAGTCTTAGTTCTATTTTTCACACATGCAACTGAGGCTAATAGAGTTTAAGCAAACTGCCAAAGATCCAAGAGCTGGACTTGGAGTCACAGTAGGGACTACGTTTTGGCTCTAATGTTAAGTCACAGCTGTTTCCATTATACAAGCGATACACCCATCCCACAGTTTCAATTAATTCATATCTCCAAACTTTAAATTAGGAGAATCCTTAAATTAGAATGTGAAATATTTCTCTTCTTTCTTCTCTAGCAAGAAGAGATAGACTGTGATAACAGATTTTTCAAGACAAAACTACAATATTGACTGTTTCTCAGCAGTGCAGAATTATTTGTAAGACAGACGCTTTCTGGAGAGAGTAGTAGAGAATTATAAGCCAAAAAAAAAAAAAAAAAGATCCAATTTGAAAGCAAGACTGGCAGAGGCCTAAGGTGGCCACTGTTATTCACTGATATTGACAAATTAGCTTTCAAGAGAGAAGGTTGGTTCCTACAGAAATCTCAATCAGAGGCTTTAGGAAATCAACTGTTTCATATGTAACCAATTATAATCATGTTTTGGTAATGGCAAAGACATTGGAACATTTATTCTTTCAGAAAATTTAGTCTGTTGAGTTGCTATCAAGAATTGAGGTAGGTGGAAGCCTGGAGGCTGGTATAAAAGCATTAGAAAGGAGAGGGTAGAAGAAGGAACTCATCATGTCCAAGCAAGGGTTAGAAAGCCTCAACTTGGAGAACAGGTCCCAGCCTCCCTAACAAAAAATGATGACCAGAAGTAGGAGAGGACAGTGTGCCAAGAACTTCATGACTTACAGGAATTATTCCCTTAAACTTGAATTGTAAATCCTTGAATTTACAATTTACCATTCAATCTTCAGAAGACTAATTGCCTCCAGTATTTAAAAGTCCATGCTCTGTCATGTAAAACCCATTTCTTTTGACTAGATCACTGTTACATGTGATAGTTATGTTTCCAACAGAGGTTTCTATATTAGTGTCAGTAAGTCTACCAGGACCTCCTCAATCCTGGGGGAGCTGATACATTCTCTTTCTGTACTCCAGGATACATGGCCTTATCAGCAACTCAAAACTTTTCATGACAACCCTCTGCAACATTGTCAGCTGTAAATCCCAAAGCTATTTTTACCCAACTGACCCTTGACAGTTACTGGAAATGCCACTTTGTAGAAAAATAGATAATGAAAGCAAGAAACCTACCCTGGCCCTGGTCTAAGTCTTCTCCAGGTGCTGTCCAAGATAAAATCACCTCTTCTTCCTCTTTTACAGCTTCCAAGTCAATAATTTTGCATGGTGGAAACACATCAGGATGTGGGTCAGCTGGAACACCCAGCACAGAAAAGGAGCCCCCTGAGCTTATTCGGCTAAAGCCCCACTTTTGCTCCTCCTCACTCCTGCCCACTGGTTTTCTTGGGGCATTCATCTGAATATTACCTGTGACATCAAAGAAAAGAATAGCCAAAACAACAAATTACAATCTCCTGGATAGCTTGTTTTTATAATTATTGACATTTTAAGACCTTATTTCCTTTGCTACATCTTTAGAATAAGTTTGTTTATTCAACAGTTCTTTTATTCATTCAACCATTCATTCATCAATAAGTATTTTGAGGGCATATGTTGTGCCAGCAATCATAGACAAAACAGTGTCCCTCACAGAATTTATAAGTCCTGTTTATAAACACATGTTTTATAATTGTGGCAAATTTGGAAGAAAAAAAAGGAAGGGTGCTTTGCCTGCCAATACAGGAGCTGCAATTTCCGTCCCTGGGTTGGTAAGATGTCCTGGAGAAGGAAATGGCAGCCCACTCCAGTATTCCTGCCTAGGAAATCCCATGGACAGAGGAGCCTGGTGGGCTACAGTCCATGGGGTCATAAAGAATTAGACAGGACTTAGCAACTAAGCAACAACAAATAATTTAAAGTGGTATCAAGGAAGTAACATTTAAAGATTTCCTATAGTATGAGTAGGAGTCAGGGAGATAAAGAGTAGAGGTTAAGAACATTCCAGGCAGAGAGAACAAGCTGAGTAAAAAATCCTGAGGTATGGAAGAGCTTTGCACATTAGAAAAATTTAAATCTAGGAGGAAGATAGTTTGAGATGAGACAGGAGAGAGAAGTTCAGGCAGGACCTTGTGGGCCACTATAATAGTTTTATAGTTTAATCCTACATGCTCTGGGGAAACAAAGCAGTGATATGGTCACTTTGCTCTCTGACAGGTCACTCTGGCTGCTCTCAGCAAAGAATGGACTAGCATAGCGAGCAGTGAGGCTACTGCAACAGTCCAGATAGAAGAAGATGGTAGCTTGGGCTGGTGACAGCTGTGGAGGGGTGGCAAGTAGGCATTTTTAGATGCATTTTGGAGATAAAAATCAGCAAAATCTGGTTATGCATTTGAGTATGGAATGGTAAAGGAGAGAAAGTTGGTGAACAAAAAGAATAGCTCCCACCTTCCTAAAATGAGCAAATGGAAAGACAAACAGGCTAAGAGGAGAAGACAAATTTAAGTTTCAAGGTTTGTGGTCCCTGTAAATCATCTAACTGATGATGTCGAGGAGCCAGTTAGACATAGATTTTAAGCTCAAAGAAAAAGTTTTAGCTACATTTAATAATTTTGAACCTCCAAAGTTGGAAATTATCAGCATAAAGATGTTATTAAAGCCATGTAGGTTAATGATATTGCCCAGTAAGAATTTCAGCTGTAAAAACAAATAGCATTTGCCAAGTGCTTGCTATATGTCAGGCACTTTTTAAAGTACCTTCCATGTATCAATTATTTAACATTTTCAGCAATGCTATGAAGAGAACACAATTACCCCCATGTTTATAAATGATGAAGCTAAGCATACAGTCGAAGTGACTTGCCAAAAGTCACACAACTAGTAAACAGAGGAGCTATATTTCAAACTCAGGCAGTGTGGCTCCAGATAGAAGACTGAGAAGGTTAAGACTAAGCTCTGATAATTGCCAACACTTAGAGGTTTAGAGGCTTGGTTGGAGAAGGCAATGGCAACCCACTCCAGTACTCTTGCCTGGCAAAACCCATGGACGGAGGAGCCTGGTGGGCTGCAGTCCGTGGGGTCGCTAGGAGTCAGACGTGACTGAGCGACTTCACTTTCACTTTTCACTTTCATGCACTGGAGAAGGAAATGGCAACCCACTCCAGTGTTCTTGCCTGGAGAATCTCAGGGACGGGGGAGCCTGGTGGGCTGCCGTCTCTGAGGTCACACAGAGTTGGACATGACTGAAGTGACTTAGCAGCAGCAGCAGCAGCGGCAGAGGCTTGGTAGAAAAAGAGGAGGGGAGAAAGAGCCTAAGTATAACAATTCCAGAGAATAAGAGGTAATTCAGAGAGTGTGGTATCATAGAAACCAGGAAATGACAAAGGAGAAATCAATCAGCTGTGTCAAGTAAAATGAGGACTGAAATGTGTCCTTTGGACTTAACAGCAGGTGGTCATTGGTAACTAGAACGAGGGCAGTTCCAGTGGAGTCATGGTCATGTGGCTGGAAGTCTGCTTGCAGTGAGCTGAATAGTAAACTGGGGGCGAGAAGGTCCAGACAGGTTTAATTTCAAGGAACTAAAGGACAGAGAGTAAAGAGGTGGACAGTAGCTTAAGGGGGACCAACAAAATTTCTTTTTAATATTCTTGAATGCTGTTCAGAGGGATCAGTAGTGTGGGAACATGCAAGGGAAGAGCTCTCAAGCTCTGAATGAGCAGGCTGGGTGGAATCTACAGCAGATTCAGCAGAGGCCCTGGGGAGGAGAGGAAGGGAGTAGTTGCTGCAGTGTCTGGAGATTCGATTGTGTGAAAACAGAGCAGTTGCCATTTTGTGCCATACTGTGCACGTTCAGGGTCATCACCTGAAAAAGCTAGTGAATGTTATGTGAGCTAGGCATGCTTGCTGCTACTAAGTCGCTTCAGTCTGTGCGACCCCATAGACGGCAGCCCACCAGGCTCCCCCGTCCCTGGGATTCTCCAAGAATGCTGGAGTAGGTTGCCATTACCTTCTCCAATGCATGAAAGTGAAAAGTGAAAGTGAAGTTGCTCAGTAGTGTTCAACTCTTAGCAACCCTATGGACTGCAGCCTACCAGGCTCCTCCATCCATGGGATTTTCCAGGCAAGAGTACTGGAGTGGGGTAGGCATGCTTAGAGAAATCTAAATTTTTATTTCTGTGCTATCAAGGGCCTATATGAAGTACACAGATAAAAGCAGAGTTGAATATGACTTTTCTATTCTCAGTGTACTGTAGATATTGATATTTGAATCCTTTAAATCCATGGCTTTAAAAAAGATACCAGTCTGTAGTCTGCAAGCTCCTTAATAGGAATCAAGTCTTATTGATTTGATATCAATAAGTCCTGGTATCCTAGGACTAAGCCTGTCACTTAGTAGGCTTTCAAAAATGTTGATGTATAATATAAAGGAGGAGATATCTATTTAGAAATGAAGTATTACATCTAGATACAAAATCACATCTTGGTAGTAAAATTGAGTTACCTTGCAAATTGATTTATGTTGGTTTTGCAGTAATCCAAATTATTTTAAATACAGGTGAGAGCAAGTTATATTCTAGCAACACAAAAAATATCAGGAGATGCAAATCCACTGTAGCATCTTAATTGTTTTCTACTGAAAAGTATATATGGTAGAAAAATACAGAATCATGCTGTTGTATAGTCCAAATGATTGGTCATAGCTGCTAAAATACATATAAGTATTCTTAAAGATTCTGCTGTTTTGCAAATAAGAATGCTTCCAAACAATTTTTAAGATTACGTTTAAAGACTACAGCATATTTCTGTTTGTTATCCTTTAACCACTGCTTCCTATCAGGAACTACTATAATAATGGTGTTTAAAAGAGATGTGTATCGTCTATGTATTTGGCACTTTTATCTTGAAGGAAGGCAGAACATCTTCAGGAAGCCCTCACTTTCCCATAATATCTACACTCATATTTTTCCAGGAACTCATTTCCTGTGTGGATTGTTTGGGCTGTTTGCTTCCTTCTTTAAACTGCTAACAACTTTTTGCCTCTTCCTTTTGCCTAAAGCTCTATAGAGAAACATAGGAGTTGGAACTGAGAAAATTCAGTTAATCCCCTTGCCTGGTAGTCATTCTGATAAAACAGTCACAAAAAGAGGTCAGAATAATCTGTGGGAATTACCTACTGCCTTCCTGTTATCCACTACCATAAATCACTAAGGATTGAAGAGATAGTCAACAAATTATGCACTGACTTGCACGAGTTTTGAAATTCACCTCTCTCTAATACATACACATACACACACTCACTAGAAATACACACACTAAATGATGTTATTCAAATCACAGTGTTTATGATTCTTACCATTTGTTATGTAACCTGGTGTGTACATAGCATGACTTCCTGGAATAGAGCGGGCTAGGGTGCTGATGCTGGGAGAATGGTTGACATGCACTTTCAAGCTATATCTACCATTTACAGCAAAGGAGAAAAAATACCTTGAGTAAATTCCATCATTTTTTATAACATCTGCACCTGTTTATATATACAAAACAAAACAAAACAAAACTGAAGGTCAGTCCTTATTACAGTTTACTACTAACATTTAATTAAATCATTAAAATAAGATTTCTTCTCCTTATTTTCCCAATTTTTAGCCTATGCTGGCATGCTAATAGCTACTTTTGACATTATCAAGTGGTTAAAAAATTCCATCGGCTCTATAATTTCTCCTTGTGATTCATTAACTTCTGAAAATTTATTTTCTAAAGGTGAATGAGTTCTACCTGCTTTAGTGCTAGTAAAGCATTTAATCACCTTTAGAGTTCTCATTTCTATCACTGAAAATAGTACTAGGTTTTCACAGAAACCAAATACACTCTTGAGTCGATTTATAGTCACAGACCCTTTTGAGGTAAAAGTTTTCTGATCCCAGTGAATAAATGTATAAGCACAACAACACACACTTTCATACAAATTCAAGATGTTTATGAATACCCCAAAGCCCTGATTAAAAAAAAACACTTTTTTTTAATAGTTGATATAGTAGTTGATATAACAATGTGAAATTATTTAATTTCCTCACTAGAGGATACAGGGAACTGTTGTTCTCAGTTTGAAGAGGCTCACTGACTTGGAGTATGACAGGCTTTGGGATCTGTCTGCTTCAGGAGAATGTGCCTTATTTCTGGAGGCATTCTGAAAGCTTGCTATACTTTCTTCCATTTGTATTGCTCCTCAGTTGATGCTGCTGCTGCTAAGTCGCTTCAGTTGTGTCCGACTCTGTGTGACCCCATAGACGGCAGCCCACCAGGCTCCAGAGCCATTCAATTCCAAACCAAGTATGTGACTGAATGGCAGCAAAGCCTGGACCCCAGGGCAGCCATAGAAGGTGTAGCTTAGGCCAGAGATCACATTCACTGTTCAAGTGCAGATGGTCACATGGGGCAAGCAGCTTGTCCTATTCTAGAGTCATTTCGGTTAACACACCACACACCCAAGCCCTGCACTGAAGGGCTCTAGAATCTCAACTAGAGAGGCAGGGCTGCTTCTTAACATGAGAAAAATGGGAGTATATTTTATTAAAACAAAAACACTAAGCACTTTACGATCATAGTAGTGTTAGAAAACGTTTTTATGTACTGGAAAGAAGTCAGATCTTGATATTTATTGTTCTAATTATTTATAAAGGTCTATCTTTGTTGAGAAATGATAAAGCCAAATCTCTTCCTGCCATGGTTACCACTGTTACCTCTTTTAACTGCTGAGTCAGAAAGAAATAGGAAAGAACCCTGACTTGGATCTCAGGGGACTTTTTTAAGGTCTGGATCTGCCACTTTGTAGCTGAGCCTTCTGAGCCTCAGTTTTCTCTCCTATAAAATGGGCATAATATCTCACATGGTGATTGTGATGATTACTTGAAAGTATGCATAAGAAAGTACATTTTAAATTATGATATTTTATTAGTATAAATTTTGTTATCATTCATTTTATTAGCTGATAAATACTATTTCCATTATAAAAATAAGTATTAGAAAACTATATGCAAGTGTGTAGATACAGAGGGAAAATCAAAATTTACACTTTGATGTTTAAACAGCCTTTTCATTGTTTCTTTCATCTGGCTTAAATTTTGACATCAAATAAATAAAATGGTTCCAGGGAATAAATATAAATGGTTCCAGGGAATAAATATAAAAGCCTATTGAGCATATTGAGCATAAGACAGCAGGATCTGTTCTTCAGGCCAGCCCAAGTGTACTTTTGGATTATATACAAAAAGTGAAAGGTGAGGCCAGAGATAAGCATCAGAGTCTGAAAAGGTGTTTGGATCCATTCCAGTAGGCAAAACAATAGAACTTCTCTAGTATTGTCTGAGGTGGACTTGAACTAAAATCCTTTAAATGAACTTTTGCTTCATAAATATCAAACAAGATTGCCATGGCAAGATACTAATGAGTTGTCAAACATGAGGCTCTTGAAAAAAATTTACCTTTGAAACAACAAAGGGAAGGAATATGATTTTACTGGTAGATCAAACACTGGGGCTGCCAACATAAACTTTGAGGTCTATTGTAATTCTGAGAATTTAAGAAAAGAACAGAACAGGAAAGATAAAACAATAAAGGAGTTTGTTTTTAAAAGTTAACACAAGTTAGTCAGAAAGAGCCCAGCTGCTGCTCTTTGCCCAGCTTGATGCTTTGCCATGAGGTATGATGATGAAATTCTTAACTCTATGCAGAATGAGTGCTTTGAGGCAGAGTTTGGGTTTATTTGCTTTGTTTTTCCAGTGATGGAAAAATCTCTATCCTGATTCCTAGGCTTGCTAGCCTGGTCTTCTCGTGATCAAATAACATGTAAAAGGCACTGGCTATTTTCTCTCATCAACTGAGCTAGTTGACTAAAGAATAGTCTATGACATCTCATGACTCACAAGTTCAACCATCTCCCTTTTGGGGTTTTCATTTACTATTTAATTGTCTAATCCAGTTATTTCAGTGCATAGTAAAACTGGTGAATCCAAGAGGAATGTGGGCCTGCCTACTCCCAAGTGACCTTACTGAATGTGCTCAGTGTCACAGGACAAAGGGAAGCCAAGACCCAAATGGTGGGAGACTTTCTCCCTCAATGCTGCTCACACACGGTCACCTCAGGAACCTCAAGGGGACTCTCTTTTCTCAAGTTCACTGTTTGCTTTTGCTGTGCAGATGGAAACCTGTAGCTACTTGGTATGTCAGTGACTATGACAATTTGAGAATCTCATAAAATTAGGTGAGAAAAAATATAAATTTAGAGAATTAAAAAAATAACTTCATATTGATATTGCGGCATCAGAACAGCTCTTAAGAACGTGAAAAATGACATGGAATTCCTTGTTACCTGCTCCATCATCAAAAAGTTTCAACATAACTGGATCTGCAGTCTCTGGTTCAACTGTAGCAGTTACAGTGGCATTGAGAACGGGATAAAACCCTCTTCTCACAATTGCATAAATCATCAGAGGATGGGGAAAATGGGTGCTGTCTCTTTCCACAAAGGCTTCCACGGTGGCAGGGGGCATGGCTGAGCGGGAGGCGCGAGAGGTCACTGTCATTTTCAAGGCTTGAGGAGAGTGGTGGGTATTGTTCAGTGTGTAAGTCCATAGCCCAGGCTGCAAAACAAAGACTTTGTTTGTCAAGAAGAAAATCAACCTTTATTTTAAAGTGCAAGCCTAACCTCCAAGGGTTTATTGTTCTTGTTTTGTTGATACTGCATTTTCTAAAATAATACAAAAGAATGTCAGGAAGAGTAATATTGGTTAAGAGATAACTAAATTCAGTATTTACATGACTTTCACTGTACAACCCACTTTCTCTTTAGGGAATTGAACCCTGAATTTGTTTGTGGGGAAGGACACAACTTGATTCACATTTTTAGAGAATAATAATAAGTGTCCAGCTTCAAAGTACTTGGCAAACATTAATCTGAGCTCCTTCACCCAAAAGAAGGTTCAGTGTTTTTATTCTTTTTACATAATGGAAAAAAATTATAGCAAATAAAGTGGACGATTATGATTTATGTGGATAACCTGGACTACAAGACAATAGTGTCTTTCCTTCCCTCTACTTCCTTCAATATTCCCAGACCCAGACAAAATCCACATGCATTATAAGGGATCAAGAAAAGGAATACTATTTTTTACTAGATCAGGATTTCATAATGTCTATGTTAAATTATAGAAATATTGCTAGATGCCATTCTCTTTATCTGCCTGGGCTGCCTGAGGGAAACATGCAAAAGAATATCTAGAAGAAAAAACTTAATCTACAGTGTAGCAGAAATTTGTTCTTTTGATAAAATTGTCCATAAGTATTCCCTTTTTTCCTCATTTCTGCTGCTGCTCCTTCTTAAACCCTGGAATTAGCAGGAGAAACAGAGTGGAGCAGGAGGAAGAAGAGAGAACAATGGGTTAAGGTTTGACTATAACATTAAGATGCTTGAATGCTCTACCCAGCCTTTTTCATTGGGAAACAATGCTTTACCATTTTACAGTGAAGTCACAATTCAAGCAACAAGATTATCTTTTTTTTTTTCTGTTTTTTTGTTTGTTTTTTTTTTTTTTGCTTTTGTACTCATAACATTAGTAACAGACACATGGTGAAAACTCCACATGGAAAACCTCTCTGTGGGCACAATAAGTGTTTTGATACAGGGCACCTAATCCAGACAAAGGGGTCAGGTAAAAGCACCAAGAAGTGGGTAAAGTGTTCTGGTCCTTGTGTACAGGTGTGAAAAGAACATGATGAGTGTGGAGAAAAGTAGGGGCAGAGCATAAGGTATTTGAGAGAAAGGTTAAGAGATAAGCTTGGGGTTGGGGAGTGCGAGGTACAAATAGTATATAAGAGAGGCTCGGATATATTGTACAACCTGGGGAATATGGCCAATCTCTTGTAATAACTGTAAATGGAAAGTAGCCTTTAAAATTATATTAAAATTTTTAAATTAAAAAATAATTTTAAAAAAGAGATAGGTTTAGGCAGAAGCCAGAAAGTAATAGGCTTGGTATATAATAATAACCATATGTATTTTATTCTGAGACCATCAAAGAGTTTTGAGTAGGACACAGATTTGATAAGATTTGTGCTTCAGAATGATCACTCTAATAAAGGTGCTTGAAAGGAAGGATGCTGGTGCAGAGGCTGGAAGACCCAGCAGAGGCTATCAACAGTCACGTGAAGGGGAGGTGAAGGCCAACAGACCTGAAGAGGGACTGCATTCAGGCAATGCAAGAGAGGATCTAACGAATTTACCACCCTGCTTACAACCTTTAGTGGTTCCCTTTAACTGTTCCTCTTGTCGACTCCTGTATATCCGTCTAGCCCCATCACGCCCTCCTCTTCTTCCCATAAATCTCCACTTTCCATGCTATTCTGTATTTCATTCACATCAAACTAGTCCTTATAGTTCTATGAAAAGCCATCTTTTTTCTCTATAAGCCTTTCTATGTGCTGTTTCCTCTGCCGAGAATGTCATTTACACCTCTTGCTCCTTGGTCCTCCATATTTCCATTTCGATGTCTTCACTTTCAGGAAGCATTCTCCTTCCCCTACTGCCTGCACATGCCTTCTTGTGTTCTGAGTACCCTGTTCTTATTCCTATTATGACGTTTGATTGTAAAGCACCTAGAACAAGACCCTGCACATAGGAGGTGTTCCAAGACATATGTACTGCATGTGTTCATATTATAAATTCTAAGTAGAGGGTTTTTTCCTAAGTGTACAGGTAAGTATTCTATCTAGACTTTGTAAAGAAGGAAGTAAGCAAAAACTTATTTGCACTACATAAATACTAATTTTCACTAAAGTGAGAGAAGGCTTTGGTATCCATTTTAAAGTTTTGAACATACCTTAGTCGTTCCTTTTAAATTTTGAACATTCACAAAATCCCCTCATAAATTTAAAGGAGAATTTTGGTATATCAGAATTGATTTCCTTTACACAATGCATTTAGCTCTGTGATTCATTCGAAAGTCATGTGCTTGACTAAACGTTGTCATTATGAACAAGCTTACAACACCTACCTTAGCTGTTCCTGGAATCCAGAGGCGAGCAGTCCGAAAAGCTAGATTGATGATAAAATCATCCATGTTGTATTTTCTTCCATTAGGATCAAATAATACAATCTCAGGGGGACCACTGGTCTGCCATGTAACTAGAAAGGTCGTGTCATTGCCCACACTGTCATCCACAGTAACAGTGTTTTTCAGCTGATGCTGTGGTTTAACATTTTCACCTGCACTTTCAAGCTGTTCAAAAGAATATGTAAGTGACAGTTTCCAGCATATGCATAATCATTCCATATTTTGTTTTTATGACAAAACTGAATTGGCAGAAATAAAACCCATTTAATTCTAACATGTCCTAAGTGTATAAATTATTTTTCATATAAAAATATTTGCTTCAGCAAAGTATTATAAGTACAGCAAATATAAAATATTTTTGTAGCTAGTACACATGTCACTTCATTAATTTTTATCAAGAGATTTTAGGTGTTCTTATATTTGCCTCTTATCCAAATCAACATTAGCTTCAGCGTAGCAGTTAAAACAAGCTTCTTTTTACTTTTGTTTGTGACTATGCTGTAATTAATTTGTGTATAATCTGTCCAGACACCATTATGTATTTTGATAAGAAATCAGACATGGGTTTCAGCTGGGTTTTGTACATTAAAAAAAAAATTTAGTCATGATTTAAGCTGTATGCATTTAAACTCTGTGTGCAATTGTGATTTGTGTGTGTGTGTAACCTATGTAGACTGCATACCGATGACAGGCACTGTGCTAAATGCTTTACACGATCCTTATGAAAGTCCTCTGTTGCTGTTGTTCAGTCGCTAGTCCTGTCCAACTCTTTGCAACTACATGGACTGCAGAACGCCGGGCTTCCCTGTCCTTCGCCATCTCCTGGAGCAAACTACGTCCATTGAGTCAGTGATGCCATCCAACCATCTCGTCCTCTGTCCTCCCCTTCTCTTCCTGCATTCAATCTTTCCCAGCATCAGAGTCTTCTCCAGTGAGGTGGCTCTTCATATCAGGTGGCCAAATTACTGGAGCTTCAGCTTCAGCATCAGTCCTTCAGTGAATATCCAGGGTTGATTTCCTTTAGGACTAACTGGTTTGATCTTGCCATCCAAGGGACTCTCAAGAGTCTTCAACACCACAATTCAAAAGCATCAGTTCTTCAGGAGTCAGCCTTCTTTATGAACCAACACTCACATCCATACATGACTACTGGAAAAACTAGAGTTTTGACTAGACAGATCTTTGTTGGCAAGTAATGTCTCTGCTTTTTAATATGCTTTCTAGGTTTGTCATAGCTTTTCTCCCAAGGAGCAAGCCTCTTTTAATTTCATGGCTGCAGTCAGCATCTGCAGTGATTTTGGAGCCCAAGAAAATAAAGTCTCTCACTGTTTCCATTTTTTACCCATGTATTTTGCCATGAAGTGATGGGACCAGATGCCATGATCTTAGTTTTCTGAATGTTGAGTTTCAATCCAGGTTTTTCACTCTCCTCTTTCACCTTCATCAAGGCTCTCTACTTTCTCTTCGTTTTCACCATAAAGGTGGTGTCATTTGCATATCTGGGGTTATTTATGTTTCTCCCTGAAACCTTGATTGCAGCTTGTGCTCCATGCAGCCCAGAATTTCACATGATGTACTCTGCATGTAAGTTAAATAAACAGGGGGGCAATATACAGCCTTGATGTACTACTTTCTCAATGTGGAAACAGCCTGTTCTTCCACGTCCAGTTCTAACTGTTGCTTCCTGACCTGCATATAGATTTCTTAGGAGGCAGGTCAGGTGGTCTGGTATTCCCATCTCTTGAAGAATTTTCCACAATTTGTTGTGATCCACACAGTCAAAGGCTTTCACGTAGTCAATAAAACAGATGTTTTTCTGGAACACTCTATGTGTGTGTATGTGTTTTCTATGATCCAACAGATGTTGGCAGTTTGATCTCTGATTCCTCTGCCTTTTCTAAATCCAGCTTAAACATCTGGAACTTCTTGGCTCAAATACTGTTGAAGCCTAGGTTGGAGAATTTTGAGCATTACTTTGCTAGCATGTGAAATGAGTGCAATTGTGTGGTAGTTTGAACATTCTTTGGCATTGCCTTTCTTTGGGATTAGAATGAAAACTGACTGACTTTTTCCAGTCCTGTGGCCACTGCTGAGTTTTCCATATTTTCTGGCATATTGCACACAACACTTTCACAGCACGAGCTTTTAGGATTTGAAATAGCTCAGCAGGAATTTCATCACCTCCACTAGCTTTGTTCATAGTGATGCTTCCTAAGGCCCACTTGACTTCACATTCCAGGATGTCTGGCTCTAGGTGAGTGATTACACCATCATGGTTATCTGAGTCATTAAGATCTTTTTTGTATAGTTCTTCTGTGTATTGTTGCCACCTCTTCTTAATATCTTCTGCTTCTGTTAGGTCCAGAACATTTCTGTCCTTTATTGTGCTCATCTTTGCATGAAATGTTCCTTTGGTATCTCTAATTTTCTTGAAGAGATCTTTGTCTTCCCATTCTACTGTTTTAGTCTTTTGTCTTAGTCTTTCCCATTCTATTGTTTTCCTCTATTTCTTTGCATTGATCACCGAGGAAGGCTTTCTTATCTCTCCTTGCTATTCTTTGGAACTCTGCTTTCAGATGGGTATATCTTTCCTTTTCTCCTTTGCGTTTTGCTTCTCTTCTTTTCTCAGCTGTTTGTAAGACTTCCTCAGACAACTATTTTGCCTTTTTTCATTTCTTTTCTTGGGGATGGTTTTGATCACTGTCTCCTGTACAATGTCATGAAACTCCTTCTTAGTTCTTCAGGCACTCTGTTTATAAGATCTAGTCCCTTAAATCTATTTCTCACTTCCACTGTATAAATGTAAGGGATTTGATTTAGGTCATACCTGAATGGTCTAGGTGTTTTCCCTATTTCTTCAATTTCAGTCTGAATTTGGCAATAAGGAGTTCATGATCTGAGCCACAGTCAGCTCCCAGTATTGTTTTGCTGACTGTATAGAGCTTCTCCATCTTTGGCTGCAAAGAATATAATCAATCTGATTTCGGTGTCAACCATCTGGTGATGTCTATGTGTAGAGTTGTCTCTTGTGTTGTTGGAAGAGGGTGTTTGCTATGACCAGTGCATTCTCTTGGCAATACTCTGTTAGCCTTTGCCCTGCTTCATTTTTTTATTCCAAGGCCAAACTTACCAGTTACTCCAGGTATCTCTTGACTTCCTACTTTTCCCTTCCAGTCCCCTATGATGAAAAGGACATCTCTTTTTGGTGTTAGTTCTATAAGGTCTTGTAGGTCCTCATAGAACAATTCATCTTCAGTTACTTAGGCATTAGTGGTTGGGCATAGACTTGATTATTGTGATTTTGAATAGTTTACCTTGGAAATGAACAGAAATCATTCTATCATTTTTGAGATTGCATCCAAGTGCTGCATTTTGGACTCTTTTGTTGACTATGGTAGGTACTTCATTTTTCCTAAGGGATTCTTGCCCACAGTAGTAGGTATAATGGTCAGCTGAGTTAAATTTGCCAATTTTGGTCTGTTTTAGTTCACTGATTGCCAAAATGTCAATGTTCACTCTTACCATATCCTGTTTGACCGCTTCCAATTTACCTTTATTCGTGGACTTAACCTTCCAGGTTCATAGGCAATATTGCTCTTTACAGCACTGGACTAACTTCCATCACCAGTCACATCCACACCTGGGAGTTGTTTCCACTTTGGCTCAGCACCTTCATTCCCTCTGGAGCTATTTCTCCACACTTCTCCTGTAGCACATTGGGCACCTACTGACCTGAGGAGTTCATCTTTCAGTGTCCTATCTTTTTGCCTTTTCACACTATTCATGGGGTTCTCAAGGCAAGAATGCTTAAGTGGTTTGCCATTCCCTTCTCCAATGGACCACGTTTTGTCAGAACTCTCCACTATGACCCGTCTGTCTTGGGTGGCCCTACATGGATGGCTTATAGTTTCATTGAGTTAGACAAGGCTGTGGTCCATGTGATCAGTTTGGTTAGTTTTCTGTGATTGTGGTTTTCATTCTGTCTGCCCTCTGATGCAGGAGGATAAAGAGGCTCATCCTGAAAAAAAATCTTCCTATCTTTGATTTTCCTGAAAAAAATCTTCCTACCTTTGGTTTTCTCTTTAATAATATGAAATTTTAAAAATGTTTAAAAAAGTAAATGCAAAAATTTAACAAAACATTGTCCATGTGCTCATATTGTTCGCATTGTCCTCAGAGGGCATAACAAAGCCGTCTGAGATGAGTGCTCTTGTCACTCACATTTCACAGATGAAATCATTGAGACTTAGGGACCAAAGCTGCCACACAGCAAGGAGGTGAAATGGGCATAGAGCCCAGGCTAGCTGACACCAGATCCTCTTCATTTAATTGCTGTGCATTCACAAGGAATATAAATCTATACATAGCTTTGAAAAATTATTTATTAAATAAATACATTAACAACACTGTAAAGTCGCTCAGACTTGTAAAGAACATAAAATTTTATTGGTGAATAACAGCAAAGACATTGTGGGTTATTTGTCCAAACCAATTTCACAAGTGTTCCTTGTTGCTGACTACTGTGCCAAACACACTCTGTGCTGCACTCTGTACTGTTGAAGAGGATTAGATATAGTTTCTGCCCATAATCTAATGGGGCTAATGACTTGTAAAGAATGGAGGAGAGGTGGCCAAGCCTGGAAACTAATTTGAGTCATATGAACAATGTTTTATTAATTTTTTTCTTTTACTTTCTTGAATATTTGTTTTTATCTCATATTATTAAAGAGAAAATCAAAGGTAGAAATATTATTCAGGAGAGCAAATTGTACTCTAATCTAAAATATATATTGTCATTTAAAATTCATCTTTTTCCACATCTAATGATAGAATTCTGATCATTGCTTTTACTGTGTACACATAATCTTCATGTTAAATGTTTTCTTAGAATATTTTACTGACTTCATTGCTCACATCAAGCCATTAACTTGGGAGGTTCACTCACCATCTGTGAGATGACTCGTAGGTCGGAAAAGTATAGACATCAGATAAAGATGGAGCCTGGTTCTAGTGAGGTCAAGAAGCTCATTAAAAGCCTTCTTTTAATTTAACAAGGACTGTTACATATTCAAATAAGGTTAGTGAGGCAGTTAGCACAATTCATCTATTTTTCTTGCTCCTCTTTCACCCATCTGTAAATAAAATACTGAGGAAATTCTGACCTGAATATGTTGTTGAAAAATGTCTCCGGTTCCTGAGGAAATTCTACTGAAAGCATCAATCATGCTATTGGAATTGGATTTATCTGGAACAAAGAACTTTAAACCTCCTGAAATACACAAGTGGGATGTTAGCTATTAAAATGTAAAGTAATACAAAAGATAAAATGATAGGCCTTTCCTAACAAACTTCCTTTGCTTAAGAGAGTGAGTTTGGGGAAAACAGGAGCTGTGCTTGGCTTTCTATACAAGGCATCCTATACAATCACGTGGTGAGTGGATGGCCGAGTCAGGTGGCTTTGTCTGTTCTATTAACGGCTGTAATTGTAGGGTCTAGAGCTCTATCCAGTATGCAATAAAAACTCAATAAATATTTATTGAATTCAATAAATATTTAATGAATATAATTCTTAGACAATCTAGGTTAATTGCTACCTATTTATATCACTATGTGTTTACATTTACATTCTGAAAACATTGTCAAACATAATTCAATAAAACCTAATTTTCAAGTTAGCATACTCCTTTTTTATTGAATATAAGATAAAATTATCTTATGCCTCATGTAAAACAAAAAGATGTATGTTTAATACTGCATGTGATCTTATCATAGAAGTTAGTGCATTTAAACATACTTTTAGCTCCTTGATTATACATACTCAGGTTGGTTTAACAAAGAAGTAGTAATAATATTTTCATTAGATGTATATAATTGGCATTTTCTAAGGAAAGTACAAAAAAGTCAGCAAATTTTTGACAGAATTTAGCACTGAATTGTTGTGTTTTTTTCTAAGAAAACTCTTTGTATTTTTTTCTTTCAATTAAGCCCTGTATTTTGTTCACATTATATGCGTTTCATGGCTGTTCTTGGAATATTCAAGTTGAAAGGAAATTCTCTAGAGTATGTTCCCAGGAATTTACTTACCTGTGAGATGTGACAGTTCCTCCAGGTTTTTGACCGTAGATGAGCCCAGGGCAATGGTATGGATAGTTGACCCGCTGCTGAGAGCAGTGAGGAAGCAGTGGGTGATCTGCTCATCATCTCCACTAGTCACTACTATCAGCACAGAGCCAAAGGCTTTTCCATTCAGCTTTTCAACCACCTGAACACAGGGTATCAGTCATTTAGGAGGAGGTGTAATTCAGATTGCCTTACTAGGCAGAAGAATTTGCTTTCATTGCAAATTCCCCATAAGTACGTCTTCTTCCTCTCCATAGCTCCCTGCATTCTCCATGCCCATCTGTGCTCAGTCCTTACCTCACCCCATCAGAGCACCTGCCACCCTACACACCACTGTCAGCTTACTCATGGATAGGGCTTCTTCCTGTTCAAATCACTATGAGATGCCCTAGTTTAGAACAGTGTCCGTCGTAGAGGATATGGGAGAACATTATAGTGTGAGATCCTTGCTTCTGAGATCCAGTAAGTGGCCAATAAAAGGACCTAGAGCAGTGGCTATACATTAGAATCAGATGAGAACTTTAAAATTTTTAACGGCCTGATCATACCCCAAATAAATTAAAACAGAATCTCTCAGAGTGAGACCGAGATATCAGAAGTTTCGTATCCCCAGGTGATTTTGATGGGCAGCCAAGGATAAGAAACACTTACCCATGATCAGCAACAATTGCAATTTTGTTCTGCTTGCTACTAGATGTTTAACAAATGGTTGAATCCTCAGTGTCAAATCCAAACTTATGCTGATTTAGATGAACTCCGTTATTCTTGAAACATACCTCTGACTTTAATTGATATTCATATGCTTAAATGCTAGTTTGACTGTAGGCAAGAGCCAGACAAGCTGATTTTGTTTGGAACAAGGATAACAATGGCCACAGTCCCAGAATGGATAGGGGCAGTGTTAGAAATTATTCAGATGATGCTGATGTCCCAACCCTGACCATTGCATTCGTTTATTTACTCATTGCTTCAACAAACATTTCTGAAGCAACTATTTAATGTTATATGCCTTTTACTAGGTGCAGGGGATTCAGCGATGAGAAAGTTGTGGTTCCTGATCTTAAACTTAATCCATTATTATTTTCCTATATTTGACACTGTGGCAACATTGCAACAGATTTCCCCAAATCAGAAGCAATCTCAGATATGAAGTGAGAGAAAGGAAAGTGATGGTGATCCGAGTCTTAGGGTGCTCTACTGTACCTCAAATCCCTTCTTCAGCCCTGAGCAAACACTGGTTTCTGCTTCAGCTGACACGGTGACAGGCAGATATGAAACCAGCAACTTTCGGTCATCATCATTGTTAATTTGGTGTAGCTGGGCTCTGATCTCCCCTTTGCTATGAAAACTGGCAATGCCCACAAAGGTATGAACCTCAACAATCTGCATCAAGTAAAATTCTGCTGCTTGTTGCAGTTGAAGGAGTCTGTCAGCCTATGTTTCAAAAAAGAAAAAAAGAAAGATAATAACATTTGGTTGGTAGACAAAAGTATGACTTAGTAATTCAATTAGCAAATGTCTCTGCTAATTTTTTAGAGATGTCAGATTATGATTTTTTGAGTTGTAAAGATTGATATGATGCTAGAATATTGGTTGATATTGCAGGTTCAAAAATGAATGCTTTTCAGGGAGGGTGGTGTGATTTGGATCTCTGCCCCCAAGATGCTGTTCATACTTTACCATTCCCTGCTGCTGCTGCTGCTAAGTCGCTTCAGTCGTGTCCGACTCTGTGTGACCCCATAGATGGCAGCCCACCAGGCTCCGCCATCCCTGGGATTCTCCAGGCAAGAACACTGGAGTGGGTTGCCATTTACTTCTCCAATGCATGAAAGTGAAAAGTGAAAGTGAAGTTGCTCAGTCATGTCCGACACTTAGCGACCCCATGGACCGCAGCCTACCAGGCTCCTCTGTCCATGGGATTTTCCAGGCAAGAGTGCTGGAGTGGGCTGCCATTGCCACATATATCCACTGTTTCTCTCCTATCCGAATTCAAAGATCTGTAGAACCAATAGAGACTTGGTTTGTAATTTCTTCTTTGAAAATTCATCCTGAGTAAGAGGAAACATTGCAAAGACCTTATGGTAGAGAGGAACAGCAGTCAGGTATCTATTCTAGCACTACCCTCTGTTACCATGTTTATCTTAGACTGGGCATCCCATCTGTAAATTGGAGGAATTAATATTCTTTCCTACTTATTAAAATAGAATTACCATAAGGATAAACTAAGATATGTATATGACAATAGTTACACCTTGAAATACTAAGTATAAAGTAATACTAATATTATTGACTGTGTTTGGGCAGGTGATACTAGTGATAAACTCATTAGGGTCACTTGTCTTGGAGGCTGCAGGAGCAACAAGCCGAGCTTCAGAGACCACCTGTTCAATTATGATTCTGGTCTCTGTCTCCAAACTACACATCTCCCTTAACATCTGGACCTGCTTTTCACACTGCTTAGGAATACCACTAATTAAACATCCCATTGGTGTTTCAAAATCTACACACGTTGAATTCATTGCCCTCCTTCCCAAATATTGTTTCTTTCAATATTGAGAGGTAAACTGGTAGAGTGGATAAAACAAGGACTCCGAATATGCCTTCAACTTTTACTAATAGTGTGACCATAGAGAAATTACTTATCCTTTTTAGCTGCAGTTTCTTATCTGTGAAATGGATACAGAGTAAGCATTCAGTAAATAGTAGCTATTGCTAATATCATAGTCATGACCCCTACTTCTAACTAGTGAAGCCAGAAACTTGAAGCTCTCTTTTATTACTCTTGTGTTACCAGCCTCCATATCTGAGTGGGTATCCATTCCTTTCTCCAGGGGATCTTCCCAGCCCAGGGATCAAACACAGATTTCCAAAACAACTGATCCAGGGAATGCAAGAGGATAAACTCTTCCTTAAAGTATTCAATACTATAATAAAATAACAGTTGCCACTTATAAACCAAAAACTTAATATCAACTATCTCATTATCCTCTCAACAATCCTATGAAGTAGTTAGTAATATTCTGGTAAATGCTATAAAATGGCTTTCTGGTCAAAAGAGAGAGAGGGGAAATCCTGGGTTTGTTGCAGTTTCTGTGGGGTAAAATATTCCCACTGTGACTGGTTTAAGTTGTCAACCTAATGTCACTGAGTGCACAGTTGGGAAGAGATATGCAGGAGCAGACATAGAGATAGGATAGACCAGAAAGAACCTCAAGAGCCTATATCTGGGATCAGCAGACATTTTCTATAAAGGATCTGATACTAAACATTTTAGGCTGGGTGGGACATATATTCCCTTCAGCAACTACTCAACTCTACTATTTTAGTACTAAAGCAGCCATGGATAATATGTAAACAAATGAGTGTTGCTGTCATCCAATAAAATTTTAGTATGGATGCTAAAATTTGAATTTCATATAATTTTCATGTGTCTACCTAATAAACCCATTCTTAATTTGTAGGCAATGCAAAGCGGTAGAAATAATAGAAAAATAATTAGGAACTAATGAATTTTGAGCATTTATTATGCTTATTTCAATATTTTATTTAATTATAAGTCTACATAGTTTAATTTTTAATAATGGCTGCATTTACAACTTGCAAATTTCCTAAAAATTTAACAGTTGACTCCTGTGAGTCAGTATGAACTGGCTCTGTCCCAACAATGAAATAGGTATTATTGTCTCTGTTTTACCACTTGAGAAAACTGAGCTTCCAGAGAGGTTATTTGCTCTTGATTACACAGACAGTAAGTGAAGGAGCCAGGACTCAAAGCACATCTGCCTGATTCCAGAGACAAAACCTCTAACGGGCTTCCCTGATAGCTCAGTTGGTAAAGAATCTGCCTGCAATGCAGGAGACCCCAGTTTGATTCCTGGGTCAGAAAGATTCACTGGAGAAGGGATAGGCTACCCATTCCAGTATTCTTGGGCTTCCCTTGTGGCTTAGAGCTTTGGAGAGTGGGTTTCTGGAAGGCTGATAGATTAGAGATGACTGAGATGTGGTTCTCTGTACACAATGACATAGAAAATACACAGGTAGTGGATATGCACATTTAACTGCAAACTCAGTCTATTGCCTCAGGAAGGGTGTTTACCAGTGAGTAGAATGTGGTCAAAAAGGAGCCTTCAGTATGTCAGAGTTTTGTAGAGGGTTTTTGTTGGAAAAGATTGCAATTATAGCAAAACTAAGGGCTGGAAATTACTTGTGCATTTTATTTATCTGCAGTATCTCAATTTCTGGGCCACATTCTGAATCTGTTTCTCTCATGCGCAAGAAGAGATGATGCCCATAAATATTCCAAACATTTGCCCTCACCTTTCCTTGCCCTTACCCTCTGAAAAGAAATTAAAAACTGATAGAAAAAAGGGATGAATGGTTTATAACCATTTTGGTTCAGATGTTACCTCTGCCATCTTGCTGGACACATCCAGCACTAAACAAACCACTCTGTCCCCAGCCTGTACAAGAGAGAAAGTGGGAGGAGGTGGAAGCTCCGTCCCGTCCATGGGAAGACTGTTACTGAAGTCGTCAGAGTCTGTGATTACATCCCAGACACTTTTGAGGCTGCACATTTGGTTCTGTTTGTTTGGAGCTTCTTGGTTGTGGGTACTTGCATTACAGAATTCAACCACCTAGAAAAAGAACAAAGTAAAAATACTTAGAAAATAAAAATACTCCTCTCATACTAGACATACTTCTCATTCTCAGACAACTAAAAGTAAAAGGAAAGGTGAGCTGAAACAAGAGACATCAGAAGTGCTATAGCAATGTCCACCTTTACTTCAAGAATGCCATTTCAAAAATAAAGCTTGACACCCTTTGCTTCAAACTCTGGCACCCTTGAGGTACTGTGATCAATCTCTATTAGATTTTATTTGCCCTTAGATAACAGAGAGAGTGGACCATGTATAAATAACTTAGTCTTAAAAAAAAAAAAAACCCAATTCTCATTCCTTAGCATGATAATGTGTTAAAGAAAACACCCCAGGAGATGTTATCTTGGTCAGCTATTCCTTGAAATCATATTTAATAACCACTGCATCTCTATCTATTGATCAGTAAACATATATTAAGCTAGTTCAAATACTGATCTATGTAAGAATAAGATAAGGAGAAAAGCAACTGAAATCTATTTCCTGATCTTCCCCTCATTTGGAGATATGGTCATAATTCATATAAAAATACTAAACCTATGGCAGCACCCCTTTTAAAGGCATGGTTTGCATTCCAAAGTAATGTGTTATCTACTTCCCAGGGGCTATATTCCTATGAAGAGTAAATGCTTTCTGCTAACAGAGCCATGGAAGCTTAGGACTAAAATTAGAAATCTTATAGACTCTCTAATCTTGAGTCTAAGTTCTTAGAAAATAAGCTGAAGTTTCAAAAAGTTAACAATTGCATAAAGACACAAGTTTCTTAGTAGGATGGGAAGACAAGATAGAACCTGTTTGTTGTTGTTTGTTTTTAACTCTTTATATTTCATGACTATGGTTAGGAAATGGTGAAACTTTTCTGATGATATTAATGAGTAGGTCTTTCAAATGATCACAAAGACAGTAGTAGCCATAAACAATGTGGATTAAATAACATGGAATTAGCTTGGCTTCAGATATTGAACCTGTAAATTTAAACTATAATGAATTAGATAAAAAATATGAAAAGTCACCTTAAAGTTACAGACTGACTCTTAGCCTTGGCTAAAATTGGACTGAAGGGAAAAAAAAAACCTATCTGAAAAAATGAATATGTCAATCCAAGGAACACTGGGTCAGCCACAGAGACAGAACACCTCACCGGCACACTGCCCATAGTGTTCCCAGCCTGTGGGAGAGGAAGTGACCCACAGAGATGATGAAGCTGGGAAAATGTATCAGGTTATGAAGGCTGATGGAACTAAATCTCTGAATCTCCTAACTCCCTCCTTTCTGACTTCACATTCTCAAAGCCAAAGCAGGCCTCTGGAATTTGGCTGTTCCATGATGGTTCCTTCAAATAGAAAATGAACTGGCTATAAGATGCAAGTGTCAGATCTCCATGACAGAGTACTCTTTTTTAAAGAATAATATTAAAAATGTGTTCTGGATTCCTACACAAGTTTCTTGTCAGTTAGTGGGGAATACTGACAAGATTGAGTTTTTGAACCTGTAAAGCTAAGGGTTAGTTGACTTCCCTTGGTAACAACAGACTTTTCAAGTTCTAGAATATGCAAAATGAGGGAAAGAGAATTAGGGAATTCCATGTAAATAAAAATGGTTTTCTACCTCAAATGTGAGAAATATAATCATAAATTACATCTCTGTCATTAACTCCTGGTGTACTTTCCCAGAAAAGGATACAGGAGAACCACTATACAAGAAATTTTTTGAAGACTCCTGGATTCTCCTTGTTAAACCATCTTCCCTGGAGAGCAAACAATCACTTTTATAAAGGAATCTGTTTTTACTGATTACCTTGGACTGTGTGTGGGGGGTGAGGGGATGCTGGGGTGGTTTTTTTTTTTAATCTGTAAAGTAAAAACTAAATTAACTCTAAGGTTCCCCAAGATTTAAAATGTAGTGAATCTTAATTGCTTTTTTGTTTAAATGCTTAAAACATATCAGTCTGTCTTGGGAAAAGGTGGCGTCTTGTAGGAGTTTGTTATTCTAAGATCATACTTACAGAAGATAAACTTTGCATGAACATAATCGATGATGTTGCATTTTGAGTGCTATTGTATATAAACATGCATCCTTCTTGGAAAATCTTGCTAATAATACAGTTTTCTTGGGGGCAGGGACCTTTCTCACACACAAAAATGCCTGCGATGTCAGATGAACACCTAAAGTAGTAAGAGAAATTGGTTTGTTTTATAAAAACTTATGTTTCTTTTTCATTGGTTCATAAAATAATTTGTTTTAAGGATTGTAGATTGCTAGATATACATAAAACATTTTTAAAACTATTAAGAAAGGTCATTAATTTATAAATGCACTCCACTTTATTTTCAAGCATTTGATTCTGATGAGAAGCTCTGTTTTACCAAGGGCTTTACCAGCTAAACAAGGTCAAAGCAAAAGCTACTAAGAAATCCCCATGAACTTTTGGAGGCCCTAGGAAAGCATGAGTGGTGATATCCTGAATCAGGGGCTTCTTTGAGCTCATTGCCATTGGACATCAGAGGAAGAAGAGGGTGAACAGGTAATGATGATAAAGGATTCCTTCTTAATTTAACAGTCTCAATACTGTTGATAGGATGAAAAACCTATAAGTTTCAGGAGAAGAATCATTATCTACCAAAGTTACAACTAAAATTACCCTATGACCTGGTAACTGTTAGAAGCTGTTCAATAGATACCCAGATCTGCCTGTATAAAATGGAAATAATATATATAATATATATATCATTATGACCTGTAGTAATAACAAATATTGTGAAGTGAAGTCGCTCAGTTGTGTCCAACTCTTTGCGACTCCACAGACAGTAATCGGCCAGGCTCCTCTGTCTATGGGATTTTCCAGGCAAGAATACTGGAATGGGTTGCCATTTCCTTCTGCAGAGGATCTTCCTGACACAGTGGTTGAACCCAGGTCTCCTGCATTGCAGGTAGACTCTTTACCATCTGAGTCACCAGGGAAGGTCATATATATATATCATCACAACCTGTAGTAATAACAGACATTGTTAACAACTCATTTGTTTAACAATAAGGGACTGGTTGAAAAATTATGGTATATCATACAGTGGAACACTATGCAATTAAAAGAAAAAAGTGAAGAAAATATTATGTTAATATTTGTTATGTTAGATTATATTATATTAGAAATATGTGTTAATATTTATTTCAGTTTTCCTAAAAAAACACAAATAAGGTGGGTGACCTAGAGGGGATGAAAGAGAATAGGGTGAAGAGAGTGGTGGGAGCATGATATATGAGTATAACTTTTTATATTGTTTTGATATTTGACCACATAAATATTTACAAAATTTTAAAAATACAATAAAATTTCAAAATTGTCAATTAAGTTTTAGCTGCCATTATAAACTAATTTAGAATCAAAAAATAAACAAGGAATTTTAAACATGTGAAAAATCACTAACCTTGTTACTTCAATTTGACTTTGCCCATTTATGTAGAAGGGTTTCTCATTGTTATATTCATCAAACACACCCCAACGGAAATGGGCCCATTCATGAACAAACACTCTGCCTGTGGAAGAGAGAATTTTTGTTTTGAGATCCTAAAATTTCAGCAATGGACCTTGCTAATCATTGACGATATAGCATCAGCTGACTATATATACTCATTCTGAATGGTTGAAGTGTAATTCTTCCTTCCACTTTCCTCTTCCCCACCCCATTCCCATCTCCTGCTTTATTCCTACCACCACAAAAAAAGGAGCATAAAAATATATGCAGAGTACATCACGAGAAACGCTGGGCTGGAAGAAGCACAAGCTGGAATCAAGATTGCCGGGAGAAATATAAATAACCTCAGATATGCAGATGACACCACCCTTATGGCAGAAAGTGAAGAAGAACTAAAAAGCCTCTTAAAGAAAGTGAAAGAGGAGAGTGAAAAAGTTGGCTTAAAGCTCAACATTCAGAAAACGAAGATCATGGCATCTGGTCCCATCACTTCAGGGGTAATAGATGGGGAAACAGTGGAAACAGTGTCAGATTTTATTTTGGGGGGCTCCAAAATCACTGCAGATGGTGACTGCAGCCATGAAATTAAAAGACGCTTACTCCTTGGAAGAAAAGTTTTGACCAACTTAGATAGCATATTGAAAAGCAGAGACATTACTTTGCCAACAAAGGTCCATCTAGTCAAGGCTATGGTTTTTCTAGTGGTCATGTATGGATGTGAGAGTTGGACTATAAAGAAAGCTGAGTGCCAAATAATTGATGGTTTTGAACTGTGGTGTTGGAGAAGACTCTTGAAAATCTCTTGGACTGCAAGGAGATCCAACCAGTCCATTCTAAAGGAGATCAGTCCTGGGATTTCTTTGGAAGGAATGATGCTAAAGCTGAAACTCCAATACTTTGGCCACCTCATGCGAAGAGTTGACTCATTGGAAAAGACTCTGATGCTGGGAGGGATTGGGGGCAGGAGGAGAAGGGGACGACAGAGGATGAGATGGCTGGATGGCATCACCGACTCGATGGATGTGAGTCTGAGTGAACTCCGGGAGTTGGTGATGGACAGGGAGGCCTGGCGTGCTGCGATTCATGGGGTCTCAAAGAGTCGGACACGACTGAGAGACTGAACTGAACTGAACTGAAAAATATGTTTAGTGTTATAAGTGTAAACCAGTGATTTACCTGTTGCACACCTGTTAGAAAGTAGTGAGGAATCTCATATCCTCTCATTTCCCTAATGAAGCTGCCTAACAGATTTCTATTTAGCTTCATACATGGCTATAAGTTCAGGATTCTGGGAAAGGAAAAAAAAAAAAAAACATATGGACTGAATGTTTTAATTCAATGGACTGAATTTTTATGTCCGTCCCAAATTCATATGTCAAAATCCTGACCCCAAATGTGAAAGTGTTAAAAGGTAAGGCCTTTGGGAGTAATTATTAGATCATTAGGTTGGAGCCGTAATAAATGGGGTGAGTGCTCTTATCAAAAGACCCTAGAGAGTTCTCTTCTTTCTGCCATGAGAGGACACAGAAAGAAGACGCCTGTCTGTGAACCAGGAAGTGGGCCAGTTCTGCTGGTGCCTGGATCCTGGACTTCCAGTCTCCAGAACCATGAGAAATTTCTGCTGTGAATAAGCCTCTCAGTCTATGATATTTTGTTACAGCCAAACAAGCAAAATAAACTAAGACACCAAACAAGCAAATAAAGCTTTCCTGTTTTTCAGTCTGTTTTATCCAGGCATGCCTGCTGCTTTTTTTCCTATAGATAATTCTGTCTGGAGCAAAAATTAAAACCCTGGGGCCAGGGAGGGAGGAAGGAGCCAAAAGAATCATAGAACCTCCTCACCAGGTTGGATGGTCCTTCCTCTTTCATTATATCCCTGATTCTCCATGTTTATCTCCAACTCTTACTCATGAAAATCCTCATCGTCAGCATCAAGTCCTTTATAAGTTTCTCTCTACCTCTCTAAATCTTGCATTTCTTTCAATGTTCAGCAAAAAACTAACTTCTCTAGAATTTTCCAGATTAACTCCCCTCCCAAAGTACACTTCTTTACTGAATACTTTTAAGGTCTGGCAAGGCAGGGAAAGTTTGCTGAATTGACTCAGGTTGTGACCTATTGCGCAATTTTGGGGCCTTGGGGCAAACGAAGGGAGGGGAACAGTCTAAAGCTGAAAGTGTTAAGGAAAAGTTTCTGCCTACTCATGGAATTTAGAAGCGCTGGTGAAGTCATATATTTGTACAGAGATTATCAGTACCTCATAGTTACCAGGAAAAAAAGGCCTTTTTTAAATAAAGTGTTTTATAAAGTGTGTTTTATGGGGTGCGTGGCTCTACTTCCTGCTAGTTATACAGGATAATAAAATCTGTTTGGATTTAAATGGGGGTAAAAGTGAAAACAACATTTGAAAGGCACTACTGTACATCAATTAAATGCAAAATTTAAGAACTGAAAAGTTAGCCCTCGACTTGCTGAATTTTTTCTCACCAGTTTCTTTCTCAGATCTCATCCACTAAATGCTGGTCTCCAGACCTACGACACTGACTTCTCTGTCACACTCCAGTCGTCCTTCTCCAGCCACAGTCTAGGCCTTTCCAAGCATAGTCCACTGTTCCTCACACTCAATCACCTAGATTCAGACTTGTGGATTTCCCCTTTAAACTGCTGTCTTTTACTTCTGACAAAAACCTAATGTATTCCTTAATGCTGCTGCCCCCACACACACCCGTTGCCTTTCACTCTGGAGCAGTTCTGATCTCTATTTCATATTTTTCCACTCTCTGGACTATCCTTACTTAGAGTTTTTAGGATTAAATAAAACAACACTTAAAAAGCAAATAGCCCAGCACTTGGCACAGAGAAAATTTTCTTGTTCTCATACTATCTTCTTTGTCCTTCCCATTTCACTGCTTCCAATCTTACTCAAGTCTCATGGCCTCATGCTTGGACTTCTAGTTATTCTCTCGATAATCCAGTGTCTTCTTCACTGATCTGAGGAATCCAGATTATCCACACAGCCACATTCAGCTTCTGAAAACACTGCTTGGATGGTTTCATTCCTATGCTTGTAAACCTTCAGTGGTGGTTCCTTAATCTGGGCATTCGAGGCTCTCCATTACCTACGCCCTGTGCATTTCAGCATCTTCTCCCACTATTCACCGCCCATAATCTCTCTGCACCATCAGTGGCGGCTACTGCTTCCTTCTCGCAAATATGCCTTGGGTTCTTCTGCTGCCACAGTTTTATTCATACTCTTCCCACTCTTCTCTCCCTTCTTTCCATTCATCAAAATGATATTCAACCTTAAAGATCCTCTTGTGAGAGGATCTCTAGCTCAAATGCTCAAAATGCTTTCCCTCTTTGCTGAATTCTTAAACTGCTCCCTGTCTGGGCTACTAATCTGGTGCTTAACCCTTTCTGGCTCACTTTGATTCTCATCTTTTTTATGGGCATGTGGCCTATCTTCTCATCTAAATGGTAAGTCCCAGACAGGTTTCAGGTTCTCTGAATCCCTTTCAGCACTGAGCACAATATTATAAATAGTGCTGTCCATTGTCTATTTCTTGATTGATCACACTTACCTCGTGATCCATAGCCAGCTGTTAAGCGATCATTTAGTAGAAATTCAGATGTAAAATGAATATATTTTCCCTCTTTTCCACATCCTCTATATTGCAAGGTGTATGGATCATCACCGTGTGCCCCATACCAGTCAGTTACTATGACATTTGCCTAAATTAAAAGAAATGCCTTGTAATACCATGTATCTTGACTGTGATATTGGTGACACAAATATCTACATTTGTTAAAACACATTGAACTGTACATTTAAGATATGTGCATTTTTCCTGTGCGGTTTATATCCCAATTTAAAAACAGATTTTTTAAAACATATGCCTTTAGATGGAGTTTAGAATGAATTCACAACTAAATGTCAACACCAATATCTGTCACTTTCAAAAATGTGTACATTTTAAAAACTTAACAGATTTCCATGAAACTTCATTACTGTCATTTGATGTACTCATTTTCCAGATTAAAATTTTCTCAAAAGTCAACATGATAAAATTCTGATATTATATACACTGTAAAATGTAATTTAAATATTCAAAGAAATGTTAAGAGCATTTACACATCATTTAGAGCTGTACTGTGAAATGTTATAGCCTTTTCTGAGCAACTTTCTGTAGGTTGATCCCTTGTCCCTTTATTCCCATAACCAATCAGATCAACAAAACAATTTTTCTGTTGAAGTTATACTTCATATTGTACCCTGACCATTTCAATTACTATTTATAAAACATATTATTTTAAGTTGGAAACAAAAATATCTATTCCAATAACCATCTAGAGAACACAGTTTTATATACAACATTGTTCATTTTTAGGAAGAAAGATAACACATTGTTTCAAGACTTGCTCTTAGAAGTTGTCTGGAGACTTGTTCTTAGAAGTTGAGTATCTGGTTAATTTCTTTAAAGCTGATTTTTGAACAATAGATTTAATTAATATAAGCCTGTAAGTGTATGGGCTTCCTTTGGCTCAGCTGGTAAAGAATCCGCCTGCAATGTAGGAGACCTGGGTTGGGAAGATCCCCTGGAGAAGGGAACGGCTACCCACCAGTATTCTGGACAGGAGAATTCCATGGACTGTATAGTCCATGGGGTGGCAAAGAGTCAGACACACTTGAGTGGCTTTCACTTTCATAAATGTGTGTGCATATATATATATATATATATATATGTCTATATATATGTAATGATCACTATAAAAGCACTACATGTGTACTGGTATGTGTGTGTGTGTGTCTATGTACACACCACTGAGGAATAATGGAAGGTAATGTTTTCATTTTCCATATTTCTATATTTTTTTTTTTGCAATAAGCATGAATTGTCTTTATAATAATTAACATTTATTTTTAGAAAGGTAAGAATTCAGGCCAAGGACTTTTCAAGGCAACACCTGTGAAAGAGCTACAGTCTTGCCCTAGAAGAGTCTTCACAAGGATAAAACCTCATTTCTATGTCCGGAAAGTTGTCCTGAAGCAACAAGGAAAGAGTGCTCTGCACTGAATGGAATACTCAGGCTGTTTGGGGTTATATTCTACTTATAGGCCATAGTAAGTTTTTACCTACTTTTCCTAACCCTCTCCCCGCCCTCTGCTTCCTACCTACACTAGACTGTAGATCTGTCATGCCTCACATGGCTCCTGTATATAACGATTATTCACTAAGTGCTTGCTTGGTTAACATTAGGAGATTAAAAGAATTGGTATCTAGCAGATATATGGTTCAGTGATTCTTTCCTTTAATCTTTCTGTTCAGTCATCTTTGCTTTAGCCATTTATTTGTCTTCTCCATTAGGATAAGAAGCACCACCTGATTTTGTTGTTGGTTAAAGCCAATACTTTTTTGTCCCACTAAAGGCCAAAGTGATTAACAACATCCGTGTAAGATAGCTGGTGACAGCATGCTGCTGCTAAGTCGCTTCAGTCATGTCCGACCCTGTGTGACCCCACAGACGGCAGCCCACCAGGCTCCCCCGTCCCTGGGACTCTCCAGGCAAGAACACTGGAGTGGGGTGCCATTTCCTTCTCCAATACATGAAAGGGAAAAGTGAAAGCTGCTGCTGCTGCTGCTAAGTCGCTGCAGTCGTGTCTGACCCTGTGCGGCCCCATAGACGGCAGCCCACCAGGCTCCCCCGTCCCTGGGATTCCCCAGGCAAGAACACTGGAGTGGGGTGCCATTTCCTCCTCCAATGCATGAAAGGGAAAGGTGAAAGTGAAGTCACTGAGTCGTGTCCGACTCTCAGCGACCGCATGGACTGCAGCCTACCAGGCTCCTCTGTCCATGGGATTTTCCAGGCAAGAATACTGGAGTGGGGTGCCATTGCCTTCTCCAGCGTAGCTTAGAGCAAAAAGCATAGGTTTTGGAATCAAATAGGCATGCATTCAAATTGCTCCTTAATTTACCATCTGTTTGACTTGGGATAAAATCCTTACTATATTTGAGCCTCATTTTCCTAGTTTTTGATAACAGCAACTAACAGCAACAATTTTTAGGTGTGACTGAGAACCAAGCAATATATATATTACATAATTAAGCAGTTATATGGAATATGTAGGAATATATACTATATAATAATACACAACAATATAATAATATAATGTTAATATTGTAATAATTATACATATATGTATATATATATAAATGTCTTGCATTTGAAGTGAAGTAAAGTGAAAGTCACTCAGTCATGTCTGACTCTTTGTGATCCCATGGAATATACAGTCCATGGAATTCTCTAGGTCAGAATACTAGAGTGGGTGGCTGTCCTGTTCTCCAGGGGATCTTCCCAACCCAGGGATCGAACCCAGGTCTCCCTCATTGCAGGTGGATTCTTTACCAACTGAGACACAATAATATAATAATACACCAAAATTTAATAATATAATATTAATATTTTAATAATTATATATATGTAGAATGTCTGGCATTTAATTGAAGTTTAATAAACAGTATCTCTCTTCTTAGTTTATCCCAGTGCCTCTGTCTCTCTTATCTCCATGGCCAAGTATCAAATGTTTTCATTTGGTTCTAAATCAAATAGTTTTAGGAGCCCCTTTAACTTTTTTAGGACACTGGAATGCCTATAAAGATTGCTATTAATATATTATTCGGTTACTGAGGAATAAACTTCAAAAAAGAGCTAAGAATTAAAACAGCCTTAGGAAAATTCACGCCAAGTGACACAAATAAGGAAAAGGGGAAATTACCGTAATCCAGCCCTTCTATTTGAGCTGTCATTACAGATCTTGAACCCACCCCATTGCTGACGCCCTGAGCTGTGTCCTCAATGCCTCTGCTCCTGCCCTTTCTGGTAGCTGCTAGGACTCTTTTCACAGTAATCTCAAATAGTCATTTGCCAAATTTATTTAACATTTATTTGTAGCTTGTTCCCAGTATGCGCCAGACATGACCATGGATGTTTATAATTTTCAGCTTACAAGAGTCCTTGAAGCTTAAGTTCTTTTTCTTTTTTTTTTTTTGGTTGGGAAAGAAAAGGTAGCCATGCCTCTTACGCTGCTTTCTTTCTTGCTTCTCTCAACATACTTCTTGAAATCAGTGACCTGGACTTGGGCTAATGTGAAATTCTATGAATTTGCACTCTTGTGGGATAGGAAAGTCAAATTTTTATGTGTGAGTGGCTTAGGCTTCCATGTGGACATGCATGTTTACTGCCCCTGACAGGGTGAGAAATGAGGATACTCATAATTGGAATCGTTCACTTTCCATCTCATACTCAGAATAAAACTAGTTCTTGGTCCTTAACCAAGAATTTCAGAATGCAAGGACCCTGTAAGTTAAAAAGTGAAAGAGACCATCTGTGAGGCTGCTTGGGCAATGGCATTTTGCTTATTTTTTACTTCATAATTTTCACTTATTACATGTATGTATTTTCATACATTTTGTGCATAACAATCTTTTCAGTAGTATTATTTGTGTATTAATATCAGTGATTTGTTATTGCCTAAAGTTTGAACACATTATATTGTATTTTCTTCTTCAGTTGAATTCATTTAATGAAATCCTGAATTCTTACCTTTTCGTATGATTCTTGTTTTACTTTGCTGTAATTACTAGCTTTCCATGTGGCAGGTATTAAAATCTTTACATTTCTGAAAAACACTCTTCTCTTGGTAGCATTGAATAGGTAAAAAGAAGCTTCGGTTATCATTTCCTATAACCAAATAAAAGAAAAGCTTATATTATCACTGTGAATTCTTAATGTTTTGGTTTTCTAGTTATACTTGAATAAGTAGTAACAAAAATAATGAAAATATTTTGAAGGAATGCATTTCTTTAGAGACAACATTAGATTTGGGGAAAACTTGGAAGCAAAATAAATAAACTTCAAATGCTTATCTGAGAATTTAGGACACTAACTGTGTGTCTCGGCTTGCCCATGTAATTTTCCCAATTTTGTAAAAGAAAAGCTTTCACAAAGCTTTCTAAGCTTGCACCGAACAAATCTTTTTCATGTCATACCTGTGGGCATGTCCAAGACCACGCCTTTTGACAATACTAATTTCATTAAAGCAATACAAAAGGGAGACGCAAGTAATGGAGCTGTGAGCCTACCTTACCATACTAAGGTGAAAATAGTCAAGTTACTTCACAGGACATTCAGGTGAAAAGAATGTTGCTCTTTGGCGCTCCATCCAGACTCTTTCTGTCTTAGAATTCCCACCCTCAAGATGGAATTCAGCAACATGATTTTAATAAGCGCGATCATGCTTCTTCATCAGCTAAGCATCTGGTCTTTGTTGCCACAATGGGTTATTTTTGGAGTTTCTGCCCCCCAAACAGTCAAGTCATTAAACACAAAAGCTAAAATTAGTAGTAACCAACAAAAGATAAAAGAAGGCTAGGTAAACAGTATGTAAGCTGAGACTACACAGAATTAGGTGAATGAGTTGGCTTGGCTGTAATTATAATTTTTGTTGCTATCTTTGAGAAACACCCCTTTCTCTGCTGCTCAAATACAAACTAGGCAGGGTTGTTAATTCCGTAAAGAAGGCTACAGGTCTATATGAATAAGATGATGGTTTCAATTTCATATACACCACTCACCTTAATGTTCGGGATGAGGTTCTGATCCTCGGATACCTGAGGATTGACTGCAACAAGTAATCCATCGTACCCATTGTCTCGAAGCTGCAGTCCAGCTCCCAGGAAGAGGAATTCTGGACTTAAGGCCACCAGGAGAGTCACGAATTTCAGGCTGCAAACAGGACCTTCACTGTCCCTGTGGGTCATGTTGAGAAAAACCTCCGATTCAGTCACACTAGTCCTGCCAGGCACATTGTGCCAAGTTGTTAATGGCGAAGCAGATAATTTCTTCCTGAACTTGGAAGGGCTTAGAGTCTGTGATGAAGGAGGTGCCTTCTTTGCAAAATCTAGGGTGGATCTAAATGAGACCTGTCTCTGCAAGTCCTTTTTCTCTAGGTGATGCCACACTTGCCTGTTCTGTGGCTGGGCTTCCTCCTGAATCATAGTTGGGCAAGAAATCTTCCACCCCTTACTTATTTTATGTCTTCTCAAAAGGAATAGGAAAATAAGGCAAAAGGAGCTTCAAAGAAGGAGGGCTGGCTGGCTGGGAATCAGAGAATCTGGGTTTTTCCATCCACTTTTACTAGACACACAGAGATCTGTTTTTCTCTCTTCATCTTTGAAAACCTCCTCCATCACTCAGAGCAACTACTTCCCTATGGCTCTCAGGTAATTTTTTGTTTGATGGAAGATTCCTTTGTCTGCTTATTTTGAAGACTCAAAAATCCATCCTGCAACCCTCTCCCTGAGGCCCTTAGGTCAGCTGATGACTGGAGGGAAGGGATCGGGTATCCCCTTGGGAGAGCCAAGTACCAGGAATCGCATGCCTGTGCAGGCCACAGAGGCCGTCTTGCTGCCTTTTCTCTCTGGATCAAGGAAAAGAATGGATTTCTGTTTTAGCAACTCTCTCCTGAGAGCAAGGTTGTGCCTCAGTCAACCTTCCATCTCTCCAATAGCTCTCACAGGATCTGGAGGATAGTAGGCCTCGCAAATATTTTATAAGTGATTAATGTTACCTGATAATTATATAATGCTTTAGAGTTTACAAGTGAACCCACTTAAATTTCAATTCCCTAGAATAGGTATAATTTTTACTACTATTTTTCAACAAAGACATTGGGTCTCAAACAGATTATGAAAATTAGTCAATGGGGAAGGGAGCTAACTTTTATCATGTGCTGGGTTTTATAATTTCTATTTTATTGGTAACAAAACTGAGGCTCAGAAAATCTAAGTAACTTGTTCAAAGCTGTGTGAGTATTATTACAGGGTTAGTATGAGACCAGCTAACTCTAGGTTCCAGGGTTTTTCTACTGAACCATGTCTCTATGTTCTCAAGAAACTAGAAATGAAGTGTTAAGAGCTGAAATGTTGAGGGATATTGAAGGGAATTTGTCTCTTACTGTCCTTCTGTTTGTAAACTTCCCTCTCACTGCTTCTCACCTGCTTTTCCTACAAATTCCTTTACTGTCCTGGGAGCCTGAGCTGAGCTCTCTACCACCTAAAATCCTCTCTTTCACTCTGTCAGTGCATCAAGTACCTCCCCTTTGAAGCATGATCACGGCTACAGCATCACATTCATATTGTCTTATCTGCTGCCTGCTTCCCACTGAGGGGCTTATGACAGAGGGACCCTGCCTGTTTTTCTCACTACTACCTTAGTACCTAATTCAGAAAATACTCAATAAATATTTGTTGAATAAATGAATGAACAGAGTCAGAGAAGTAAAGTAAAGCAGAATAAGAAGCAGCCCTGGATTATAGTGTGAAAATAATTTCCCCAATTTTGAAAGTATCTCTTCTAAAAGAGATACTGCTCTTCTGCTCTGGAACCGTTTCCCTCTTGATTCCTCTTGAAAGAAGTTGCTTGGGTTTTCGTGCTCTCTCAGGGGTTCTGGAGAACAAATGTCACTACTCACCACGTGGCTACCAGAGTAGCTCATGCCACAGCTCAGAGGTCAGTTTAGCTGCCTTGTCTTCTGGGGCTGATACACAGCCATGGTTTTTTCCTCTCACTCATGCTGTGTCTGAGTGGAAGCTACAAGGCATGGCAACTTCAAAGGCTTTGCCTGGAACTGTGACTCATTGATTGCAACAATGCACTTTATTTTCAGCTTTCCTTGGCATTTAATTTTCTTTTACTAATCTCTTATGCTTTCAAGAGAAACATTATTCCCATCAGCAGAACAATATACTAAAAAATTAAATGTGTAAGCCACATCATGACAGTAGCTTTTTTGCCACAATTAGGGAAGTTTCTTCTTACCACTGTGCACATTTATGTAAGTTGTTCACTGGCTAAGGTAGGAGCTGAGGGCCTACATCCAGCTCTGTCTCTACTTGTTCTTGTCAACAGTTACAATGGCTCCCTTAGAACGGAGGGGTGGAGAATGTTGGCTACAGAGTGCATGCAACTTTATAAAGAACAATCATAAGTGAACAGTTTTATCCAACTTCACCTGGGTTAAAACCTGAAACATAGTCAGATTTTGCTCACCTTGGGCTGAGAGTCCAGGCATGACATCCACTCCTGTCTATCTGCTTTTTGATTCCTTGGTTCTGGAACCTAATCCCTAGGTCCTGCCGCTTGGCAGGATTCCACTCTCATTACGTGCCTCTTCAGATTCCTAGTCCCTGGCCTTTTTTTTTTTTTTAAACTGTGTCTTGGGAGTCATATTCACTCCTGAAAGCCCTTTCCCATCACCTCTGTTCTGACCTACCTAAGAACACTTTCTGTTCTCAGCAACCAGACCTGGGACCGGGCTGGCTGAGTATCTCTTCTTCCTATCTTCTCTTCTGACCACGCTGACCCTACAGGAGACAAAACTAAAAAGCTGGCAAATCCTGACTTGACTAAATGACTTAAAGTCATTCCTGAGCAGTGTCCATTTCCGATAAAGTGTGAGACCTTGTCAATAACAACAAAAACCCAGATTATCTTTTCATTCAAAAAAATCACTGCTCCTATAGATTTTATGATATCTGAGAACTGAAATGAACCTGAAGTGAAGAAAAATGTTTAAGTATTTATTTCAATGTTATATAAATTTTAGGATTCTACTGTTTTTATCTGTTTTCAAGAAAATAAGAGTTATTCAGTTTCAGTAACTGAAGAATCTAAAGCACATTTTTGTTCATTGTCTAAATCTACAGTTTAGGCTGATCCCAGAAGGCCTCTCTTTTTTCTCATGGAATCTGCAGGTAAAGACCCATAATCAAAGTGAGTTAAACGTGCAGTTGGGGTCAGAGAATCAGGAGATCTGACATCTTGAGGAGTCCCAAAAAGCTTTGAATAATTTTCTCTCAGGCTTTTGTTTCAGCTTGTCAGCAATCCCATTTAGAAGAAGAAAATATCATCTTTTGTGTGTCTTGGCTACCAAGTTTATGGGCCACTTCAGTTTTGCAGTATTTTTGCAAAGAGTCGGACACAGCTGGAAACTGAACAACAATAACTCCACCCTCACGGTGACAATAATGAAGATGATTTTGTGCACAAGAAAACCCTCCAAAATTTGCCCAAATGAATGGAAATAAGAACTACTTTTAATAATAATCCAAGCTAGTGATAAAGAATCTGCCTGCCAATGCAAAAGACTAAAAGACGTGTGTTCAATCCCTGGGTTGGGAAGATCCCCTGGATGAGGGCATGGCAACCCTCCAGCATTCTTGCCTAGAGAATCTCATGGACAGAGGAGTGTGGCAGGCTATAGTCCATAGGTTCATGAAGAGTTGGTCACGACTGAGCAACTGAGCACACAGCACAGAAAATGTGAGAAAGGTATGGAATATTTCTCATTTGCAAAAAATTCTATAAAGTTGCTTTCTATAAAATATTGTTCTATTATGTACCAGAGAGTGTATAGTATCATGCTATGTATAAGATATTACTACCATTATTTTTTTCAGAGAAGAAAAAAAAGAAAGAAAAAATGTAGGGGAAATTATTTTGAAAGATGAAAAATAACCAGAGACTCAGAACAAAAAGCAGATGTAGAAGTCTAAAATCTTGACTCTGTTCTTCCCTAGTTTCCCTTTCTATTTTCTTCCTGGTCTGACTCTGTCCTCAATACCTCTGAGAAGCCCCGGGCTCTGCCAGATTCCTTGACTTCCCCATTCCCACCAACAGGGGGCAGCAGATTTTTCGGTTTCCCTTCTCTCCGTATGCTGCTTCTACTACTCCATGTAACCCCACCAGACAGACGAACAGGAATCAACTCGAACCAGATCAGGAAATGGGGAGATTAGGGCTCCCCCTTCTGTTTCTGGAGTATAGGTACGTGGGGCTCTGAATGCCCAGGCAAAACTCTCAGCAAACAAAATTAGCCTGCACAGACCTTCTAGAGTAGACCAAAAGATACTTGGCATAGTGCTTTCCGAATTTAAATATTCCTGAGAATTACCTGTTAAAATGCAGATTCCAAATCTGGAGGTCAAGGTAAGGTCTATACTCTGCACTTTTATTCAGCTCCCAGGTGACGCTGAGGCTGCTGGTCCTTGGGCCACACTTCGTGATTACACTCCTTACACTAGAAAGAGGTAGTCTGTGTAGTCTTTATATATATATATATATATATATATATTTTTTTTTTTTTAATTCTTATGGGAAAGGCCTGTGTTTTCTTCAGAACTCAGGAAAAAAGATATTGCATTAACTATGGATTTTTGAGGTAACACCATTGTCTATTCTTTGTAAAGAAACAACTACTAAAAAGTACAAGGTTGAAAATAACAACATCAACACAGATAGCTCCGTTTAATAGCTTATGCAGTGAATGGCAAATTGTGCCACAGGATTCGTGGTCTCCAAAGGAGAAGATTTAACTCCGGGACCGAAGACAGTCTCAGTCACTCAGAGCTTTGTGTAGATTTTATTTAAAGAGAAAGTGACAGAAAACTTCTGATATAGACATCAGAAGGGGGAAGGAGAGTACCCACCTCACTAGTTTAAGCCGGGCCTCATATACTTCTCAACTAGATGTTGAAAATAGATAAAAAGAATACCTCAAGGTTGAAGAATTCCATCAAACCCTTTCCCAAGGCATACATCCTGAGATAACTTTGGCACGAGATTAGCCAAGGAGAACAGTTCTGGGCAACTGACTCTGGGTGAGATATACTGTTGCTGTGTAATCAGGGGTACCTCTTGAGAAACAGGTTCCCAGGCAAGATGTGTTAGAATTATAATCCTTAACATAGAGCCTAAGAAAAGCATTTCTGTGAGTAAGACATTGTGCTGTGTGATCATTAGCTTCTAAAGAAAGGCCAGTTCTCGGGCAAGATACGTTGTTGCACAAGCATAAGGAAAGTATGAGGGAGAATGTTCATCTCCTCCTTAAAGGGCCTTGGACTGCCTGCCTATGCTTTAACTCTTTCATTCTCCCCGTTTTCTTTTAGCAGAATATGGTTGCCAGGGAAAGGGGCAGAGAAAGCTTTCTGTAACTTCTTCCTGCTGGTAAGGGGCACAGACCCTAAATTGTTGAGGGAACATATTCTCCTTACCCTCATATTGAGGATCTCTGATCCAGGGGCCCCAAGTAATAGTTGGTAGAGGCTGTGGCAATTGTAGGAGCTTGAACAACCATTTGTAACTTAAATGCCTCAAGCCGCTTAGATACAAAATTCATTATACAGTTACAAATATAAGAAGCAAACAGCAAGAATAAGATGATTACAATTATTACAGTCGAGATAGTTTTCCACCAAAGAGAGCTTGTAAATCAAAATTGTGTCTGTGATGAGAGTCGAGCATCAGGGGAGTCCATTTTGAAGAGTGACCAGAATTGCTTCATCACCTTTACTTTGTCTGGGAAGACACAGTACCCTTTAGAAAGAACGGACTAGACAGTAGATTAAAAAGGCAGAGACCAATAATCAGTAAAAGAATTATTGTAGTTAGCGGTCCAAGCAAGAGTAAGAATCAGGTCACATTTGGTAGTAACTTTGATCCTGGTCTAGATAGAGTCAACTCTTGGGCTGCCCTGTTTATAAGTATGGAGCCATCTGGCGTGTTCATACACATTTTGAATGTAGGTATAACAAACCCAGTTAGAAGTAGTTGAAAGAGTGACAACCTGAATCTTAACAAACAAAGTAAATCTTACCATTTCTGTTTAGAAGAATGAGTCCGAACCCCAATGTAGACAGCTGTTTTAGGGAGACTTATAGCGAGGTAGCCAGCTGTCTAAGTTTGTCCAGGTAGGCTTTAGCCTCTTATTGTGGTATTAACATATAAGCCAAAGTAGTTGTCACCATTAACAATTTCAGTGTTTTTCTAGGTATGAGAAGCTGCAAGAATTTGGGCTTAAGAAATCTTTACCTGAAAATATCTAACTATCTGAAGGCCTGTTTTGTCCATTTTTTTCAGAGCACAGAGTTAGTGTCTAATTTCTGATTTTCACCCTGAATTCCATTCAGGGGATGTTGAAGGTCAGCAGCTGTAGTGCCCATGATTTAATCTTTGTAGAGGCAGATGGCAAGTGCCAGTTTCCAGTCACAGGGCCCCTTTAAGGCCATGAGCTTGCCCGTGGTTCAGAGGGCATTTCATGACCATCTTGTCCCACAGTGCTGGGAAGGCTCCTTCCCAGGTCAGTTTCCAGTCACAGGGCCCCTTTAAGACCACGAGTTTTCCCGTGGTTCAGAGGGCATTTCATGACCATCTTGTCCCACGGTGCTGGGAAGGCTCACTCCCAGGTCTGTTGAAGATTTCACTGATAGGTCACTCGGTGTGCTGTTACTCGACTAGGCCCATGTGAGTAGCAAAAGTCTCTGGACCACACTTGTCTCACTAGTCTGTTGGTCCAGGAAAACATTCCCTCCTGTTGCTTCTTCTCATATACAGAGTCACACCATTGTAATTATGAATTTCATATGGAACTGTATACCATCATTATATCAGTGGCCCAGTCACACACTTGATAATGTAAGGGACAACACTTTTCAACAAGCAATATAGAAAACAATATAGTTAGTAGTAATAGTCAAGGCTATGGTTTTTCCAGTGGTCATATATGGATGTGAGAGTTGGATTATAAAGAAAGCTGAGTGCAGAAGAATTGATGTTTTTGAACTATGGTCTTGGAGAAGACCCTTGAGAGTCCCTTGGACTGCAAGGAGATCCAACCAGTCCATCCTAAAGGAGATCAGTCAGTCCTGGGTGTTCATTGAAAGGACTGATGTTGAAGCTACAACTCCAGTACTTTGGCCACCTGATGCAAAGAGCTGACTCATTGGAAAAGACCCTGATGCTGGGAAAGATTGAGGGCATGAGGAGAAGGGGACGACAGAGGATGAGATGGTTGGATGGCATCACTGACTCAATGGACATGGTTTTGGGTGGACTCTGGGAGTTGGTGATGGACAGGGAGGCCTGGCATGCTGCGGTTCACGGGGTTGCGGAGTCGGACATGACTGAGCGACTGAATTGAACTGAACTGAATAGTAAAATCATAAGAGCTTAAGTCAAGAACTTCCATTAGGTATAGCCCAGTGATATCTCCAGGTCATCTGAGTTAGTTTGTTAAATGACTCTGGCCTGTTGTTAATCTCTTGGTTGTAGATTCTGGAGCATCTGCTGCTGCTGCTGCTGCTACTAAGTCACGTCAGTCATGTCAGACTCTGTGTGACCCCATAGACGGCAGCCCACCAGGCTCCCCCATCCCTGGGATTCTCCAGACAAGAACACTGGAGTGGGTTGCCATTTCCTTCTCCAATGCATGAAAGTGAAAAGTGAAAGTGAAGTCACTCAGTCGTGTCCGACTCTTCACGACCCCATGGACTACAGGCCACCAGGCTCCTCTGTCCATGGGAGTTTCCAAGCAAGAGTATTGGAGTGGGTTGGCAGTGCCTTCTCTGAGCGTCTGATCTTTATTCAAAGACTGGTTACTGAGATAAGCTTTAGAAAAAAACTCAGAATGCCTTTTGTAATAACTTAATTAAACCTCTTACCAATATAACATAACCACAAGGAACTGTCTCAGAAGTGAATCTTAGTATATATAGACCTTAATTAACAAAACTAGAACTTAATATTCAGTGAAACACATTATAGATGCCATAGGCCTGACATCAGTTGGGTGGATTTTTCTTTTAGAGCTCCCCAGTATATTTTGATATTTATATCTGATAAGGCTCCAAGTTCTGGAGAGATGAGGCAGAGAGAAAAAAGTTATAATTTTACCAACTGGTATAAATCACTAAATTGTTTTAAACCATTAGTAACTTGAGGAGAAGAGTTTCTTTATATCTGTAAACAAAGATTAGAAGCCAGTAGTATGTCAGACAAAAAGTTATGAAAACTGTAATCATATTTAGCAGTTTATTCAATCCCATGTAACTGATCCCTTTGTTCTGCCATCCTTGCCTGATGATCGAGGATGCCAGTGAAAATAATAGTCTCTAAGAAGCTCATGAAGTTCATTATGCCAATGTCTGTATGACCTGTCCAGCAAAATGATTGTCCCAATCACTGGAAATTGCAGAAAACACATTTTAACCATTTTTTTTCTCTCTTCTGAGATATTAACCCTGAAGCCAGGAAAGGCTTTATCTTATCGAATAAAAGTGGGGCTTGTCAGGGAACTGGGAAAAGCCAAGCAGCTGTTTTGAACCTCCCATAGCCCTGTTTGGTTTATACCCATTGTTTATCCATTTTAAATTCCCTGATAAGGGGTTAACTTTGTAGAAGCAGAATGAGCTTTGTCTATGTGTGCCATAGTCTCCATAGATCATTATGAAATAACACTCTTCATTTTATCAAAGTAACAAAAGATTTAAAAAGCAACTATGAGTCACTTAAAGATAAAGAAATTTATGTAGTCTGTTATCAAAAGCCATATTCCAAGAAGACTTTGTTCTTTTAAAGGGGAGAGAAAAACAAATTCTAGTTTGGTACCACTTTACATTCACTGTGAAACAATAGTTATTCAGAGTCAAAGTATCAATAAAAGGCAGTTTAATAACTTAAGAATGCTCAAACTACCACACAACTGCACTCATCTCACACGCTAGTAAAGTAATGCTCAAAATTCTCCAAGCCAGGCTTCAGCAATACATGAACCATGAACTTCCAGATGTTCAAGCTGGTTTTAGAAAAGGCAGAGGAACCAGAGATCAAATTGCCAATATCTGCTGGATCATCGAAAAAGCAAGATAGTTCCAGAAAAACATCTATTTCTGCATTATTGACTATGCCAAAGCCTTTGACTGTGTAGATCACAACAAACTGTGGAAAATTCTTTAAGAGATGGGAATACCAGACCACCTGACCTGCCTCTTGAGAAACCTATATGCAGGTCAGGAAGCAACAGTTAGAACTGGACATGGAACAACAGACTGGTTCCAAATAGAAAAAGAAGTATGTCAAGGCTGTATATTGTCACCCTGCTTATTTAATTTATATGCAGAGTACATCATGAGAAACGCTAGACTTGAAGAAACACAAGCTGGAATCAAGATTGCCGGGAGAAATATCAATCACCTCAGATATGCAGATGACCCCACACTTATGGCAGAAAGTGAAGAAGAACTAAAGAGCCTCTTGATACAAGTGAAAGAGGAGAGCGAAGAAGTTAGTTTAAAGCTCAACATTCAGAAAACTAAGCATCTGGTCCCATCACTTCATGGGAAATAGATGGGGAAACAGTGTCAGACTTTATTTTGGGGGGCTCCAAAATCACTGCAGATGGTGATTGCAGCCATGAAATTAAAAGACGCTTACTCCTTGGAAGGAAAGTTATGACCAACCTAGATAGCATATTAAAAAGCAGAGACATTACTTTGCCAACAAAGGTCCATCTAATCAAGGCTTTGGTTTTTCCAGTGGTCATGTATGGATGTGAGAGTTGGACTGTGAAGAAAGCTGAGCACTGAAGAATTGATGCTTTTGAACTGTGGTGTTGGAGAAGACTCTTGAGAGTCCCTTGGACTGCAAGGAGATCCAGCCAGTCCATCCTAAGGGAGATCCGTCCTGAATATTCATTGGAAGGAATGATGCTAAAGCTGAAACTCCAGTACTTTGGCCACCTCATGTGAAGAATTGACTCATTGGAAAAGACCCTGATGCTAGAAGGGATTGGGGGCAGGAGGAGAAGGGGACGACTGAGGATGAGATGGCTGGATGGCATCACTGACTTGATGGATGTGAGTTTGAGTGAACTCTGGGAGTTAGTGATGGGCAGGGAGACCTGGCGTGCTGCAATTCATGAGTTCACAAAGAGTCGGACACAACTGAGCAACTGAACTGAACTGAATGACAAGAAATTTGTATCATGCACAAAACTCTCTTCTACCTACCACAAACCTTTTTTATTTGTCACAAACCTTTTTATATTTTGTATTTGCCCACTCAGAGACCAGACACCTATAAGTTCAGATTTACTTCCTTTTCCCTGAATAGAATGTAATTCTACTTGTTAGAACTTTTTATTGAAAACACACGTCCTACTTTCCTTCAGCAACCATGCACTGTACTTTATATCATCATTCTGTAGATTGGTAAACATAAATCACCCAAAGCTATGTCATTTACAAAAGTATTTTCGCAAAGTCAATAAACAAACATTAATATCAGGTATCAATTCAGTTGTAAATGTGCCCCAGTTCACACAAGCCTGAAATTCATAACAGTAATTCATAGTATATTTTTCTTGAATTTAGAATTCTTTTATTTGTAAATGCTTACTTTTCTTTAGGCCAATTAACCTTCAGCAATATTGCCCAAAGACGAATACACACACTGATACACATATAAATCAAGAGACCTCACGGTTCTCTGCTTGAAATATAAAATGTTTCTTTGCCCTCCACCCCACCCCTCACCCCCACCCCTTGGCTTGAAATTCTACTGATTTGCTCATGGCTGGAATTCCAGACAGAGTGGGCTTGAATCTCAAGGACATGATAAGAGTTAGCTTCAGGTTTTTTCCCAGGCATGTTTTTCTCAGGCAGGAATAGAGCTCCAAAAAAAGTATTTTAACAAGTCAGCTTTTTCTTAATTGCACATGCAAAAAGAAATAATCTTGCAATTTCAAAAAGATTTCATTTTAACCAGTTTTCTCCAGAGTCTAAAGAATATCATGGCCATTTAGTGTCAGAAATGCTATCTCTCTTTTTTGTAGTCATAGTTTCATAGCTAAAAGTTAAACCAGAGTGTGTTCAAATTGGCTCTGATGACAGGGGTTGGTGGACTGACTGATAAGGTGTTGTTCCAGCAGGGATGGTCTCTCTGGGAAGGTAAGGTTCTCTCTTAAAGCAAAGACAGCCTGTATGTAAGGGCCTTTTCAGGCTCTGGGGATCAAACATATCCTAGTGTTTCAACATACAATTCAAAGGGGGTGGCTCTGGAACTGCTAGCCAGCACGGAGTGCGGTGGCTTTTTTCTACTGGAGGCATCCCTCCCTGTTCTAGATGGGGGCTGCTGCTGCTGCTGCTGCTGCTAGATGAGGGCAGGGACAGGCATTCTACCGAAGCTTCCTTCCCTGGCGGGAGTTAACCTGTCTCTTCCTGACGCAGGTGTCCTACCGCCGTCTCTCCTCTATCTACCACGAGGAGGGGTAGCGGTGCCCCAGGGGTAGACGTGATGGCATCCCAGATTGATGTCCAGTTCCTCCCCATTAAAACTTTGGCCTAATTTCCCCCTTTTCTCTGGTGCCACCTGGGGTGGAGCAGAGTAACCTTCCAGAATGTCTCCCAAGCTAAGACTGCTAGGGGGAAGCATCTTCTGTATGCCTGTGCACATTCCTGAGCATACCCCTGACCGCAGTAGAAGTGGTAAGTCATAAGGGGATGAACAAAAACCCAAGATGTCCCTTCTGAGTGTCATCACACCAGTCTATGTGATAACAAAGGAGGTGATGGAGAGCTGGCCCTAGAGGGAAAAAAATAATCTTTCATGTTCATGGTGTGTCAAGGCCAACATTTCTATTCCGTCCAGCAGATTGTACAAAAAGAATATCCAAGGAATTGAGACAAGAGCCAACAGAGGGCTTTCTCTGGTCCTCTAAGAGCTAGCGCTACTAAGGGAAGAAGCCAGCTGCCTTTCCAATCTGTGCAAATCTGGAGTTCCCCAAACCGTGTCCTTAGGAGTCTCATGCTTACCAGCAATGCCTCCATCCATATAGTCTGGAGACACAGCCATGATAAGAACTTGCTTCTGGGTCTCTGGGGTCAGGATGATTTCCAGTCAGAAAGATTTGCCTGGAGCTAGAGCTCCAGCTCGCCCCCTAATGTGTTCCTGCCTGCAGTGTCCGGTAAAACTTGGAATGGGGGTTTGGCTAGAAAAACACAATAAAAGCATGGATTGGAAGTCCCCTGAAAGTCTACAGTCTGGCACACTAGGTTAGTAGCTTTAATTCCCCCAAGCAGCTGTGAAATGGTCAGAGAGACCAGAAAAAGCTGACCAGCAAAAGAAGTTTGGTCCATATGCTTCTGAATTAGTAGAGACTTTACAGTAAAAGAGCAAAAGAGTCTCAGCTCTGAGTATTCTTACCTTGTCTTGAAGATCCTGGGGAAGCCCCCAAGATGATAGCTTATGCAGTAAGCAGTGAACGGTGCCACCAGATTCGTGGCCTCCAAAGAAGATTTAACTCTGGGACCAAAGACAGTCTCAGTCACTCAGAGCTTTGTGTAGATTTCATTTAAAGTGAAAGTGACAGAAAAAGCTTCTGACACAGACATCAGAAGGGGGCAGGAGAGTAGCCACCTCACTAGTTTAAGTAGGACCTTATATACTTTCCAACTAGCTGCTGAGAATAGATAAAAAGAATACCTCAAGCCTGTAAGAATTCCACCAGACCTTTTCCCAAGGCATCGTCCTGAGATAACTGGCACAAGATTAACCAGGGAGAATGGGTTCCAGGCAAGGTCTCTGGACAAGATAATACTGTTGCTGTGTAATCAGGGGTACAAGTCTTGAGAAACAGGTTCCCAGGCAAGATTTGTTACAATTATAATCATTAACATAGAGTCTAAGAAAAGCATTTCTGTAAGACATTGTACTGTGTGATCATTAGTTCCAGACCTAAGGAAAGGCCAGTTCTTGGGTGAGATACATTGTTGTACAAGGCTTAAGGAAAGCATGAATGAGAATGTTCACCTCTTCCTTAAAGCGCCTTGGATTGCCTGCCTAAGCTTTCACTCTTTCAGGTTTTAGATTTTCAAAAGCCACAATCATCTATTATTAAAGCTCTTGCCTCACATTTAATCTGTTTTCTTATTAATCATTATGTGAGCCATGATAAGATTGTTTTATTGATCTCTGCATGTAGCCTCAAGCAAGTAATTTCTAAGGATATACCTTATTTAAACAAGGAACTGCTTCCTTAATTTTTTGTTTTTTCACTTGCTTATTCATTCATTCATTCATTTACTCGCTCAAAAATAAAATTGTATCAAATGTACCTCAGTAAATCTTTTGGAAATTTGAAACTATGTTTCTGCTAGATGTCAGGCACTATTCTAAATGTTGGATGTGGAATGAAATGGACCAAGTCTGTCCTCAGAGAGTTAACAGTAGTGGAGAGAGAGACACTAAGGAAACACATATGATGGGGTATCTAGTGAAAGTGATGTGAGAGCATATGAGAGAGATTTGCTATTTTGTATCATGTGGTTGGGCAAGGCCTCACAGGTAAGACTGTCAGGACCGGGGGAAGGAACCATTTGACCACAGGAGAGACAAGTGGTGCAGGCTGATAGAAGCGCAAGAGGGAAGAGCCTGAGGCAGGGGAGTGCTTGGAGTGAAAAGCACCCTGAAGAGAGCAGTGGGAGACGCTATGAACTGGAGGGAACTGTGTCTAGAACACAGATCACATAAGGCTTGCAGCTGTAAAATTTAATAAATAGAAAGCTCAATTAAATAAAGTTGGGAGACCAGAAATGGTTGGGGTTGGGCGAGGGGGTGACTCTCACACTCAGACAACAGCTGAGCCCAGCAGGAAAAAAAAGACTGCTCCTTTCTTGCTAAGGACTCAGCCAACAAAAAGCCATGGATTCTGGGTTTACTCTAGCCTTCCCAAATTTCTTTTCTTCTCTACAAATTCTCTCCTTACCCAACTGTGAGGGACTTGCACATTATTCACCATCATTACAGATCCCAAATTGCAGTTTTCTGTCAATCCCAAATCAACTCATTTTTGCTGGAGAAATACCTGGCAATCTATTTGTTTTCATTCAGCCAAGCTTGTGGGAAAGACTAGAGTTTACCCATGAGATAGGAAATGGTGAATGTGGAGGAGTGACATGATCTGACTGTTAGACTTTTTGTGAGAATGCAGAGGTGTAAGCAGGGGCCAGCAAAGGAGTTCTTGCTGAATGCAGTTGAAAAGGACAGAGCTCAGACAACAGTTTTGGCTGTCTTCTTTTAGCCTTTCCCCTCTCCGTTGAGTATTTTTGTTATGAAGATGAAATAAAAGCCTTTCAGTTGGTATGCTTATCAAGAGAGGAATCAAGAAATACTTCTTTGCCCAAAAGTGCCTAGCATGATGCTGACTGACAACAGAAGAGATTAACCGGGAAACAATAACATGTAAACAACCTGAGATCTGTAGTTACCTGTACTTAAATGACATAAAAATATACTCCATGTTTGTAACATAAGGCTGTGATTCTTTATGCCTTATCCATAAGTGTGCTATAAATGGTAGCTATAGTTATTATTATCAATATAATTATCAGTTATTGTCAGCTGGAATTCTCTTGCTCTTAAGAGACCTACATGTAACCTGCTTTTATCTCTGTCAATTCAATGGCTTGTGGAAGACTAAGACTTCTGCAACTGCTTGGACACTTGGCTTGAAATTCCTTTTTCCTAGATCCATACACGTTGCCTCTGTTCTTCACATTGTTCAAAGGTAGTGCTCTTGAGTTTCCAAGGAACTATGTACATACTGTGTTTGTGAGCAATTTAAATTTTATTAAAGAGTTCATAGGGGAAGCTAAGGAGAAAAAAATAAAGCTTTTACATCACTGAAGGAAGGCTTCAGCGTTTAAAAAATAATTTTTTACAACCATGGAGCAGCCTGGTGCCCAAGTTGCCTCAGCTTCTTTCTATTTTGAGGGATCTTCATCTCTTGTCCTTTCTCTCTATTCCTTACTTTCTAAAGGAAAACCAACCAATCAGATACAACAAAAATCCCTGCCTGGCCTCATGCAGAGCCATTGCCCTGCTCCTCTGAATCCTTGGCACCATTCAGAGACCAGGCATGGCGGAGGATTAGAAGGGCTCCTCTTCAACCACAGACATGCACAGTCTTCTCCTTATGAGGGATTCAGGCCAATGAGAGCTTTTAAACACCATTCTGGCTCAGGCACTTGTCTTTCTGGATGGTTTCAAAAGCCACTACAAATTATCTCTCCATCTTCTCTAAATTCAAAGTCGAAGCATTTATTCTTTTACCGTTACTTTTCCTGTTACATGTCATTTCTATTTCCCAAATTTGCTCTATTCTCTTTAACTAGCTGGGCATAGCTAAGGTCTCAGAGTTCATCCCTCATCCCACAATTCCTAGCAACCTACCTTGAGCCAAGTTTTATTGAACAACCTCCCATTGTAATTATTTCAAGAGTTTGGGCTGCAGCTTGCTTGAAAATTCCAGTGAAGGCCCTGCTTAAACTGAGATTGCCTTTCTTTATTCCTTGAAGTGAAGTGTTAGTTGCTCAGTCATGTCTGACTCTTTGCAACCCCAGGGACTATAGCCTACCAGGCTCCTCTGTCCTTGGAATTTTCCAGGCAAGAATATTGGAATGGATTTCCATTTCCTTCTCCAAGAGACCTTCCCAACCCACGGATTGAACCTGGGTCTCCCGCATTGCAGGCAGATTCTTTACTGTCTGACCCACCAGGGAAGCTCCCTTTATTCCTTATTACTTATCAATTTTTTTTTTGGTCTCCATTATGACATTTTCTTCTCTCATTTTTTATGTTCTCCTAAAATGCTAGGGAGTAAATTTTTAAAAAGAATTATTAGTATGTATCTTTTATTACATAGCTGTTTTAATTTTTTTTCTATTAGAAAGTAATGGGGGTCTTTTCAGTAGGGATTCTTTAGAGTCATATAACTAGGAAAAAGGAAAAAATCAATAAGTTCTTTAATATGATCCTATAATTGGTTATTAAAACACAATAATTTTAAGGAGAAAATGTGTAATGAATGATACATTTTTAGCTAAGATCAAATTCTCATTATAAAAATATTAAGAGCATTTTTAAAACAATGGTTATGAAAACCTGACAAATGTTTTAAAAGAAACTTTTAAGGAAGCACTTTATCTTCTTAACAAAGAATAAAGAATTTTTCCAGTGTCATAATTTATCTTAAATGTTATTATATCACATACATGTTTTATCTCCCTGAGGATGAGTTATCATAATATCAACTACAGCGATGAGTCACACACTGTAGATTGCTTATTAAGCAGTGGATCAAGCCAAAATATTAAAATCCCAGAGTCTAAGGATATGTTGAAATTTTCTACCACTTCTGTTTTCAATTATAAATTTTTATTGGCATTTGTCTTTAATCCTGTACTATGTTAATTATGCAGAAGCAGTGGTTACATGGTTAAGTGATTGGGCTTTGAAGTTAGGCTTCCTGAATTGAAATCCCAGCTTTTATTTCTACTGGCTGAATGGCCTTGTGTGTTAGTCGCTCAGCTGTGTCTGATTTTTTTGTGACCCCATGGATTGTAGTCCGCCAGGCTTCTCTGCCCACGGTATTCTCTAGGCAAGGATACTGGAGTGGGTTGCATTTCCTTCGGTAAGCTATTAAATATCTCCATGCCTCAGTTTCTACATCTGTAAAATTTAAATTGTACATGTAATGATTAAAACTGTGTCTAGGTCAGAGTAAGAGTTTAGTAAATATTAATCCATATTAATTATGGCTTTCCTCTGGTGTGTGGCAACTGCTTGGACACTATTAGTTGCCTATCCAATAGTCAGCCTCCTTCTCTTTCTTGCTGGCAGAACAGAAGTCAGAAATATCTGATGCTTCTTTGCCCAAGGCTCCCTCATACTAGGGCACTGTGTAACCTGGTCCCAGCCAATAATCTAAGGAGTAGTCTCTTAGCAGGAGAGAGATGAAGAAGGAAGAGGTGGTGTTGGAATCATTCACAGAAAAGATTTTCCTCCCTGAAAAAGAAGAGAAATGTCTACAAAAAGCCTACCCTTCTTTCCTGAAAGGGACAGAGGCTGGGAAAGTCAGCCTCTGTGGTCATTAGGGGAAGAGGGCAGCCAAAAAGTGGAGTGTAGCAGAGCTGAAAGGTAGAAAGAGCCTATGTCACTGACGACACTGGTGACAGCTGAGCCAAGCAGGGAGTGCCAAACTCCAGACTTCTTACTGTGTAAAGTAAGCTCTGATTCTTCAAGCCATCATTACTTAGGCATCCAACTACTTCCCACCAAAAATCTTGCAACTGAGAAATGTCCTCCAGAAAATACCATTGTCGTTGTTCAGTCACTCAGTCGTGTTTGACTCTTTATGACCCCCATGGTCTGCAGCACGCCAGGCTTCCCTATCCTTCACCATCCCCCAGAGTTTGCTTAAACTCATGTCCATTGAGTTGGTGATGTCATCCAACCATCTTGTCCTCTGTTATCTCCTTCTCCTCCTGCCTTCAATCTTTCCCAGCATCAAGGTCTTTTCCAATGAGTCAGCTCTTCAAATCAGGTGGGCAAAGTATTGGAGTTTCAGCTTCAGTATCAGTCCTTCCAATGAATATTTCAGGGTTGATTTCCTTTAAGATTGGCAGATTTGATCTCCTTATAGTCCAAGGGACCTCCAACACCACAGATCAAAAGTGGGGTCTGATGCTCCTTTTTCCAAGGCATTTCTAAAAAGTGCAAGTCAATGTTTGAAAACATGTACAGTAACTGGTTTAATAAGTAAATCTATGATATTCTGATGAACAAATTAATATCATTTTCATTTCCTTGAAAAATTTTGTCCAAGTAATTTTCTTTTCTGTACAAAAGGATCATGTTGCTTTCAATAAGCTAACAGGGAAAAGATCTATTTTAAAAATGCCCATCCATAGCAGACAAGCCAAAAATAGAATAATTTAAAAAAAAGTTAATCTTTTAGTTTTCTTAAGCTATTCTTAAAGCATATACTAACCATAAGATATTAACTATGCCAATTTCGTATTTGTATCCCTGAGTTACTAAGACCACATTATATCTTCTTATGAATATTTTTCTTCATATTTGACACCTGGGGGTCCATTATTTTTTGAGTGTTCTTGACATAGTTAACTAACTCTTCTAATTTCTAATTATATTAGTAGATAGATCTTGAAATGATAGAATAATAAAATAATGTCTGTACTCTCTGTTACCACATTGCATCTTTATACCATTAGATTTAAATTGCTTCTGTTTATTAAGAAAGTTCATGTCTGAAGACTCCAGCTTCTGTGGACAGTATCTGGGTGAAAACTGATAATCAGATTCAGCAGTCTCACTCCTTAGTATTTGCCCAAAGGATTTCAAAATGTATGTCCACATAAAAACCTGCACATGGATGTCTAGAGTAGCTTTATTCCTAACTGCCAAAAGTTGGAAGCAACTGACATGTTCTTCAGTAGGTGAATGTATAAATAATCTATGGTACATCCAGACAATGGGATATTATTCAACAATAAAAATAAATGAGCTATAAAACCATGAAAAAAACACAGAGGAAACTTAAATGGACATTACCAAGTGAAAGAAACCAATCTGAAAAGGCCACATACTATATGATTCTAAATATATTAAAATGTCCAAACTGTGGGAACAGTGAAAAGATCAGTGGTTGTTAAGGGTTTTAGGGGGAGGAGATGAACAGGCAGAGCACAAGGGATTTTTAGGGCAGTGAAAATACTCTGTATGGTACTATAAGGGTGGGTACATGCCACATATTTGTCCAAACCCGTAGAATGCACAACACCAAGAGTGAAACCTAATTTAAGCAATGGACTCTGGGTGATCATGATGTATCAGTTGAGGTTCATCAGTCATCACAAATGTTCCATCTGGTGAGAGGTGTTGCTGATGGAGAAGCCTATGCATGTGTGGGGCAGAAAAATATATAGTATATCTCTGTTCCTTCAACTTAATTTTAACTGTGAACCCAAAAATGCTCTAGGAAATTAAGTCTTTAAAAAAAGAGAGAGCTAATCATTCTAATTCCATATCATGTGCTTTGAACCTTAAAACAATCATTGTTTATTAATACCTCCTGCTTATGGGAAATCATGATTTATCAAGGTCAGGGCTATGTGTTCCACAAATAAAGTAACTTGCCCCAAGACTCGCAGCTAGAAAACATGAATGCAGATGGAATGTTTTCAAAGCCCTTGCTGCTAATCACTATGTTATTGTAACAACGCATTTCAACCTTAGCTCATGCTTATTCTCAGCCTGATCTCCAATGGTTTCAGTTCCGTTCAGTTCAGTCACTCAGTCGTGTCCGACTCTTTGCGACCCCATGGACCACAGCACGCCAGGCATCCCTGTCCATCACCAGCTCGTGGAGTTTACCCAAACTCATGTCCATCGAGTCAGTGATGCCATCTGACCATCTCATCCTTTGTCATCCCCTTCTCTTCCTGCCCTCAATCTTTCCCAGCATCAGGGTCTGTTTAAATGAGTCAGCTCTTCACATCAGGTGGTCAAAGTATTGGAGTTTCAGCTTCAACATCAGTATTTCCCATGAACAGTCAGGACTGATCTCCTTTAAGATGGACTGGTTGGACCTCCTTGCAGTCCAAGGGACTCGCAAGAGTCTTCTCCAACACTGCCAGGAGCCAGCGTGAGGAACTCCGCCTGTGGCAAAGGTCATGAGGAAGGAGGCTCGGCATTACGCAAAGGTGGGATCAAGCCTCAGGAGACTCCCTGTTCCTGAGCATCTACCCCCAAAACCAGAGTCTGCCTACTTTACTGCCTTATACTCTCACCTACAACTCTGACTATAGGGGGCTGTCCCCCACCACCTCTCTCGGAGAAGGAGTTAACTTGCAGCTCCAGTTAATAAAAATTCCTGGGCATGACAACAGTGTTTCAACTTACAAACTCCTCTGAGGGTTCTCTAGCCTGCCTGAGCAGGTTTGTCCAGCCACATGTGATTGCTCACACCCTCCTAACCGTGAGAGGCACGAGATGCTTTAAACTTTCTAAATATAGATTCTTTTGAGAAGTTAGAAAATTATTAGTATAGTATAGTGGGTTGACTAAGAAGTATATTGGTGAAGGGTATTTCATTTTTTGAGCCAATATTTGCTGCTAAATCTCCATACTCCCTGCCCTTATAATGAATATAACTAGCATATAGGAGAAATAAGTATTAACCTTTAAGATTAATCATGTTAAACCTTAGGCTAAATAAATTCCTTTCTTAATTGTAACCCACTGCACCTTCATCCTATAGGAATGCAACTTTATCTGGTATCTTCGGAGGGTGGCGCCTGGTTTAAGAAAAATCACCCCTGGAAAATAAGTTTTCTGGTTAACTGACTGTTATCAGAAAGAAAGGGTCATAAAATGTCAGCAGGCCTCATAGCCAGAAGATGATGTAAAGCCACCTAAGACCTTTTGTATACATTTATATGAGGCATCTGATTTTGATAAAGGTCAGGACTGCTGACCCCCATGTGACTTTGAAATTTCCATTTGTCTCTATATGTAACAAAAAGGTATATAAGCAAACCTGAAAAATAAAGAAATTGGATCAGTTCCTGGAAAGACTGATCCCCCCATGTCGTTCGTTCTTGTTCTCCATTCTTCTGGCTGAATTCTCATCTGGAGCATGGAGGCTCACCATGTTTACTTACTTGCCCTGGCTTCTAAGACCCACGCGAGAGGGAGCCCAAGGCGGGGCACCCTCCGCTATTCAAGCAGGTGCCGGTGGCCTACGTAGATGGTGCAAACCTCTTGTCTCGAGGTTTTATTGGTTTTCCACATAAACCAAGTTATTCAGCATCTTCTTCTCCACTAATTTTCCTACTACACTGTTCTTTAATCTCTCCTTTCTAATTAAATAGTCCTTTCCCAGATGCCGATTCTGTCCCCACTTCAAATTCCCTGTATCCACCAGGGCTGGACCCCGACACACCACCACAGTTCACAAGCATCAATTTTTCAGAGCTCAACTTGTTCTCCCCCAATTTCATCATTAAGAATGTGATGGTATGTGGAGATGAAACCTTTGGGATATAATTAGGTCATAAGCATGGACCCCATATTATAGAATTAGTGCCCTCATTAAATGAGAGGTGAGAAAGCTTCTTTCCTTTCTCTCTCCTGAGAGGATAGGGTCTATCTGTAAAGTAGGAAGAGGGCTCCCACAAGGAAAGGAATCAGCTGGCATCTTGATCTTGAATTTCCCCACCTCCAGACCTGTGAGTAATAACTTTCTGTTGCTTAAGCCACCCTGTCTATGTTATTTTTGTTTGGGCAGCCCAAACTGACTAAGATACCAATTAGATACAGTTGGATAACTCTATATAGCAAAGATAACTTTAAATCCTACTTCATTTCTTACAAAAAACTAATCATACACTTAAATATAAAAGCTTAGAATCATAAAACTTTTAGAAGAAAACATAGAATATCTTTGCAAATGTGGAGTTATGAAGCATAAAACCATAAAAGGAAAAATACTGATCAATTAGATTGTACCAAAATTTTAAAAATTCTACTCATCAAAAGAAGAGTACAATTAAGAACTGTGAACTTCCAGATGTTCAAGCTGGATTTAGAAAAGGCAGAGGAACCAGAAATCAAATTGTCAACATCCGTTGTATCATCAAAAAAGCAAGAGAATTCCAGAAAAACATCTACTTCTGCTTTATTGACTATGCCAAAGCCTTTGACCATGTGGATCACAACAAACTGTGGAAAATTCTTCAAGAGGTGGGGAATTTCTCCTGAGAAATCTGTATGCAGGTAAGGAAGCAACAGTTAGAATTGGACATGGAACAACAGACTGTTTCCAAAGCGGGAAAGGAGTATATCAAAGCTGTATATTGTCATCCTGCTTATTTAACTTATATGCAGAGTACATCATGAGAAATGCTGGGCTGGAGGAAGCGGAAGCTGGAATCAAGATTGCTGGGAGAAATATCAATAACCTCAGATATGCAGATGACACCACCCTTATGGCAGAAAGCGAAGAAGAACTAAAAAGCCTCTTGATGCAAGTGAAGGAGGAGAGTGAAAAAGTTGGCTTAAAGCTCAACATTCAGAAAACGAAGATCATGGCATCTGGTCCCATCACTTCATGGGAAATAGATGGGGAAACAGTGGAAACAGTGAGAGACTTTATTTTGGGGGGCTCCAAAATCACTGCAGTTGCTGACTGCAGCCATGAAATAAAAAGATGCTCACTTCTTGGAAGAAGACAGCTTATTTAAAAGCAGAGACATTACTTTGCCAACAGAGGTCCATCTAGTCAAAGCTATGGTTTTTCTAGTAGTCATGTGTGGATGTGAGAGTTGGACTATAAAGAAAACTGAGCACTGAAAAATTGATGCTTTCGAACTGTAGTGTTGGAGAAGACTCTTGAGAGTGCCTTGGACAGCAAAGAGATCCAACCAGTCCATCCTAAAGGAAATCAGTCCTGAGCATTCACTGGAAGGACTAATGCTGAAGCTGAAACTCCAATACTTTGGCCACCTGATGTGAAGAACTGACTCATTGGAAGAGACCCTGATGCTGGGAAAAATTGAAGGTGGGAAGAAAAGGGGATGACAGAGGATGAGATTTTTGGATGGAATTGCTGACTCAGTGGACATGGGTTTGAGTAAACTCTGGGAATTGGTGATGAACAGGGAGGACTGGCATGCTGCAATCCATGGGGTTGCAAAGAGTTGGACACAACTGAGCAACTGAACTGAACTGAACTAAGATACAGACTGAGAGGAAATATTCACATTATATTTGATTATAGTACAAATATAAAAGACTCCTACAAATCAGTAATAAAAAATAACCCAATAAAGGTGAACACAAATCTTGAATAACACTTCATAAAGATATACATATGGCCCATAACCGTTAAAACGGTGCTCAATAAGATTGTTAGTTATCAGGGAAATGCAAATTAAAATCACAATGAGAGGCCACTTAATATCTATTAAAATAGCTTTAAAAAGGTGATTATAATAAATATTGGCAAAAATGTGAAGCAATTGGAACTCTAGTTACATTGCTGGTACGATCACTTTGAAGATGAATATAGCATTTTGTTATAAAATTAAAGATATGTATATCCCATGACCCAGCAATTCCACTTCGAGGTAAACAAATGAAAACAGGTTCATAAATGTCTTTTACAAGATTGTAGCAGCCTTATTTATAATAATCCCAAACTGCAAGCTACCTAGATAGCTATCAAGAAGAGAATTGATGAATTGTGATATATGCATATAACTGAACACTACTCAGGAATAAAAGGGAACAAAGTACTAAAATGATGCAAGGAACGTGAATGAATCTAAAAAACATATATATTGAATAAAACAAGCCAGACACAAAATAATATATAATGTATGGTTGCATTTATATAAAGACCAAGAATAGGCAAAATTAACCTCTAGTGATGAATTAGAAAATGGTTATCTCAGTGTGCACATAGGTGGTGAGAAGGAGTGAAGGTAGTTTTGGCTGATGAACTAGAAAGGAATACAAATAAACTTTCTAGGTTGATCTAAGTTTCTAAATCTTTGTTTCAGATAGTGGCTTTATCGGTGTATATAATTGTCAAAACTCATGTTCTGAACATTTAATATCTGTTTTGTACACTTTATTGAATGTAAATTTTAACTCAGTTTAAAAGTGACCTGTGGTGATCAGGAAATAAGTACTTATTAAAGGCAAGCCTTTGATGAGAATGGCAGAAATGAAGAATACAAACATTATGAGGTGGGTTTGATCTTTATCACTGTATTAAGAGGCTTGAAGCAAAATGCGATAAGCTCAAGAACTGGATTGGATCCCTGGGCTGGGAAGATCCCCTGGAGGAGGGCACGGCAACCTACTCCAGCATTCTGCCTGGAGAATCCTATGGACAGAGGAGCCTGGGGGGCTACAGTCCACAGTGTCCCAAATAGTTGAACACAACTGAGTGACTAAGCACAGCACAGCACAGCGGTCAGGAAGCCTTCTGTGATTGCTTTAAAAACATCTCTAAGGGTTGCTGGGATGACATGGTGGTGTTGGTTTAGTCACTAAATCATGTCCAACTCTTGCAACCCCATGGACTGTAGCCCACCAGACTCCTCTGTCCATGGGATTTCCCAGACAAGAATACTGGAGTGGGTTGCATTTCCTTCTTAAGGGGAACTTCTGGACCCAGGGATCAAACCCACATCTCTTGCGTTGCAGGTGGTCTGTTGTATTGCAGGCAGATTCTTTACTGCTGAGCCACCATACATATCTAAATCAAATATTAACGCTGTGAAGAGCTGAGTTACAAAGTAAGTTGAACAAACAAATTGACAAGGTGAAAAATTAAGGCACTGATTGAAAATGAGTTGGATCTTGAGATTGTAGTGAAGCTGTCTAAATAGACAGATAATTCTGTCATCTTGATACACAGACCTTATAGAGCTTTGGACTTTCTGAAAAACTCCTCCTTCCCTGTCTTATGAGGCTGATTCTGTCTTTTTTGAAAATTCTGAAATAACATTGACTGAGGAATTTACCGTCTCATAACTCAGTGTTATCCTTTCTTTATCCTTCTAAACCAGTGCTACCCAGTAGAAATATGTGAGTCATATACAAATTTTAAATTTTCTAGTAGCCACATTAAAAATAGTAAAAAATAGTTAAAGTATAATGATATATCCTTATTTAATTCCATACATTCACAATACTATCATTTAAACATGTATTCAATATAAAATTATTAATATATTATTCAGTCTGTTTCAGTCACTCAGTCATGTCTGACTCATTGTGACCCCATGGACTGCAGCACGCCAGGCTTCCCTGTCCATCACCAACTCCTGGAGCTTGCTCAAACTCAAGTCCATTGAGTCAGTGATGCCATCCAACCATCTCATCTTCTGTCGTCCCCTTTTCCTCCCACTTTCAATCTTTCCTAGCATCAGGGTTTTTTCCAATGAGTCAGTTCTTCAAATCAAGTGGCCAAAGTATTGGAGTTACAGCTTCAGCATCAGTCCTTCCAGTGAATATTCAGGACTGACTTCCCTTAGGATTAACTCCTTTGATCTTGCAGGCAAGGGAGTCTCAAGAATCTTCTCCATCACCATGGTTTAAAAGCCTCAGTTTTTTGGTGCTCAGCTTTCTTTATAGTCCAATTCTCACATCTATACATGACTACTGGAAAAACCATAGCTTTGACTAGATGGACCTTTGTTGACAAAGTAATGTCTCTGCTTTTTAATATGCTGTTTAGGTTGATCATAGCTTTTCTTCCAAGGAGCAAGCATCTTTCATGGCTTGAAATGGAGTGTCTTTCATTTGCAGTTACCATCTGCAGTGATTTTGGATCCCCCCAAAATAAAGTCTGTCACTGTTTCCATTGTTTCCCCATCTATTTGCCATGAAATGATGGGACTGGATGCCATGATCTTAGTTTTCTGAATGCTAAGTTTTAAGCCAGCTTAATATGCAAAATCAGTGTGTATTTTGCACTTAAAGCATATCTCAATTAGAAATAGTCACATTTTAAATGTTCAATAGCTAAAAGTGACTAGTGTATTCTCCATATTGAACCAAGGTTTCTTAATGTCATCACTATAGACATTTAGCCTGAAAAAATATATATATATTTTTTTGATGTGAGGGCTGTCCTGTTCATTTAAGAATGTTTAGCAGCATCCCTGGCTTCTACCCACCAGGTGCTGGTAGTACCCTCCCACACCTCCAGTTTTGATTCCAAAAAAAATATGTCAAGAACCACTAGTATAGATCTACAGTGTGGGCTCTCAGTATATTCTAGGGCATAAGTAAAAAGTCTGGCCTAGGAAAAGGCTTTCACATAAAAATTAGCAAGGTTTTGCATATTTGTGCTGGCAGAAACCTATGGAATACAATAATGAATTTCAACGGTGTTAGAACAGGCATGAAAGAATACAATTTTTGATGAGACAAATATTTTTAATGAGTATACTTTACCAGAGACCATAGATTTATCATGAGCATCTGGGGTGATTCTAAAGATTTTCTTAGTCTTTTGGTTGAAACCTGAACTTAGTGGTGGCCTGCACTTAAAGTTGAAATGCTAGAACTCTCTCAATATATTTTAGAGAATTGATTTAAAAGATTTAAGGAGATAGAATAGTTGGAACAGATTTATCATGTGCAACCCAGTCATCCATCTCCAAATATGTCCTGAAAAGGCCCGGAAGACCTTCTCTTCACTAATCCTTTCACAGCACTGTAGCTGCTATCCTCTAAGACCAGGGATGAAATTAGGAGATTATGCCATTTAATGGGGTCCCCAATTCCCTAATAGACACGGTAGAATCCAAAAATGGCAGAGGTCAAATGACCACACTTAACCATCAGAGGTGATGTAGTTGTGGTTATGGTGATAGGTAGGAGGGCCAGAGCAGTAATTATAGTCATTTGACCAAGAGGCATCTTTTAGCTGTGGATAATTGAATATGGTGTCCTTACAGTGAAATGGACAATCTACATGATAATGAAAAATTGATAGATATGATGAAGAGAGACCTAAACTTCATCACCTTAATGGAGATTTACAATGTCTTATCATTGGCTTCTTAACTCATGGCTATTAAAATAGGAAGCCCAGTTGGAAGCTTTGGAACTGCCTTTTCTACAGAAAGAGTAAACCAAAAGCAATACCATATTTCTGGGGAAATTCTAGTGATTAGTGCCAACAGCAAGGACTCGAAAAATGCAGGGTGGTGATTCTGACCACACTCCCATTTAATTTGCCATTTGACTTGTGTAGAAGATGAATGGGTTGTGTAAAATGTTGATTCCTAGCAATTCCTAGGAATTAGATGCAATTCCTAGCACCTAATATGCAGATATCACTTTAACAAATGTCTTTTATTCATCCTAATGATATGGCAACCCACTCCAGTGTTCTTGCCTGGAGAATCCCAGGGATGAGGGAGCCTGGTGGGCTGCCATCTATGGGGTCGCACAGAGTCGGACACGACTGAAGTGACTTAGCAGCAGCAGCAGCATCCTAATATGCATGGAACCACGGAAACTATTCAGTTTCATTTGGAAGTGAGAGAATGAGGGAGAATTTATTTATGTAAAGCTTTGATAATTCTTTCACTCCCACTCATAATTTAGTGTACAGGAACCATGATGATTTTATCACCTTATGGGACATCACTTTTGTCTACTCTGTTTATGATATTGTGCTGACAGGACCCGATGATCAAGAAATAGCACATACCATAGATGTAGTAAATTGTCTCTCATAGATGCTATGGACCTTGACACTATCTCATTCAAAGGTGGAATCCCTCACATTTGGGCTGACTCTCTGATATATTTTAGATAACAAAATGCAGCGGAAGAGATTCTGTGTAAGTTGTGTGGCCACAGAGCTGCAGTTTCTGCCTTTTTTGCCTGGAACACTTACTCTTGGGATACAGTTGCCATGAGGAAAAACTCAGGTATCACAAAGAGAGCCACATAAATAGAGGGGGAAGAGGTCTTAGACCCTCAAGTGAACCCACCAAGTCACTAGACATATAAAGTCATCATGGATAGTCCAGCTTCAGCAACAATCCGGTTGCAACTTAGAGAACCCAGGTACTGCCACATGGACCAAAAAAAACATCCAGCTGAACCCTGCCTGAAGTTCAGAACAAATAAAACAGTGTTGTTTCAAACCACTAAGTTTGATAAAACAACAAAAGAAAACTAAAACAAACTGGAAAGAACACATACAATTTGGGGGTGATGGGGAGGGTGGTTTAAACTGTGACAGTTGAGAGTTCTCATACCTCACTGAAATTTCTGGGGTCCAAATGGTCTTGGATATATTTGCTTATTCCCTCAAAATGAAAGTAGTTTCAATTTGCGTCCCTTTGGATCATGATGTTGCATTGGCTAGGGTCACTCATTCAGTTGTATTCACCTGGGAACAAGGCTGTGACTTGAAAGTCAACTGGCCCACAGCTCTAGCACCTCAGGTGAGAGGCTCAAACAGCTAGGATCTGGCTAAGTCTCCTTCCTCAGCAGGGTAATTTGATTTCTTATATGGTGCCTGGTTTCCAAGAAAGGAAAGCAGAACCTTCTAGGTCTCCCAAGGCCTAGGTCTGGAACCAGTCTAGGATCACTCTTTAACTACACTGTATGTTCAAATTCAAGAGGAGGAAAAATAGACTCCATTTGTGACATGTGTACAGGTCTGAGAAGAATTGTTTGGAGGCCATCTTTGGAAACAGTTTATTGTACCACCAAGCTATTTTTTAAATTGCTTTTTTACTTTGCTAAGTATTTCTATTCATCAAGTATCTTTAACCTATTATTTCATTGTTTGCTGTTTTACATTATAGTGTACATTTGGTGCCATGAGGGGAAAAAAAACCTCCATAAATTTTATCTAACACTGCTGAGAGGGAAAAAAAAAACACCAAACATAATTTTTATCCAACTCCACATTGTTGCATCCTACACACAAAAGTCCCACTAATGAGTTTAATGCTTATTAGTCATTTGATGTCTTAAAATGCTTTATATCAGAGGTTTGCACACTATGTCCCATAGGCCAAATCTATCCTGGTACTCATTTTTGTAAATAAATTTTAGTGGAGCACTGACAAGCCATGTGCTTATGTATCTTCTATGGCATCTTTTATGCAACAGTGACAGAGTTAAATACGATAGAGGCTGTATAACCCACAAAATTGAAAATATTTACTGTGTGACCTTTTCAGAAAAAGTATACTGGCCTTTGCTTTAAATTATGCAGAAATCCTGGGCAGATTGTTTCACAGGTGGTCAAGTATTTAATGATTAATCAAGTATTTGGGGAAATTGGGGTTTTTGATGGACTGGAATGTTTTACCATTATGTAAAAATGGAATAAAAGATATTTCTATCCGAAAGTTCCCTATCCAACTAGATTTCAGGAACAGATTAGAGTCAGACGATGAGGGATGCCATATTTACTTTACCTGAACAATTCAGTTAAATAGGTCAATTTAAGAATTTTATGTAACCACTTTGAGATTTTTGTGAATGTTTCCTCTTGAATGTTTATCAGTTCAGTTCAGTCCCTCAGTGGTGTCCAACTCTTTGCGATCCCGTGAATCACAGCACGCCAGGCCTCCCTGTCCATCACCAACTCCTGGAGTTCACCCAAACTCATGTCCATTAAGTCAGTGATGCCATCCAGCCATCTCATCCTCTGTCGTCCCCATCTCCTCCTGCCCCCAATCCCTCCCAGCATCAGAGTCTTTTCCGATGAGTCAACTCTTCTCATGAGGTGGCCAAAGTATTGGAGTTTCAGCTTTAGCATCAGTCCTTCCAAAGAAATCCCAGGGCTGATCTTCAGAATGGACTGGTTGGATCTCCTTGCAGTCCAAGGGACTCTCAAGAGTCTTCTCCAACACCATAGTTCAAAAGCATCAATTCTTCAGCGCTCAGCTTTCTTCACAGTCCAACTCTCACATCCATACATGACCACTGGAAAAACCATAGCCTTGACTAGACGGACGTTTGTTAGTAAAGTAATGTCTCTGCTTTTGAATATGCTATCTAGCTTGGTCATAACTTTCCTTCCAAGGAGTAAGCATCTTTTAATTTCATGGCTGCAGTCACCATCTGCAGTGATTTTGGAGTCCCCCCAAAATAAAGTCTGACACTGTTTCCACTCTTTCCCTATCTATTTCCCATGAAGTGATGAGACCAGACGCTATGATCTTCGTTTTCTGAATGTTGAGCTTTCAGCCAACTTTTTCACTCTCCTCTTTCACTTTCATCAAGAGGCTTTTTAGTTCTTCTTCACTTTCTGCCACAAGGGTGGTGTCATCTGCATATCTGAGGTTACTGATATTTCTCCCAGCAATCTTGATTCCAGCTTGTGCTTCTTCCAGCTCCGCGTTTCTCATGTTGTACTCTGCATATAAGTTAAATAAGCAGGGTGACAATATACAGCATTTATACAGGTGGTAAACAACAACAACTTATAATACCAATATAATTTAAATAAGTATTTTTCTTAACAAAAGCCTAACTTCTGTGTACAGTTGTTTTTCTAATTATGACAAGTTAGCAAAGTTAGCTAGAATCCTAGTTCAGTGCTAAAAAGGCCCCAAGAATTATGTTTTTTGGGCTTCCCAGGAGAGGGCTTCCCAGTGGCTCAGCAGTAAAGAATCTGATTGCTAATGCAGGAAACACAGGAGATTCGGGTTCAACACCTGGGTTGGGAAGATCCCTTGGAGTAGGAAATGGCAATCCATTCCAGTATTCTTGCCTGGAAAATCCCATGGACAGAGAAGACAGTCCATGTGGTGTTGCAAAGAGTCGGACAGGACTGATACGAACCATGATACAGCCTATAAGCCATGCCGCAACTAGAATGTGTCCACAGCTGCTAGAGAAAGCCACTCTGTTCTCATCCCAGCTCAGATAAGGTTCACCAAGGGGGTACATAGAATGCTGAATATGGATTCTAATGTTGCGATTTTTACCTAGCTGTACAGTCTGAAACAAAAGCTTGTGGCTCAGAAAGGGCTTCCCAGGTAGTGCTAGTGGTAAAGAACCTACATGCCAATGCAGGAGACAAGAGAGGGGGTTCAATCCCTGGGTGGGGAAAATCCCCTAGAGGAGGGCATGACAACCCATTCCAGTATTCTTGCCTGGACAATCTCATGGACAGAGGAGCCTGGCAGGCTACAGTCCATTGGGTTGCAAAGAGTTGGACACGACTGAGGGACTGAGCATGCACGCTTGCCTCAGTTCTACTTATCCTTTTGTTTTCAGGTGAGAAGATTAGCTCAGAGAAATTGACTTGCCAAAGGTCATGATCCATCAATTAGAGTAGGTACTTAAATGTGCAATTCCTAGTGCTTTTTAACATTTACATATATGGAAGTTAATGTATTGTGAACTTGTGCTGGGGCTGGGGGTGGGGATGGGGGAGCATTGCTGGAATCATCAACGGAAATTGTTCTTTAGTGAAACCAGTAAGAGTTATGCCACGGTTAAACTGCTCAGTTTTGATAGTTTCTTTATTTGTGAACCTAATGTGATACTCACTATTTTTAACGTTAGGTTGAAGCGTTGGATAACCTTTTTATTTTTTAACTTTTCCAAGTAGAATTTTGCCTTGTTCAATTTATAAAAGTATCAGATTACAAATAATCGGAGACGCGAAAGATGGCTGGGAGGTAGCCGTTCGGCTCTCTCATTTAACAGGACAAAACAGAAGCCCGGAGAATTACCTCGGATAAACGGCTTTTAGCTGTTTACATTTACAGCGAACTTTCTTAAAGTCGCGATTGCCTTGTTTTTTTTTTTCAAATTTCCCCCTTTAAAAAACAAAAGGAGGGCACTTTAGATGATTCAAGCCTAGTGTCAGAAGATTTGGAATGCATCGGCCTTATTTCCCTTTCTGGGTGAACTCAACAGTTAAGACTCTTGGTAACTATACACAAGCGCTGCCCTTCTCTTAAAACAAAAGGTTGGGGGTGGGGGAGTTTACCGGGAGAAGCAACTCGGAGACAGGACGCCTCCCCCGCGCCCCGCCCCCTCACTCCCGACAACAGCAACAGACGCCGGCGCTCGCTTTCCTGAACTCGGCCAATTGGCTGCGCCGCTGCGGGCGACCGAAGGGGCGGGGCGGCCGTTGCCAGAGAAGCTACTTGCTGGTTACCAACCCGGTTTTGTCCCGCTTGCTCCCCGTTGGGGATTCTTCCACTCAGGCCGTTCTAGGAGTTCGCCTGCTTCCGGAGTCGCGTCCTTGCCTTCCTTCCTAGCTTTCATCCACTGCACTGCCCCCCGCATCCTGCTCCCTGCTGGCCCACTCAGGGCTGGGGAGCACAGGTATGCTCGCCAGGGTTTGCACTAAAGTTTACCCAACGTCAGCCTTCCGGGCCCTAGCGGACCCAGCGGCGGCCTGACGTCACGGCGGCGTGATGACGCAGTGGTGGAAGCGACGGTCTGCATTTGGAGGGGAAAATTTTGGCTTGCGCGGCGGAGGGTCGTTACCTCGGGTGGCTTTAAGGGTCCGGGTTGGGGCCGTGGCCGTGGCCTTGGTGAGTTACGGAAGTGAAAGGCGCTCGCGTCCACCCAACACTAACCACAGCCCCTTTCTGCCTACACCTCCCACTCGCATCCTTGACTTGGGAAAGGCAGCGAGGAAGGGTGTGGTCCCTGGAACAGCCTGGCAGATCTTAGTGAGTTGGGCTTGTCCAGGACGGAGACGTGATCCTGAAGGCGCTGGTAACGGCAGCGCTTCTTTAGGAAATACTGCTCCCTTACGTATTCGGCTGATGTTGAAGTGCCCGCTATATAATATACCGGACTCTAGTTGGCTCCGGGGCTCCTTTAGTAAAGAATACTTCAGGCCTCGGGAAATCATTCCTTTTCCAGGGCCCTAGATTTCCAGCCTCTATTCTTTAAAGTGTATGGTTTGGACAATTCACTAACTTCTCTGGTTTCAGTTGCCTTATTCGTAAAATGAGGAATAAGTCACTTTCGAGTGGTTGTAATAGGATTTAAGTTAAGCAATGTCAGGTTTTGAGTAGATGGTCGGTAAGTGGGGCTTGTTCAGGGAGAAAACCACAGCCAGACTTTGGCTGGTGTTGGGGAGAAAATATTGCAAAGAGAGTTTCCCTATCACCTCACACACAGGTTTCCGTTGTTTTGGATGCATGAGGGCTTCCTTGATGGTTCAGTGGATGAGGTTCTTGGAGTAATTTTAAGTACCGTTTGGTTGGTTATGGTTTAAGGAATAGACTGCAGAAAGCCTGTCTACTTTTAAAGTGAGTTTAATGCCGTCCTGCTTACAATAGGATTGTCGCGGTCATGGTTGTTACGGTCCTTAACAGCTAGGTATCCATTTTCTTCTCTTTTGCTTATTTCAAAATTGATGTGTATTAGTAAGGTAGTTTTTGCATCGAAAACTCCCAAAGGTATGAGAAAATGGCTTTGTTTATACCGCTGCTAATCACTGCTTAGTTTGTGCAAATGACTGAGACCCTAGAAGCTGGGTATAGCAATGAGGTTAACATAACATCTATTCCCTTGGGCACAGTTCTGTTGGAAGTCAATGATTGTTCCCCTGGGCTCTGGCTTTAGTAGAACTCAGTCAGTTTTTTGCTACATTGAAGATGATTTGTAATAATTCTGCAAGAATGAATTTTGAAAGAATTATTTTGAAGTTGAGTTGATTCTGTACAGATATCTCTGAGAAGGAAAAAATAATACATTTATTTTTGAAAATTTTTTTGATATGGACCGTTTTTGAAGTTTTATTGAACTTGTTACAATGTAGCTTTTATGTTTTGTTTTGTTTGGCCATGAGACATGGGATGTTAGCTCCCTGACCAGGAGTTGAATCCATGCTGCCTGCATTGGAAGGTGAAGTCTGAATCACTGGACAGCCAGGGAAGTCCTAATACACACTTTTAAAAGATTTTCTTCAAACTGGTCTGTTAATTTTTTACTTAATGGGATAAGCGGTCATTTTCTGCAACTTAAATGTTGAGCATCCATTCATGAGTAAATGAGGGGTTCAGTTCAGTTCAGTTCAGTCGCTCAGTCGTGTCCGACTCTTTGCGACCCCATGAATCGCAGCATGCCAGGCCTCCCTGTCCATCACCATCTCCCGGAGTTCACTCAGACTCACTCCATCGAGTCCGTGATGCCATCCGGCCATCTCATCCTGGGTCGTCCCCTTCTCCTCCTGCCCCCAATCCCTCCCAGCATCAGAGTCTTTTCCAAGGAGTCAACTCTTCGCATGAGGTGGCCAAAGTACTGGAGCTTCAGCTTTAGCATCATTCCTTCCAAAGAAATCCCAGGGTTGATCTCCTTCAGAATGGACTGGTTGGATCTCCTTGCAGTCCAAGGGACTCTCAAGAGTCTTCTCCAACACCACAGTTCAAACGCATCAATTCTTTGGCGCTCAGCCTTCTTCACAGTCCAACTCTCACATCCATACATGACTACTGGAAAAACCATAGCCTTGACTAGACGGACATTTGATCATTTCCATACTGATCTCTTGCTTTTCCTGTATTCTGATTCCTTCATTGTTTTCCGTGGGGTTTTGTTTGTTTGTTTTAATCACCAGCAGGATCAACTTTTGATTTTTTCAAAAATTTTTGTTGCAAGACATGTTGAAATTTCATCTCTCTTGGGACCTATTTCTACTCTCCTCCATATGCCTAACCTATTTTCCAAAACACCACTGGGTTTATCTTTAAGAAATGCACTTCTGATCTGGCATTCTCCTGCTTAAAATTATTTAATGGTCTGCCTTAACCTTTTGGGAAAAAAGCTCTTGAACTTTGCATAGAATTACTGCTTTCATGTGTCCAGTCAGTCTCATCTTTTGCCAAGTGCCCTTTCAAATCATGTTCTGTATGATTCCTTGTTCTTGCTGGTACTTTACTCTCTATCTGGAATGCCTTTTTCTTTTCCCTTTTGCCAGCCTCAGATGCTGCTGGACTCTACTGCAGATTCACCTCTGGGAAGTCTCCCAGGATCCTGCTCGTTGCTTTCAGGGTCCCCAGTGAGTCCCTTATAACCGTTAGCATGCTGGATTTTAGTTGTCTGCTCTCTGTCTTCTCTGGGGCTTCCTAGGTGATGCTAGTGGTAAAGAACCTGACTGTCAATGCAGGAGACATGACACATGGGTTCGAGCCCTGGGCCAGGAAGATCCCCTGGAGAAGAGCCTGGCAACCCACTCCAGTGTTCTTGCCTGCAGAATCCCGTGGACAGAGGTACCTGGCAGGCTGCAGTCCATAGGTTCGCAGAGTCAGATACAACTGAAGTGACTTAGCATGCTCACAGTCTTCACTCAATTTAGACTTGTCTGTGCCTTCAAGGAGCTCAGTCTTACTCATCCTTTATTTCCTTGTACAGAACAGTTTTCATTTCTAAAATATAAACTGAATTTATAAGAGTATTATTAAAACACAGAAGTTTGTGTGTTACTTTCAGCTGTGTAAATTTTATATTTTAGTATCTGCTGGCTTTTGCTTCAAAACTGAGTTCCACCACTTCCTTACTTATAAACTTGAGCAAGCTATTTAACCTTTCTAAAACTTGGTTTCTTCACGTGTAGCTTTGGGATGTTAATAGAAACTGTGTAGGGTTTTTGTGAGGTGATGTTATAAGGTAAGTTAATGCTCTGTTGATAAATGGCAGCATGTCCTTATGCTGTTCATGTGTTGAAGGGAAAGAAAATGTTTTATTTTTATTTGATAAAAGGATACTGACTATTTAGGGTGAAATGGTACTCTGAAGACTTTGGTCCAGTCTTCTGGGTAATTGGGTTCTCTATGAGGCCCACTTGATCTCTTAACTGTTTCAGGTTGAATAATAAATTATTTGCTCACCATCACTTATATATTGGAACCTAACCTATGCCTTTCACTGTATTATGTAATTTTTGAGGGTAAAGAGTGACGAGTATATTGCCTTCACAGATTTAGTAGCCATTTTAAAATATTACCGTTTATATTGCAATTAAATTCTAAACTGTATAGTTCTGAAAATATTATTAGATGTTTAGGATTCTTGGTGGACTGAATCAGTGAGAGAAATATTTTGAGAAGGAGGGAGGACTTGTGCCTTGAAAATGTGTATGTATCCTTTATTTACAAATCAGACACTCTTCCTGTCAACTTTTTTCTCAGTATTATCCAATCTGCAACCCTTTTGTTTTTAAATTCCTTTATTCATTGGACAGAAGCATTAGCTAACTTTCAAAGTTAATCTCTGTCTATATATATAAAAAAAGGTTTTTTTCAATTTTGATAGCTTTCACTCATAAGATCTGTTTTCCATCTCTGGCTATTTTTACTCTGCCTAATACCAAATACCTTTCTTTTTTTTTTTTGCTATGGAGTCCAAAAAGCTATACAATTACATCTCTAGTAAACTTTTGACTAGTGTTTAGTGAGGGAAATGAGTAGCATTTCTGTATCTACTTGATGTTCTTTGCTGAATATTTCATAGTGAATATTTCAGTATAAGCTGCATGCTTTTGTTTGACGCTAAATGGAAACTAGTTTTCCAAGGGTTAGTATTTGGCAAAACAAATATGAAATATGCAAGATTCATATGCTTTTCTCTCCAAAGAGGTTAGTTTTGAATGCATATTTAAAGCTGATTAGTTTGTATAGAACAATATAGGTGCTATGGAATGTCATGGACTATGAGCTTTCCTTTCTGTGATCATGGCAGCATCATGGTCCCTGAACAGCCATCGCTCAAATGCTTCTTATTGGCCAAAATGGAACATAGTTTAGTGAATGTAGCTGAGTTGCCAGAAACCCATGACCACTCCTGGAAAAGGCTTTAAATATATGCCTTTTGGGTAGAAGACTGAAAGTCATTTCTATATAGGAAATTTAATTCTTTAACCATTAAAAATATTTAAAAATTGCTGTTCTTTAGGGATTTGATCATTAAAAGTGTGTGTGCAGAATACATGTCTTTGTTTCACCATGAGCAAATTGGACAAAAGTTTAATACATTTGTAAATTGGCAGTTTATTCTACACAATTGATAACATTTCCTTGTGAAATATCTGCTCTTTTTCCATGCAAAAATACATTTGGTGCACCAAAATGATAGCTTTTTCTTTTTTTTATAAAGGCAAGACTTTTTATGTTAAAGAAAATTATTACATTTTTCAGCATACATATGTTTCTGCTTATAGTATCATCACAACACAAAAATAGTGGAGTACCTTGGAACCTTTCAACAATATTTTGAGAAGTTCCTGTATTCCTATATATTATAAGTGAATAATCCTATATTCATTTCCCACAAAGCCAAGCAAGAACTCAGTTAAAGTACTAATACCAAGCTGAATCTTTTTTAAAAAATATTTCTTTTTCTTTATTTATTTGCCTGCATTGAGTCTTATTTGCCACATGTAGGGTCTTCGTCACTGCATGCAGGATCTTTAATTGAGGCATTTGGGATCTGGTTCCCTGGTGGCTCAGACGGTAAAGCGTCTGCCGGCAATGCGGGAGACCTCGGATCGATTCCTGGATCCCCTGGAGAAGGAAATGGCAATCCACTCCAGCACTATTGCCTGGAAAATCCCATGGACGGAGGAGCCTGATAGGCTACAGTCCATGGGGTCGCAAAGAGTCAGACACGACTGAGCGACTTCACTTTCTTTCACTTCACTTTGCCTGACCAGAGATTGAACCCAGGCCCCCTGCATTGAAAGTGTGGAATCTCAGCCACTGGACACATGGAAGTTCTCAAACTGAATCTTACCTCATAAAATGTTTTCAATAAATTGAGGATCCTTATCCTCTTATACCGGTTTGTAAACTTTTGTTTTAAATATATGAATTTATTGTTCTTTTAGTGATCCCCAGAAGATGACTCAGGGGTGAATAGTTATAAAAAGCATCAGTTTTAATTCATCATATTTCTAAATTACGCCAAGCCTTGAGCCCTCTCCTTCAGTTATTGCTTAGCTTTTACAAGGCTTATAGGTGCTAAGGATTCTAGTAAAGAAGAACTTTTTCTTGAGATTCTGTTGTACAGAGAGACAGATATTTAAACAAGTTAATGGACAAAAGATAAGTACCAAAACTGAGCAAATGAGTAGGTGATAATTTCCTTGATTGCAGTGACTTATCCAAACATATTCGTTTTCATCTTTAGGTTTGGTTTTTCATTGATTTTGTATATTCATGAAAGAAAGTGAAAGTGAAGTCTCTAAGTCGTGTCTGACTCTTTGCGACTCTGTGGACTGAGGCCCATGAGGCTCCTCTGTCCATGGGATTCTCCAGGCAAGAATACTGGAGTGGGTTGCCATTTTCTTCTTCAGGGGATCTTCCCAACCCAGGGATCGAACTCCAGTCTCCCACATTGTGGGCAGACTCTTTACCATCTGAGCCACCAGGGAATGCCTGTATATTAATATTAAAAAAAATTTTTCTGGACTGCCAGTAGCTCAAAATATTGTTATGCCCTAATAACAGATGTTGCATATTTGTAGCAGTCACGTAAATCATCTTAGACTATATGTATCTTATTCTGCATTTCCATTTTGACATGAGTTGCTAGTGTTTAAAAAATATGAGCATACTTTCATTGGCCTATATCCTAAATATCTCTCTGATATGTAGAACCTTCAGACAAAAAAGAGATACATTTTTTACAGACATTTTAAATTTCTGAACTGCTAATTAAATATTGTGAATACTTTTCAACCTTTAATCTCACATCCATCTAAAGATCTGAAAATTCTTGAACACATGTATTTTATGATACAGAAAATTAAAAATAAATTACAAGAAGGTAAAGTATCTCTGCAAAAATGCAGAAGACCTTGAGTAGGATGTTTGATTTTGTATAAACAGAATTAGGGAGACACATGTCCATATATTAGAATTGTGAAAATACAGTGCTAATGATTGCCAAAGCACTAATTCATTACTTAAAATGGAGTAGCTTTGAAGAAATTCATAAATGTCATAAATTTAAAATTCACATTTTAAAATGACATCTCCAAATTTGAGAGAAAACAATTAGAGTATTTAGTAAGACTTAAGATGTAATATCATCTGCCCATTCAGTATCACCAAAGAATACCCTAGATTGAACTTTTTTTAAAAAATAGGATTTATTTCTAGAAATAAGTGAATTTAATGTTGAAAAGTCTACTTAAAAAAAAAAACCTTTATCTTTGCAGCTACTGTTGCCAAATACTTTCAAAAGTATCTTAAAAGTTTACTGTTACAGGGATGAATAACATTCATTTCTTATTGACTAGATCTAACAAAACTGAAATTGATAGTTATGCCATGACTTTTATGTCCAGTTTCTAGTCTGTTTGGATCAAGATATTATTTTAATAGTTCAAGAAGTTCAAGAAATAGACTAATAGTAATTTATACATTCTTATGAGTATCTAGAAAATAGTGACTTTTTGGAAACTGGCAGTTGGTAATTGTTGAATGATTGTACTATGCAATTTTGATACAATTTTAAATTAGTATCACAATGAGTAGCAGCTACAATTTGAGTTTTGTCTGTGAAATATTTTTCTTTTATGCATCTTTAGGATTTTTATCTTATAGGGTAATAACAAAAAAAAGAATCTACTGAAATGTTTAATAATGAAAATATTTCCTAGGTTTCAGCTTATGTGGAGAACTTGCTGTGGAAGCCACCTATAAATCCATTTAATTTATGGAGGAGACTGCAAGTGATGGAAATCATTCAGAAGAACTCTTTTCCCATTTTGAAAGTAGATCAGAGAAAGAACATTTACCAGAGGATGCCAGTGAAAGTCATCTCAGCTGGTATTCTCAACAATAGCAGGGGATAAGTTAATTTTCTTGATTTCAGGGTTTCATATTTTGTCCATATTGTAAATTATTTGAATAAAATATAGCATTCTTTCAAAGATATCATCTAACAGTCTAGTAATTAATATTTATTTAATTTGATTACAAAGTACTCATGTAGCAGAATGTGGCTGTTTTGGAATTTTAATGAAAGCAATTAAAATTGAAAAAATTACCTATAAAAATTTATAAAGTAGATACCTTTTTACCTAAGATAAATGAAAATATAAATACCATGTAATATTGGAAATATAGTTAATGAATACTAATTCACTGTCAGTTGGTATATTGCTATCTAAAAGATACCTGTCATACTTTGCTTCTTTGGTATGGGGATGCACTTGTTTTTTGTATGACTCATTGCTCCTCAAAGTGACAATCTTAAATATGTTTGGTCATATATAATTATTTTTGACTTTCTGTACATGGTTTTTAATAATGATAATTGTCTTTTGTAGCCAGCATCTTCCTTAGGCCCATCATTTTAAGCCAGTGGTACTTAAGAATACAATGTATTTCTTAGAGACATAGCCTCTAAGATGCTATGTCTAAGCATGCCTCTAAGATGCCTCATTGTTGTTGAGCTATTATATTATGTTCCATAGAAGAAAAGTGGTGTCAATTAAAGACACAGTGCTTTCTTGGAATGCTTGGAATTTTATTTATAAATAGTGTAGAAGCCCCTTCAAAGTTATACTTAGATTTTTGTCCAAATGACTCTGCTCATATAAAGATTAAATGAAATAAATTAGTGAAGGTATTCGCAAAGCTTCTTTATACTCAGAATCCACTTCTTTGAGTCACTTTTTAACTCAAAGTTCTCTCTGCTATTAGGAGTATTAGTGAAATGGTATTTCGTAAGCACATCTATATCTGAAATGAAAATTATTGGTGATAGGCTCTTACTTACAGTATACAGAAAGCCTACCTTGGAATCTTGCTTCCAGAATGTTGCTAAACATTCTTACTTCAACAGCTCCTTCAAGCCACTCTTTCAAGCCCTCTATGTGACCCTTATTTGCTAGAGGTTAAAAAAGTGCTGTATCCCATCTGTGGGATATTCTTCATACTATTTGATGCTCATTCTATAAGTTTTGGACATGTACAGGAGAGACAGCTCAAGACAGCTTCCAGACTGACAAAGATTATTAAGAAGCATCCCTATTTCGGGATGTAAAAGTATGAACTTCTTGTCTACCCCCCAAAATGTATTTTATAGTGATACACAGTAGTGTAGATAAAACATAACCAAGAAAGCAAATATTACCAGTTTCACTTTAAATGATAATGTTTTATAAAACCAAATGTGAAGAATTTTTAGGTGTCTGGAGCAGTTTAGTTTTTTGTGTTTCATTTGTTTCGCTTACACATTCTTCTGGAGGAATTTTTTTGTGAAGAACAATAGATTTCAAGAAAGGATTGGGAATAAGGGCTAGAAAGTCAGATCTTTTGTTTTTGGACTAGGGAGAAGGGAGGGAAGAAAAAAGACACACACTCACATAAATCATTTTACAAACTGGAGAACAGATGTTGAATAATTATCAAATAGCAGAGTGATATATTGCTGTTGGTAGTCTTCATATCTTAACATTTTAGAAACTGTCTTACCATTTATAGTTAAGTGTAGAAAAAATATGGAAGTATAGAAAAAATTCATACGTTTTCAGTGACAGTTTAGAGTTAAATTTTGCAGATCAATTTATGGAACTGTAATACTTAATCAGGCTATGCTTAGTTTGCACAAAAAAGGATAACAAATTTATGAAACAGTTTTAACCTAAATTTTCTTTGTGCATAGCCTAAAGCAGGACATCCAAAATGAGAAGACCGAATTGGAAGCATTGTTTAGGGAAGCCGAGTTAGCAACTTGTTCTGCAGAATTACTTCTGCCATTATTTAAGGACACCATTGAAGAGATTAGTTTTGAAAATGTGAGTACTTGACTAGTGAACATCTAATAAAATGAGGAGCTAGGATAGTACTCAGAATGCATTTACTGAGGTCTCATATCTTACAGTAATTACGTTCACACACTGGTATTTGATATAAAAAATGTAAGTTTATCAGTGTTCTTTTTTCCTATGTCATTAATTGCAATTCTTTTCATCAAAGATAATCTCAGGAATGCACTTGATGAGAGGCCAGGCTAGAAACTGTGTACCTTGGTGCTTGACTTACCTGGAGTTGAACTAGAGCCAACTTCTCTCAAGAGTGAATTTAAAATATTCTGAGATGAAATATATTTTCTATAGTACTATGTGGAATAAAAACCTCTATTCTAAAATTACAGTATACTAAAGTTTGAGTTAAGGGCAAAAAATAGATTGTATAATATTAGTTTTATTATAATAAATTCCTGAAATACTTTAGGGTTTAAGCCCTTATTTTGATTTCATTTTACTTTAGTGTACCACGTAACAAATACTATTCACTGCTATAAACTTGGCAAATTTTACTACTATGTGCAAAAGAGGGCCTCCCTGGAGGCTCAGTGGTAAAGAACCCACCTGCCAATACAGGAGACCCGTGTTCGATCCCTGGGTCAGGAAAATCCCCTGGAGTAGGAAATGGCAACTCACTCCAGTATTCTTGGCTGGAAAATCCCATGGACCAAGGAGCCTGGCGGGCTACAGTCCATGGGGTCGCAAAGAGTTGGATGTGACTTAGTGACTAAACAACAGCAACATGTGCAAAAGAATGATTTTTTTTTACTGGGAAAAAGTATTCTTTGCTAATAGTAGCATTACATTTTAGAGTGTCTTAATGCAGTGTCTTAAAATGTGTTTGTGGCTCTTATATTTTGTCAGGCTAATCTTTTCTGCATCCAATTTGAAGATTTCTAAACAGATGGAAATATTAACAATAGAATTAGATACTTAAGCATGTAAAACAAACTTTAGAACATCTTCTTAGAAAGACAGAATATCAACAAGAAATACTAAGCACTATTTCAATAGTGATATTTCTCACTTGAAGGGTATATTGGTTTTTGAACTGTAGAAATTAAAATATTGGTATATTTGAAATGGAAATGATTCTTGAATTTTTGTTTGAAATGACAATCATTAACCCCCACTTTCAGTGTTTCATGAGTAGTTTTACATGAAAGCAGCATATTTTATAGAAAATACATTTTTTCCTTTTGAATTTCAAGAACTTTCATTATTTGTTTTACTTGATTTCAGTTGATTACTATAAAAACTCTTGGAATTTAAGCTCTTGTATTCATTTTTACTTATGCATTCATATATTCCTTTCTTAATGGTTTTATTTAGATCTAATTCACATACCATACAGTTCACTGGTTCAAAGTGTGCAATTCAGTGATTTTTGGTATATTCACAGGATTGTGTAGTCATCACCATCAGCCTTGGAGCATTTTCGTAGCTGCAAATAGAAACCCTTAGCCCTTTAGAATTTTGCTTCTCATCCCCATCTACCCTTTCTTTGTCCCTTATCTGCTTTTTCTGTATCTATGATTTGCTGATTTCACATATTTTTTATCAAGTGAGTGAAAGTCACTCAGTTGTGTCCCACTTTTTGAGACCTCATGGACTATATAGTCCATGGAATTCTCCAGGCCAGAATACTGGAGTGGGTAGCTTTTCCCTTCTCCAGAGGTCTTCCCAACCCAGGGATCAAACCCAGGTCTCCCACATTGCAGACAGATTCTTTACCAGCTGAGCCACAAGGGAAGCCCAAGAATACTGGAGTGGGTAGCCTATCCCTTCTCCAGTGGATCTTCCTGACCCAGGAATCGAACCGGTGTCTCCTGCATTGCAGGCGTATTCTTTACCAACTGAGCTATCAGGGAAGCCCTGATATTTCATATAAATAGAATCATGGTATGTGTGACCCTCAAAGTGAATAAACATTCTCTGCATTCTCATTTAAAATATCTACATGGAGTTCTTTTATTGATTTGCTATAATTCTTTAAAACATTTCTTTTTGCTAGACTTTAGGCTGCTTATAATTTTTACCTGTTTACAAACAGCATTGTGAGCCTCCTTTGTATACAAGTTTCTTGTGATTTTTATGTCATTGGCTTGTACTTTATGAGGCATTATTTAGACATTAATTTTGTAAATTGTGGACAAAAATTGATTTGGAACACTTAAGCAAAAATCTTTCTGGTTTTTAACTTTAAAAAGCTGAACTATGCATAGTAGTTGTCCATATTAATTTCCTTGGAAGGCAGCTGTGGTCACCACTATATGCTGCACCACATTAGTTTCTTCAGTTCAGTTCAGTCACTCAGTCGTGTCTGACTCTTTGCGACCCCATGAATCGCAGCACGCCAGGCCTCCCTGTCCATCACCAACTCCCGGAGTTCACTCAGACTCAGGTCCATCGAGTCAGTGATGCCATCCAGCCATCTCATCCTCTGTCATCCCCTTCTCCTGCCCCTAATCCCTCCCAGCATCAGAGTCTTTTCCAGTAAGTCAACTCTTCGCATGAGGTGGCCAAAGTACTGGAGTTTCAGCTTCAGCATCATTCCTTCCAAAGAAATCCTGGGGCATAAGTGATGCTTAATCCACTTTCTGCTATTGTGTAGAGAAATATAGCTTGTGAACACTGATTTATAACTTCTTTTTTCCACAGAGAGGGGAAAGTTTATTCAACTTGTTAGAGAAACTAACTGATAATGAAAGTGAAAACATTGTAAGTCTTTTATGCTTGGAAGTCTAGTTTTCTGAATTTTTTTGTTTATATGCTGGTTAGTTTTATAAAATTAGCCAACATTACCCAGGTTGTGATATTTCTAACTTTTACATTTTATTTATCGAAGAATCTTAAGAACAAGGTACTTGAAAAGGAGACCTATATCCAAGAACTTTCTTCTTTGTTTCAGAATGAAAAGGTAAGCAAATTTTGACCTTAATTCATCATATTTTCTTAATATTGACTCCTTCTTTCCCTTCTTTCCATGTTGGCCTCCTGTTTATCCTCATAAATAGACACAACATTTTTTAGGTTATTTGGACATTTTCCCCAGTTTTATATCAAATATAATATCTTAATTTTTTAAGTTGTTTTTTTCTTTTTAGATTTTTATGATGCTTCATTCAGGGTACTTGGCATAAGTCCGGGACCTATGTATAAATATATATTTCAGTTTTAGTATAAATTAAGGTATTTCTGTGTTTGTAGGATCATTTTAGACATATCCATGATTTTACTTAGGAGGATAGATAGGAACTTGTAACAAGAGATAATTAGGAGTTATTAAAAAGGGGAGTAGAAAACATCCCCTTGATTTTATATAAAATCCATTCGTAATGGGATTGTTGTACTTTGCTCTTTAGCAAATTTTTAGATAATATCCAAGTACTGTAAAGTTTCATATTGTAGAGAAATACATCAAATAACACATTTTTGTTTTGTTTTCTCTTCTAGGCAAATGCTTTGAAAGCAAGCCGTTTTTCACAATCAGTGAAAGTAGTACATGAACGACTGCAGTCCCAAATTCATAAAAAGGAAGCAGAGAATGATAAATTAAAAGAACACATAAAGGTTGTAAATACTCATCCATTTTTATAGTTTTAAGTGCTAAAAGTAATGAATGACAGTATAGTCTTAATTCTGGAATTTAGTGGTTTTGAAAGAATTCAGTTTAAGTGTTGCCATGGGAAATTCATATTTGAGGCAAATCTTAACATTTCTGGTCTTTCTAAAGATTTGGCTCCAGATCCTAATATGAAAATGCTATCTCTCTTTAGTACTGATCTAGGAAGAATTTGTAAAGATTGAATTACTTAAAAAAACTCTCCTATTATTAGTTACGTTATATTTATTTGGAAAAGCTATTAAATATAAGAGAAAATTAAAATAACCTAAAAATACTGAAGCTATTAATATTTGGTATACAGTCATACCTTTTATGTGCCTATAATATACTTAAATACTCTTGCACTTATTTAATGAAACAATAATGTTTATTATATTGTTTTTGTTACTAATGATAATAACATTAAGATCAGGTAACCTAGCATTGGTGTTTAGATAATCAAGGAAACTGTTATATAGCTTTTTTAGCAGGGAAATTAAGAGGAATTCTCTGGTTTAAACTGCATAGTTTAAATATTCTTGTGGAAGCCTCACAGTCACTTTGAGGTGAGAGTTTGAGGTTGCTATGGTATGACACAAGCTAACTGGATCTACTGTCATTTTTGCCAAAGGAAAAGAAGCAGTGTTGCCACTTTTGAAAGAGAAGTGTACAAAGACAAACCCCACTGAGTGTGAGGACTTCTGTGCTGGATTTCTGTTTGCTTTTATCTTCCTGAATCACGGCAGATACCTGTAGCCCAGGCACATGTTTTTCACGACTGCATATTGAGGGTTGTTTTTTCCTTTAGTGGCAAAAAGCTTTTGCCCATGAAAGAGACATTAAGCAGACTTACGTGAGACATAAATCTTGTCTTTTGTCTGCCATTAGGTGCTTTTTAGCACTTTCCCTGAGATTCCCTGTGTTCTTTGTGTCCGTGTCTTAGGGCACTGCAGATGAACTAGAGTTGAAATTGTACTGCGCTGTCATGGTAAATATAAGAGAATACATGTAATTTAACATCTCAGATTATCTACTACAATTTCTTTTTTTTTTTTTTTAATTATGTCTTTAAATAGCAGTTGGGGAAGTTCTTGAAAATATTTTCTTTAGTTTAAAAATGAAATAGTAAAAATTTTTTAAAGTTAAATTTGACAGTCCTTTTTATATTCATGATATTTAGGAGAGCAAATATAAAGCTATAAAATCCTAAGATTTTGCCATCACATTCACCTGTCTATTACTTTGAGTTTACATTCTCTTACAAAATTCTATTATTTAGAAATAATTAGAAGTTGAATTAGCTCATGGATTTTTTTTACATTCCTTCTAAGACAGTTTTGGAATTTATTTAGGGTTGACAAGTTTTGTTGTTTTTTTTTTAACGAATGCATGCACAGTGAACTAACTCAGTTTGCCAACATAAACCTCATTTTTTTTAGTACTGTTGATGACTCAACAATTTTATTGGGTCTTTTAAATTTTTTAGTTACATTTTAATTCCTTGAGAACTACCTTGAAAATACTTTGAACTCATTTTCTTTCTAGATCTTTAAAATATGTCAACTAGAGTTAGAAGATTTTCACATTTTAGAAGAGACAGAATAATTATCTTTATAATGTACTGCAAGTATAATTCTTTGGAAAAAGGAAAAGGCAAATAGTTGGTTTAAAATATATATCCATTCATTTGGCAAATGACTGACGGGGTTATTTTGAAACTATAAAAATAATTTGATAGTTTCAGCACACTTCCTAATAGTGGTTGAGCATGGGATTTGATAATCTAGTAAGAAAGTCCTGTGGATCCATGTTCAAAATAAATCTATTTCACCCTTAGTGATAAGTGTGCCTGTCATTCATGATGTGATGATGACACCCTGTGGTATTTTAGAGAAAGTACAGCGGTTTTTCTTGGGTTGGGGAGGGTTCTTCCTTTCTCTAAAGCTGATTTAACTATATTGCAGTTTGTTTTCCCCAACTACTTATTAAAATGGGGTTTTTTAGTTTACAGAGATTTTTAAAGACTAAGAATGTTTTGCTTCTCTTAGTTTGTGAAGTTACTTTTTAAAGAGATCAAGCCTTTGGATCTTGTTTAAGATGTATCTCTTAAACTCATTTTTACTGAAAGTTAAGTGTAGTTTTTTGTTGATCATAAGGTAGAAAAGCTCCATCATTTACTGTAACGCCTTTTTTTTTAAAATTAAAATGATTGTCCAGGAAATGGAAGATTAAAACTCAAATTCTTTAATAATTTTGCATTATTTTCAGAAACACACAACTTTTAAGAAAGGTAGAAACGTTAAAACCTTAAGTCTTTAAGTTCTTAGTTAGTACTCAGGTGCTTTAAAATACAAAGTTTTAAGATAATTTGAAATGAAAACATGAGTTATCACACTAAATCATATTCATCATTGACCCAGCCTAATATTCTGTATTTAGTTATATCCCCAAGAGATATGTAAGGAGTTATGTCAATTAACATTATCAGACTCAGTGGATAAAAACATGCCTTACCTTTGCGTAAAAAGATAGCCAAATATCTTTTTACCCTTAATGACTCTTACTGATCTGGTAGTCGGTTCTTGAACCCTGTGTGGTCTTAGAATAATAGCTTCAATAAACTTACTATTTACTGGTCAAAGTAGTACTTTTGTTGTCTTGATTCAGCTCTCAAATGTCAAGACTTCCACCTTAATTCTAGTAAATTAAAATATAGCAAATAAGTTTTTGTTTATCTCATCTATACTCTTCATGATCTATAGATTTTGATTATATATCCTTTAAGCATTTATAATTTGAACTAGAGTCCTAATATATTTGGGGAGCTACTGATTCCTTTGAGCTTTATGTACCTACTGTTTGAATTGTCTCCGGCTTAATTACTTTTTTTTCTTTTTTTTTTGATTTGCAGTAACTAGTGAGTGGTATATATAATATTCTAGATGTGAAATTAAAAAAAAATTCTAGTTAATCAAAAAGGTTTTAAGGGAATTAGTGTTTCTGCCATAATCACCAGTATTAGCTTCTTAGTAAGAGTAGTATTAGTTTTATATAGGTTTATACATTTTAAATTTGCACTAAAATAATAAATAAATTTGCATTGTATAACTGATTACAAATAAACATTGGTGAAATCACCTTTCTTCACTGTTTTGCTTTTTACTAAACTTATTAGTCTTTTTCATAAATTCTATGTGGAAGATTACTTATATATTTTAACAATGTTTATGTCAACATTGGCATTCTAAAATAACTTAACTACTGCTGATATTTTTTAGAGTTTAGAAACCCAAATATCAGAATGGAATTTGCAGTTGAAAAAGAGTAAGTATGAGGCTGTAGCAATGAAAGAATCAAGTAGGCAAAAAACTATCGCTCTGAAAAAGGCATCTAAAATTTACAAACAAAGGATTGAACATTTTACTGGAGATATGGAAAACCTTACTTCCCAAATTAGAGAGCAGGTGAGTTATATACATTCTTCCTTAAAGAATTGTTTTATGTACTTAGTTTATGTACTTAACTTCCTAACGCTTAGTATAATTATCTTGTTAGAAAAACTTTACTCATACTAATTTTGCTTTATTCTTTATTTTGAAAGATTACATAAAGTGACAAATTTATGTTTTGAATTACATCAGTGTTTCCTTGGGACTTTATTTAAAGGATATGTAAGTCCCAAAGCATCTGTGATTAACTATGGGTTTTACCACTTCATACATATTGACCCTTGGAAATTTACATTGCATATTAACATTAAATTAAAGTACCGTTAACAAAGGCCCTGAGAAGGCCTTCAGTGTCAAGGAGGGTATTGAATTCAGAGTTCTCCACCACTTAGTTAGCTGCAGAATTCTTTTATTCACAAAGTAACTCTTGGAACTGATTCTGAGGAATACCAGTTTGGGAAATGCTGATTTGTATTATTAGACCATATGACTTTATTCAGTAATTCACTTCACTTAAAATCCATAATGTATTTAAATACATGTGCTGATGTAAACCCACCATGTGAAAGTTATCTTTGGGTTTATTAACAAAGTTGAAAATTGACTTAGTGCTTTGTTTTTGATGAATTATGTTTATTCAATTACCAAATAATAAAATATTTACTCTTTTTAAGTATCATTGGTATCCCATCTCTTAAGAACTTAGATATGAATGAAATGAAAACAGACTTGCATAAATGCTTATATAAACAAAACAACCTAATGTTTTATAAGCTCAACTGTGAACATTTTAAAACTCTTAATATTTAACCTACATTCAGAAGAATTTAATTAGATAAAAATTGTGGGACTAAGTGCAAAATCTGTAAGGCTGAAGGCCTAGTTGAATGCCTGAAAATATTCCTGTGTGTTAAAAACTAATTGAGTCATTAACATTCTTGGGATTTTCTTTTAACTAGCACCATGTCACTCATGCCCCAGATCATAGTATAGGAAGACTTTGCCACTTGTTAACCTGGTGACTTTGGGTAAGGTACTTAACCTCTCTAAGCTTTAGGTTCTTTATCTATAAAATAGGGGATAATAATACTGCCTGTCTCATATAGGAATAAATGAGAAAATATATGTCAAAGCACAGTGTCTGTCAGACTGCATTTTTGCCACATTAACCTCCTTTCTATTCCTCTATTGCGGGTAGTATGTTTGTTTCACTGTTCTATGCTGTTGCCTCTGGCTGTAATGTTCTTCAGGTTCTATAATAGCTGATTGTTTTAAAAATCATTCTGGTATCTTTTTACTTGATATCTCTTCACAGGGGCCTTCCTTGACTACTCCTTTTGAAATAGCCCCACAACAGTTAATCACATCAATGTCTTAAATTTTTTTCTTAGCATTTATTTTATAGGCAAGATTTCTAAATATCTTAATTTATATTCTAATATAATTGCCCAATATATCCTTCATAATGCACATTAGTATTCATTTGCATGTAATATAAAAACAATACTAGTCTTTTTTAAATACGTTAAAAATATTACGGTAAAAATGTAAAAAAAAAATGTCTCGCACATAGTAGAGGTTGAATAAACACTTGTTCAATGATAGGAAAGAAGGAAGCACCCAATAAATGTAAACTGCTCATATCACTACTTCTAAGTCTTCTGATTAGTAATTATTGGCACCGTTGTCATTCTAGTGAATTTGTCTTTCTTTAGAGAAAGGGTACAATGGCTACAGCTCTTTAGGTGAATTTGTAAAGAGCAGATTCATTTGACAGTTATTTGTTGAGAGTCAGTAGGGTGATCTATACAGAATAGCTTGGCATAGAACTATCATATGACCCAACAATTTCATTCTTGTACATTTATCCAAAAAAGCCCCAAAAGCTAATTCAAAAAGATATGCAGCCTAAGTTCATAACAACATTATTTGTAATAACCAAGATATGAAAACAACCTAAGTATCCATTAACAGATGACTGGATAGAGAAGATGTAGTGTATACACACACAGGAATATTACTCAGCCATAAAAATGAACTTCTGCCATTTGCAACAACGTGGATGGACTTGAAGGGTATTCTTCTAAGTGAAAGAAGTCAGAGAAAGACAAGAGTTCAGTAAATATAAAGGGAATTATCTTCAGTAATTATGAAACATTTTTTAAAAATAGCTCCGTTAACATCCTTAAAATGTTGTTGGAATTGTTATTATATGCATATAAAGTAATAGTATTATAAAGTCATTAAAATTTACTTTAAAGTTTTCCTGTGTTCAGATTTGTACACTGAAATTTTCTGTAACACAAGTTTCATAACATAGCATGAGTGTTTCCTTGTTAATAATGTATTTGTTTTTAGAACAAAGCTAGTGTTATTAAATTACAAGATGAGTACTTTATGTATTTTTTAGGAAGCCAAGTTGTCTGAAACAGTTTCAGCTTCCAATGCCTGGAAAAGTCATTATGAGAAAATAGTAATAGAGAAAACTGAGTTGGAAGTTCAGATCGAAACAATGAAAAAGTAAGAAAAAAGAGTCTTTTTACTATTGTATAAGAAATGTTTTCAGTACTTTCCTCTTTGAGTAGTGTATATATGGTTCCTATGAATTACATATGGTAAAGCTATTGTCTGATTTGCTGTGTTTGCTATTTATAATTTATAAACTTTTCTTACTCTACTTTAAAAATACAATAAAAAATTATTACCCATTAAAATGCATTTTTATTCACAAATTATTGATCCTTAAGGTGTCTTAAATGCATAACAAAGAAAATCTGAGTAAAAATTTGTATGTTTTTTATTTTGTTATTTATTATTAATAAGTTAACAGTAAAGAACTATAAATTTGCTTTTGAATGTTTCACTTTCTGTATATTTTCTTCAATTTTTTTCATTGCAAAGTAGTGTATATTATTTCCTTCTAAAGATTATTTATTATCTCACTTGATCCTTTTATTTAACTCTTTCCCAAAATTGTATATGTGTGTGTATGCATGTATGAATGACAGAAAGACAGGCCCACCTGTGGATCATAGTTTAGATGTTTTACTGACTAGCAAAGAGAATATTGTTTTTCATTAGTGTCATCAATGGATAATTATTTCTAATCAGTTACTCAGGTAGAAGTAACCTTATAGATTATGATTTCCTATTTCCTTTGTTCTGAGTGTGATTAACTTTTGAAACTGTACTTTACAAAGAATAACTTCAGAAGCACACTTAAGATACATATTGTTTGAATGAAAATTTCTATGGCTTTTATAAAGGCAAATCATTAATCTTTTGGAAGATCTGAAGAAAATGGAAGAGCATGGAAAAATTTCATGTGAAGAAATTCTTAGAAAACTTCACTCAATTGAATATGAAAATGAAACTCTAAATCTTGAGAATATAAAATTAAAGGTATGTGTTTGTGTGTGTGTATATCATGTTGTATAAGGACAACTTAGTCCTTTGTAGAAGTAGCTTGAAGTAACAACATGTTTAGAAGTATGCTGTTGTATCATTTATCTTTTATGTTTCTCAGAGTTTTAGAATATCATTATAATAAGTAATTCTAAAACTATATCTTTGTATCTTTACATACATAAATATGAACAATACTTATATATTTGAATGTTTACAGTTATATACACAGATACATGTAAAAATTGTTTTCAGTAGTACTGAATAAGATTTATGAAGCTGAATAACTGTCTCTTTGTCTCAACCTAAGAGAATTTGTTTATTCTCCAATTTTAGCAGTTTAGGTGAATCTCCAAAATTACATTAACTTTAATGCATAAGATTATTTCTAGGTGTCATGGTTATGATAGGATATAGCCTCAGGCTTGGTCCTTTGAAACCAAAAAGTATATTTTTGGCTGCTTCATACCTGGAAAGAATTTTCCAACTTAATCAAATCTGAGGGATAATTGAGTTTTTATGTACCAGAGAAAAGATGTAGACGCTTTTATACTTCCTGAGAAAAAGGATATTTGAGTTCCCACTCATAGATATGTGTAACCTGATGAGACCTGACTAAAGAGGATGACATCATTTTCAGTTCTTTAATACTGTTTTTGGAGGACAGTAAATAGAAGACAGAAAAAAATCTGTTTATGGGAAAAAAGGTGAAAATTGGCAGCTCAAAACCAGAGTGGCATCAGAGAACTGAGCTACTTTTTAGCTCTCTACCCTCCCATTCAGATGAGTGATGGGGCACAATCCATTATATATCCAGATTCAAACAACAGGATGGAGGGAAACAAAAGATGAATTATCTCTCCCCTTTTCCCCATTTCCTCCTCTTTATGGAGACTTCTGAAAGTTCCATACCACTTGATTCTTCTCCTTATTTAGGTATTAATATATGGCTTCCTCTAGTTACAAGGAAGACTAGATAATGGAGCCTTCTAGTGATCCTGCTGCTGCTAAGTCACTTCAGTCGTGTCCGACTCTGTGCAACCCCATAGATGGCAGCCCACCAGGCTCCCCCGTCCCTGGGATTCTCCAGGCAAGAACACTGGAATGGGTTGCCATTTCCTTCTCCAATGCATGAAAGGGAAAAGTGAAAGTGAAGTCGCTCAGTCGTGTCCGACTCTTAGTGACCTCATGGACTGCAGCCTACCAGGCTCCTCCGTCCATGGAATTTTCCAGGCAAGAGTACTGGAGTGGGGTGCCATTGCCTTCTCCAAGTGATCCTGAGCTCTAGCCAAATGTGAATACTCCTTATTTCCTGCAGTTTGTTCATATTTTCCTCTATCCGTATAGTTTTACTATTTTTACAGTTTGGAATTTTTTTTCTCAAGTATTTAAATCCTACCTTTTCTTTAAAGTTCAGTTTAATGCTCCTTCTTCCCCAAATCTCCTCAATTAGGATAAATCTTTCCTCACAAACTCCCATCTTTTATGCAGAGGATGCCTAGGGGAGGTGTGACATATAGTTAGTTCTCATTCAATATTTATTGAACAAATTCTTTTTTTTCCTATTAATTTATTTTGATTGGGAGATAATTACTTTACAATATTGTGATGGATTTTGCTGTACATCAACATGAATCAGCCACAGGTATACAAGTGTCCCCCTGTCCAGAATCCCCTTCCCACCTCTCTTCCCACCCCATCCCTCTGGGTTGTCCCAGAACATCAGCTATGGGTGCCCTGCTTCATGCCTTGAACTTGCACTGGTCATCTGTTTTACATATGGTAATGTATGTGCATCTTTCAATGGTATTCTCTCAAATCATCCCACCCTCACCTTCTCCCACTAAGTCCAAAAGTCTGTTTTTTACATCTGTGTCATCTTTGCTGCCATTCAGGTAGGATCATTGGTACCATCTTTCTAAATTCCATATACATGTGTTAATATACATATATATGTGTTAGTATAATTTGTCTTTCTCTTTCTGACTTGGTTCACTCTATAATAGGCTCTGGTTCACCCAGGTTCATCATTAGAACTGACTCAAATATGTTTCTTTTTATAGCTGAGTAATATTCCATTGTATATATGTACCACAACTTCCTTATCCACTCATCTACCAATGGACGTCTAGGTTGCTTCCATGTCCTAGCTATTGTAAATAGTGCTGCAGTGAACACTGGGGTACTGAAATGTGTCTGAAATGTGTCTCTTTCAGTTCTTGTTTCCTGTGGGTATATGCCTAGCAATGAAATTGCTGGGTTGTATGGCAGTTCTGTTTGCAGTTTTTTTAAAGAATTCTCCACACTGTTCTCCATAGTGTCTGTACTAGTTTACATTCCCATCAACAATGAAAGAGGGTTTGCTTTTCTCTTTACACCCTCTCCAGCATTTATTGTTTGTGGACTTTTTGATGATTCCATTCTGACCAGCATGAGATGATACCTCATTGTAGTTTTAATTTGCATTTCTCTAATAATGAGTGAAGTTGAGCATCTTTTCTTGTGTTTATTAATCATCTATATGTCTTCTTTAGAGAAATGTCTATTTAGGTTTTTTGCCCAATTTTTTATTGGGTTGTTCATTTTTCTGGTATTGAGCTGTATGAATTGCTTGTATATTTTGGAGATTAATTCTTTGTCAGCTGTTTTGTTTGCTGTTATTTCTCCCATTCTGAGGGCTGTCTTTTCACCTTGCTTATAGTTTCCTTTGTTGTGCAAAAGCTTTTAAGTTTAATTAGGTCCCATTTGTTTATTTTTGTTTTTACTTCCATTACTCTGGGAGGTGGGTTATAGTGGTTCTTGCTGAGATTTATGTCAGAGAGTGTTGTGCCTATGTTTTCCTCTAAGAGTTTTATAGTGTCTGGTCTTACATTTAGGTCTTTAACCCATTTTGAGTTTATTTTTGTGTACAGTATTAGAAAGTGATCTAGTCTCATTCTTTTGTAGGTAGTTGATCAGTTTTCCCAGCACCACTTGTTGAAGAGACTATATTTTCTTCATTGTACATTTTTGCCTCTTTTTGTCAATGATAAGGCATCTATACATGCATGGATTTATCTCTAGACTTTCTATTTTGTTCCATTGATCCAAATTTCTGTCTTTGTGCCAGAACTATACTGTCTTGATGTCTGTAGCTTTGTAGTATAGTCTGAAGTCAGGAAGGTTGACTCCTCCAATACCATTCTTCTTTCTCAAGATTGCTTTGGCTATTCAGGGTCTTTTGTGTTTCCATAGAAATTGTGAAATTATTTGTTCTAGTTCTGTGAAAATGACCATTGGTAGTTTGATAGGGATTATATTGAATCTACAGACTGCTTTGGGTAGTATACTCATGTTCACTGTACTGACTCTTCCAATCCAAGAACATGGTATATTTCTCCATCTATTTGTGTCATCTTTGATTTCTTTCATCAGTGTTTTATAGTTTTCTATACACAGGACTTTTGTTTCTTTTGGTAAATTTATTCCTAAGTATATTATTCTTTTGAATGAATTCTATCCTAGAAGAGGAAGCAGCTTTATTGATTATGTTTATATTTTCTTAATTTCCTTAATATCCTTCAGAGAGGAAATTAGGATATTTCATTAATTATAAGTATGGTTTTTAATTACATAAAAAAAATCATTGAGTTAAAGTTTAAATATTATCATACTCTATTAATAATTGAAAAATATGTATTTTTAACACATAATTCTCTGAATTTTATTCAAGGAAAAACATCCAGGTATTTTTGGCATATGTTATATACAATGTAAAATTGTCTAGGTGTTGTATTTTGTTACTTTCTCTTATTTCAGAATAATTTTAGATTTTAGTTTCAAATGAAGATGATACCAGCTGATACTGTTTCCAAGGCCCAGTGACCTCCTCTATGAAAAACAACAAAAATTATTTGGAGGTTTACAAAGTTCTATTTGTTTATTATAGAAAGTTTGAAAAACAGAAAAGCACAAAAGGATAAATCTAAAAATCACCTATGATCTCACAAATGAAAGAAATGAAATTACTATTTTAGCATATATATAATTTGGGGGGGTTTTGGATTACTTTCAGATTTTTTTGCTATTATAAATAAAAATGTGGATGGTTTTAGTCTTTTTTGCATATATATATATGTATATATATTTTGAGGATAAATTTCTGGAAGTAGAATTATATGGTCAAAAGAAAGACCCATTCTTAATTTTGATATTATATATTTCAAAATCACCCATCATAAATGGGTCCTTATACTTTTGGCAACATTTGACAATTTTAAAACAAATCTCTTCAAATTTGGTAAGTGATCTTACCTAATTTTGGGGATTTAGATACCATCTATATCCTGAGGGCTCTCAAATCTATATCTCTAGCCTAGACCTTGGCCCTGAATTCCAGACATATTATGTATTCTACTGCTTACTTGAAATCTCCTCTTGGATATTTCATAGATGTCTCAAAGTTATCATGTCCAAAATAGAGCTCCTGTATTCTTCAGTATGGTTCATCCTACAAAGTTTCCCTTGCCTCAGTTAATAACAGTCATGCTTTCTATTACTTGACTCCTTTCTTTCATACCTACAATCCAGTTTGTCAGCAGATCTACTTCAAATACATCCAGAATCTAACCGCTTCTCTCCAGCATCACTGTCGTTGTCCTGGTTCAGCCCACCATCATATCTCATTCCAGTGACTTCCTACCTCTTCTCTGCTTCTGCCATTGCCCCTGCAGTCAGCATTCAGTGTAGTAGTAGAGTGGTCCCTATAAAAATGTAAGTCGTCTTCAGACCGTGCCACTGCTGTTGGTTAATAGAGTAAACATCCACAAGGCATTATACTATCTGACCTCTGACATTACCTCTCTGACCCTATCTTCTTCCACACTTCTCTTTTTCTTGCTTTCTGCTACATTGGCCTTCTTTCTGTTTTTCTCTAACTGACCAGGTTTTCTCCCACCATGGCCTCTTCCCTCAAAAGGTAAACACATCCTTTTGGTGTTTACTTCAGAGTCTTTTTCAGGAGGCCTTCCTGGTGGCCCATTCTCAACTTGTCCTTACTATCTTGCTATCATGTATGATATATCTTACATCTTGTTCTTGTTTTCTTTGTCTGTATACTCCTTGTTTTTTTCTGTCTATACATGGAGTACGTTAAGCTCATGATGGAAGGGTTTTTGCTTTTTATGTTCACTACTAAAAGACTATATCCAGTGCTTCGGGCATTTTGTAATAACTGGTAAGCATATTTTTTCATGTATTTTTCATCATTTACATTTCTGCCTTCTGGAATTACCTACTAATTATCCTTTACATGTCTTTTTTTTTTTTTTCAAAATTATTATATAAAGGTTCTCTCTATATTAAGGGTATTAATCTGTTGTCATAATCCTTTACTTTTTTGCACATTTTGTTAGCCTGTTTAATACCCTGAGGGGTTCTGAAATTTTGGAGATACACATGAACTTATGTATGTATATGTGTATGTGTGTATGTGTATAATATATATATATATATTTTTTTTCCTTTATGACTTCCTTTGGGAGTCTCTCACGTTTCTGCATATCTTGGGAGCAACGTACTGACTATGATCCAGAAAAAGACTTATCTTTTCAAGGATGTTTGTATAGTGAACATCCTTGGAAGATAGTAATGTTTCCTTCTACCAAAAGGCATGCTTACTGCCTGTTATAAGAGATTTGGGTTCCCTAAATTTGGAGTTGCTTCTCTGTACGTCTCACTATGTGTACAGGTGTCATCGGCCCTCTTGGTATTGCTTTGGGGGAAGTGAGGCTTGGGAAACTAACACAAACACTGATATAAGACTCACCCAGGAGTCTTGTGTCTTCTGCTAGTATCCATGAGACTATGCTAGACTAACTGGTAGTCTTGGAGGGTAAAAATTTCAGACTCTTACAGTTCTTGATATCGTCTTTTGATTTTATGCTTAGTTAGGTTTTTACTATTCTAAAATTAAATCACATTTTACCTGAATCTTCTGTGAAAAACAGTGTAAGCTTAATTTTTTAAAAATATTTATTACACATTAAAATAAATGCATAATTGACCAATGTAAAAATCATGTTTGCTGAAGGTGTATTGTTAACCTGTTTTTTCCTAATGAATGATTGTCTTATTACCATTATAGTGATTCATATTTTCCCCATTTATTTAAAAATCCAACCTTTGTCATATGATAAATATAATCTTAATTTATTTTTTTCTCTATCCCATAGACCCCTGTATTATATAGAGAGGGGTCGCGAAGAGTCGGACATGACTTGGCGACTGAACAACAACATACATTTTAATATCTAATAAGTACTGAGATGCTGTACTTAGTATCCTTTAAAATTTTTATTAGTCTCTTCTATTTTTCCATATGAATTTTAAATTAATTTTCTCATATTCTTCTTCCCCTCAGCTGTTTTGCTTGTAATTATATTAAACTTGTATTGATTTGTAAAAAACTGATATGTCAATAATATTGAGTCCCCCTTCCAGGAATGTGGTCTTTCTATTGTTCAAGTCTTTTATGTCAATAAATTTTTAAAGTTTAAAAATATGTTTTTAATAAATAACTTTTTGAAATTCTTAATTTTAATGGTAATTATATGCAGTCAGAAATAAGCTAATTTTATTAGCTTTGTTGATAAATGAGTTAATTTTTAATGCATTGAAGTACAATGAATTCTAATGATTTATAAAATCTATTTATATATTCCTTAATAGACTACACTTGCTGCTTTGAAGGATGAGATTGCCTCTGTTGAAAATGAACTCTTAGAATTGCAAGAAGTAGAAAAACAACAGAAAACTCTTATTGAAGTTTATAAAACTCAGGTAACCATTGCATTTATTTTAATGTTTGTTAAATTTGGTAGATAATTTAAACACTGTATTTGTTTATGGTTTAAAAAAGCAGAACTGAGGAAAGGTGGAGTTATTATGATAAAATATGATTTATCTCAAAATATTTCTTAAGGTCCCAAATTCATAAAATGATTCTTCTTATCCCTAATTCATATGCACCATGTTTATATTGGATATTCCTAAAAGTGATCTAAAATTAATTGTTAGTTAATTTTGGTTATATTTGTCATCTTGTATTTTTAATGGTATTGATTTAGAATAATGACTCCATTCAAGGGTCATTAAAGCAAAATATTTCCTCTTTGCATCTTAAAAAGTATAATTCATATTTATTCTCATGAAAGACCTGGAAAAGAACATATGTATTGAATAGAGCATGTGTTAATTGGTAATTTATAGAAAAGCTTATGATTTAGAAATACAGTATTTAAGAAAAACTTCATTTGAAAGATGAGACATATGCAGGTCCTTGAATGATGGGTAACAAATTGGTCAACAGGACCTTATTTTTATGAAAGAGAGTGTTTGAACTGAAGGATAATGAACTAAAGGTTAAAGCTGAAGGAAGGAAATAATGTAGGTAAGTAGAAGGACTCCATTCCCATGGTTTAGATGGGAAACTGGAGTTGAGACTAAAATTCAGTTAGAATATTCCAGTTATCCCTGCTGGAGGTAAGAGTGGAGGCTGTGATGGACTGTGTGATGCCTCACTGAAAATATCATCTCGGTCTTCCAGCTGGTTGTTCTGATTTAACCCTCCATCAAGAATACTGTGGATGAGTATATTCTTGGTTCTGGGTCTTGTATAAAGTGCTTAGGTTTTTTGTTTTTTATTTAACAGATTTTGATTTGTAGAGTGAAATAGTTTCTTTGGGAGCTAGTTTGGACCAGAGACCAATTCTTTAAAGTGACATTGACTTGCTAATGAAGGTCTCTCTCTAATATTCAGAGCTCAGGTGAAGATTCTAGAAATATTATGGGAAAAGACAGGTAAATCACAAAAGGATTGTGGATTAGAGTAGAGCAATGAGTGATTCTTGTATTTAAAGAGGGAATAACATTAGATAAACATACTGATGGTACTAATAGGGTAATGATAATGGGTTTAAAATAGAAATTTTAAAATTTAAATTCACATTTTTAGCTTTTTATTTCATATAATGGTCCTAATAAGCAAATACTGTAAAATTTTTTATTTTCAGATACAAAAGGTGCAAGAAGCAGCTGAAATGGTAAAAAGCAGATGCAAAAATTTGCTTCAAGAAAACAGCCTAATAACAAAAAACAAAAATAAAAAATTAAAAAAGGTTGGCTTGACATTTAAAATAATAAAATATTTTATTTATGTTTTGTACTGTATGAATTTTATATGAATTCTTTTATATAAATTTTATATAAATTCTTTCATTTTCTTTAGTTTAGACTTAGGAATTATCTGTTCTCGATGTCTATGGCAATTTGTTTTCTAAGGAAGTAATGTGTCTTCCAGACCTGAAAAGTGTTAATATATCTTTAAAATTTTTCCTAAATATTTAAAAAATAACATAAATGTTTAATTTCTCTGATACAAGAGGAGACTTAAGTAGCATCAAAAAATGGTTATCACTGAGCTTCACGCAAAATTGACTATCTTTCATTTTTAATCTCATCTTTTTTATTCTGATACTAAATCTTTTGTGTAAACCAAAATATTCTCTTTTAAATGCTTTTTTGGAAGAAAAGTAACATTAAAAACAAAAAGAACCCAGAATCATTTCCTTTTTTTTTTCACCCTATTGCAAAAGAATTGAAGGGAAGGTCAGTGTTGGCAAGTTATGATGTTTTTGTGAATATTTTTAAGTTTTTAAATGAAACCGCATCCTTTTTTGGGTCTTCTCACGTTGCTTTTGGTAAGGAAACGGTGAAACTTTTAGAACATTGACACCCCTGACTCCCGGCTGGGGAGGTCATGGGATGTTACTGGTTAGTTGAGTGTAATAAGGTCTCTGGGTTGTCCCCACATCTTGGAATTGAGAAGTCTGAGTAAGACACCAGTGTGAAGAAGAGGTCAGTCAGAGCAGGCATTCTCTGCTGGTTAAAAGAGAGAAAGGTAGCCCATCAGATGTGCAACTTACTACTTTTCACCTATTTTTAGCAGACCAGAGAAGAAATCATTTCATACCTCTTGATTACTTTTTCTCATGAGACATACCAATGCAAATGCCTCCTCTTTTATAGGCAACACTATAAATAAAAGTCTATTTTAGAAAACTTGTTCAAAAAGCTGAAGAGGCTGGAGCCTGTGCAGGGTTTCCAGATACTGTGAGGTCACAGTGTTTTCTTACTGGTATTAAACCAGATAAGCTGTTTTTTAAAGTGAAATGCTTCCTTTTTCTTGTCCACTGTTTTAAGTCTCTTGTCTTTCTCATGGGCTCTTAGATGTTTGGGGTCCCAGAGGCAGGCATTTTTCTAATTTTATCATTTGTGATCCAGAAGGTGTGATGTTGCATAGTAGCTCTCGGTATTCCCCGTCTTGGGGAAAAGTCTAGCTTTTGTTTTTCTTCCCTATGAATATCCTAGGTGCCCTATGTCTTGTTATTTCTTCTTAATTATCAGTTCAAGCAATTTTTATGGTTGCTTCTTGTCACATCTCTACAAAAGTGCTACCGTGAGGAATTGTAGCAGCCCAGAGATAATATAAGTACAATTAGATTTGTTCTTAGTAACATAGTAACATTAATGATCAAATTATAGTCTCCTGAATACTACTGATATTAGGTATTTTGAATTTACATACAGCAAACCTCACTAATTCCGACTGAGTGCAGCAAGGCTGCTTTATTCAAAATATCTGAGTTACTAGATCAAATTTTGGACAGAAGTCTAAAGTCACTTCAGACTGATGGCTGGACAGCAGCAGATTACTGTACCAGCTTTCTTAGTAATGTCTGTGCTTGCATATAAATGACAGGACGGAGTCAAAAGTTTACTTACCTAAGTAATTTAAACATTCGCCCTGCAAGCTAATATCACCATATTCATTTACTCAACAAACTTTTTGTACACTAATTAAAGTCCAACCTACTTTTGTGTTCTATATTCTTATTTAGCGGGTGGGCTTCCCTGGTGGCTCAGATGGTAAAGAATTAACCTGTCATGCAGGAGACTCAGGTTTGATCCCTGGGTCGGGAAGATCCCCTGGGGAAGGGATTGGCAGAATGTGCCTGGAGAATTCCATGGACTGAGGGGCCTGGCAGCGGTCCATGGGGTCATAAAAAGTCAGATATGACTGAGAAAGTTTCACTTTTCATTCTTATTTAGCAGAGTCGAACTTAAAGTTTATTCTTATTTATTTGGTTAAATCTCTTTTTATAAACTCATATACCAAAAAAAAAAAAAAACTCTTATACCTAAAATATTTATTATATTACAGGTATATCTAGTATTTAAGATAGTAAAAACATGAATGCTGAATGTGTGATCTTGCACTTATTTCCCTAATGCTACAACTCAGATGAGAGGCCAGATGGAGTCTCATCTGAAGGAGTTAGAATGTGTCCGCGATTCCTTGACGGCGGTGGAACAGAGGCTTCAGGAGTGTCAGGAGAGTCTGCAGCACCACAAGGGGAAGTGTGCAGACCAGGCACACACCGTTAGGGAGCTTCAGGGCCAGGTGTCCAGCCATCATTTTGATTTTTGTTAGACGTGTTAAATGCTTTGGAATAATTTCGCCAGTTGAGGGCACTCCTGTCAGGGGTTGATTATTTTACTCTTATCTAAATAAGTTGATAAAATGTCAGTTTCTTGTGAACACTGTTATTTTGTAAGCTATTCTTGTTAGTATTTTATAATGAAAAATGGTAGTTAAAATTGCTAATTTAGTTTATTCATACAAATCTATATTTAGACATTTGAGGACAGTAATAGCATGAGAGAAGGAGCAAAGCTAAGCCTACAAGTATATTTTTGATGTCAGGATAAGATGAATTATTGTAATTTACCTTATAAAAATTAGAATTTATTTCTGTTAGAATTATGTGCAAGTTTATTTGGATTACTCTCAATTATTTTTTAAACATATACTTTTTCACTGCATCAGAAGAGAGAGATCATGGGTTTCCTATAGCCATCTCTTAATTAAATGCCTAACACATAGTAAACACTTAATAAATATTTTTTAATCTTTTTTTTCAAAGAAGCATGTCCAAAGGTGGTGGCCCATCTTTTTATTTGTGAAATAATTTTAGGAAGAATTCCCTATCTTCCAGATTAATCTGGATTTAATATTGAAAATCATCCTCTTTTTTTAAGTATAAATTTATTTATTTTAAAAAGAACCCAAACAAAACTTTGCTGAGTTTATCTCCTGAGAAGAGATCTTTCTAGGAAAATGTCAAATCACACTAACTGAAATATGAGAAAAATTCTTTTTTCAAAACTGCATTATTTAAACATAGCTTTTAAAGCAGTGGGAAGAATATTCTATTTTGGTGTAGGCAAGTGTATCTTTGCTTATCTGTTTTGTTTTGCTTCTCACAAATATGTTTTTTATTCAATAGTTACAACTTTATAGATATTCTATTATTAATCACTGCCTGTAGGTGAATCAGAAAACTGTAAGAGTAATCCTAAGTATCCAACAATAGGAGGTTACTGTTTAAAATCTTCATATTTACTTAACAAAATACATGTTCTTTTTCAATAAAACATTACTCAGAATGTTTTAATTGCCATCTGTTAGTAAAAATTTTAGTAGATAATTTTCCATGAGGCAGCAATAGTTTTTTAAAAAAATCTAGGAATTTAACAATTTGTTTTTTAACATTGTAATATTTCTTGGTGTCTCTCTGTGTAGGGATAATAATATTTATACCATCTTCTTTTTTATATTTGTTCTAGCAATAAACTATGCAGACTTCTCTGGAAGTCACTTATAAAGAAAATAACCAAGAAAACTTTTTTCTCTTTTAGGTTGATGAAAATCATAATCTTCTGACAAAGCTTTCTCTGGAAGAGGAAAATTATCTTATTCAGTTAAAGTGTGAAAACCTTAAACAGTAAGTATTAAATTGACTTAAAGTTGGTATTACATTTTTTTTCTACACACTATAATTTTAAAATATATGTCTTCTGTAAAAAGAAAATTAGAACAGATGGATGCAGAAAATAAAGAGCTTGAAAAGAAGCTGGCAAACCAAGAAGAATGTCTTAAGCACAGCAATCTTAAGTTTAAAGAGAAATCTGCAGAATATACAGCACTGGCCAGACAGCTGGAAGCTGCTTTAGAAGAAGGAAGACAAAAGGTACAGATGGCCTTTATTTAGAAACGTTTTAATTAGATTACCAAAGAGTCATCTTTTTAAACAGACGATATCTCATCTTGCCAAACCTACAGTTATTGTTTTTATCCTGATGACAGGGTGAAGGGAGCAATTACATTTTTGTTTTTTATCTACTTTTCCCTTTTGGAGCTAAACAGATATGTTACTGGTCCAGAGTTGCTTCACTAAATAAATGGTGATGTGGCAGGGAAAGGGCAAGAATGGAAAACGCTTTATAGGAATCGCCCTTTTTTTAAAAAATGAAACCAGAGCAGATATGCAAGTTACTGAACCTTTTGGTTTTGATTGAGATTCAGTGAGCTATAAAGCTCAACTCCTTTTTGGCAAATGTTGTAAAAATAAATTTGGACAAGAATTAATTTCCAGTTATATCCATGTGATTAGCATTTAATAAATATCTCACTGTCTGTTGAGAAGTATTCTGTTAGTGCTTCTGATACAAAGATGAGTAAGAACTGGCCTCAGCTCTCAGGACACTCACAGTTCAGTAGGGAAACAACATGTGAACAGACAGTATCATCCAGCAAGTAGTTACAATGTAGGGAAGACACAAGGGACACTGCCAGATGGGTTAGTTCAATCTGGAGATGTGGAGAAATGATTCAGGAAGATCTCAAAGAAGAAGTGAATTTATCAAATGACTTGAAACTGTAATCTTGAGAGACACAAGGTGGGCTTTGGAATTCACAAGAGGTGGATTTCAGTTCTGGCCCTGACACATTATATCCCAACCCAAGGCAAGCTACTTTCCAAACTTTAGTTTCTTAATTGGTAAAATGGGGATGATGAGTTTCCTCATAGGATTGAATGACACTGGAAAGAGATTGTCTATACCCTGATGACTCTCAGAAGTATATCTCTGCCACAGACTTCTCTCTTTCCTGACATCTAAATTCGTATGCTCTGCTATTCATTTATCTCCTCTTAACATTTTTAGGCAGCTCAGACTTAACATGTCCAACACCAGATTTTGAATGTCTCTCTGGACTCTTCCACCGGTGGTCTTTCACAAGCCTGTTAAAGGCAATTCCACAAGAGTGAGAGAACTTCTGATACCCTTGCACTCTTAAGTGTCACATAGATATATTTTGATTTTTTTTTAACCTCTGGGAAAGCTATTTAAGTTGACTTTGAAAGACATATCATTGAATGAAAGCTGAGTAGTAAAATGTACTGCCAATGATAGAAATGTAATCCAGGTTTCTCAGTCCCAACCTGTGGGAGAAGTGACTTTAGCCTGGGTTCAGACTAAGTGAACCGTGGAAATGCTGGATGCTCTCAGATTCCTTCTCAGAAGTAGTCAGAGCCCTCAGAGATGTGTCTGCCCTCTCCTTTCCTTCCTGCTGCAGTGCAGTGTGGAGCTGCCTCTACTGCCGCAGGAAGCACGCCACTGCCCTCTTGCCGTTGCCCTCGCTGCAGGGCCTTGGGAAGGACACGGATACTTGTCCTGGGAGCTCTTTCTCCCAAAGCTTCAAATCCTGTTAGAATTCTTCTCTCACAATCACCCTTGGAATTTGTGCACAAGAAATCTTTGTAAATAACTTCATAGTAACTTAGAACTTAGTCCGTGGGAGTTAGGTTAGAGGACAATCCTTCCTACCAGCTCCTTGCTCCTGAACTAGTCTCTGCCTCCACTTTCATTCTTGTGGTTCCAACCCACCTTTCCTGCAGATAGGTTCCCATTTATCTGAATCCTTGGATAACATCATGAAGCTAGACTTTCTGCTGAAATAAACCATCAGAGAAATACGAAAACTCAAATTCAGACCATTTTGGAAGTGAATGAATGAAAAACCAATCTCGTGTGTGTGTGTGTGTGTGTGTGTGTGTGTGTGTGTGTGTGGTGTGAATATCATCTACCCTGCCCCCAATTCTCTCCATCCAAGTCTATAATCAGCATTGATTGTGAGCTTTCTATGTCCCACCACCACTTTGGATGCCATGATAAATATAAATACTGTAAAAACATGGCAGTTAATCTCAGCAGATTGTGGAAATATAGTATTGGGGAAAACCTGCCTACATCACATCTGTGGAACTTCCACTTCAAGCTACTTTTTCAGATACTTCCGTACCAAACAGGAGAATGCATGCTTATGCTATATGTGTTTCTCAAGATAGAACACCTTTAAACGCTTTCTAGTTAAGTTGTCTAATATCCAAATAATATCTATTTGGAAAGAAGAGATACAGTATAATTATGTCAAGACTTTAAATTATATCCTAAAGAAAGCACATTTAGCTCTTTTATTCTTTCAATTAAAATTACAGGTTTCTGAAGAAATAGAGAAAATGTCATCTAGAGAAAGGGCTTTACAAGTCAAAATAGTAGATCTGGAAAATGAACTTAGAAAGAAAAATGAAGAACAAAATCAACTTGTTTGCAAAATGAACAGTGTAAGTATTAGTATGGCTTAATGTATTTTCATTAAAAATAAGTTAGCATTTAACATTCTTACCATGGAGTTTTAGTTAAACAGTTAACATACAACGTGAAGGGAGTCAAGGCTATTACTTTACTGATAGTACTAAAAGTAACAAATAATATAAATCATAAAAATAAAAATGTCAGCATTTGGCCAAAGAATTATTATCCTGCATCCTTGGTAGCTTCTATTACATTCCCCCCAAAGTCTCATCAGGCCCCTTTCTCTGCATATTATTTTTACATGACAGATGCTTAATGAGAGTTACAGATATCATTTACTTGTTTTCTTTGTATTATGAATTTTTCATTTTTAATATAAACACTATGATTAGATTTTGATAGTATTAAATGATGAATATTATATTTTAGGAAGTTATAAGTTGATGATTTAGATGTTTAGTTATATCTGCCCATGAGGTGGATGCTTGGGTCTACTCAGTCATAAAATGAGAATACCAATATGAAAGCTAGCATGAGTTGTGATTGACTTAGTTGAAAATTATCTACTGAACAGTGACATAGAAAATAATAATACTTTTATTTTTTCCAGAAGCCAGACTCCATAACTATTTTTTCATTCCCAAGTGTGTAAACCATTGAAAACCTGAAAGGTTCAAAAGTTAAATATTTTAGCCATCATTATTAGTTTAATTTTATTACCATCAAAAGTTTCATGGCAATTTAATCAGAACAAAACATTTCTCATCTTTAGTTTAGCACAGGCCTTCCCTTTATTTCACAATATTTTTTAGTCACTGTCAGAGTTTCTGTTATATTATAAAATGTATGATATTCTGTGTGTAATTGAAACTTCTATAATATTCCTAGTACTTGGTTAAAGCTGCTAAAATAAGTAAAGTTAAGATCTGATGTTTTGTTAAGCTTGATGATTTTTACAGTAGTAAAAATTTAGAATTCTGACCCTGGATTTAGACATTGCTGAAAAATGGGTTTATTTCTGTCCCTTCCAGGGAGCAATTCAGTTGGCAGTTTCAGATATTTGTTTTATATACACGCCTTAGCTCCATCTGAATTGTAAGCACCCTGAGAGGCTCTCTCATAGTTAATTGTATGCTGCTGTCTTTCATAGTGCCCGCCCCACAGTAGCAGGCCTCTACAGATTTTCTGCCCAGTGCTTCAGAGGGAGAGAGAGGGTGGAAAAAATACACAGACCCAAGGTTGACCCTCAGCGGCCTACTCTAGATCAAGAAGCCTGAAATGTCTTTGGAATATATTATATACTTACATTTTAAAATCTATGTACATTTTGCATTCTACCTTATAATATGTGTATTTGTATTAATATTTTTCCCTCCAAGTTGTTGAGTAAAATCAATGTTTCTCAAAGATCCATTATAGTCATTCTATGACTTTGTAGACTTCAGCCTGGCGAGTTGTTTTATACCACCCACTACACTTGCCTTGGGGCCATTGCTCAGTTTCAGAAGGTGGCTGGTGTCATTGAGCACCTGGTAGGAAGGATATAAAAGATTTTTCTTCTCATAGTTCCTACATTTTAGTTGGAAGCTAGGTGATATTTGTAGCCTGTCTATCTAAAATATTTTCAGTGAACAGATCTATTTGGAAATTTACGCACAACTGAATATTTTAAAAATACATTTTAAATGTTTTCCTCAAAGACCACATATGATATTGAGTTCATTTTGTTTTTAAAAGATTCTAAAAATAAAATGTTCATATTATCAAAACTAGAATTCTGTCAGTTTTTAAGATAGCAAAAGTAGTCAGCCTTTTAGGCAAAGAAAATGACAAAAACTAGTATTAAAATATGCCATGTTAAATGTAATAGAAATTGTGACAGTTTTAAGTAAAATCTATTTAAGTTAATCATATTAAATATATAATAATTTAGGGCTAAGTGAGTGTGTATTACAACAAACTGTCACAGAGAGATCAACCATGTATGTGCTGTGTTTATTCTAGATTTTAAAGAAAAGTGAGCTCTAAGATTTTTTCTTTTAAAAAATTAAAAACCATGTGTTCAATATTATGTATATAAATTTGTATATTATCACTATCTTTGATATTAATGTCATTATTAACTATTTTTATTTCTTTTTTTATTTAGAAAGCACAACATCAGGAAGTATGTTTGAAAGAAATACAACATAGTCTTGAAAAGTCAGAGAATCAAAATGAGAGTATTAAGAATTATTTACAGTTTCTTAAAACCTCTTATGTAACAATGTTTGGATAAATTTTTGGCTTTACTGTCTATAAAGAATAGATTTTTACTATGAGTAAAAAGTAATTAGGTAAAAATTAAATAAATATGTTATCTGTTGCTATACTTTATGATTTATGAGTGGTGCTATTAGGCTTTTATGTAAAGATTTTTGAAACATAATTTATTATCCAATTGAAATTTTAAAACAAGATACATGTTAATATTCCTTTTTTGCTGGATAGTCTTCACTTAACTCTGGATTAATATCTATTTAATTTATTTTGGTTTCTAGAATATTTTATATACAGAGAAGAAGCTAGAATCATTCTTTGTGACTATAGCCACCATTCAAATGAATTTGTAGTAAACCTCAGCCAATTATGAGCCAAATACATGATTTTAAATAATGTATGTAATTGTTTTACACTATAGTGCTATATGTGTATATATTAATATAATAAAAGAAAATACTCTGAATATTATTTTTAATAATGATATAATTACATACTTTCTAAAGTTGCCAAATGTCTCAGTGTACTTAATATTGTTTCAAATATATGCTAACATGCCGTTGTAATTTCTGTCAGGTTTTAAATATAGAATTTTAAGTCATGGCTTTATTAACCAACTGACAGTGACAGATGAAAACACGCCGGCACGCACTGTTTCTTTATAGAGAATAGGTCTTTAGTCTTTCCTGTGAATTTATAGTCTCTTTTTGTTCATCTTATGTTAGTGTTTGATATTATTAGTGTAGACATTCTGAAGCCCCTGAGTTAACTGAGAGATTAAAGAGGAGTGATTTTTCCTACCCCTTCCCATGGCCAACTCACATGGGATGATCAAAATAAACACTCTTAATACCAGGAAGCTTTAGAGTGAGATCTTTGTTATTGGGATGGAGTAGAAGAGACACCAAGAACATGTTCTCTGTAATCTCTTACCCTATGTGTCAAGTCAGGATACTCTACAAGGGAACAGATATAATTGACAAAGAATCAAGTAATAGTGACTCCTCTCAGAGAATGACTTGAGAGGTGTTTATTCAAAGGACATTCAGGTCTCAAAAGATCATTCAAAGCAGCAAGTTGTGTACTACGAAGTCCAGCCTATGAACTGAGCTCAGTCCCTCCAAGATGTTTTATCTACTTCTCTAACCAGAAATGAGGGCCTGCTTTTCTCTGATCCCTAAGACTGCCGTATCATCTGCAGGGGCTTACTTCCCAGTGACCTAATTGCTTCATAGTATTTTTCAAAAATACAGTAATTTCAGAAACTGGCCACATTTTTTGCCTAACAAGCGCTAATAATATTAGTGTTACCTTTTAATTTTAAATCATAGTACTTGTGTTACATCCTTGACCCTTGTGATTCTTCATCTCCTTAAGCAAAGGCAGCCTTTCTTCTCAAGAAAGAAAACTAAGGTTCTTGAGCATTTTCCACTAGACTTTGAACTCTTTAAGAACAGAACTGTATCTTATTGACATATCTATTTCAGCTGCAACACAAGACCTGGTATATAGACACTTGGTTGATGTTTGTGGATAGGTAGGTGGATGTTAAAAGAGGGAGGTATTCATATTCCTATTTTAAATATGAAGAGTATAAGAGGAATTAACTCCTGTGGCTGTGGTATAAAACTCTTTGAGTTTTAAAGTTGGTATTTGAACTTGAGTCTTCTGACTCCAGAATCTCTGTACAATACTTTTTTCCTGTTGTAAGCAGTGACAGCAGCATTAGCCCAGTGGCAGCACTGCTATTATTTATTGAGCACTAGTCTATGCCAGTGGCAGCCCACTCCAGTGTTCTTGCCTGGAGAATCCCAGGGATGGCAGAGCCTGGTGGGCTGCCGTCTATGGGGTCGCACAGAGTCGGACACGACTGAAGTGACTTAGCAGCAGCAGCAGCAGCAGCAGTCTATGCCAAAGTTCTGACTCTGATACTTGTATTAATTCATTTACCCTATGTCTAATGAGATAGGTGCTATTAATTACATTTACTTTTCAGGAAACCAAAACACAGAAAAGTAACTCACTCAAGGTCACACAGCTAGTAAGTAGCAGGTATCCAGAATCTCTTCTCTTAGCTATGACCATACTATCTTCATGTATATTTTATAAATAAAGGTAATGGTTTCTTGTAACAACCATACATTACTTCATCTATGAATACTTTCTCTTTTAAACATTTTTAATTTTATCAAAGAAATTTGTGCATATGGTATTTAAAAGTTGGTCCCCACCATATTTTGGCTAGACTACGGAAGGAAAAGACCTTAAGGTTGGTACTTGGATGCAGTGACACAGAATAACAAAGGAAATTTACCAGAACTAGAACTTTAGCAATCTCCCTGCTTAACGTTTCCATGTGAAGCATTAAGCACAGTCATTGGGTTTTTCTGGCATGTGAACTAAACTCAGTGTCAGGGAGGCTCACAGTCAGCCCCTGGGAATCCCCAAGTGGTATCTGCTTCCAGCTTCCCATCATCCCAGAGAGGGAAAGAAGGCCCTTGTTCCCACAGTACTAATAGGCTGGCAGGATTTTCTGTTTATCCTTGATATTCAGGGTCTCATGACTCTTAAGTTCTAAATGTTTCCTTCTATTATTTATGTGATTATTACCTCTCTACATATTCCTCCCCTCTTCCTTATTTTGTCTGCTGGATCTGACCTCCACAGCACTTGCCTTTTCCCTCAGGGTATCTGTTACAGGACTTCTTGTGAGGCATTTCTTCCATCTGATGTTTCTAACCGCTTATATGGTTCTCAGGGGCAGTCATTCTCTTTTTCTGTTGGATACTGAATTTCTAAATAAGAAGTATTAAATTTTAGTTCCTAAAAATATTGGAGTTTCTTTTTTTTTTTTTTTTTTGTATTTTGCACTGTAATTCCACTCTATTTTCATTAAAATTCTCTTGTTTCTTCCATTGGTTCTACTGCAGTAGGCATCTCCTGTTTCTGTTCTGCTGGCCGTCTTTCTTTCAGAGCGCTGTGAGTTTTAATTTTCCTTGCCTACTCGTGGTTGTGGTTCCTGCCATACTTGCCAGCAGCCTGCCTTGCATATTTCTGGGGCAGCAGGAAAGTAAGTGGTGAAAGGCACCATGGCTTCAGTGCTCATGGCCTGCAGTGCGGTGCTGTAGGAAACCCTCCTGCTCCCAGACTTTTCCAGTCACAAGCATCAGTGCTTTCCCAGCTACCAGTATTGGAAGCACATTGCTCCACTGAAGAGTCTGCTTCAAGGTTTTCTGAGATCAGCAAGTTTGTTGCACAAACAATGAGTGAAGTTCCCTTTGGAGGAGAACCACGGGCAGCGCCTCTACGAGGAACAATGTGCAGCAACTTTAAAGAAGGAATTCGGCCTGTATCTGAGATTTGTTCATGATTTTTATTTTTAGGGTAAAATAACTCTCGGAGTTTTGTATTGGGTATGATTAACTTTTCATAAGCATTTATATACACAAATGTATATACATTTATATACATTTGTGTATATAAGTTCACATATGTTGGTATGAGCATGGAGGAAGGAATAGAAAAGCCTACATGCCTTGGTAGGGTTGGAGGAAATAGTAATAACTTTTCACTTATTCTGATGAGATTATATTTCAATTGTTTTTTTCTAATCAGATTAAGAAAAATTCAAACATTAGAGGACAGGCTTGATAGGTATAAAGTGGAAGAAAAGTAGGCTTGATAAGAGGATATGGTCTGACATTGAATCCTGGAATTTGATTTTCAGAGGTGGACTAATTTGGGACAAGGAGAAAGTAGAGAGAAGCCTGATTGAGGAGGAGCTGGTGGGTCCCTGGAGTCCAGGGTGTTGAGCTGAGAGGTCTTGGGTGTGAAGCTATCTGGGATATGGAAAGCTTTGGAATAGAGCTGAAGGATAAGCAACTAACCCAGTTAAATGTGAGCAGATGTGTAATTACTCTGGTAAGGAGTGAAGTTTCTTGTTGCATTTAGAATAAAATCCAGAATCCTCAACGTGACTTTCGAGACCCAGCCCCCCTCCTCAACCCCTCAGACCACTCTCCTCACCCATTTGCCCAGTTGTGCTTGGTTTCCTTGAAAGCTGAGTTGTTTTCTTCTCATCCTTAAATGCTCTCTGTCACTCTTGGCCTGACCAAATCCTACTGATTCTCTCATATACCTTCTTATTCTTTTCTTTCATAATTGGCAATTATTTGCATAATTATATGTTTCATATTTGTCTTACTAGATTTTAAACTTGATGAGGGTTTACTGTTCTATAGTCTGCAGCTAACAAGGTGCCTGGCACATGGCAGGCACTAAGTACGTATTTGTTGGATGGATAGATAGATTATGAGGTAGTGATATTGCTCCTAGTTCTGAACTTCAAAGTAGGGACAGAGGATTTGGCTACTAAAGGGAAATTGTATGGAGTCTGGGAGAATGAGTAGCTTTCACTTCTGAGAGCTGCTAGGGAAGCAATTTCCTGGATGATGGGTCAAGTTATCTTTCAGGCAGAGGTAGAGACAGAAAAGACTTAGGATGTAGAGACCTTGTTTATAATCTGATACGCATGTGTCCCAGAGGCCACAGTGGAAAATGGGAGGGAGCAGGTACTAGAAGTCAGGAAGATAGAATGGGTTCTACTTACAGCTGTTTGCTTCAGATAGTTTAACAGGAATTTCTTTTTTTCTTGTCTAAGAAGGCTGAACGCCGAAGAATTGATGCTTTTGAACTGTGGTGTTGGAGAAGACTCTTGAGAGTCCCTTAGACTGCAAGGAGATCCAACCAGTCCATTCTGAAGGAGATCAACCCTGGGATTTCTTTGGAAGGAATGATGCTAAAGCTGAAACTCCAGTACTTTGGCCACCTCATGTGAAGAGTTGACTCATTGGAAAAGACTCTGATGCTGGGAGGGATTAGGGGCAGGAGGAGAAGGGGATGACAGAGGATGAAATGGCTGGATGGCATCACTGACGCGATGGACATGAGTTTGGGTGAACTCCGGGAGTTGGTGATGGACAGGGAGGCCTGGCATGCGATTCATGGGGTCGCAAAGAGTGGGATACGACTGAGCGACTGAACTGAACTGAACTGAAGAATTAATAAAAATCCCATACATTGTCTTCTTTTCTTTTGATGCTACTGAACTGGGAAGTTGGTTAAATCCTAAGTGTATCTTCGTGATTTTGATTTATTTAACATTATAACCAGTTGCAGTACTTTCAGATAACACATACACACACATGCACACACTTGCACAAATATTTAAAAATAAATAACATTTTCCTTAAAATTTAAGATTTCTTTAAAATCACAAAGTTTAGTCTTATTTTTAAAAATAACTTTAGTATCTTGCCTCTTACATAGGTTTAGTTTGGAGTGGGCACTGGAGGTAAGAACAACTGTTAGGAATCCCCTATATCTAGTTTGTTATTAGATAAAGTTAACATTGACATTTGTTTATGGCCAAAGCTAAAAAAATTAAACCTGTAATTAACTGTCATACATTACTGAAACATTTTAATTATATACTATGAATGCTTTTGGCAGGCTTAAAGTTTATTTTTTGCAGCTTTTTTGTAAAATAGATATCTTCCCCTATCATTCAAAACAATGAACTCAATTAAAGAATTAACTACAGAGGGCATGTAAAGCCAGGGCAGTAAGACATGGTCCTTAAAGCAAATAAAGATTTCATTTTAATAATTAAATTTCTTGAGTAATAACAAAACCTCTTGACTGTTACCTGACTGTAATATTGCCTAAACCTATTCTTGTTTTTAAAAAGTTTGTTTTCACCTCTACAGATAAAATAATTACCTTAAAATTTCATAAATTTTCATTTTTATTCTAGAAGTTTAACTTTTACTATTTTGAACTTATTTGAAAAAAATAATTTTTCACTTTATCAAGTATACATGAACACTATCAGAAGTTAAAGCATTTCAAGAAATAATTTTAATTTCAAATGAGGTGATTTATGCTAAAACTCTAAACATAACACTTGAGGGTAAAATAGACAAAAGATTTTTATGCTTTCTTTTATCTGCCCAACATTTAAAGAGCTGTTACAAATTAATATAAAGGCCTGACAGATGAAATAGCCACAGGTTAAAAACAACTCAGAAGAATCACTAATGACTGATAAACATTTTTATAGGATGTTCAGTTTTTGTTAGTAATTAAATATAAAAGAAAATTAATCTTTTATTCCCCCCAATTCAGTTCAGTTCAGTCGCTCAGTCACGTCTGACTCTTTGCGACCCTGTGAATCGCAGCACGCCCAACCTCCCTGTCCATCACCAACTCGCGGAGTTTACTCACACTCATGGCCATCTAGTCGGTGATGCCATCCAGCCATTTCATCCTCTGTTGTCCCCTTCTCCTCCTGCCCCCAATCCCTCCCAGCAACAAGGTCTTTTCCAGTGAGTCAACTCTTCTCATGAGGTGGCCAAAGTATTGGAGTTTCAGCTTCAGCATCAGTCCTTCCAATGAACACCCAAGACTGATCTCCTTTAGGATGAACTGGTTGGATCTCCTTGCTGATGAAGGGACTCTCAAGAGTCTTCTCCAACACCACAGTTCAAAAGCATCAATTCTTCGGCGCTCAGCTTTCTTCACAGTCCAACTCTCACATCCATATATGACCACAGGAAAAACCATAGCCTTGACTAGACGGACCTTTGTTGGCAAAGTAATGTCTGCTTTTGGATATGCTGTCTAGGTTGGTCATAATTTTGCTTCCAAGGAGTAAGTGTCTTTTAATTTTGTGGCTGCAATCATCATCTGCAGTGATTTTGGAGCCCCACAAAATAAAATCTGACACTGTTTCTGCTGTTTTCCCATCTATTTCCCATGAAGTGATGGGACCAGATGCCATGATCTTAAGGTTTTTGAATGTTGAGTTAGGCCAACTTTTTCACTCTCCTCTTTCACTTTCATAAAGAGGCTTTTTAGTTCCTCTTCACTTTCTGCCATAAGGATGCTGTCTTCTGCATATCTGAGGTTGATATTTCTCCAATATCAATATTGAAGAAATCTGGCAATCTGGATTCCAGCTTGTGCTTCTTCCAGCTCAGCGTTTCTCATGATGTACTCTGCATATAAGTTAAATAAGCAGGGTGACAATAGACAGCCTTGACGTACTCCTTTTCCTATTTGGAACCGGTCTGTTGTTCCATGTCCAGTTCTAACTGTTGCTTCCTGACCTGCATATAGGTTTCTCAAGAAGCAGGTCAGGTGGTCTGGTATTCCCATCTCTCCGAATTTTCCACAGTTTATTGTGATCCACACAGTCAAAGGCTTTGGCATAGTCAAGAAAGCAGAAATAGATGTTTTTCTGGAACTCTCTTGCTTTTTCGATGATCCAGTGGATGTTGGCAATTTGATCTCTGGTTCCTCTGCCTTTTCTAAAACCAGGTTGAACATCAGGGAGTTCACGGTTCACATATTGCTGAAGCCTGGCTTGGAGAATTCTGAGCATTACTTTACTAGCGTGTGAGATGAGTGCAATTGTGCAATAGTTTGAGCATTCTTTGGCATTGCCTTTCTTTGGGACTGGAATGAAAACTGACCTTTTCCAGTCCTGTGGCCACTGCTGAGTTTTCCAAATTTGCTGACATATTGAGTGCAGCACTTTCACAGCATCATCTTTCAGGATTTGAAATAGCTCCACTGGAATTCCATCACCTCCACTGCTTTGTTTGTAATGATGCTTTCTAAGGCCCACTTGACTTCACATTCCAGGATGTCTGGCTCTAGGTGAGCGATCACACCATCGTGATTATCTGGGTCATGAAGATCTTTTTTGTACAGTTCTCCTGTGTATTCTTGGCCCTTTTTCTTAATATCTTCTGCTTCTGTTAGGTCCATACCATTTCTGTCCTTTATCGAGCCCATCTTTGCATGAAATATTCCCTTGGTATCTCTAATTTTCTTGAAGAGATCTCTAGTCTTTCCCATTCTGTTTTAGTATTTTATAGATGATAAATGCAGATTTTTTTATACAGTTCTCAGAAAACCTCTTGCTTTATTAAAAATGTAACCTTTTATCTAGTCACAAATGTTTTATTTAATCTATAAATAATTAGTCCAATAATAAATTGAGAGTTTACTGTCATAGCTGGCAATGTAAAAGACTATTAGAATGTATTTACACATTAGAGTTTAATTGATTCAATGTGATGTCCTTTTATGGGATGATAAATATGTAAAGAAAGCAGTAGCCTATGATTATGGCATTAATTCCTGCAAGAAGTTGATTATAATTAGATAGAATAATCACTGTAATACTCAGCTGGGGGTAACTGGAATGGCTGGGAAAATAAAATTCTCTAGGCTAATTTATAGTCATCAGGTTGGTACTGGTGGTGGGAATGTTATAAATGATGGGCTGCTGTGTGTGTGTTAGTGAGCATCAGCCAAGAAGGACTGTGTATACTATAAGAAATGGTAAAAGCTGTGCTGCCATGAAAAAGCTTTATGAAGCTGCAATAACTTTCTAATCCTAAATGGTTCAGAAGTAAATTAACAAAATCGTTAAAGGCAAAAGGATCCAGTTATGATCCCCTGTTCAACTGCCAATAATGAGGCAATTCTGTAACCATATACTTCAGTTCATGATTTTGTATTCCCAAGTAAAAGGAGACATTTTTACTAAAAGAAAAAAATTAAAGTTACCTATTACATGTTATTGGATTGATTAAGAGTAAAGAGTGAGGTGTATTGTAAGATGGAGTGCATTTAATTTTTAACTTATTAAGGTAATGGGAGACAGTATAAAATAGTTTGTTAACTCTCAGTTCAGTTCAGTTCAATAACTTCGTCGTGTCCAACTTTTTGCAACCCCATGAACTGCAGCATGTCAGGCTCCCCATCACCAACTCCCAGAGCGTGATCAAACTCATGTCCATCAACTCAGTGATGCCATCAAACCATTTCATCCTCTGTCATCCCTTTCTCCTCCTGCCTTCAGTCTTTCCCAGCATCAGGGTCTTTTCCAATGAGTCAGTTCTTCGCATCAGATGACCTAAGTATTGGAGCTCCAGCTTTAGCATCAGTCCTTCCAATGAATTTTCAGGGCTGATTTCCTTTAGGATTGACTGATTTGATCTCCTTGCAGTCCAAGGGACTCTCAAGAGTCTTCTCCAACACCACAGTTCAAAAGCATCAATTTTTTAGTGCTCAGCTTTCTTTATGGTCCAACTCTCATTCTTAACCCTAGTTCCCAATTAAAGTATTCATATCTGTCAGTATAAGTTTTGTTTTCTTCAGACTGCTTATACATATTTCTTTATAAAATTATTTCTATGTATTTTGGAGTTTTTGTGTAGAATCAGAATTGTTAGCTTCTAACTACTAACTAATAATATATATGAATACTATCATTTTTATCTTGTTTTCAGTTATATTACTAATTAATTCTGTTTTCCAGTGGATACTCTGGCCTTTTCTAAATGGACAGTAAAACATTATAATTAGCAGTATTAGTATTAACACTGTAGTTAAGTATCACTTGTGTTTAAAATGTCTTTTTACAAATGATTTATTTATAGCAGGATACAAACAAAATCCACACATTGCATTTGGTGGACATGTCTCCTGAGTCTTTAACAGTTTCTGTTCCTTAATTTTTCATTTATTTATGGAACATTTACATTTATTTATGGAATACATGGATCATTTACCCTAGAGAATTTCTTACAGTCTGTACTTGGCTGATTATATTCTCATGACATTATTTAATAGTTTCTTCATCTCCTGTCTTTCCCATAAACCAGTAATTTGGTCCAAAATCTTGACTGCATTCAGTTTTAAATCTTTCTGGCAAAAATACTTTGTTGGTGGTGCTGTATGCTTTCAACTGCATCACATTAGGAGCAATGCAATGTCTGGGTGTCCTACTATTATTAACATTAAAATGAACCAGTGGATTCAGATGATGTCAGACTAAGTCATTCACTAAAAAAGAATTACATCAACTTTTTACCAAATGCTTTTAAGCAGCCATTGATGATCGTTGCCAAGTCTGTTATTTTATTAAGAAATTTTAATATGGTGATTTTCAAATTCTAGTATTCTTCTGTATCTATTCATTACTCATTTTCTATTAAAAAATCTTTACCTCCTCAACTGTTTAATTATCCTGAAGGAAAGCTGAAATGCTTGACTCAATTTTTAGAGTAATGGGTGAGTGCCTAGTAGCCTCAAAAAGTGACAAATAAGGTTTTGGGTTTTTTAGTATATTCTTACCAATTTTATGTATAAATACACACACACACACACACACACACGTATATATATGCATGCATGCTAAGTTATTTCAGTTATGTCTGACTCTTTGCAACTTTATGGACCATAGCCCACCAGGCTCCTCTGTCTAGGGGATTCTCCAGGCAATAATACTGGAGTGGATGCCATGCCCTCCTCCAGGGAATCTTTCTAACTCAGGGGTTGAACCCCATATCTTTTATGTATCCTGTGTTGGCAGGCAGGATTTTTAACACTAGTGCCACTTGGGAAGCCCATTTGTGTGTGTCTATATATGTAATGTTCATATATATGTATGTTTATATGTCTATCTATATGTATAGATATGTATAGATATAATATGTCAATGTATGTCTCTCTATGTATCCCTCTCTCTCTCTCTCTCTCTCTCTGTGTGTCTATGTATATATATAGAGAGAGACACTGAGCCACCTGCCAACACAGGAGATGTGGGTTTGATCCTTGGATCAGGAAGATCCTCTGGAGAAGCAAATGGCAACCTGCTCTAGTATTCTTGCCTTGGAAATCCCATGGACAGAGGAGCCTGGTGGGCTACAGTCCATGGGGGTCACAAAAGTGTCAGATACAATTTAGCAACTAAACTACAATGTCTATTTTAACCCATCACAGTAACTTATTTTTATTTTGTTTAAAAAAAAACCTCTTTTTCCTATAATAGTGAGTGAGGTCTGGGTAGGTATGTGTGTGCCTGGTTTGCATTTTTTAGTTTGTATTTTTCTTATTTCATATATGTGTTCCTAAAAGATTTTATTGCTTTCATTTTTATATATAATAAAAATGTGATTTCTGATTTTGTGATTTCTGATATTGAGAATTTATTATCTTTTTATAACTTCATTATTAATTTTTCCAAATCTTCCTTATTTTGTCCATTTTATCTGTCATGGAGTAATTCTGATATATATTAAAATCTCTCACTACATGTGTGTTGCTGTCCATTTTTCCTTCTACATGAAATACTTTTTTCTACATAATTTAATGTTGTTATTATTTAATGTTATCCCTTTTCCTTCATAGGTATCAAATTGTGCGTATTTCATTGCTTTTTTTGTTTCAATGACTTTTCATGGAAACAAGGAATTTTCTTCTTTTTCCATCCTCTCCCTTTCTCAGTTTTTGATAATTTAGTCTGGGGTTGTAAATATTTACTGGTTTTTAATAGAGTAATATAAAATTACTTTAAAAATAAAAATTAATGTTATAAAATAGTCATTTGAATTTATATTTTTATCTTTAACTGATTTCATAGAAATCCACACCTAGCCTGAAAACCCTGAGGCTGGCAATAAAACCATGTTCAAGAGACTTTTAAATTGCCATGAAAAAGATGAGGAAAATGCTCTCTCCTTTTGTTAACAAGTAAACTGACATTCAATAAGGAATTTGAGGCTTCTTGATTTTTAAGATAGATTAAAAAAATAACTCAGAATAACATGCAATCATTTCAGTTTTTGTTTGTTTTTAAGACATTAATTCTAAATCTACATTGGGTCTTACTCTTTTGAGACTTGTTCTTATCATATATGAGGCTACTTTTCAAGTTTCAGGGTAATTCTTTTTCAGTTTCTTCAATGATTGTTGATCTCACACATTTTTAAACTTAATTTTATCATTAATAATTTAATTATGAAGATAACAAATCTCTAATTAAAAATAGAGGGTACTGAAGAATGTGATGTGAAAAGTATTACCTCAGCTGATTCTCATCCCAAATTTCACTCCCCAAAGCAGCCACTGATAACAGTTGCCTAATCATACCATTGAACCTTCAAAAGATAGCCTAATTCTCAAGTAGTTTAGTCTAAGAAAGAAATAGAATCTGGTTCTTTTACAAATAGCAAGAATTAATTTTCAATATTTTAAAATTTTAGTAATCCACAAAGCTAGAGGTTACTGAATAATATTTAACATGTTTGTTAATGCTGATGTGGCTAAGTAAAATTTTTTCTGCAATTTATTTTCCTTTATCTCTTCTGAGTAAGAGCATAAGCTACCCTTTTAAAAAAGATGTTTTTCAATATTTCTAATATATATAGAAAGTTTTACTTGCTATTACTATCCACATAAAATCACCGTAAAATTGTAGTAACTTAAGTTCTATTTTAAAAAATGAAAGTATAATTTAGCAGTGGCCTTTTGTATGTTTTTCACTTAATGCAGTCCTTTTAAGGCCATACATTCCAGTATCCAAGTTTTAAAGTAGTTTGTATACACCCAAGAGGCAAAGCCATGACTTTAATCATTTCCTCACCAGAACTTCAATTATGCCAAGCACTTTTTAATTATCCTGCAGCCCACAGTCTATTCTTAGTCAAAAGCCTGACTTGTACACAGGCAATATTCCTCTGTGGCAAGATTTAACTCACCACTTTGCAACCCCACCCATGAAAAAGCTCTGCGAATTAAAAGCTACTAAATTAAGTGTGTATTTTTAACAGCCTCAATTTTAAAGTCAATTTTGGCATGACAGTAGAAGATATTTTTTTGAAGTACAAAAATGCTATGTTGGCATTTCATGGTATTTTCAGAATGCAGCTTATTTTTCAGGTTGTCTATTTAGAAAGTTAGTTTCTTCTAACATTTTTTTTTCCTAAAGGGAATATATATGGTCAGTTTGTCCCATCATTTTTATTTTTGCATTATTTAAGAAAAAAGATTCTGAACACAAAAGAACAATTATAGAAAAGGGACTTCTGTGTGAGGACAGGGGTGTAGGATAACAGGAAAGATCTGGAGCCCCAGGGGGCTGCAGGGGAAGCCCAGAGCTGACATGTAGCTGGACTTAGCATTTCATGCACAGATCAAAGCCTGAAAAAAGTCCAAAATTAAGAGAAAAGTAAACTACATAGAATTATTGTGCTTTTTTCACTCCTTAGTAATGGAAAATCTATTTTTCCCAGTGAATGTAAGTAGAACACAAAGTCATTTCAGGACAAGCTTGTATAATGTTTATATAACATAATCATTTTAAAAATAGTTAATGAGGATCTGTTCCATGTAAGACCCTGTGCTGCTTTTGTCATAAAGTAGCTTCAATAATTTACTGCTTCTATATCCCCTAAAGTCAGGAACAAGAAAAGGGTGCCCACTTTCACCACTACTATTCAACATTGTTCTGGAAGTTTTGGCCATAGCAATCAGAGCAGAAAATGAAATAAAAGGAATCCAAATTGGAAAAGAAGAAGTAAAACTCTCACTGTTTGCAGACGGCATAATCCTCTACGTAGAAAACCCTAAAGACTCCACCAGAAAATTACTAGAGCTAATCAATGAATATAGTAAATTCAGGATATAGTAAATGCAGGATATAAAATCAACACACAGAAATCCCTTGCATTCCTATACACTAATAATGAGAAAATAGAGAAATTAAGGAAACAATTCCATTCACCATTGCAATGAAAAGAATAAAATACTTAGGAATATATCTACCTAAAGAAACAAAAGACCTATATATAGAAAACTATAAAACACTGGTGAAAGAAATCAAAGAGGACGCTAATAGATGGAGAAATATACCGTGTTCATGGATTGGAAGAATCAATATAGTGAAAATGAGGATACTACCCAAAGCAATCTATAGATTCATTGCAATCCCTATCAAGCTACCAACGGTATTTTTCACAGAGCTGGAACAAATAATTTCACAATTTGTACGGAAATACAAAAAAACCTTGAATAGCCAAAGCAATCTTGAGAAAGAAGAATGGAACTGGAGGAATCAAGCTGCCTGACTTCAGGCTCTACTACAAAGCCACAGTCATCAAGACAGTATGGTACTGGCACAAAGACAGAAATATAGGTCAGTGCAACCAAATAGAAAGCCCAGAGATAAATCCACGCACCCATGGGCAACTTATCTTTGACAAAGGAGGCAAGAATATACAATGGAGTAAAGACAATCTTTTTAACAAGTGGTGCTGGGAAAACTGGTCAACCACTTGTAAAAGAATGAAATTAGAACACTTTCTAACATCAGACACAAAAATAAACTAAAAATGGGTTAAAGATCTAAATGTAAGACCAGAAACTATACAACTCCTAGAGGAGAACATAGGCAAAACACTCTCCAACATAAATCACAGCAGGATCCTTAATGACCCACCACCCAGAATATTGGAAATAAAAGCAAAAATAAACAAATGGGACCTAATTAAACTTAAAAGCTTCTGCACAACACAGGAAACTATAAGCAAGGTGAAAAGACAGCCTTCGGAATGGGAGAAAATAATAGCAAATGAAGCAACGGACAAAGAACTAGTCTCAAAAATATACAAGCAACTTATGCAGCTCAATTCCAGAAAAGTAAACGACCCAATGAAAAAATGGGCCAAAGAACTAAACAGACATTTCTCCAAAGAAGACATACAGATGGCTAACAAACACATGAAAAGATACTCAACATCACTCATTATCAGAGAAATGCAAATCAAAACCACAATGAGGTACCATTTCACGCCAGTCAGAATGGCTGTGATCCAAAAGTCTACAAGCAATAAATGCTGGAGAGGGTGTGGAGAAAAGGGAACCCTCTTACACTGTTGGTGGGAATGCAAACTAGTACAGCCACTATGGAGAACAGTGTGGAGATTCCTTAAAAAACTGGAAATAGAACTGCCATACGACCCAGCAATCCCACTGCTAGGCATACCGAGGAAACCAAAATTGAAAGAGACACATGTACCCCAATGTTCATCGCAGCACTGTTTATAATAGCCAGGACATGGAAGCAACCTAGATGTCCATCAGCAGATGAATGGATAAGAAAGCTGTGGTACATATACACAATGGAGTATTACTCAGCCATTAAAAAGAATACATTTGAATCAGTTCTAATGAGGTGGATGAAACTGGAGCCTATTATACAGAGTGAAGAAAGCCAGAAAGAAAAGCACCAATACAGTATACTAACACATATATATGGAATTTAGAAAGATGGCAGTGATGACCCTGTATGCAGGACAGCAAAAGAGACACAGATGTATTGAGCAGTCTTTTGGACTCTGTGGAGAGGGCGAGGGTGGGATGATTTGGGAGAATGGCATTGAAACATGTATGATATCATATGTGAAACGAATCGCCAGTCCAGGTTTGATGCAGGATACAGGACACTTGGGGCTGGCGCATTGGGATTACCCAGAGGGATGGTACGGGGAGGGAGGTGGGAGGGGGGTTCAGGATGGGGAGCATGTGTACACCCGTGGTGGATTCATGTTGATGTATGGCAAAACCAATACAATATTGTAAAGTAATTAGCCTCCAATTAAAATAAATAAATTTATATTTTAAAAAAAGAAGTGCCCTTAAGCACTTCTCCATTATTTCTATATTAAAAAAAAATAATGATCTAAAGAAAGTGCAGGGTTCAAAATCTCTACTTGAGAAACATACCAGAAACTTGTGGACTCCATAAACACAGTCTTCCTTGTTTTTTCTTGCCTTCATCCACCATAAAGGCAGGAATATCTAAAAACTCAATTACCCAGCCTTCCTTTCAGCTAGAAGCTGCATGATGGGATTCTGGCCACTGTGGTATAAAGGGAAAGCTGTTGGTGCCACATGGTTTCTTTCTGCCAAAGGGCTCTGGAAATGCTACCATCGTCACTAAGGGCGACAGAACTGAAAGCCAGGAGGCTGGGTCCTTAGAGGTATCCTGGGCCACTACACTAGCTGTGGACTGCCTGCTCTGGGACTTCTTGTGATGTGACATGAAGGAAGCTCAGTTCAGTTCAGTCGCTCAGTCATGTCCGACTCTTGGCGACCCCATGAATTGCAGCATGCCAGGCCTCCCTGTCCATCACCAACTCCCGGAGTTCACTCAAACTCACGTCCGTCAAGTCAGTGATGCCATCCAGCCATCTCATCTTCTGCTGTCCCCTTCTCCTCCTGCCTCCAATCCCTCCCAGCATCAACGTCTTTTCCAATGAGTCAACTCTTCACATGAGGTGGCCAAAGTACTGGAGTTGCAGCTTTAGCATCATTCCTTCCAAAGAACACCCAGGGCTGATCTCCTTCAGAATGGACTGGTTGGATCTCCTTGCAGTCCAAGGGACTCTCAAGAGTCTTCTCCAACACCACAGTTCAAAAGCATCAATTCTTCGGCGCTCAGCTTTCTTCACAGTCCAATTTTCACATCCATACATGACTACTGTGAAAAGCATAGCCTTGACTAGATGGACCTTAGTCGGCAAAGTAATATCTCTGCTTTTGAATATGCTATCTAGGTTGGTCATAACTTTTCTTCCAAGGAGTAAGCATCTTTTAATTTCACGGCTGCAGTCACCGTCTGCAGTGATTTTGGAGCCCCAAAAGATAAAGTCTGACACTGTTTCCGTTGAAGCCCATCCTTGTTTAAATCACCATTGGTTGGGGTTCCTATTATTCTTAGCTATATGCATACTCTTGAAAGTGAAAGTGAATCCTCTCAGTCGTGTTCAACTCTTTGCGACCCTGTGGACTATAGCCCACCAGGCTCCTCCATCCATGGGATTTTCCAGGCAAGAATGCTGGAATGGGTTGCCATTTCCTTCTCCAGGGGATCTTCCTGACCCAGGGATCGAATCCAGGTCTTCCGCATTGCAGGCAGATGCTTTAACCTCTGAGCCACCAGGGTTAGCTGTATGCATTACTAAATGAGTCAAGAATAATTTGGCAATAAGCGTGACAATGGGCTTCCCCGGTGATGCTAGTGGTAAAGAATCTGCCTGCCAGTGCAGGCGAGATGAGATGTGTGCTTGATCCCTGAGTCAGGAAGATTTCCTGGAGCGGGGCATGGCAAACAACTCCCGTATTCTTGCCTGGAGAATCCCATGGACAGAGAAGTCTGGCAGACTACAGTCCGTAGAGTAGCAAACAGTTGGACACAACTGAAGTGACTTAGGATGTAAGCATGCAGTGGTATTCATATTCCTAATTGCGGAGGTCAGACTCCAAGATGGCCCACGGTGATCCCAGCCTTCCCTCACACCCTTGTGCAGTGCCCTGCCACACTCTGCCAGGGTCACTGCCACAATAAAAATGATAAATTTAGCAATAACTTTAAGATCATTTATATTTACTTTTTATAGAATGTCACACTTCTCTTCTTACATATGACATGTGTTCTGGTCAGTTACAATACATATCCTTTATTAAAATTGGAAAATAAAGAAAAAATAAGTTCTAAAAACTACTTACATAATACTATATGCCAGGCTGTCTTCTATATTCTTCAACTTCATGAACTCACCTTTTTTCTTCAAATAATTTTTTGAGATATTACATAACCCTCTTTGCATTTGGAAAAACTGATGAGGTAAAAATCCTGCCCAAGTCTACACACCCCAGCAGTAGTAGGGCTGAGATTTGAACCTATAGATAGGCTGGTTCTAGTTTTGTGATCCTCTCACCATGTAAATGGAGAAGGTGATGGCACCCCACTCCAGTACTCTTGCCTGGAAAATCCCATGGACGGAGGAGCCTGGTAGGCTGCAGTCCATGGGGTCGCTAATAGTCAGACACGACTGAGCGACTTCATTTTCACTTTTCACTTTTCACTTTCATGCATTGGAGCAGAAAATGGCGACCCACTCCAGTGTTCTTGCCTGGAGAATCCCAGGGATGGAGGAGCCTGGTGGGTTGCCGACTATGGAGTCACACAGAGTTGGACACGACTGAAGTGACTTAGCAGCAGCACCACCACATAAAAGTCACCTGCAATCCTGCTAGCCAGACGAAACTGGCCTCTTTTCTATAGATCTGCTTAAATAGGTGCAATGTGTTAGTTGCTTACTTCTTTAGTGTAACAGGTCAGTTCCTGCTGGCATTCTTAGTTCCTTAAGCATCTTTGCTCCTCCAGTTTTTCACACTTATGTCAATGCTGAATGTCATCTGTATTCTGCTGGTGATGCCGACTCTGTCAGTCACTGTTCACACAGGCAATGAGGGCCACTAGAGGGGATACAGCGCAGGAAAATGGTTGGAAAGATTGGAGGAGCAAAAAAGAGAGGTGTTAATTTTACCTAAAGAAGAGTTTGGCAGCCGCTAACATGCTGAGACAGGAGAAGCAGGATGGAAGATGCTGCTACCCAGACCCAGCCACAATCATGTGCCCTTGAGGCTGCAGGGAGCAGAGAGTTGTGCAGCATTAGAAATGAAGCTAAACAGACTCTATTACAATATGCCAGCAAATTTGGAAAACTTAGCAGTGGCCACAGGACTGGAAAAGGTCAGTTTTCATTCCAATCCCAAAGAAAAGCAATGCCAAAGACTGCTCAAACTACTGCACAATTGCACTCATCTCACATGCTAGCAAAGTAATGCTCAAAATTCTCCAAGCCAGGTTTCAACAGTATGTGAACCGTCAACTTCCAGATATTCAAGCTGTTTTTAGAAAAGGCAGAGGAACCAGAGATCAAATTGCCAACATCTGTTGGATCAAAAAAGCAAGAGAATTCCAGAAAAAATATCTGCTTTACTGACTATGCCAAAGCCTTTGACTGTGTTAATCACAACAAACTATGGAAAATTCTTAAAGAGATAGAAATACCAGACCACCTGACCTGCCTCTTGAGAAATCTGTGTGCAGGTCAGGAAGCGACAGTTAGAACTGGACATGGAACAGCAGACTGGTTCCAAATCAGGAAAGGAGTATGTCAAGGCTGTATATTGTCACCTTGCTTATTTAACTTATATGCAGAGTACATCATGAGAAATGCTGGGCTAGATGAAGCTCATGCTGGAATCAAGATTGCCGGGAGAAATATCAATAACCTCAGATATGCAGATGACACCACTCTTATGGCAGAAAGTGATGAAGAACTAAAGAGCCTCAAAAAGTTGGCTTAAAACTCAACATTCAGAAAACTAAGATCACAGCATCTGGTCCCATCACTTAATGGCAAATGGATGGGGAAACAGTGACAGACTTTATTTATTTGGGCTCCAAAATCACTGCAAATGGTGACTGCAGCCATGAAATTAAAAGACACTTACTCCTTGGGAGAAAAGTTATGACCAACCTAGACAACATATTAAAAAGCAGAGATTATTTTGCCACCTAGTCAAAGGTTCGCCTAGTCAAAACTATGGCTTTTCCAGTAGTCATATATGGATGTGAGAGTTGGACTATAAAGAAAGCTGAGCACCGAAGAATTGATGCTTTTGAACTGTGGTGTTGGAGAAGACTCTTGAGAGTCCCTTGGACTGCAAGGAGATCCAACCAGTCCATCCTGAAGGAAATCAGTCCTTCCAATGATATTCATTGGAAGTACTGATGCTGAAGCTGAAACTCCAATACTTTGGCCACCTGATGAGAAGAACTAATTCATTGGAAAAGACCGTGATACTGGGAAAGATTGAAGGCAGGAGAAGGCGACAACAGAGGATGAGATGGTTCAATGTCATCACTGACTCAATGGACATGAGTTTGAGTAAAATATGGGAGTTGGTGATCAACAAGGAGGCCTGGCGTGCTGCAGTCTGCGGGGTAGCAAATAGTCGTACACAACTGAGGGACTGAACTGAACTGAACTGAACTGAGACTCTATTACATCCTACCGTGGGAAGCATTTTATTATGCTTGTGCAAGCCATCAGGGTTATGTTTCAATCACAATGACTGATAGGCTAACTTCAAAACAATGGCATCAGGAACCTTTCTAGTCTTCCTTTGCTATGTGTTTAGGATAGGAACTTTCTAAATTGTCCCTTGACCTGGATGAAAATAAAATGTAGTTAAAAATCAAAAATGAAAAATAAAACATCCTGAAGATGTTACAGGAGTCTGGGAACCCTCCTTTTCAAACCATGTTGCTTGTCAGAGGCTAAGGCTTACCTGCTGCTGCTGCTGTTTGAGGGCGCTAGCTCCAGGAGAAGGGAAATCCTTCTTTCCACTCTGCCAGGGAGGATGGAAAGATGAATATGCAAACTTCTGCCTCCCTACAATGCCAAGAAGCATAGAAATGTGGAAATGCAACCATGGGGAATGGCCAACCAGCAGACCAGTCTTTAAAACATTTTTCTTCCCTTAACATGTTTTTTATGTTGTTAAATATTCTTCCCAATTAATGGCTGCATCGTGTTCTTTGTTAATTACCAATGCTCTAGTTGTTAAGTTTATTGCTGTCATTTTTAGTGTTAATTTTTCTTATTTTCTTTGAAATTTTAGTTTGAGAGTTTATCTTATGTGAGTGGTCCACCCTCCTCCCCTCCAAGCTTCCATTTTATCAATTTCTCAGTCACTTGCACCCTCTTTTCCCGCACATCTCTAGCCCCGGGCTTGGTCTCAGTTGTGGCTTGAGCTCGTGTCCCTCGGTGACTGGACATATCAGATACCTAGTCATTGAGCTGTCCTTGCCTCCACCTTTAGAAAGGATGCCTTGCTCTGTCACCCCACACAAGTCCAACTTTGTGCTGCCTGAAGCTTTGGCTCCTGCATATTGCCACAGATTCTCTCATCCTGCTTTTGCATATGATTATGGACTTTCTTTATATTAAAAACTATCATTGCTGTTTCCAGTAGCGGGAGGAATGTATAGCACAAATACATAGTGTCACAGCAATGGTACATCTGTCAGTACATTTTGCTGATTTACTTGGATTTTCTAGGTAATCATATTACACAAGAATAACAAGAACTGGAGTCACCATTTAATCAGTACTTACTACACTCTGCCATGCACTTTATCTACATGTCAGGACTTGGAAGTGGGCAAAAAGGATTACTGGTGTCTTTTAGTGGAGGGCTGGCCATTGGCCAGGTGACCCTCAGGACATTTTCTGATTCCAGGAATATGCACTTTCAGTTGACTTTCTTTTGACTAGATTATTTTACAACTCCAAAGCAGTAGCTGTTAAATGGTGAAAAAAATAGCAATGCAGTGTGTGTTCATAACAAGGTAAATGTATTTTGACTGGTAAATTATAAAGCTTAAGTCAAATGCTCATTTGAAAACAGGTCTTACCATCTTATTGGTTCCCTGAAAAATTGAAGAGTTGAATAAAATCTTTGATATATGTCCATTTTATACTTATATAAGTCATAATTTTATTGTTTTGAAAATTGTGCTTTAGCACATGTATCTTCTAATAGGCATAACCTGAGAAAAAGGTATTATTCACATTTAATAGATGAGAAAACTGAGACTCAGATCAAATGGCTTACCTGCTTAGTGTCAATTTAACTAGTAAGTGGCCAAACTGGAATTTAAGTACCACATTTGCTGTCTTCAAGATCTATGCTCTTATATATTATTGCCTGCCTTGGAAAAACTCCATTTGATGACAAATGATTTTAAAAAAATATATATTAACATCAATAAAACAACATCTAAGTGTTTGCCATGTGCCATGCATTGAATTACATGTTTATGTGGATGAACTAATTTAATCAAGATGGGAAAACTGAACCTATAGAGGTTCAATAATTTCCTCAAGATTTTCCATGCTATTTCAGTTTTTATCTCTTCTTTTTCCTAATGCAGTAGTACTCAGCATTAGTTTGATTGTCTAAAACTGTCCAGGGTTTAAATAGAGGAATTTGAAAAATAGAGCTCAGCTGAAGGTCAAATCATAATAGGAGTTTAGCATATTGAGAAACCATCCCAGCAGTAAGTAAATGACTTTTGCATAGACTCACTAAATCAGTAAGATCTGCCTGGTACTGCCAAACAGTAATGTTTATAAAAGTCAGTATTTGCTAAGGAAATGTTCTCTTTCTATGATTTAGAATATTTGGATGACCTAGTAATATTTTTTTAGTAAACTTCCTCATTCCTTTGCCCACAGAGGCAGACAAGGTGACTTAAAACTCATACACAGTCTTTCAGTCTTGCTTTCTTCTACACAGTGTCATGAAAACTAAAATACCTTTCTAATAATCTTTCCACTACTGATGACCCAATTCTAGCCAATAATATATATGTCATTGGATTAAACTTGGAAACTGCATTTAAAAGGAATAAACTAAGCTTCTCTGGTTCAGAAGGGAGAGGAACCATGAGGTGGGCTAGCAACCATCTCTTAAGCATTTGGAGAAAAGCCACCTGCCAAGAAAGGTGAAGCAGAAAGATAGGAGGTCTGACAGTGGGTTCTTGATGGAATCAGGGAGTTCATGTACCAGCCCTCTACAGCCTTACGTGAGAGATCTTACTACATAAAAAATTAGCCCCTTAACTATTCAATCACTTTCAGTTGGTTTTCATTGCTGTTGTTATTATTATTGCTTGCAGCAGAAAGAGGAAAAAAAATTAGCAATGGGAGGAAATATATATACAAATCATTTTACTTTTTTCAGTTTTATTGAGGTATACCTGACAAAACTATAAGATATTTAAAATGTTCATCGCAATGATTTAATATGTTTATACACTGTGAAAGGATTCCTCCCTAGTTAATTCTTCCTGTCCATCACCTCACATATATATCTCCTTTTTTCTGGTAAGAACATTTAAGTTCTACTCTTAGCAAATTTCAATTATACCATACAGTGTTAACAACTATAATCACCGTGCTACACGTTAGGTCCTGAGCCCTTATCATCATCTAGCTGAAAATTTTTTTATATAATTGTTTTACATCTACAATTTTAGCCTTTTCATAGGAGGAGAGATTTACTTCTCAAAAGTGAGTAAATTGTATATAAAACTCATTTTGATTGATGCAAGTAACTCATCCTTTTCTATATGGATTGTCCTTATCGTCTTGATTATTAATGGAGAGAAACACAACCATTGTCATTTTCTCAAAAGGAGATGGGTAAGTTGTGGGCAGCTGGTTTTGAATGAACATGTCATTTCATCATACAAGCTTTATTGAATATGCTCATTAAGGTCTTGCACCAGTGGAATTTTATATCTGTCAGAATCCATGATCCCATTCAGTCTACATGAAGTATAGGTTGACAGTATTAATGCTGCCAGAGGAGAGTCTTCAGAGGACTGCATTTCACCCTCTACAGAAATGTTTCCCTTGATACTGGAGCTATGACATTCCTTTGGCATCATCTCGTGGTATGAGGTTTGCCTATAGTAAGCCATTTGTTATAAAGTTCCTTAATAAAGAGATCAACTATCATGTATTATTTTTAATTTTTGAGTATATATTACTGGCATTTTAAGAGTTGAGCTACACTCGTTGTTTAGTCATTTGGTCATGTCTGACTTTTTGTGACCCCGTCATCTGTAGCCCACCAGGCTCCTCTGTCCACAGGGGTTTCCAGGTGGGGTGGGTTGCCATTTTTTCGCCAGGAGATATTCCCGACCTAGGGATTAAACCCATGTCTGCTGCTTGGCAGGCGGATTCTTTACCACTGAGCCACCTGGGAAGCCATTTAGGTATTAGTAGGTCTCAGGAAGACGAGTACAAAGCATTATATTGTACTGAACACCTCTTGATCAGCAGAGAAGGAACTAGGAGCAGTAACCCACATAAAGAACCTGACTTGGGAGTGGCAAGCAAGCCTAGGATGAGGGCCAGGAGGAGTAAGAGTCTCAGCCCTAATTGCATATGAGTATTCACTAGGTGAGTGGGACACAGTGTTTGAGAAACGTGCTTCACAGAACAGAAGAAAGAGAAGACCTCCCCAGCTTTCTTCCACTCCACCGATGAGCTCACGTGTGTCCTGCTTCCCCTTCCTTGCATCACTCCCATCATACTGGAATCACTCTGCCTTCCCCTGCCTGAACCTAGTCCCGCCACCACGCCCTGAACCCTAGCCCTTTGGTGCGTGCTCTGACCTTGCTCAGTACATCATCCCTGCTCTTTCCTCTGTCCTCACTTCATTCCCTATAGCATTTATATGTATCTAAGGTTTGTCAGTCCCACACCTTGCTTCTCATCAGCATCCTCTCTCCCCTTCTAAAGCTAGGGTTCTTTATGCACTTTCGAAAGTCTGTCTCCACTTCTGTACCTCCCACCCTCTCCTTGCTAAGCCTGCCTTCTGCCACCAGGGCTCCACTGCAACTGTTCCAGCCACTCTAGCTTCACCAGCCATCTCGTCATGCACTTGCCAGCTGATGTGATCCAGCCCTTGTTGCCTCTCAGCCTCATCTCCTGTACTCTGCCCCCTTACTCCTGCTCATCCAGCCCCACCAACCTCCTTTTCATAGTCCAACCTGCACAAATCCTTGCCCATTTCCAGGCTGGGTACTTGTTCTTCTCACAGTCCCAGATTCTCTCCCCATTCTCTCAGACAGCTGATTCATTCTCATCTCTTGGGTCTTGGCTCAGATATTCACTCTCAGAGAGGCCTTTCCTGAACCATACATGGTGTGTGACCTTGGTATCATCACTCAGTGAGCTGGGTTCATAGGAGCTCTGCTAAGAGGAGGGAATGATGGGTGGAGCTGCTCATCATACTGCTCACATATATTCCCTCATCAACTGAAGAGGGAAACCTTGGGCTGAGCCTACAAGTGGGGAGTAAAGGCCTTAGGTTTGCTCTTAAACTCTAGATCAATTCATCATTTATCAGACACCCAAAGTGCCCAACTGAGTTAGGTGTTAGGTTAAAAATATAAACAATGTATATATCAAATATATGTATGTATAAATAAGCATAGTAATTTACTAAGCAGAGGTATACACAAGTTGGCAGTGGGGGACAATCAGTTGTCTGGGGGTGCTGGGAAATTCAAAGAAGAGTAAAAATATGAAATAGGCCTAAGACTTATCACATAAAACAGGGAAAGCAATCCCAAGTTGCAGAAATAGCACATGCAAAAGTACAGGGAGATTTCTCATGAATATTCAATATGGTGGATAGAGGTGACGTGAAGACTCACCTCCACCGTTCCTCTCCCTGACAAAACGGAAATACTTAGCATCCCTGTGACTGTTACAAAGTTGGCACAAACTTTTGAGGAGAAAATTTTATATGGATTTTGAACTAACTTTATTTTGGAGTAAATAATTTATGGCTTGCTGTGATAGATGGCTACTAGGATAACTTAACACTTCTGAATATTAAATTTCAACTCATATAACAGTTCCAGTCTTGGAAGAGAGAAAGATTAGAGGTGAATGGGTAAATTGACTGGACTGGAAAATGGACAGGTGGGAGATAGGAGGTAGATGCCAAGGAATCCGGTATTCAAAGTTTTGGTTGGATGATGTATCCAGGTGCAGGGGTGACCTGGGAAAGCCATCCTCATGTCTCTATATGAAATTTTGATTTTATTATAATAACAGTAATTACTGAAAATGTACTATGAATTAGATATTATTCCCTGTTTTTTTTTCTTTTTCTATATTATCTTTATCCTGGAATTGATACTTTTGAACTGTGGTGTTGGAGAAGACTCTTGAGAGTCCCTTGGACTGCAAGGAGATCAAACCAGTCAATCCTAAAGGAAATCAGCTCTGAATATTCATTGGAAGGACTGATGCTGAAGCTCTAATACTCTGGCCACCTGATGTGAAGTACTGACTCATTGAAAAGACCCTGATGCTGGGAAAGATTGAAGGCAGGGGGAGAAGGGGACAACAGAGGGTGAGATGGTTGGATGGCATCATCGACTCAATGGACATGGGTTTGAACAAGCTCCAGGAGTTGGTGATTGGCAGAGAAGCCTGGCATGCTGCAGTTCATGGGGGTGCAAAGAGTCGGACTTGACTGCATGACTGAACTGAACTTACCCTGCAAGGAAAGTATGAGAAACCTGAGATTTGGAGAAGTTAATTTACTTACTCAAGATAATACAGCGAGTAAATCTATGTTGTCAAGATCTACAGCAAGTAGATTTTTTTTCATGCTTTCCTACTATATAAGGGGGACAACTCCTACTTCTTTCTTAGCAGACTCAGTTTACTTCGAGTCCCACTTTCAAAGCTAATCACAGCTCTGCTTCAACAATCCTCTCCAACTCTTGTAATACAAAGGACACTGAAGAATTACACAGCTATTCTATTTTAATAATGCTTCTGCCTTAGTATAACTGGTTTTTCTTCTAGCATAGATTGAACTTCTGCAAATATGAAGTGCTTTCTTTGCACCTGAACACTGTCCACCACCACAGTCGATTTATTCCTGGAGTCTATTTCATGCCGCTCCAGAGAGAATTTACTACTGTATCTATCGTGGTTTCTGTTGTTCTCAACTGAACACTCCTAGTTGGGCTAAGGGAATGGAATTATTGCCAGCTATTAGATGATTTATAAAATTATTGGAAGGGCTATAAGAAGAGGCTCTAGGCTGAGAAACCTAGGATCTAGGTTTCTAGAAACAACTCCCAATATCCAAAATCACATAGCTTCTGCATGGCCAGAAACTTCACAATTTCTTCTTAACATTTACAGAAGACTACTGACAGGAGAACCTTAATGTCTTTGCCCATCCACAGGCACAGAATGAAAGCCCCCCACCCTTTCTCTCCACTCAGGACCAGCTTCATGAGCAAGCAACCCATGCAGCCAGTTAAGGTTCAACACTTAGAAGGGCATCACTTTAGAAGTTTAATGCTCTGAGGTTGCCATCTTGAAATTCTTGATTTAAAATTTATATTTTGAGAAGTCCTTTCAGTTCAGTACAGTTCAGTCGCTCAGTCGTGTCCGACTCTTTGCGACCCCATGAATCGCAGCACGCCAGGCCTCCCTGTCCATCACAAACTCCTGGAGTTCACTCAGACTCACGTCCATTGAGTCCATGATGCCATCCAGCCATCTCATCCTCGGTCGTCCCCTTCTCCTCGTGCCCCCAATCCCTCCCAGCATCAGAGTCTTTTCCAATGAGTCAACTCTTTGCATGAAGTGGCCAAAGTACTGGAGCTTCAGCTTTAGCATCATTCCTTCCAGAGAAATCCCAGGGTTGATCTCCTTCAGAATGGACTGGTTGGATCTCCTTGCAGTCCAAGGGACTCTCAATAGTCTTCTCCAACACCACAGTTCAAGAGCATCAATTCTTCAGCACTCAGCCTTCTTCACAGTCCAACTCTCACATCCATACATGACCACAGGAAAAACCATAGCCTTGACTAGATGGACCTTAGTTGGCAAAGTAATGTCTCTGCTTTTGAATATACTATCTTGGTTGGTCATTACTTTTCTTCCAAGGAGTAAATGTCTTTTAATTTCATGGCTGCAGTCACCATCTGCAGATAGTGGATTATGCGCCGGGAGCTTGGATCTTCCTCCTGCTGCCTGCCTGGGACAAGTTCTCTGCCAGCTCATCCCCTACACTCTAGGGCCCTAGGCCTCCCTTTCCCTGCTACTGCCCAGTGACCACCGCCTTCCAGCCCTAGATGGAGACCTGGCCCCAGGTGCCAGGAACATTGGGATCGATTCCCGTCAGGTGTATGCGTTGCTTCACTTGGTGCTGGGCAGCTCAGCACCGTCTGCCTCCCTGCCTGGCAGGTAGCTGTGCACACAGTTAGTGGCAGGGATGAGCCTCTTAACTGCCTTTATCTGGGTGTCTGGAGCCTCTGGCCATGGAGGTGGCAGGACTTTCAAGGGTCACTCATCCTCCGTGGGTTAGAGTGCCAGCCGATAGAAAAGGGATCTCTGAATTGACTTCTGGAAGCTTCTGTTGGTCCAACAACCTTGGGAAAAGAAACCGAGCAGGCAGTGAGTGCGTAGTCATGGACAGGGACACTGGGACGGTGTGTATCTTAGGGTCCTCGATTTCTGGGATTGCACATTAAATAGCAAACAGAGGGGTTTAAAAAAACAAACACAAAACCACCTTGACAAGTTGTGCAAAAGACCACAAAAGGAAGATAAAAGTCCTCTCCCCGCCACCTTTTTTTCCTACAGGGGCCTCGTGTTTTCATTTTATATTGGGCCCCACAAATTCTGCACTAGCCCAGTCTCCAATTAATTTAGCCTTAATCCAGGGGTTTGATAAGTGCACCTTATTAGTGGAATCCTAATTACATCCTAAACTCTGTTTATAAGGAAGTCTGGAAAGCTCAGTTTCTGGTTTTCTAACCTGAGTAGTAAGTGAAAGCTCTGGAGTACAGGAAGGAGATTGGAATCCCTGTTGAGTAAGACAGCCTGTGCTGTCTGGCACTGTCGCTGCATCAGCAGTCTGGCAGCAGTGCTACCTCCTTGGCACACTAGACTCCATGGCACAGGGGCAGAATCTGGTTCATTCACTCCTTTAAACCCAGTTCAAAATATAGGGCCGGTCACATAGTATGATCCCAGGATTTATAGAATTGAATTTCTAATCATCGATTTTTGTATGTTCTAGTTATTAACCTATACATCTAATGGTATATTCTTTCTTGCTGTAGTTCATATTAACTTGAGATCTTCATTACTGGTGACAAATTCATATTCAAATGCAGTAGGTTAGTAAAAATAAAAATAAGCATATGGATTATACTTAGTGATTTATTTTCATGTACTGAGCATAGCTAATTACAAACATAATACTGTATGTCTACTCTGCTTTGTGAATTAAATTACCATGCCACTATGAAAACATTAATAATGTTTACCCAGCCATAGAAATCACCAATATGAAGTTACATTCCCTCTGTTCTTCACTTTTTGAAATTCACAAACTGGAATTACTTTCAAAAAGAAAGTGTCTGGCCGAAGAGTATTAAAAGAGTGGGTAAATTACAAAATATTCTATGGAAAAATTAGTTTGATTTAAAACAGGAATACCCTGCACAGAATCAAAACTTTTCATCTACTTCTCACCATCTCCAAAATGGAAAGTATTACCACCAAAAGGTTTTAATTAAAAAGGCTTTTAGCATGTGTGTGTATAAAAATGTCTCTTAATTACAAAGATTAAAGTTAAAGCTAATACCTGAGATTTAATTTTCAGTCTAAAGGTGTATAATCGATGACAGTGAGGACAGTTGGAAATATGCAGGATAATCAGACCATCCAAAGCAATTAGGGAAGCAAGCTACACTTCCCAGAACTTATCTGTCTATCCAGGAAGTGTGGGACAGAGGGCTTATTCCAAAATTTAGTTAAATATCATAGGTTAAAACAGTTCTTTGGGATCTCCATCCTTAAATGTTCTTTTCAGGAGCTGCATCATAAAAATCTGGCCTGACAGTCTGACAGGTCATGAATTATTAATAGATTAAGTTATAACTCAGAGCAAATGAGTTACTTAAGGAGAGTCAGTGAGGCAATTGTGTGAGTAACCGACTGTGTGATTGCCTGAAGCACAATCTGGCCTTTGAGCCAAATCAGGGAATAAATGGAATTCTGGTTCACTCAGGAGAGGTGGACCAGAGAGTGTTGACTTTTATTATCCAGGTAATCTTGTTCTTCACATCAATTTGAAGGCAGGATTTATCCTAATCCATTGTGCCTCTAAATTAAACAGTTACCCTGACAAAGTGGTACTATGGTACAACTATAAATTATAGCAACAATAAGAGTTATGAAGCCAGATAATCCAGGGTAATCTACCCATCTCAAAATCCTTAATTATATTTGCAAAGTCTGTCTTGGCCATGTAAAGGCAATATTCATAGGTTCTAGGGATAAGGGCATGCTGACTTTGGGGGGAAGGGATGTTATTCAGCCTAACATACCCCTTGTCTGAAAATTTGCTAAAACTGAAATCTATTTACTACTAACTCTAAACAGACTATCAAAGGATGGAGATTCCAAAGGCTACTTTCGTTATGACTAGTAACTATAAACCTAGGTTTCTAAAGAAGTTTATTTTAAAAGAGAGCTGTTTGGGGGAACATCTGACAACATAATTCCTGTTTTTAGACTAATAGATATAGTCTTCAAAAATCCCAAGGTTCAGATTTGAATTAAATTTTATCATATTCATTTTGTACGTTATTGACTTTCTAAGTTATCATGTGCTTCTGCATTCTTTTGAATTAATTTATTTTTGGTTGCACTAGGTCTTCATTGCTGTGAGCCAGCTTTCTCTGGTTGCAGTGAGTCGGGGCTACTCTCTAGTTTCAGTGCTTCTCGTTGCTGTGGCTTCTCTTGTTGTGGAGCACAAGCTCTAGGGTGCACAGGCTTCAGTAATCACATGCTTGTGCTCAGCAGTTGTGGTGCACAGGCTTAGTTGCCACCTGGCAGGTAGGATCCTAGTTCCCAGACCAGGGATTAAACACTTATCCTCTGCATTGCAAGGTGAATTCTCAACCACTGGACCACCAACGAAGCCCCTTCTGCATATTTTTGATCAGCCATATGCAAGCTGTAAGACCTTGGACCTGGAATGATTCATTATTCATTTTTTATCACCCTAGGGCTGATAGGTTACACTTTGAACTAGATTTTGGGTGAATTAATGCATTTTTAAAATGAATTTGCACTTGGCATATCATTTAGCATATCATGACTTGGAGCATAGCTATTGAATTTTTGTTGCTTAAGTTTGAATGAAATGACAAGTACCCTGTTTCAGAACTCTAAATACAGGGCTATCCCATCTTTACTGTGTATTTCACTAAACCATTTTGTTTGTCTTTTTTTGTTAAATATTTTGGTGAATTAGAAAATGTAGCCTTTAATAACCTCTCTTCAACTGGAACTGTTTTCTACCGTCGTTTTCAGTGTTAGTTATAATGTTTATGGCTGTACTTGGGACTCATAGCTCTAGTTCTTTTAGTTCTAAAGTGCCTGTGATATGCTTAGCCCTTCTATTGAGTACAGACACGATACCAAACACAATGCCAAGGGACAAGTGAATATAAAGAAGTCTAGGACTTGTTCTGCCTTTCCTCTGTACTGAGACCTAGACTTATTTGATCTTAATCTCCAGCATTTGGTCAACTCTCTGGCACAGAGTTCAGAATTCCTGTCTGTGTTCTATTTTGTTTAAAAGAATTATTGAGACATAGTTGACCTTATATTAGTTTGTGTGCCTGTAAACATAATGAATGGATATGTACATATTGCTAAATGATCACTGTAGGGTAAGGGAGTTAGAGAAGGTGAGGTTCAGAAAAAGAATGAGACTGGCACTTTACAGGAACAGATCACCTTTAATGAGGCAAGAAGAGGCAGCAGTCGGATTAGTGAGCTGCTGCACTAACCCAAGAAAAAAGTATATAGTGGCATATATGTGGAAAGCTACTGTCTTAAGGGGGCCTGTTCTTCTCTAAGGTTGTTTGGAGTAGTTATCTCTTAAAGGGCTGGGGCAAGGAATTCTGGCGATCCAGAGGCCGGACTGGCTGGGAGCTGGGCATAATCAATCTTAATGTCCATTTTTTTTCTTCCAGTGATAGAGTTCTTTGTTTTGCATAGAATGGTGGGGAGGACCTGGAGGGGAGTTTTAACTCCAGGCTATTTTGAGCCGTGTAACTTTGCTTCAATCACCATAATAAGTCTAGTTAGCATCAGTCACCATGCTGCTGCTGCTGCTGCTAAGTCACTTGAGTCCGACTGTGCAGCCCCATAGACGGCAGCCCACCAGGCTCCCCCGTCCCTGGGATTCTCCAGGCAAGAACACTGGAGTGGGTTGCAATTTCCTTCTGCAATGCAGGCAAGTGAAAAGTGAAAGTGAAGTCGCTCAGTCGTGGCCGACTCTTAGCGACCCCATGGACTGCAGCCTACCAGGCTCCTCCATCCATGGTATTTTCCAGGCAAGAGTACTGGAGTGGGTTGCCATACATAGTTATAAAAGATTTTTTTCTTGTCATGAGATCTTTTAAGATCTATTCCTTTAGCAACTTTCAAATATGCAATATAGTATTATTAAAAATAGCCACCACACTGTATATTACATCCCCATAATTTGCTTATAAGTAAGAGTTTACACCTTTTGATTCCCTTCACCCATTTTGTCACTCCTCTGTAAATATCTGTTTAATGAAAATTTTTTCCTTAAGAAGTAGTTGTTGAATGAGCTACTTATAACTGAGATGACTGAGATAGAATGCTTCTATCTTCAGATCACTTCTAAGGGGTATGATGGAGGTATGAACAGGGTGTAAAGAGACCCACCACTTCATCAAAGAGAGTCAGAGAAGGCTTTGTAGAAAAGCAGTCATGTGAGTGAGGTCTGGGAGAAAATAAGTTTGCAGAATAACCACTTCTGTTAATTTACTTGTTTCTTTTCACTGCTTAGTGTTGATGGGGGTAGTCTTCATTTTGTCTCTGTAATAGCCTTTGGAGGAATGTTGGGTTTGTCTCTGTCCCAGCTCCACTGGAAGGAGCAGGAATGGAGTGACTTCTTGGAAAGTTACAGGGAGCAGAGCCAGATGCAGCTCGGCCCTCCCAGGGAGGAAGGAGACCACAGAGATGAGAAGAAACGGGGCTAAATGTATGAAGAAACAAAGGAGAAACCTAGAAGCAACTTCTTAGTTAAGAATATGTTTATAAAATGTCACTGTATTTGAGAATGTATTCTTTGTGGATGCATGGTCCATGAATATATACTTTTTCTTTTCACATCTTGTGGTGGCACAGACTGTAAAGAATCTGCCTGCAATGTGGGAGACAGGGTTCAGTCCCTGAGTTGGGAAGATCCCTTAGAAAAGGAAATGGCAACCCACCTCAGTATTCTTGCTGGGAGAATCCCATGGATTCTGGAGCCTGGAAGGCTATAGGCCACAGGGTCGCAAAGAGTTGGACAAGACTGAGAAACTAACCCTTCCACTTTGTCTCTCTCTGGGAAGCAGTATATACTGACCCTCATCTTCATCTTGCTCCTAGTAAAAGTCCCCTTTCTCTGTTCCTGCTTTTTCCAAGTGCAGCAGCAGGAATCTGGTTAGAGACAAATTAAACATTCCTTAAAATGCTGTTATGAAAACAAAATGAAACTGGTGAACTAAAAGTTTACATAATTTTTAAAAAGCTCTTAAAGCTATCCCATCCAACATGAATTGTTGTAAACTTTATAAATAGTTCAAAGGAACAAGAAAATTTGGCAAATTGACCTCATGAAAAGTCTTGGCTTTCTGCAGCTGAATTTTGGCAAATTGACCTAGAGCCAGTGTTGAAGAATTAACACACATTTACCTAGCAAAAATGAGAAATGGCATTCTGGGTACAGAGACAAGAGCAGAAGAAATGTTTGGCAGGCACAGGTATGTTTGTTTATTCACTAAATATTTTAGAGCACAAAACCTGCCCTTGTGAACATTTGTACCCTCATGAAGCTTATGTTGTCTCTTTTGTATAAATGTCTGCCACATTATTGATTTTAACTCTCTCTCTCTCCAGAGAGAAGCTTTTTAGATATTGGATAGTAATTGTAGCAGGAAAACAGTATAGATAGAAGGTAGAATGATTGTAATTGAAGTGATACAAACTATGCTTTTGTCTGAAGAAAAAAGATCCCAGAAATTGAACAAATTTGCAATAGAAAGATAAAAAGCAGAAATGGAATATGAAAGCAACGAGGCAAACAAAAAATAATGAGTAATGTTAAGAGGCAATTTTTATAAAAGTCCACTAAAATAGGTAAGTGTTCAGCGAGTTCTGACCAAGAAAAGGAAAGAAAGAAAACACAAATGCCGAGGGAGGCTCAAGAGGGAGGAAATAGATATATAATTATGACTGATTCACAGTGTTGAATGGCAGAAACTAATACAGTATTTTAAAGCAATTTTACTCCAGTTAAAAATTTTTAAAAAGATGACTAAGGTATTCCCATGAGGTATTATTAAACAAGAAAGTCAAGTCAGAGAAATGTATATGATTTCTTTTTTTTTTTTAAGGATAGATTTAAAAGGCTAAATCTCCCTTTTAAACCTGCCATCATCACCATCATTATCATCATTATCACCATCCCCTCATCAGTCTGTGCCTGTCTGTATATGTGCATGTGATTGATGAGCAGAGAGAAAGGTTGTTAACACTGATGACCAGGGCTAAGACTGGGTAACAGTGAACAGAGCTGGAATAAGAAGGCAACCGCCTCTCTTTAAAGAGGTAGCAATAAAAATAGCCTGTGTGATAAGACCTCATGAAACTTATATATTTATAAGATCATTAATATGTAATTGATGGATATCTCAGGGGAGAATTTCAGGTGATTTTTATTTTCCTGTATCTTTATATATCGTTTAACATTTGACAATAAACATTTTTACTGAAATAAATGGGGGAGAGACCAATGAGCTTTTACATTGTACAAAAAATAAAAAGCTTCCTGAATGATTCTGTTGATTAGCCAAGCTTCATCATTAGGATTCGACTTAGGAAGCTCAAAAAAAAAAAAAAAAAAAAAAAAAGGAATTTCAATCACCAGAAAGCAGAGTGTTAAGAAAGCACTTCTGAAAAAGGGATCCTTGCTGGGACCCCAGAAACCACTCATCCTGGATCATTTCCTGCTTGTAGCATGCTAAGACTGCTCTGAGGGAAAATGATGATCAGATAGGATGCGAGGTATCTGGGGAATATGTGGGTTGACTCCTGGCAAACGTTAGTGTGTGGTTCAGCTGCTGGCTTCTGATATCTGAATGTTCTGGTTTGGGTACAGGGCAGCTAGTGGAGAGGTGGGTGGCAGGAAAGCAGTGATGCCCAGGAGTGGGGCAAAGGCCTTGTTGCCAAGCAGACTGGAGTTTGAATCTGGGCCCTGCCACTCATTAGACACATGACCTTGGACTCATTACTCCACCTACCTGGGCCTGAGTTTTCTTGTTAGGAAAGTGAGGGTAATCAGGCCTCCATGGCAGGCTTGTTGTGAGGAAGGGAGACTATGTTGATACTGAAGGTGGCCCAGCCAGTGCAGTATATGTATAAGCTTGTAGGAAAGCTCAAGGCCATGGTCCTGGGAGAGCCCATTGCTCAGCTTAGTGGGTAATATAGGGAGAGGAGCATCAACAAGGTTTGAAGAAATGCAGGCCCTGGGAAAGGAGAGAGGCTCAGGCAAGCCTAGCTAAGGCTTCTGCCCCTCTTGCCTTCCAGATTCAGTTTCCTATACTTTCTCTCCTGCATCACTTTAGTAAATTATTATGGACTGGAATTAGGTGACTGAGATGGACTGAAATTTTTTTAACTTTTAGATTTTTTATTTAAAAAATTTGGGGGCAGCAATAAAAACAAAAATACAACTGCAAATATTACAAGTGATGAAGGATATATAATCATCAATCATGACTGACCGTGGTCTCATGGACTGTAGCCTGCTAGGCTCCACTGCCCATAGGATTTCCCAGGTAAGAATACTGGAGTGTGATACCATTTTCTACTCCAGGGATCTTCCTGACCTAGGGATCGAACCTCTCTTGTGTCTCCTGTGTTGGCAGGCAGGTTCTTTACCACTAGTGCCACTGGGGAAGCCCCTAGATAGAGATTAAAAATGTAGTGAAATTGACCACATACAACTTTGCCATTAAAAATAAATCTAGATAGAATGGATTGTTTAAGCTAACCGATGTTTTAGCACTCTAAGTCAAATTTAAAGTGTCTTCTTAGTTTAAAACTTGTTTCTCTTTACTCATTATCAGTTGTTGGTAAAGTGGTAACAAATAAGTTTCTACTTGTGAGTCAACACAGTCTAGTGGCCATAACCCATCCATCAGAATAGGCTCCTGGGGAGAGGAAGAATGTATTGTCCAGTGCTAATTCAGTCATTTCTCTTATTAACATTGTTTGCTACAGGTGAAAAGGAATTCTGTGTTAGTTAGAATCAAAAGACATACTTCCAAATGATGTAAGAAAAATAGTGAATTAGAATAGCTAACCTTTGACCAGAAGTTTTGATTAATGATATAATTTTTAAAAAATGTATTACCTGAATCATATATTAATTCATGTTGATGTTTGACAGGAACCAATGCAATACTGTAAAGTAATTATCCTTCAATTAAAAATAAATAAACTTAAAAAAAATAAAAAGCATACATTACCTGTATAGCATTAAAGCTGTAAGTTCAGTTCAGTTCAGTCACTCAGTCGTATCTGACTTTTTGTGACCCCATGGACTGCAGCATGCCAGGCCTCCCTGTCCATCACCAACTCCCAGAACTTACTCAAATTCAAGTCCATTGAGTTGGTGATGCCATCCAACCATCTCATCCTCTGTTGTCCCCTTCTCCTCCCACCTTCAATCTTCCCCAGCATTAGGGTCTTTTCCAATGAGTCAGTTCTTCACTTCAGGTGGCCAAAGTATTGGAGTTTCAGCTTCAGCATCAGTCCTTCCAGTGAATATTTGGGATGATTTCCTTAAAGATGGACTGGTTGGATCTCCTTGCAGTCCAAAGGACTGTCAAGAGTCTTCTCCAACACCACAGTTCAAAACCATCAATTCTTTGGCACTCAGCTTTCTTTATAGTCCAATTCTCACATCCATACATGACTACTGGAAAAACCATAGCTTTGACTGGACAGACCTTTATTGGCAAAGTAATGTCTCTGCTTTTTAATATGCTGTCTAGGTTGGTTCTAGCTTTTCTTCCAAGGAGAAAACATCTTAATTTCATGGCTGCAGTCACCACCTGCAGTGAGTGATTTTGGATCCCCCCAAAATAAAGTCTCTCACTGTTTCCATTGTTTCCCCATCTATTTCCCATGAAGTGATGGGACTGGATGCCATGATCTTAGTTTTCTGAATATTGAGTTTCAAGCCAACTTTTTCACGCTCCTCTTTCACTTTCATCAAGAGTCTCTTTAGTTCTTCTTCGCTTTCTGCCATAAGGTTGGTGTCATCTGCATATCTAAGGTTATTGATATTTCTCCCAGAAATCTTGTTTCCAGCTTGTGCTTCATCCAGTCTGGCATTTCGCATGATGTACTCTGTTACTGCTGCTGCTGCTAAGTCGCTGCTTCTGTTGTGTCTGACTCCATGCGACCCCATAGATGGAAGCCCACCAGGCTCCTCTGTCCCTGGGATTCTCCAGGCAAGAATATAGGAGTGGGTTGCCATTTCCTTCTCCAATGCATGCATGAATGCTAAGTCGCCTCAGTCGTATCCAACTCTGCGACCCTATGGACAGCAGCCCACCAGGCTCCTCTGTCCACAGGATTCTCCAGGCAAGAATACTGGAGTGCGCTGCCATTTCCTTCTCCAATGTACTCTACATATTAGTTAAATAAGCAGGGTGACAATATACAGCCTTGACATACTCCTTTCCCAATTTGGAAGCAGTCTGGTGTTCCATGTCCAGTTCTAACTGTTGCTTCCTGACCTGCATACAGATTTCTCAAGAGGCAGGTCAGATAGTCTGGTATTCCCATCTCTTTAAGAATTTTCCATAGTTTGTTGTGATCCACACAGTTAAAGGCTTTAGTGTAGTCAATAAAGCAAGAGATGCTCTTCTGGAACTCTTGCTTCTTCAATGATCCAATGGATGTTGACAATATGTTCTCTGGTTCCTCTGTCTTTTCTAAATCCAGCTTGAACATCTGGAATTTCACTGTTTATGTGCTGTTGAAGCCTAGCTTTGAGAATTATGAGCATTACTTTACTAGTGTGCAATGTACAGTAGTTTGAACATTCTTCAGTATTACCTTTCTTTGGGATTGGAATGAAAACTGACCTTTTCCAGTCCTGTGGCCACTGCTGAGTTTTCCAAATTTGCTGGCATATTGAGTGCAGCACTTTCACAGCATCATCTTTTAGGATTTGAAATAGCTCAACTGGAATTCTATCACCTCCAGTAACTTTGTTCATAGTGATGCTTCCTAAGGCCCACTTGACCTCACATTCCAGGATGTCTGGCTCAAGGTGAGTGATCACATCATCATGGTCATCTGGGTCATGATGATCTTTTTTGTATAGTTCTGTGTATTCTTGCCACCTCTTCTTAATATCTTCTGCTTCTGTTAGGTCCATACCATCTCTGTTCTTTATTGTGTCCATCTTTGCATGAAATGTTCTCTTGGTATCTCTAATTCTTGAAGAGATCTCTAGTCTTTCCCATTCTATTGTTTTCCTCTATTTCTTTGCATTGATCAATGAGGAAGGCTTTCTTATCTCTCCTTGCTATTCTTTGGAACTCTGCATTCAAATGGGTATATCTTTCCTTTTCTCCTTTGCCTTTAGCTTCTTTTCTCAGCTATTTGTAAGTCCTCCTGAGACAATCATTTTGCCTTTTTGCACTTCTTTTTCTTGGGGATGGTCTTCATCACTTGATCCTGTACAGTGCCATGAACCTCTGTCCATAGTTTTTCAGGTGCTCTATCATATCTAATCCCTGGAATCTGTTTCTCACTTCCACTGTGTAATCACAAGAGATTTGATTTAGGCCATACCTGAATGGTCTAGTGGTTTTTCCCTACTTCCTTCAATTTAAGTCTGAATTTTGCAATAAGGAATTCATGATATGAGCCACAGTCTGCTCCCGGTCTTGTGTTTGCTAACTGGATACAATGGTCAAAAAGGCTAGTAGGAACATCTACTTTTGATTTAGATGAAATAATGGGAAATAGATGGGGAAACAGTGGAAACAGTGTCAGATTTTATTTTTGGGGGCTCCAAAATCACTGCAGATGGTGACTGCAGCCATGAAATTAAAAGACTCTTACTCCTTGGAAGGAAAGTTATGACCAATCTAGATAGCATATTCAAAAGCAGAGACATTACTTTGCCGACTAAGGTCCATCTAGTCAAGGCTATGGTTTTTCCTGTGGTCGTGTATGGATGTGAGAGTTGGACTGTGAAGAAGGCTGAGCACCGAAGAATCGATGCTTTTGAACTGTGGTGTTGGAGAAGACTCTTGAGGGTCCCTTGGACTGCAAGGAGATCCAATCAGTCCATTCTGAAGGAGATCAGCCCTGGGATTTCTTTGGAAGGAATGATGCTAAAGCTGAAACTCCAGTACTTTGGCCACCTCATGCGAAGAGCTGACTCATTGGAAAAGACTCTGATGCTGGGAGGGATTGGGGGCAGGAGGAGAAGGGGATGACCGAGAATGAGATGCCTGGATGACATCACTGACTCGATGGGCGTAAGTCTGAGTGAACTCCGGGAGTTGGTGATGGACAGGGAGGCCTGGCGTGCTGCGATTCATGGGGTTGCAAAGAGTCGGACGCGACTGAGCGAGTGAACTGAACTGAATGTAGACTATACTGTCCTACTTACCAGAAACAGCCAACCAAAGCACAGGGTCCAGATATAGGATACAGTGGTTTTCAAGACACTGGGCATCAGGCAGCAAAGAACTGTGATCCCTGAGAGACAGGAAACAAGAATAAGATGAGCCCTATAATTACCCTGCTCACCACTTAAGAGAGTTTTCAGGCCACAGTCCTGGGAAGGGAAGCCCAGGAGAGTACAGTGGACTCTGAATTGGGGAGATAAAGCTGAGAGTCAGGGGACTAAGATGTCTAGAGTTCACAGGACAGGGTTCTTGACAGGAGAGAGCTGCCCGTAGAGAGGACTTAAGAGATCTGCAGAGAGTTCCCTTCAGGTTTTCAGCTGAGTAATGACTAGCTCTTGCCTGTGAGGAGAGTATCTGGGGCTGGAGAAGGAAACATCTAAACGTATTAGAGGTAACAGTGCCTGGTGCTCACACAGGGCAGAAAAGAATTATGACTTCCATTAGCCAGACTGCATAACCTCAGAATTCACAGGACACTGGGTACAGAACAGAAAAGTCTTGGCTCAGTGGTAAGGAATAAGCTGCTCTAGACTAGTCTAGCAAGATGTGAAAACAGTGAAGCTGTTTCCAAGCACTTTAAATGGCATCCCAGAACAAAGCTCTAGAATATTTAAAGGAACACAAAAATATATACCACCCAACAAGATAAAGTTTAGAATATCTGTTAGTTAAAAACTTACTGTGCAAAGAAACAAGAAAATATGAACCACAGTGGGAAAACAAATCAGCGAATTGAAACTGACTCTAAAAATTTAATGTAATCTGTCATAACCTTTTGTAGAAATTGATAAACTAATTCTAAAAATCATATTGATTATAAAAGGCCTATTAATAGACTAGCCAAAACAACGTTGAAAAGGAACAAAGTTGGGGACCAGCACTGTTTGATGTAGCAGTCAAGAGTATGGCACTAGTGTAATGATAGAGAGTTAGACCAATAGCACAAAACAGAGTCCAGAAGCAGCCCCACAATTTTTCTGACAACTGATTTGCAGTTTTTTAAACAAATGGTGAGGTTGGGGAGAAAAAGACCTCTATCCACATTTTACACCATTTGTAAAAATTCACTAGGAATGTATCATAGACCTAGATGAAAAACCTAAAACTATAGAATTTCTAAAGAAAGTGTGGGGAGAAAATTTTTGCTGCCTTGGATTAAGCAAGATCCCTTAGATACATCACTGAAAGCAAGACCTATAAAAGAAAAATGTATATATTAGACACATTGGATTCCTTCTCACTGTGCCGTTGTTCAGTCTTTTATCCATGCATGCCCTTCCCTGGTGTCCCTCTATGGACAGCAGCCAGATAGGATTAGGACCTGCCCTGTTGGCCTCATTTTAATGTAATCACCTCTTGAAAGTCTCTGTTTATGAATATCATGTCATATTCTGAGGTAACAGGGCTTAGGACTTCAACATGTGAATTTTAAGGGAATATAATTCAGTCCATAACACTGTACAGACACTAGTGTAGCAGCTTTATTAGTAATAGCTTAAAAACGGAAAACAACCCAAATGTCTATAAAGAGATGAATAGATATACTGTGGTATGGTTATATGATGCACTACCCTTCAGCAATGAAAAGGAATGAATTGTTGATGCATGATACAGCATGGATTAGTCTCAGAGTAATTATGCTGAGTGGAAAAAACGACCAAAAAATAATACATATTATATAATTATATTTATTTAAAATTCTAGAAAATGCATCAATCTATAGTGGCATTAGGAGATCAGTGGTTTCCTGAAAATCTGGGTTTTAGGCTTAAACAAGAAATAGAGGAGACTTTTGGGGATGATAGACATATTGATTGTCTTGATTGTGATGCTAGACTCATGGATGTATACATATATCAAAACTGTGTGTGTACACTTTAAACATATGTAGTTTTTTGTTGTTGCTGTGTAATCGCTAAGTTGTATCCAACTTTGAGACCCCATGGATTGTAGCCCACCAGGCTCCTCTGTCCATGGAATTCCCCAAGCAAGAATACTGGAGTGGGTTGCCATTTCATTCTCCATGGGATCTTCCTGACCCAGGGGCTGAACCCAAGTCTTGCGCATTAGCAGGCAAATTCTTTACCGCTGAACCAACGGGGAAGCCCCTATGTGGTTTATTGTATGTCAGTTATACATAAATAAAACTTTTTTAAAAAAGATTGTAACTAGAAGCATAGTAAAACCACTCTTTTGGCAGTCAGATTTCTGCAGTTCTCAAGTCTCTGGTGCATAGATATGTACCCAACAAGTTTTTGAAAAACACGTTGAAATGGCTTTGACAAAGACAAAGCATTCTAACTTACCAGAGTAATTATATTCCTTCCTACCTAGGTAAACTTAGAAACCCTCGTTGATAGACTACTTGTTTTCACTTAAGACACTACTTCAACTAAGCTTGATAAGCTCTAAAAAATGTTTGAAAAGATTAGATGACTTCCACACATATGATGGAGTATCAGTGACAAGTTATTGCCAGAAAAATAGGAAGAGAAAATAACTTTTAAAAGTATTTAGAATTTCACTCTGCCAACACTGACTGGTGATGAATATTCATTGAAACAACTGAAGACAGTATCTTTTGTTTAATAAGGCAGATTAGAACATAGTAGACTGTAGAAAAAATTCTTATGAAAATGAGATGAAAAATGTTTTAAATATGAAAGTGGTAATTTTCAGATAGGGCTTCCCTGGTGGCTCAGATGGTAAAGAATCTGCCTACAGTGAAAAAAGTAAATACCTTGCTGACTCAAAACACAGTGCCTTTGAGGACAGTCATAAAAATTACAGAAAACATTGGATTTAAAATAAGTCAAATGTGAGAAAAAATGCAAAAGAATATCCTACCATTAGAAGTATTTTTATCCTGACATAAAAATGCACAGGTTCACTCCAGCCTTTTTCCTTTGTAAACGTTCGTGTTTCTTTGGTTTCCTAAGGTGCTCTGGGTGTTTAAACTGACAAGGAGAAAAGAACAAGTCTTAATGTTTATGGCTTCAAGATCTGGTTTTTAGTCAATACACGTATGTCTCAGAATGTTAATTGAATGTTGCTCTTTTTTGACTCCTTGCCAACTTTATGCCATAAATGTCTTCTTTGACCATAAATCTTGTCTTTTCAGGGACCTTTCTGTAATTAGGCTCAGAATTGTGATGGGATGAGTCTTCCCTACTGAAAAATTATATTCTACTGTTTAAAGCATTTTATTATGCTAAACCTTCGATGAAAAAACTTGAAACATCATGTTTTTAGGAACCCCTAAAAAAGAAATGGTTCCCCAAAGGTGGCACAGTGGTAAAGAACCCACCTGCCAGTGCAAGAGATGCAGGGGACATGGGTTTGATCACTGGGTTGGAATGATCCCCTGGAGGAGGAAATGGCAACCCACTCCAGTATTCTTGCCTGGAAAATCCCATGGGCAGAGGAGCCTGGTGAGTTACAGTCCAGGGGGTCACACAGAGTCAGCCACAACTGAGTGACTGAGCAAAACGCACACCAAGAAGACGTGGGCCATCAGTGATATCACTGAGAGCAACTAAAACCACACTTCAACAGACTGAAACAGAAGCTCTTTACCAGAGATGTTAACTCCAGAAAGAAAATAGAGCTAAGGAGATCAGTACATTACAGTCAGAGCCCACCATGACATGGCCCAGAGAGACAGAACTCAGTCGAGCTCTGTGGGCAGCTCCCATGCTCATCTCTCACAGTTCAACAAGTCAGTTTATAACCCAAAGAAATGGATATCATTAGGGTGCTCTATACAGTGTGCTGGAGAAGGAAATGGCAACCCACTCCAGTATTCTTGCCTAGAAAATCCTGTGGACCGAGGAGCCTGGTGGGCTGCTGTCTCTGGAATCACACAGAGTCGGACACGACTGAAGCGACTTAGCAGCATATAGTGTGCTGACAGTGGTGGGATTTCCTCTGGAATAAGTCTGTAGTGAGCTGGATATTTCTTCTGACTACATTGCTCTGGATGGTATATGATTCAAGATAGTTTCCTTGGCATTTCAGAAACTTACTAATAGACTGCAGTAAACGCCTTTCTTTTTGAAAGAGATAGGAATACCAGACCACCTGATCTACCTCTTGAGAAACCTGTATGCAGGTCAGGAAGCAACAATTAGAACTGGATATGGAACAACAGACTGCTTCCAAATAGGAAAAGGAGTATGTCAAGGTTGTATATTGTCACCTTGCTTATTTAACTTATATGCAGAGTACATAATGAGAAACGCTGGGCTGGAAGAAGCACAAGCTGGAATCAAGATTGCCAGGAGAAATATCAATAACCTCAGATATGCAGATGACACCACCCTTATGGCAGAAAGTGAAGAAGAACTAAAGAGCCTCTTGATGAAAGTGAAAGAGGAGAGTGAAAAAGTTGGCTTAAAACTCAACATTCAGAAAACTAAGATCATGGCATCCAGTCCCATCACTTCATGCCAAATAGATAAGGAAACAGTAGAAACAGTGTCAGACTTTATTTTTCTGGGCTCCAAAATCACTGCAGATGGTGACTGCAGCCATGAAATTAAAAGATGCTTACTCCTTGGAAGGAAAGTTATGACCAACCTAGACAGCATATTAAAAAGCAGAGACATTACTTTGCCAACAAAGGTCCGTCTAGTCAAGGCTATGGTTTTTCCAGTGGTCACGTATGGATGTGAGAGTTGGATTATGAAGAAAGCTGAGTGCCAAAGAATTGATGGTTTTGAACTGTGGTGTTGGAGAAGACTCTTGAGAGTCCCTTAGACTGCAAGGAGATCAAACGAGTCCATCCTAAAGGAAATCAGTCCTGAATATTGACTGGAAGGACTGATGCTGAAGCTGAAACTCCAATACTTTGGCCACCTGATGTGAAGAGCTGACTCACTGGAAAAGATCCTGATGCTGGGAAAGATTGAGGGCAGGAGGAGAAGGGGACAACAGGGGATGAGATGGTTGGATGGCATCACCGACTCAGTAGACATGGGTTTGGGTGAACTCCGGGAGTTGGTGATGGACAGGGAGGCCTGGCGTGCTGCGGTCCATGGGGTCACAAAGAGTCGGACACGACTGAGCGATTGAACTGAAACTGAATAGACTGAAACCCCTTTCTTCTTAAATTAGTTGAGTGGATTTTGTTATCTGTAAAACATCCTGAAACTAAGAACCCCACCAGTAATTATTGCCATTTTAAGGAATAAGCTTAGCAACTATAAGAAAGTGACTCCAAGTACAGCGGCTTAAGTTGTTTAGAAGCTTCCTTTCTCTTCTTATGAAACCTCAAGGTAGGTCATTGGGTTGTACTCTACAAGGACATTGGAGGACCCAGGCTGGTGGGGCGACTGCTGTCAGCTCCATTTCGCTTTTCTCTCTGGCTCTAAGATGTTTGCTCCAGTTGTCTTCAGCTATGCTGCTCTGTATCCACAATCCAGGCCATGGGAAGGGGGAAAAAAAAAGATAACATAGAGGGACAAGAGTTTCATTTTGAAGGACACAAAGCAGAAAGTTGTAACTAAAACTGAGACTCAAAGCCTCTTGAAGGTTCAGGGGAAGATGGAAGTCATCATGTCTAACTGAAGCAGCTATTAGCCTGGGCAAAACTCGCTGGGTGTGGGGAGACCTCTTAGTAAAAGAAGGAAGAGTGACTGGAAATGGGAAAAATTCCAAAACTTTATTCAAGAGCACATTATCAAGCCTTTGAAACCTCAGAGGTCCCTGCAAATAGGCTTTTGCCGTAACACTTTCTTTCAAAGCAAGTGTGCCTGCAAGAAGCATTACAGCAGTGGAACCATCAGAAAACATTTTTCTCAGCCCCACTATCTGAGTAGCAATATGAAATATGTCCATGGTTAGTTTGACTCTGAATAAAACAGAAATAAAACATCCAGGTTTTAAAAACATACCAGCTCTTCACTGAATGTAGTAAGTACCTGTTATGTGTCAACACTGTAGATACAGAATTGAACAAGACAACCAGGGCTGCTGCCCTTGTGATGTTTTCTAGGATGGAAGACATACACTAAAAGACATACATTATGAACTGATTATTTAATTATAATAAATGCTTCACAGAAATAAAGGGGAGGTATAAACACGTATATAAATGTAGGAAGCTGACCTAGGCTGCAGGAATCATTTTGAGATTCCTGAGGTCAGAAATGTGTTTTGTTCTTAAAGTGATATTTATCTATAAAAAATTATGCACAGATTTGCTAGTAAAATAAATTTGTCTCTTCTAGCTGGAAAATTGTTTGCAGACCATTCTGTTTCATCCTTGGGTTATAATTAGATTTTAAAATATGTATTAAAATTCAAAATATATATTAACATTTAAAATAAATATTAATTTAACTTTTGGAATAAGTACTCATTGATCTGGCTTCAATATCAACAAGTATACAGCTAAGATTTTCCCTTACATTCTTGACCTCAGTCAACCTGTTCCTGTAGTTCCTCAGAGGGTGCCCATTTTTACTGGTTTCTTATCCTTGACAAGGATTTTTATTTATATGCAAGCCAATAAGATTATATATTATTATTTTCCTTGTTCTTTTAAAGTACAGATGATAACATACTATACACATTTTACTCCTTCTTCTTTCACTTAATGTAGCTTGGAGGTCTTTTGATATAATATATTGATATAAAATATATTTTTCACACAGAACTATAAGATTCCATTTTATAGATGTATTATTAGTGTACTTAATCAGTCCCTAATAGGTAAGTGTTTAGTTTGTTGTCAGTATGTTGCTTCAGTGCTTAAATAGATAATATTAAAGTGTCATTTTATTACTATGTGTTGGTATCTATAGGATAAATTCCTAGCCCATTTGGGATTTATCTTAGGTTATGATTTAAGGTATAGATCAGGCCATATTTTTTCTCCATATGGCTTCCTGGTTGTTTCCAGATGATTCATTGATGGTACCTCTTTTCTTCACTGCTTTGAGGTATCATATTTATTATATACTAAAGCTGTATTTGTATTTAGTTCTCTTTCTGACTATATTCTCTTACATTTGTCTGTTTAACTATTCATGTGTCAGTAATATACTTTATTAGCACTGAGGCTTTATCTGACAAAGACAATCTCACATTAGTTTTCTTCTTTTGCAGAGATTCTTGACTTTTTTTTGTATTTCCATATAAATTTTAAAAATCACTTGATTTAGTTCTGAAAAAGTAAAACTAGACTTTACTTTTATTCCAACCACATAAAATTTACAAATTAATTTAGGGAGGGTTGACATCCTTATGATGTTGAGTCTTCCTATTCAAAATGCCCTTCCATTAATTTAAGAATTCCTTTTGTCTTTCAAAGAGTGGTTTAATACGTTTTTCTTTACAGTATTAGGCGTTGAGCATTTCTTTTAGCCCTTTTACCTGGGAATAGGGTCTTTCATTGTATTTTTAATTACTATTGAGTATATGAACATTTTGTATGTTAATTTTGTGCCTTCTAATTTATTGAATTTTTTGTTGTTGTTTTGTGTATAACAGTGTTTCAGTTGACTTCCTTGGGGTTTGTAGATGTGTTGCATGACCTACATGTAGTGATTGTCTTATCTCCTTGTTAGTATTCACGTATCTAATTTTTTTGTCTTATGTAACTGCATTGGTTAGTACTTCTGGTAATGAGTCAAATAACAGTGGTGACAGGACCATTCTTGCTTGTTCCTATGTGAGGTGCTCTTGAGTTTCTCCCTTAAATATAGTACTGACTTTGGCTGAAAGAAAAAATCTTAATATTTAAAGAAGTCTCTATTGATACTTTCTTAAGAATTTTGTCAAGAATGCATCTTGAATTTGGTCAGATGCCTTTATAGTATATAAAAAGATTGTATGATTCTCCTTATGCCTACTAATTGATAGATTGGAACAACAGACTAATAGATTTTCTGGTATTGACCTTCCTTCACAGACATAATAAATCCTGCTGGGAAATGATGCATTATTATTTTTAATGCTGGACTTTAGGAGTCTTGTTCAGTATTCACACCTGAGATTGGAGATAGGTTTCTCTCACATGTGCTTTGTCAGATTTCACCACCAGTGTCCTACCTGTTTCAAAACAGAATCTGAAATTCTTTTTCTGCACTCTAAAATAGTTTTAAATAGCATTGGGAATATCTGTATTTTGAAGGTTTTATAGAATTCCCATGAGAAATCATGTCTACTGGGTGTTTCAACTGGGGAAAATGGGCAATAGGCAGTAGTAGGTCTTTGAATTTCACTGTTTCTTTTATGGAAAATTTTCTATTTAGGTTGATCTCTTTTCTGAGGTCAATTTTGGTATTTTTATTTTTGAGAAAACAGTCCAATTTATTAAAATTTTGCCTTTTTTTCATTTTTGTAATTATTTCTCCCTTATCACTTAGTTTATTAGCCCATTAAAAGTTCTTTTCCTGACTAAGTTATTTAACAGTGTATCCTTTTAATTGACTCTTTCCAAAGCACCAGGTTTTTAGTTCTCATTCTCTAACTTCTTAAGTTCTGCTTTTATTTTTATTGATTCCTTCCTTTGGCTTTCATTTATTTTGTGTTGATTCTTTTCTAACTTCTTAAAATGAACGCCAAATTTATGTATTTTCAGTCTCATGTGTATAGTAGGACTATTTTAAGGCTGTGGTTTTCCTCTCAAAATTGCATTAGTAATGTATGGTTTTATGCTTTTAGATGTTCTCCAATTTTAGCTTCAAATTTTCCTCTTAGATTCAAGAATTTTTAAAGGGAATTTTTAAAAATTCCAGTAGATACAGGCTTTCTATCTTCTGATTTTATTGTTAATTTGTAGGTTTGCATATTGATCAGAGAATGTTATTTGTACTGTTTCTACTTTTTGAAATGTACTGAAAATTTTTTTGATTAATATGTCATCAATTTCTGTGAATGTCTCATGGGCACTTAAACAGAAGGAATAATCTCTTTATTTTTATGGTACAGTGTGATATTTATAATCAGGTCAGTCTAAATAATTGTGAAAATTAAGATCATGGCATCTGGTCCCATCACTTCATGGCAAATAGATGGGGGAAAAAATGGAAACAGTGACAGACTGTATTTTCTTGGGCCCCAAAATCACTGCAGATGGTGACTTCAGCCATGAAATTAAAAGACACTTGCTCCTTGGAAGAAAAGTTATGACCAACCTAGACAGCATATTAAAAAGCAGAGACATGACTTTGCCAACAAAGGTCCGTCTAGTCAAGGCTATGGTTTTTCCAGTAGTCACGTATGGATGTGAGACTTGGAGTATAAAGAAAGCTGAGCACTGAAGAATTGATGCTTTCAAACTGTGATGTCGGAAAAGACTCTTGAGAGTGCCTTGGACCACAAGGAGATCCAACCAGTCAATCCTAAAGGAAATCAGTCCTGAATATTCATTGGAAGGACTGATGTTGAAGCTGAAACTCCAATACTTTGGCCACCTGATGCGAAAAGCTGACTCATTTCAAAAGACCCTGATGCTCGGAAAGATTGAGGGCAGGAGGAGAAGGGGACGACAGAGGATGAGATGGTTGGATGACATTAGTGACTCAATGGACATGAGTTTTTGTAAACTCCTGGAGTTGGTGATGGACAGGGAAGCCTGGTGTGCTGCAGTCCATGGGGTTGCAAAGAGTCGGACACGACTGAGTGACTGAGCTGAACTGAGTTGAGTTTCTATATCATATTCCTAATTTTTTCCTCTTATGATCAATCATGGCCTGAGAGAGGTGAATTAAAATTTCCTATTGTTAATAAGGTTTTTTCCTCCTTGTGTATCCTCTAATTACTTGTTACATGCTGCTGCTGCTGCTAAGTTGCTTCAGTCGTGTCCGACTCTATGCAACCCCATAGACGGCAGCCCATCAGCCTCCCCTGTCCCTGGGATTCTCCAAGCAAGAATACTGGAGTTAGTTGCCATTTCCTTCTCCAATGCATGACAGTGAAAAGTGAAAGTGAAGTTGCTCAGTCGTGTCCGACTCTTTGAGACCCCGTGGACTGCAGCCTACCAGGCTCCTCCATCCATGGGATTTTCCAGGCAAGAGTACTGGAGTGGGTTGTCATTGCCTTCTCTGACTTGTTACATAGTAGTCATAAATGTTATGTCTTTACTGTGAATTACCCTTGGTTTTATAAAGTTATAAAGTTTCCTTCTTTGCCTTATTTAGTGCTTTTTAACCTAAGTGTTCTACCTTGTCTGATTTTAGATTGAATCTTTTCTTTTCTTCCCTTCCTTCCTCTCCTCTCCACTCCCCTCCCCTTCATTTCTCAGAGTGTATCAGTCTTCTGTTGTATTTTCTCTGACCCCAGCAACGTGTCTTCACCCAGCTTGTGCTATAACTGTCTTCAAAAGCTCATTCCACCCTTTTATCAGGCCAGCTGCTTTCGGGTGGTGGGGAACATAGTTAAGAATAGTGGATTTCATGAGCATGTTTCTATTGCTTCACTTCTTTTGCTGTGAAATGAGTTTCTTGATCAGAAGTAGTGCTGTGTGCAATACCATGGATTGTAGTTTTGGCAGAAGTATTGCATGCAGGAAAGGCAAATCCGTATCTAGAATAAATATCTATTCCAATGAGAACAAAACACTGTCCCTTCCGAAGGGATGTCATACAGTGTAATCAACCTGCCACCAAATAGCGGGCTCATCACCCCAGGAAGTGGTGCCATTTGGGGGAACTCAGGGTTAGTCTCTGCTGCCAGCTGATGAGGTAATCAGCAGTGGCCATAGCCGGGTTGGCCTTGGTGAGTAGAAGTCTGTGATGCTGAGCGGATGCGTAACCTCCATCCTTGCCACCACTGCCACCTTGCTCCTGAGTCCACTGGGCGGTGGCACTAGTGGCTGGGGAAAGAGATTGGTATCTGTAAAATGGGTCCTCTTATCCACTTGATTATTATAATTTTTCTCTGCTGAGGTCTCCCTTTGGTAAGTGTTCACATGGGACACAACTATTATCATGGGGATTTTTGTTCCTTCAGAGGATCTACCCATATACGTTTTCCGCCAGCTTTCCTTGTTACCTGTTTTCCAGTCATGTTCTTATCAAGTTTCCGACCAACCAGCCAGCCCATGAATTTGTGTGCAATTGCACGTTTGACCATTTCCCCTTCCAAGGAACATGAACAACCAGATGCACAGCTCAAAGTTGCTCTCCCTGGGAGGATTTCTATTTACTGCTGTCCTTCAGGGATCTCTCAGAAAAGGGCTGTATTGCTGCAATTGTCCACTTTCAGGTGGTGCTTGTGTAATATTCAGAACCATCTTTCTGCTGAGCCTGAGGTTTCTCATCCTCTGTCTGCTGATTGTAGGGAAGCATAGGTACAGGCTGGGGAGAGAGAAAGCAGTGGAGCGGAAGCTTGTTTCTGTTTCCTTCATTTTGCTTTCTCTGTGGGATTTAGCTGGGATTGAGAAAGGTTTGCTGTTATGTTTTATGATAATACTTTGGTGATGATAGCTTCATATAATATTTTTAGTTCCTCATAAACTTAGACATTGTTTATTAAGCCTATTTTATGAGCAATGATAAAATTAAAATCTTTCCTATTTTCCCTTCTTTCCCTAGCCTGTCTCTGTACCTAGCTTTAGAATTTACCTTTGTATTATTAAATATTAGTATAGATATTGCATAACATGTCATCTTTAAATGATATCCATTCACAACAGATACTACACGACAGAATATATGCACTTTTCCTCCCAATGTGTGCTGTGCTAAGTCACTTCAGTCATGTCTTTCACTCAAGTGAGCCAAGTTGCTTCACTCTTTGTGACCCTATGGACAGTACCCAGCAGACTCCTCTGTCCATGGGACTCTCAAGGCAAGGATGCTGGAGTGGGTTTCCATGCCTTTCTGCAGGGGATCTTCCTGACCCAAGTATCGAACCTGTGTCTCTTACATCTTCAGCACTGGCAGGCAGGTTCTTGACCACTAGCACCATCTGGAAAGCCCTTTGCCCCCACATTTTCCTCCACTTTCTTCCAATTTTTGTTGTTGTTCAGTTGCTAAATCATGTCTGACCCCATGGATTGTAGCCTGCCAGGCTCCTCTGTTAAGACGTACAGTATCCAAGTTCTCTTCTGTCACCCTAATCTCTTCACACTTGTTTCAGTTCTACAGTTCTCTGTGTTAAAACTCATGGCCAGTCCTTCGTCTTTAGAAGTTTATGCAAGAAACGATGGGAACAGTATTCTCTAAATTCTTTCATGTTGTAATCTGTTGTCAGTAAAGTTAAAGCCCAATCTGATTTGATGTTAAATTCTCAGCTCTTTCTTTCTTTCTTTCCTTCAGTATTTTCTAGACTTTGTTACGTTTTCTGGTGATAAGTATTGCTCTGAAGAAATTTAAGATCACTCTGATGTTTTAATTCTATATAATCTATTCACTCTTTTTGCCAAAAGAATTCTTTCTTCATCTTTGAAGACAAGTAAACATACTAGATTATGTCTCTATGTTCACTATTTTGGATAAATTAACCCAAAATGGTGCAGGCAAAGTCCGCGGCCTTTCATTATGTAGTGTTTACTTGAATTATGTCTTTAACTGTTTGTTCTGTCCCATCATTTAGATTTTCCATAGGGATTGCAGTTATGTATATGTTGGATCTCCCAGACCTGGCATCTATAGCTCTCATTTTCTCTCAGTCCTTCTCAAGTCTTCCTTTATTTTTATTTTTCTCTATTTTCTCTTTTTATCTTCTATATCCCTTTTATATTTCCTATAATATGCTGCTCTTCACCTTTTCTTAAAGTCTTATTCTAATTTCTGTGGTGGTTTTATTTCTCTACTTCTCCTCTCAGTTCTTACAGCTCATGCTTTGTCCTTTTCAACATTTCTTTCTTAAGATCTCTCAGTTTTGTTTTGGGGCTATTTCTTATAGAGGGGATTGTTTTTATTAACTCATAGCAACCCTTTACTATGTGGAGCACAACAAACTGGAAAATTCTTAAAGAGATGAGAATACCAGACCACGACCTGCCTCCTGAGAAATCTGTATGCAGGTCAGGAATCAACAGTTAGAACTGGATATGGAACAGCAGACTAGTTCCAAATTGGGAAAGGAGTATGTCAAGACTGTATATTGTCACCCTGCTTATTTAACTTATCTGCAGAGTACATCATGAGAAACCCTGGGCTGTGTTATACCCAGTGTCCGAGTCCCTAAAACTGAGAGAATAAGACGTCCACAGCAATGCAAAAGCACAAAGGGGTTTATTGCTAGCTCGAGCTAGGGCTCAAGTCTCATCTAGCGCAGTGGAGTCTTGACGAGAGCCCCGAGCTCTGAATCACAGCTGCTTATATACAGGCGGTCTTTTATCTCAGCAGTAGTGCAATTGGTGTGTGGTGATTGACTCAACCTTGGGCCATCGTGGTGACTGACTTAACCTTGGCGTCATTGGGGACCTTGCATCATCGGGACCTTGGCGTCATCGGGGACTGTGGTGTCATCGGGGACCTTGGCATCATCGGGGGGGACCTTGGTGTCATTGGGGACCTTGGCATCATCGGGACCTTGGCGTCATCGGAGGGGACCGTGGCGTCATCGGGACCATGGAGGGGCTTCCCAGAACTATGACTCATGCTTACAGGAACCCGAGGCTCAGGCCTAGTGTGGCCTGTTGAGCCTGTCACGGCTCAGGTCAGGTCCCAACAGGCTGGAGGAAGCACAAGCTGGAGTCAAGATTGCTACAAGAAATATCAATAACCTCAGATATGCAGATGACACCACACTTATGCCAGAAGGCGAAGAACTAAACAGCCTCTTGATGAAAGTGAAAGAAGAGAGTGAAAAAGTTGGCTTAAAACTCAGCATTCAGAAAACTAAGATCATGGCATCCAGTCCCATCACTTCATGCCAAATAGATGGGGAAACAGTGACAGACTTTATATTTTGGGGCTCCAAAATCACTGCAGATGGTGACTTCAGCCATGAAATTAAAAGATGCTTGCTCCTTGGAAGAAAAGCTGTAACCAACCTAGTCAGCATATTAAAAAGCAGAGACATTACTTTGCCAACAAAGGTCTGTCTAGTCAAAGCTATGGTTTTTTCAGTAGTCATGTATGGATGTGAGAGTTGGTCTATAAAGAAAGCTGAGCACCAAAGAATTGATGCTTTTGAACTGTGGTGTTGGAGAAGACTCTTGAGAATCTCTTGGACTGCAAAGGAGATCCAACCAGTCAATCCTAAAGGAAATCAGTCCCGAGCATTCATTAGAAGGACTGATGCTGAAGCTGAAACTCCAATACTTTGGCTACCAGATGCGAATCTCTGACTCATTTGAAAAGACCCTGATGCTGGGAAAGATTGAAGGCAGGAGGAGAAGGGGACAACAGAGGATGAGATGGTTGGATGGCATCACCAACTCAATGGACATGGGTTTGAGTAAACTCTGGGAGTTGGTAATGGACAGGGAGGCCTGGCGTGCTGCAGTCCATTGGGTTGCAAAGAGTTGGACATGACTGAGCAACTGAACTGAACTGAAACCTTTACATTCACTTTACCTGTTCTGTGGCAGTGTTGCTCTGGTGAGTGGCTTTCTCTGTTAATAAATTTGCCACTTAATCCCTTGTTTGTATAGCATCTTTGCATTGATGCTATGTTTTTTATTAAATTTTCCTGTTGAATGTATTGAATTTTGATTCATACACATACAAAGTTTTGTATTGTACAAGGATACATTCTTCATGAATTTTCTTGTATCAGCTCTTTGTAGAACTTTCCTAAGGTGGAAAGAAACCAGGGTGATCTTCAACACTAAATGATTTTAACAAAACAAACAGTCTTCACTTATTAGCTGACACTAAGTTTCCTGCAAATACAGCTTATCTGATGGCTTTTAGCTCTTCTTGATTCCTCCATTTCTCTGAATCAATCAAGTTCAAGGGGGCTTCTTTTGATATTCAATTCATCTCTATTCTTGCATCTTCTGGGTTCAGACAAGGGATATAGTTCCTGCCTCTTAGAATGTATCTCTGAACTTCAGGAACTGTTTTTGTTTGTTTGTTGTAAATTTCTGATATTTGCCACTGCTGTGCTCTCTGTCACCTGGGCTTCATTCTGCTTCCCCCTTTGGGGTTTCTCTGCAAACTCAGTTGCTTTTGGCAGAATTTACAAATACTTTGGAGTCTAAATTCCTGGTTCTATCAAATATAGATTTGAATTTTGTTTCCTGTTCTTTCTGCTGCCTTTGCATGTGTTACAGGAATAAAAAGGGACCTCTGAGTATATGCAACTCTATTCCTATAGGATCTCAGAATTCCTTTTTAAATTGCTCTGGAATCTAGTGATTTTTACATCAATTGGAGATTTTTTTAATATAAACCTATTTTTCTGCCATGTATTGAGTCATTTATGGATGAGGTTATGAGAATAATTTGTAGGCATCCAGTTATATGTGCTTTAAGCAAAATTAAGTAAAAACATCAGGAAATTATAAAGTCAATAAAAGAAGATTGAGCTCATGAATCCAATGTTTTCAAAAGAAAGATGAATTAAAACATTTTTTTGGCACTAGCTCTTTTCATTTGGTCTTTCATGTTCTCTTTCCAGAATGCAAAAAAAAAAAAAAGAGCAACCAAGAAATCAAAAAACAGCTATACAGTATCATCAAATCCATGTTAAATCCACATATGGTTTGGAAGTATTTGAGACCTATAAGCAAAGGCAGATGCTGAACATTTTTTTTTCCTTAGTTGACAGTATGAGCATTATTAACTTTGTTGGATGATATTAGAAGTACTCCTAGTTCCAGCCACTAGAATATATCCTTGTACTTTAATCCAGTGCCCCAGAATTGATATTCAATTTTCCTTTCAGATCCCAAGAATTAGCCCACAGTCCACTGGTCTTGAGGAGTGGGCTTCTGAAGCTCATTCCAATTCAGATCTTGTTCCTTGGTATCTCTGCAGCTGGTCTGGCAATCAGTGGTGTGAGCCAAAGGTCTCCAGATGTTTGTTGAGTCCCAGAGTGGCCCTAATTTTGTAGCTGTTCTGACATTGGGGCACTTCAAGAGGAAGTTCTGGGTGTATTTCTATGTGTTAATCACTACATTTTTGTATAGGTCACTTTACCTTTCTCACCTCTTAAAATATGAAGAGTAATGCTTTCCTTGCTATTTTCCCAAATTCCATTTTATGTGGATGTGAGGGTTAAATGAGCAATGCATGTGAAAGTACTTTGTAAACTGTACAATAAGCAGGAATAGCATTATCTGATTTTGCTTGGCAGTAGGTAGAAGTGGGGAGGTGGGGCTTCCCAGGTGACGGTAGTGGTAAAGAATCCGCCTGCCACAGCAGGAGACGCAACAGACGCGAGTTCCATTCCTGGGTCCAGGGGAAGAGCCCTAGAGGAGGAAATGGCAACCCCCTCCAGTATTCTTGCTTGGAAAATTCAATGGACAGAGGATCCTGGTGGGCTACAGTCCATGGAGTCACAGAGTCAGACACGATTGAAGCGACTGAGTACACACATGCAGACATAAGGGGAAGGGAGCACAAAACCACGTGTCCTGTAATGTCAGTGATGGAAGCCAGTGGAAGGGAGCACGTGATAAGCTTCTAAAAATTGTGCTTAATTGTTTTTTACTCAGTTACGCGCCTCCAAGTGCTAAATCTCCTAGTCTCTCCTAATTATGCATCAGAACTGGCAGTGTTTCTTGACATTTGATCTGCACACCTGGCCTGAAGAGAATATCAATCCCAACTATATTCTTAGACTTGCTTTCCTGAATGATTTTTTGTCAACACATTGGCACCAGCTGTGGCTGCAAAACCATGTAAAGCAGCCATATTTAAATGCTTTAAACTCTAGTGAATAGAGTTTTTATTGGACCTAATAAAAACTTGCCAAATAGGATGTGTGATAACAAGACAAACTTCTGAACTAATTTTTGAATGGAATGTGTGGTAGAAGCTTTTTTTTATCTTGTGAATTTTAATAATTTGATCAGTGTGTCCTTGGCATCTTGATTCTGATTTTCAGAACCAACTGTGTTATAATTCAAATAAGCCTAACATGTGAGTAAAATGTTCCTTTGGCACCAGACTTGGGCTACGCTGATTTGGCTTTGAATCTCCCCTAAGTTTCTGAGAAGATGCTTCTAATAGACAGCCCCCTATTCCCTGTTAAGGGTGTGTATGTATTTGCACGCTCAGTCATGTCTGGCTCTTTGCTACCCTGTGGCCTATAGCCACCAGGGTCCCAAGTCCATAGCATTTTCCAGGCAAGAATTCTGGAGTGGGCTGCCGTTTCCTTCTCCAGAAGATCTTCCCAACCCAGGAATCAAACCCATGCCTCCTGTGTCTCCTGCATTGCAGGCAGATTCTTTACCACTGAGCTATCAGGAAAGCCATTAAAGCTACTCTGCAACATGTTTTAGAAACAGGGTTGACTTTCTCAAATTAGGACACAAGCAGAATCCTAAACTTGTAAGTTTCTCCTGAGATCATGGGGTGAGATGAGAGTGGACCAATAAATCTCGTTTTCAAGACATGCAAGGCTTTAAACTACCAGAAATCCCCTCGAATCACACACAAAGGTGACAGAAACAACTCAAACTGAGTATTCAGTCATTCATTTTCTAGAATTAAAGTTATTGATAAGGATTTTTGATAACACTTCATTTACTGTGATGAGTCAGGCAGTGTATTAAGTACTTGGCATATGTTATCTTATATAACAACCCTGTGAAGTAATTATCCCAAAGCTTAGGTGACTGTTAAGGTTTATCCACAGAACTGATTTTCTTAATCATGATGTTCCCCTGTTCTTTCATCTAAGCATACCACCTATTATATTCATTTAGGCTTTGTAATATTGTGTCACGGCAGGGATTCATCACTTTTCTTTCAAAAATTTAAGAAGTATAAAATTTTAAGTAAATACATATGAACGATGTGGACATTTGGAGAACAAATGTTGACTTTTAAACTGTTGGTATTTAACTTGAACAATTCATCTGCAATATATATATATATATATGTAAATGTACATTCTAATGTTCTCTTCTGATATATATATATATACATATATATACACATATATACATATATATACATATATATATACACACATATATATATACATATATATATACACACATATATATATACACATATATATACACACATATATATATACATATATACATATATATATACACACATATATATATACATATATACATATATATATACACATATATATATATACATATATATATATATGTTAGGTCAATGTTGATATCTCCTAACTCCCAGTGGATGACAACATTTCACAAACATCCATTTGACACACAAACAGGCTGAACTCAGGATAATATATGAGACAAAATAAATGTGTACAGGAGCCACCCTAGGTTTGTGCTTACGCAAAGCCATTGTTCATTGTCATCTCATCTAATGAAACTCATTGCTTGTGGAAATGCAATCAGTTCTTTAGGTGAAAAGAATTTCAGAATCCTGTATTTGCACACCGGCAGCCACTCAAGGATAGAAATCTCAATTTGCTCACAACTCATGCAGTGGTGGTTCCAACTCTGAATGAGCTTAGCCACTTCCCATCTTGGTATATTGAGGGTAATTTGAGTTTGAAAACCAGTCAGCTTTAATGATTTTATATTTGAAAGGAACATGAGCTGGTTATAAATGTTTTATTAATTTTTTTAATCTTAAAGAGTTGATATGTTCCTGCATGTAATCCAGTTGACTTGAAATAATATTTCCTGTAAGTGTTGGGTTGGCCAAAGAGTTCATTAGGGTTTTTCTGTAACATTTTATTAACCCAATATTTAATTTTATTTGATATACTGTTTATTTTCAGTTCAATGTGGACATCTGTTGAAAGTCACTAGTCACATGGGTATATGCAGACATATTCTATTCTTGCCTAGAGCTGGGCATATATGAAAGTCAGGGACTGGCTTAATAAACTGTGGTGCAAGCCACCAGGTGACTTCTTTCCTGAAGTGGATTTGTGAGGGGCATTTCTGTGTTCTATTACTACATACATGTTAAATGTAAGGCTCATATGACATGGAGATCAAAAAGTTCTTACTAACAAACTGTGATTGCATTTCAATGGATATTTTCTATTCTCTTTGTCATAAATAATATTTTTGATTACCCATTTGATAGGAATTATCCATTTGCCCCCATAACTGACTTGGGAAATGTAAGGGATTCGGTCATTTAAAAATATAGGGGGAATAACTGAACTCCTATGTGTTTAAAAAGTTACAGTATTTTTGTCTTAGGCAAAACATACACACTTTTGTATGTGAGAAACAGTTCTCACAATATGCAATGTCTGTATATTCCAAAGGCAGGAATACCTTGTTTTATCATGCTTCACTTTATTTCACTTTTCAGATACTACATTTTTTACAAATTAAAGTTTGTAGCAATCCTGTGTCAAGCAAGCTTATCGGTGTCATTTTTCCAGCAGCGTTTTCTTAATGTGTCTGTATCACATTTTGGTGACACAGTATTTTAAAAAAATTTTTTATATAAAATCATTATTATATTTGTTAGGGTTTTCTGTGATCAGTGATCTTCAATATTACTACTGTAATTGTTTTGGGATGCCATGAGCCGCTACACTCATAAAGGTGGTGAACTTAATCATGTGTTCTATCCACTCCACTGATGGGCTATTTCCTTATCCCTCTCCCTTTTCTTGGTCCTCCCTATTCCCTGAGATATGATAATATTGAAAATTAGACCAATTAATAGCCCTACAATCGCCTCTGAGTAAAGGAAGAGTCACAAATCTCTAACTCTAGGTCAAAGCCAAAAATGATTAAGCTTAGTGAGGAAGGCATGTCAAAAGCTGAAACAGGCTAAAAGCTAGGCCTCTTGCACCGAACAGGTAACCAAGTTATGAATGCAAAGGAAACATTTTTGAGCAAAATGAAAAGTGCTACTGCAGTAAATGTGCAAAAATTATAAGAGAATAAAAGAGTCTTACTACTGCTATGGAAAAAGTTCCAGTGGTCTGCAAAGAAGACCAAACCAGCTAGGATATTCCCTTAGTCTAAAGTCTCATCCAAAACCAGACCCTAACTCTCTTCAGTCCTGTGATGGCTGAGACAAGTGTGGAAGCTGCAGAAAAAAGATTGAAGCTAGCAGGGGTTGGTTCATGAGATTTAAGGGAAACAGCCACCTTCATTACACAGCATGCAAGGTGAAGCGGCAAGTGCTGAGGTAGAAGCTACAGTAAGTTATCGTAATTTCTAGTTCAGATAATTAATGATTTTGGCTTCATTAAACAACAGAATTTCAGTGTATATGAAGCAGCCTTGTATTAGTAGAAGATACCATCTGAGACTCATAGCTGGGTAGGATAAAATCAATGTCTGGCTTCAAAGTTTCAAACTACAAGTTGACTCTCTTTTTAGGGGCTAAAGCACCTGGTGACTTTCAGTTGAAGCCAATGCTCATTTGCCATTCCAAAAGTCTTAGGATCCTTAAGAAATAGGCTAAATCTGCTCTGCCCATAATCTATCAATGGAACAGCAAGTGCTGTCCTGGAAGATAGGACATTACAACATGATTTACTGAATATTTTAAGCCCCCTGTTGTGGGAATTCCCTGTCAGTCCAGTGGTTAGGATTTGATGCTTTCACTGCCATGGCCAAAGTGTTTCAATCCCTGCTTAGGGAACTAAGATCCTGAAAGCCAAGTGGTGTGGCAAAACACAAATTAACAAAAGACAAGCCCCTCCAAAGCCAACACACTGTTGAGACCACTCAGAAGAAAAGAAGAGATTCCTTTCAAAATATTGTTAAATATTTTGAATATTCAACATGCACCTCATCACCCAAGAGCTCTAATGGAGATGTAAATGAAATTAACGCTGTTTTCATGCCGCTAACATAGCATCCATTCTGCAGCCCATGGACTAAGGGATTTCGTCTGCTAAGTTTTATATTGAAGAAATACATTTCATAAGGCTTTGGCTGCCGTAGATGATGACTCCTGCGATGGCTCTAAGCAAAGTAAATTGAGAACCTCCTGGAAAGGAGTCACCATTCTAGATGCCATCAGGAATATTTGTGACTCATGGAAAGAGGTCAAAATATCAAAGTGAATAGGAGTTTGGAAGAAGTTAATTTCAATCCTCATGGATGACTTTGAAGGATTCAAGACTTCAGGAGAGGAAGTTACTGCTGATGTGGTAGAAAGAGCAGGAGAACTAGAATTAGAAATGGAGCCTGAAGATGTGACTGAATTACTGCAGTCTTATGCTGTAAGTAAGAGATGATGAGGTGCTTTTTATGGAAGAGCAAAGAAACTGGTATCTTTAGATGAAATCTACTCCTAGTGAAGATGCTGTGAAGATGAAATGACAACAGAGAATTTAGAATATTATATAAACTGAGTTGACTAAGCAGCAGGAGAGAATTTATTGCAATATTGAAAGAAGTTCTACTGTAGGTAAAATGCTATCAGCTCTGTATACTACAGACAAACTGTTCATGAAAGGAAGAGTCAATTGATGTGGCAAATTTCACTGTTGTCTTATTTTAAGAAATTGCTGCCAAGACCCCAGCCATCAGGAACCACCATCCTGATCAGTAAGCAGCCATTAACATGAAGGTAGAGCCCTCCACTGGCAAAAAGATTATGAAGGCTCTGATATTTTTAAGTTAAGATGTGTACATTGTTTTTTAAGATATAATGCTGTTACACACTGAAATATGCTACAGTATAGCATAAACAAAAATTTTATATGCACTTGGAAACCAAAAATTGCATGTGATTTGTTTTATCTCAGTATGTTTTACTGGGTGGTATAGAAGCAAATCCACATATCTTCAAGTTTCATGAAATCAGGATTTTTGTTGCTGTTAAAAGACTTATCCCAATAAATTATTAATATCTGCAACTTTCCCTACACCTCACACCCTTTTCAGAGGTTTAGGGGATTAGGAAGTGGGGCCTGTTAAGTAGGAAGCTGGCTACTTCCTAGAATTCAGGGGCATTGTAAGGAGTCTTGGTGCCAAGTACTGCCACCTGTTGAGAAGAACACTATCAACTAGTGTTCTTTCTGAGCAAGACAAGGATGAGTTAAAACTATAGAAGCCCCATAGACCAGGCTTCCTCTAGAATGTTTCAGAGAATTCCAGCTCAGATCAGTAGATCCTACTGGGAAGAACGTTTCTAATCCTCAGTAATTGTAAGAAGTTGTTGTTTAGTCACTAAGTCATGTCCAACTCTTTTGTGACCCCCTGGATGGTAACCCTCTAGGATCCTCTCTCCTGGGGATTCTCCAGGCAAGAATACTGGGAGTGGATTACAATTTCTTTCTCCAGGGGATCTTCCTGACTCAGGGATTGAACCTGTGTCTCCTGCGATGGCAGGCAGGTTCTTTACTACTGAGCCACCCGGGAAGCCCTCTGTAAGAAGTATTAGAGGAGAAGAGCTTGGTCTCATTGACTGATTTAGAGCAAATTAAGCTCTAAGCCTCTGTTTCCTCTTCCAAATAATGATGTAGATGATACATAGGTATCATAGGACTGTTTGAGAGTTGAATGAAAAAAACATGCAGATATTTACCACAATGCCGAACATATATTAAGCCTTCATTAAATGACAACAATTCCTTATATTTTACATAAAAACTACTTTGAATCAGCCATTTGTTGGTTTGTGAAATTCTTGTTCTTGCCAGAAGCAGTCAAACTGGAGTAATAATTTATTTCATTGAGTGTTAAATTTGCTGTAGGAAAAAAGTTTCAGAACACTGTACCAGTGCATCAGCAACCCCCCAGGCCAGAATACTGGAGTGGGTAGCCTTTCCCTTCTCCAGGGGATCTTCTCAACCCAGGGATCGAACCCAGGTCTCCTGCGTTGAGGGTGGATTCTTTACCAGCTGAGCCACAAGGGAAGCCCAAGACTACTGGAGTGGGTAGCTGAACTAGGGTCTCCTGCATTGCAGGTGGTTTCTTTACCAACTGAGCTACCAGGGAAGGCCCTAAAAACAACCCAAAGAAGCAAAATGCACAAAATTTTCATTATCATGTTCATACTACCCTTGGAAAGTTTTTGCTCATATGGCCTATCTCCAATATTAGTTGAATTAATGTCATCTGTGCTGGAAAAAAATCATCTGTTTGCTATCCATAAATGTATTCATAATTTATCTTACCTTTCATTGCATTTTCTCTGGAGAATAGCTTCAGCAAATTGTTTTTTCTTTACAGTTCAGTTTCAGTTTATGCTCTAAAACTGTTAACAGAGAGACAAATGAAATAGTAAAGGTCCACAGCCCTGCTCAGCGTATTTGGGTAAAAGAAACAATTGGGCAGTGGTAGCTGTGGTAATAACGAGGCAATGTGAAATGTATTTCTGTTTGCTTAAAGTCCACAGATTGCCAAGAATTTATGAGGAAACCAATAGCATTAATCTCTTTACTAATATTTCCTGAATTTTCAAGAGAGGTCTCCCATAATATATTAGACCATAAAATCAATAGTTCTTACACTGACTTCTGCTCACCTAAAATCTCAGACCACACTGAGGAGCAAGTCTCTAGAGCACTGGTTTTCAAATTGGCTTCATACAAACTGCCTGGGGAACTTCAAAAAATCTTGATGCCTCTGACCTCCTTTTCTGGTGGGAAATTCCCATCCCACACAAGAATTTGGGAGCCTTTATTGTCATCCTCAACCTTCCTGGCCTCAATCAGTAGGTGTCAGGAGAGACCCACATGCTTGGAAAAAGACCACTCCTCTCCAGGCTTGGGGATTTCACGTGTTGCCTGAAACATGACGAAAAGCAAAGATGAAAGACAATAATACGTATGTCATCAGATTCATGCAGCCACTCCAGAAATGTTCCAAGTATCCCTCCAAGTCACAAAATAAACCAAGATTCTGGGTGTTTCCTAAGTATTTTTGAACAGCTTAAAAGAATTGAGTCTGTCTGCATTTTCCATACTGGATCATTATGTCTGTTTGTAACAATCTCTTCCTGGCACAGTGATATGTCTTAATTAATGTTAAGAATTATATTCACAGAAGATAAATATTGGAATGGGGACAGAGGAAAATGAAAGCACGTCGATGACTTGTATCCCAGCTACTAAGATACTAACATAGAGGAGACAAAGGCTGATAATTTTCTGTAATCACATTTTTCCTTTTACATTTCATTTTGAAAAAATACAACTCTTCAGAAAAGTTGAAAAATTGGTACAGGAGAACCCATATGCCTTTCACATACAGTCACCACTTTTACATATTTTGCTTCATCCTCCCATTTGTTGTTGCCGTTGAATCACTTGCAAGAAGAAACCATCATGGCACTCCACCGCAAAATACTTCAGTACATGTCATCTCAGAGTAGACATTCTTCTAAAAATAACTGTAATAGCATTAACAATGAACAAAATTTTAATATATAAAGCATATTTGAATTTTACCTACTAAATTCAGTCTTTTGTAGCTCTCAATATTTATAAATTTTAATATTTTCCACTTTTTGCATTATTTATTTTGAAACTGAATTATAGTTTATTTACAATATAATGTTGGTTCCATGTGTATAGCATGGTGATTCCATATTTTTATAGATTATATTCATTTAAAGTTATTTCAAAATAATGGCTGTATTTCCCTGAGCTGTGCTATATTATTATCTTGACAGATTTTTAGAGAGACTCCTGTTTAGTTGTGAGGATAGATTTTATCATTCATTAGTTAAATATCAGTAAGTCACATATGTTGACAAGTCTTAAGTATTTCTTCTATTTGCAGAATGGAGTTAAAAGCTTTGTGTTTTTTCCCCTCAAATTTAGCAAAAAAAGAAAATACTGCAGTTAAGATAACTTTGTTTTGCATCAAGTAGTATTTATTTAGGGATTTCTTATCTTGGGCTGATTTATCAGACCCATGGAAGACAGGAAATTATATCTGTGGAGTATTCAACAGTTAATATGTAGTAGTTGTCTTCTGCTGTATTAGTAGCCTCTAACTTTACCTGAAGATCCTGAAATTATGTGCGAATATTGCTGATGAAGTCAAATAAGATGGCTGTCTCTCTTTTTCTAAGTAGAGTTTTCTTTTATGATAAATTTATATGAATTGATTCATATATCTCCATGGCTACATGTAAAATATTTTTAATGCTACTCCACCAAGACTTTTCAACAGCTTCTTTTTACTTGATGAATGATCTTTTAATGATATTAAACTATATATAAAAATGTAATCTTAGATACTGAAGTGACATGGATGGACCTAGAGATTGCCATGCTGAATAAAGTAAGTCACACACAAATGTCATGTAATATCACTTATTGGAGGAGGAAATGGCAACCCACTCCAGTATTCTTGCCTGGAGAAAACCCATGAACAGAGGAGCCTGGCGGGCTACAGTGCACAGGGTCGCAAAGAGCTGGATACAACTTGGTGACTAAATAACAACAACAGAAAAAACAGAAATAGGGTCCAGAAGAAATAGGGTCCAGATGTAGAAAACAAATTTATGGTTACCAAGTGGGAAGGAGTTGGGGGAAGGATAAATTGGGAGATTGGGATTAGCGTATGTGTGTGTGTGTGCCCCGTCTCACGGCTGTATCCCTCTTCACGACTCTGTAGGCTGTGGCCCTTCAGGCTCCTCTGTCCATGGAATTTTCCAGGCAAGAAGAGTAGAGTGGGTTTCCATTTCCTCTTCCAGGGGGTCTTTCTGATCCAAGGATCAAACCCAAGTCTCCTGTGTCTCCTATATTGCAGGTGGATTCTTTGCTTGAGCCGTAGGGGAACCCCAAGGGATTGACGTATAATACTGCTATATATAAAATAGATGATTAAATAAGAACCTACTGTATAGTACAGGAAACTGCTCAATAGTCTGTAATGACCTATATGTGAATATAATCTAAAAAAGAATGGCTATATGTATTGTATATGGTTGTCCAGAAGTTCCCTTCAGACAGTGTTCCTAGTGATAACTTCTTCTTCGGAATAAAGTTTGGTTTCTCCATTTCATCTTAGCAACACTCCAGTATTTACCCTAGTCAGGTCTCCTAGTTTGATTCCAGGATTTCCTACTCAGACTGTATGGAGTGCTTCCACTTAACTTGTCTCAGCACCATGGTTAGCAGTTAGATAGCGGGATCTTGACATTATTCTTATATATTTGTTGCAAATATAGTTCCCATTGATCCTTTTTATATATTTGAGTTCATTTTTCAATAACTAATTCCATGGTTTGTACTGTTTTTATCAGGTTTTAAGATTATAGTTATGCTAACTCCCTAAAATGAATCAGGGAGTTTACAAGCTTTTTCTGTGACTTGGAATGACATGAATAATATAAGTATTACCTGTTTTGACAGATTAAATAGAATTTAATTTCAAAACTATCTGGTCTTAGTACATACTTCTGTGGCATATCTTTTTTGTCTTTTGGGAAGTCTTTGTCTTTCTAATCTAGTGGTACATGGTTATGGGTCTATCAGGGTATTTTTTTTTTTTTCACTTTTTGTTAGAACAACTTTGGCACTTTATATTTTTTTATAGAAAGTCATATGATTCTTCCAGACTTTCAAATTGATTGTTATATAGTCATGCATAATATTCTTTTATAGTTTTTAAAATCTATTCAGTATCTATAGTGTATTTCTCACTGCTAATCTTGTGTTTTGTTTTGTCTTTTTAATGAGACTGGGTCCTTTCATTTTTTAATATTTTCTTTTGTTATTTTCTGTTTTGTTATTTTAATATTTTATCCCTATTAATTTATGTTTCCTGCTTTCCATTGGTTTATTTTGGTATTTTTCTAATATTTAAAGTTAAGCCATTTAATTAGAGTCTTTATTTTGATAATAAATTATTGAAGGAATAAGTTTCACATGAAACTTTCAAGTTTCCATCTGAATTTAGCTTTAGACATATCTCATAAATTTTAATATGAAGTGATTCTTTGTTACTGTCTAAGTGACTTGTTTTTACTTTGGCTTAAGATTAATGGCAACCCACTCCAGTATTCTTGCCTAGAGAATCCTGTGGACAGAGGAGCCTGGTGGGCTGCTGTCCATAGCGTTTCACAGAGTCAGACACGACTGAAGTGACTTAGCATGCATGCATGCATTCGAGAAGGAAATGGCAACCCACTCCAGTATTCTTGCCTTGAGAATCTCAGGGACAGAGGAGCCTGGTGGGCTGCCATCTATGGGGTCGCACAGAATCGGACATGACTGAAGTAACTTAGCAGCAGCAGCAAGATTACTGAAGTATTTCTAGTAGTTAAGTGTTTATCCTTTTTTTTTTTTGATTGTTGGTTTCTACTTTATTGGACTGTAATCAGGAAGTAAGGCCTAGAAAAAATTTTTTCAGTGATGTATTCAGGTTATTGTAGTCAGGCACACAATTAAATATCACAATTGGAAGAATGTGTATTCTTTGTTATGTAGCTATTTCTCTGTGTTTATCTATCAGATATATATCTATATTACTATGTTTCTCAAGTAGCCCTTATTTTCAATATTTTGGGAAAAATATTGTATTCTGGTTGTGAATGTTACTTTTCATTTCATAATGTGCTTTTTCTTCTTGAATTCTTTAGTCTAATGTTAATATTGTAGCTATGTTTTTTCTTTGTGCATAAAACTATGCCAGTGTATTTTTAGCAGTCACTTGTACTTGCCTTTTCCTTTCTTTTCTTTCAGGGATGTTTCTTGTTAATAACACTGAGCAGTGAGGAAGCAGTTGTGCTGCTTCTGGGGAACCTGCTAGTGACTACTGCCCTAGTATTTGTACCAAGCTATAGTCTCTGTCTTGGGTTTCACAAAGGGCAGGTCTTTCCTGAGTCCACAGAGAATGAACTGAACCTGATCGGTCCCTGAAGATATCTGGGAAATGTGAGTTCTCAGACCCATTCTGAGTCACCAGGAAACCTTTTGTAAGGAGCCATACTATAGTCATATTGAGACTCTGCCACTAATTTCACTAGCTGTGTAACCTTGGTTAATGTCTGTGAGACTGAGGTTCCTTATTTGAAAAATGCAGATAACAACACTTTACAAGGTTGCCATGTGGATTAGATGAGAAGATATATCTAACAGTGCCCACAGTATAATAGGCATTCCCTGTTTCCCTTTCCACTTCTCAGGAAGACGTGAACCATGGTAGGAACTCTGGGAACAGAGGGGCTTCAAGTCCTTCTAGGCCAGGGAGCAGATTACAGAACTGTAGTGTAGGTTTGTTAGAATACTGCCACCCTAATATTTGTAGGAAGTATCTAGTGGCTTGAAAAGGAAGAAAATACCGCAGACTGTGTCTTTCAGAAGGCTGTAGCATCCAACCAAAATCGTACTGCTGGTGGTCAGACTATCTGACTTATGAGGCTTCTTCTTTCCTGAAGTCTTGTTAGCCATGTGGCTCTCCTCTTTCCTTCAAGTTGATTTGCTGTCAGTGTCTCCTGAGTCCTGTATATCTGACAGTTTTTTCAGGCCTCAGACTTATAGAAACATGAATTATTTTATGCAGGTCATCTGAAAAAGCAGAGTATCAACTGTTCTTTCTTAGTTTTCCTTGTAAATCTGTCTCAAATTTATCTACTTTTCTTCTATCCAGTTGGTGCATGGGTCCTACCATAGATTCTTTGGGAATAAATAAGTAAAAGGCTATCTGTAATGGTTTTGTCAAAATGAGCATTAAATTTTTTTTCTATTACTAAAGAAGATTCACTTGTTCTCTCAAAGCCTCAATTCATAAAAATCATCCCCTAAGAGTTATTTTTATCCCTTGGATTTCAAGATCAAACCAGTCAATCCTAAAGGAAAACAGTCCTGAATGTTCATTGGAAGGACTGATGCTGAAGCTGAAGCACCAATACTTTGGCCACCTGATGCAAAGAACTGACTCATTGTAAAAGACCCTGATGCTGGGAAAGACTGAAGGCAGGAGAAGAAGGGGGCAACAGAGGATGAGATGGTTGGATGGCGTCACTGACTTGATAGACATGAGTCTGAGCAAACTCTGGGACTTGGTGATGGACAGGGAAGCCTGGTATACTGCAGTCCATGGGGTCGCAAAAAGCTGGACATGACTGAACTGAACTGAAGAGTTATTCTACCAAGTAGTGCTATTTAATGATATTTATCTAATCTTAAATGAACAGAAGCTTTTTGCTTAGCAGTGACTGAATTTGTGCACACTAGATAAAATAGCACACTCCTCTGAACCTGGCCTGTACAGTCCTTTACACTGAATATGACTTCATTTTTCTTTTTTTTTTTTCGGTCTGTTATCTTTTGGTTTAAATGTTTAATGGGCTGTCATTGAGGTTTTTTGTTTTTGTTTTTTTTCCCCTTCATAAAGTCATTGAGACCTATGCCAAATATACCATCTCAGATAAAAATTTTATTTTGAACTAAACCATGTTGAAAGGACAAATCTGAATAAAAGTAGGTAGTGTTAGACTAAATTAAAAGTGCACTGGATTACTGACTGTTGGAAATTTTTCTAAACTGCATGATGTAACCAAACAAAATCATTAGCTCTCTTTTTTCAAAGTAAACACTCTCTACGTATAAATTACATGGAGCATTGTATGTGATTATGAAGTATAAATAGAATTTCATGGCATTTACAAAGGCACTCAAAAATACCCATAGACAAATGTAGGTGGTGCCCAATGCCCTTTCATTTAGCAGTTGGAAATTGAGACTGTTCAGGGTGATACCTATTGGAGTTAGGGTCTTGCTGGCAGATCGTGTGGATGGTTCATCTTCTGTTTAGGATTTGGACTGCAGTCAAGCTGAGTCATGCTTCAGTCTACAGGCTGATGCTCATCTCCGCTGTTGCATGTTGTTCCTCCAAAGTGGAGACAGCAGCAGCCTCATAGCCACCTTCAGGATGAAGGCAACATCGTGGGGCAATTTTCATGCTGGCAAAGGGCAAGACTGGTGTTTTGGCCCTTGAAAGGGCAGGCCTGGTGTGATATCTCAAATATATGGACAGCACTAAAAAGGACACTGGGTTCTACATGAAAATAATTTATATCAAAGTGCCTTCTGATGAGTATTTGGCTTCTGATTTTAGCCTCTTTCATTTATTTCAAAGAACTTTTAAAAAATGCATCTGAACTTTATGCTTACTAGAGTATCCAGAGGTGGGCAAGTCACAAAGACCAAATCTACAGAAGGCATATGCATGATGCCAGGCAGATGGAAGCACTCATTAACAGTAGTGCTTATATTATGGGAGAAAAGGGCAGATGTGGAAGTGGGCTATAGGCTTGGTGCCAAGCTCAGATTTCTATTTCATAGTAGAATTAGTTTTATTGATCGAATTCTCCTGGATAGAGGTGAAATCTACACTCTTGCTTGGATTCTACCAAATAAGTCTATCAGAAATGTCAACCATTCACCTCTCTGGACTTCAGTCTTTCCAATATTCACTACAGCTCCCCACACAACTATCCTCTCATTGTTTCCAGTTCTTTACCATCTACTCTGCCTCTTCTCTACCGCTACTGCCCTTGCCTGTGTCTAACTATTGTCAAATTCTCATCTTCCTTGACGTCTTTGTAGAAGTTGACAGAGCAGATACTCCCTTCAACTTGAAACTCTGTCTTGGTCTCCATGACAGCACATTACTGTCTCTCTAACTCTTCCAGAGATTTCTCCTCCTCCTTTTGATTCTTAAATGTCTGTCCTAGCTTTCTCCTCATTCTGCACTCTCTCTGTTAGCAATCTTTTTCATTTCCATGACTTCAGCTGCCACATATACTCATGCTGATAACTCACAGATCTTTGGCAACAAGACAACTCTAAATCTGCACATTGAAGCTTTTATTCAACATCTATACTCAATTTTTTTATAGTCACCTCAAGCTTGCATGTTCAAAATGGAACTCATCATCGACACAAAGCCGCTCTTCTTCCAATCAGTTTCCCAAGCCAAAGTCTTATACCTCTTCCTCTGTGTCCTTTAGCACTTTGCTTGTAATTCTTATATTGTACTGTGATTGTCTTTTTTCTTATCCATGACAGGGTTTTTTCATTGTTTCTTTAAGATGTAGCATAATGCCCATGGCAGAAGAAATCACTAAATGACTTCAGAATTAGGAATGCTGGAAAATGTTTCAAACTACCTGGTTTCTATTCAATTTAAATTGAAACACTCAAAATACCTTCTTGAAATGGAAAGTTATGCTTAAGTTCATTTAGCAAACTCTATTTGTAAAAAAAATATACAACCCAATAATTTATATGTATATTTGGCATTTACTTTGATTAAACATTGTTTCTTGGACTAGAGTGACTTCAGTGCCTCTGGATTCCTTGTCATTGTCTCAGAGAGACCTACTCTGATCGCCAAGCAGAGTTAGTTCAGCCTGCCACCAACTCCATTACCCTTACTTTCTTCAAGCATCAAACTATGTTTGATATTTTGTATTTATTTAATAATACTAAATGCATTAAAATATTGAGTTTATTTATAAAAATATTTTATTGTCTGGATCCTCACTTTTGGAATGTAAACTTCAGGAGAGCTAGTACTTGTTCTGTCTTGCTCATTGTCATATCTTCGGCACTCAATTGATTTTTGGTGCTGAAGCCACAGTCATGTCCAGGTGTTCAGTAAATACCTGATGAGTGAGTAATCAGTTGATACATCAGTTAATAAATACAACAGGAATGAGGTCATGAGATATGAAACATTATAGCCTATTCCAGGAACTGCAAGTTATTTAATGTAAGGGCTATTGCTGAGGGCTGTGTACGAAGATAATAGCATTCATTTAGCACTTCTGTGTCTGCCATTATCTTAGGCTTTACTTACCTTATCTCATTGAACCCCTGTGACAGCCTTGGAGATCAGTACCATTATTATACTCGTTTATGGATGAGGAGGCTGAGGCTCGAAGAGATTAAGGACATACATCAGTCAATGACAGAACCCAGACAGATAAATTCCCAGACCATTAAAGGCTCTTGGAAGGAGTTTGAACTTTATCCTGTGATCAGTGACAGGAGATTGGAGCTTGTGAGGCATGAGCTGATTTGTGTTTTTAGAGGGGTCATTATGGGGCAGTGTAGGAGTAGAATGGAAGAAAACAAAAGGGAAGTCGGGGAACTCAGCGAGGAGGCTGTGAAACACTCCTTGTAAGAGACCATGGTAGTGACTCCAAGTAAGGCAAGGGAAGGTAAGACTTAGAGGATTTCCTGGGAGGTAGATAGAGTTTAGCAACCAAGTAGTTGTGGGTGGGAGGGAGGGAGGCACTGAGCATGCCTCAGGGGACAGATTGTGATTTGGATGTCTGTTACCATGTATTCCCAGTGCTAATGTTTGGCAGAGCCAAAGCCATATTACTCATGCCTGCAGTTCCTATGTCGGAGAAGGTAATGGCACCCCACTCCAGTACTCTTGCCTGGAAAATCCCATGGACGTTGGAGCCTGGTAGGCTGCAGTGCATGGGGTCACTGAGATTTGGACACGACTCAGTGACTTCACTTTCACTTTTCACTTTCATGCATTGGAGAAGGAAATGGCACCCCACTCCAGTGTTGTTGCCTGGAGAATCCCAGGGACGAGCCTGGTGGGCTGCCGTCTATGGAGTCGCACAGAGTCGGACACGACTGAAGCAACTTAGCAGCAGCAGCAGCAGTTCCTATGTAAGCTGGGAAGCTCAAAAAATCAGCACACGTAGTGTTTGGGCTATTGGTAGTTAGCGAGATCATGCTATACTGTGTAAATAAATGGGAGACAAATAGCTTCCTTCCATAATATTTCCACTTTGTAAATTTAATCACGTTTTCACTGGTGTTGCAGAAGTAGCATTTAAAGTCTTACTCCTCTCCCGTGAAACCAAGGCAGAGGTTGTTGTGTGTGTGTGTGTGGTTTTATTTTCAAAGCATTTTGTTGGTAGATTATTTTTTAAAGCTGCACTAGAGGTTCAACTAGTTCATTTCCCTTTAATGATTTCCTCATTCTACACAGCCTATATTTCAAACAGACAGACCTCTGAGAAGGAACCAAGCCCTTTCAAGGGTCTGTGTTGTGGTGTGCTCAACAAACTTCTGGCAGCCCCGCGACAGGAGTCAGTGCTCAATTCCTCACAGCTGTGAACTCCCTTCCACTCCACACAGAGCAGCACTGCCTTGTTGCCTGGAAGACTTTCTTTAGAGATACTTCAGAGGCTCTGCTCAACCACAGAGGTGTTCTTGATTCCTGAATGTGAATCAAGGCAAGCTCCCACCGTCAAACCAGACTAGCCTAGGACACCACTCACAGTACACATTCTGGGCAAGTAAATTGAACTCTCCACTCTTTAAGTTGTTTTTACTGTCTCCAGCCAGTTAGATGGCTGAAGGGAAATGCTAACCAACAAATAATGGTTTCCAAAGGAAACCTCCCAGTTCAATGAAAGAGTGTGTCTTCCTTATTATGGGAGATGTCATGTCACAAGTGGGTGTTTTGTGTTCAGTTAAATTAAAAAAAAAAAAAAGATTGGTCTTAAAAACTGTTAATGATAGAACACATGGCATAAATTATACCGTAAACTCCAAACAACTCTGAAATTATAAACATTGCTTAGTCAAGGCTTTTCTTATAATGATGCCCTGATGTCTCTGGCATAGCCCAGTGATTTCAGTCAATATTATTTTACTTGAAAGGAGGAATTTCTTTTCCAAAAACAGTCTCTCTAAGAAAAACTGTCTTCCCAGCTGACTTTATGAACCATCTTCCTCCAGTGGCCTGTATCATGTCTTGCCTGTCCAGGACCACAGGTGTGAGATAGCATAGAGAGCTAGCGGAAGAGAGTCATATGATGAGGAGAAACTACAAGCTTGGTCCTGACAGAGACCAGAGGCTGACTCAAATCAGTAGGAACTATGACTAAATAAAGACTGTCAGGACTCTGAAGCAGCACACTTGAGACCTGGTGCAGAGTAAGCACTTGATTCAGAAGGTCTTCCTTGGTTTGCCTATCAGAACAACTCTCCAGGGCAGCAGAAACAGGGAGATGTCTTTTAAATAAGAATAATATTTACATCGTTTACAAGGGTCTGTTATTAAGTACTTATTATAGACCAGGCACTTGTCCAAATACTTTATGTACAATATCTTATTTAATCTTAGTCACCCTTGAGACAGGTACTATTATTACCTCTTTATTAAGATGGTAACTGGGGCTCAGGGAGGTTAAATTTCTCCCAAGATCATGTAGCAAGTACAAGGAAGCCTAGATTCTAACCTAGGTCAAAGTCTATATAATGAATTATTAACAACTATGTTATACCTCTTTCCTGAGGATTAATTAACAAAATGTGTGTAGAAGTGTTTTGGAAGCAGCACATGCTGTACAAATGCTAGTAAAATTGCTAGTCAGAAGAGAGACCCATTCCACCTCTTGATAGTTCTATGTTTTGTCAGTACTTGCAGAGCAGCCCTACAGTACTAGAGACCAAGTTGGAGGCCAGAGACTCATCTTTGGTCATCGTGGTGAAAGCCTTCTCTTTTGCCACTGGTCTGTAACAAGTGTTCCACCTTCCTTCAGCCTAATTTAACTAGAGCCCCCTTCATCATAGTATTTTCTCAAATGCTCACCCCAAATGATATTTTCACTTGATATTCGTCAACCTGTAAATCACACAACTGGTTAGCAGAAGAAAGGTGAGAGGTCATGAATGGTTTGATTCAGCACATTCCACTGCTGGAAAGGGATGTGTGCCTGCTGTCTATTTTATGGAAAGGCAGCACCATATTTGGGCTTCCCTGGGGACTCAGGGGTAAAGAATCCATCTGCCAATGCAGGAGACCTGGGTTCAATCCCTGGGTCAGGAAGATCCCCTGGAGAAGGAAATGGCAACCCATTCCAAATTCTTGCCTGAGAAATCCCATGGACGGAGGAGCCTGATGGGGTCACAAAAGAGTCAAGTATGACTTAGAGACTAAAACAAACAACAACACCATATTTATAAACAAAGGTTTGCTGTGATATGAAGAACATTTAAATGAACAAGAATGGTATTCTTCTAATTCCAGAACATTTTTTTTCCTGGCCAGAAATGGATTAGGGAATCAATCTAGCCAGTGTACCTCTTCAATTAGGTCCCTGCCATGTGGGTATGCTTTAGCACAAATGTTCCATGAGTCTGAGTTCATTCATAAGGCAGATCTCCCTAATGTCATATTCATTCACTCAGTGAATGATCATTAAACCTGTAGAGGTGCTGTACTATTTAGATTATAGACAATCCTGGCTCAGAAGGGGTCACAATATAGTGGGAAATTACAGGAGACACAGGTTCGATCCCTGGGTTGAGAAGATACCCTGGGAAGGAAATGCCTACCTGCTGAAGTATTCCTGTCTGGGTAGAGGAGCCCAGTGAGCTACAGTCTATAAGGTCACAAGAATTGGACCCAACTTAGTGAACTAAACCACCACCACATAGTATAAATAAAAATCATAATAAAACATGATTATGATATAAGAAAATTTTGAATTAACTGCTAAAGTGATGCAAGAGAGGGAGCAGCCTGTAATTGCCTCTGACTCAGGCAAGATAGGGTAGCGTCAGCCTAGCTCCTTTCTGTGTAAGTCCTACAGCAGGCCTCAGAGAAACAGGAGGTAATTTTGGTTCCTAATTTCTGGTTCATTTCTCAGTAACAAACTGAGACATGTTGAAAGCTATAGAAATAGATGTTTAAATAAAATCCAGTCTTTTCACCCATTTGAATTTTAGTGAATGATGAATTGGCAGTCACAGGGCCAATCCCAGGTTTCATGGCCTCAAGAAAATACCTGCACTCCACCTTATATGTGGTACCAAGTCCAGGTCTGAGCAGATTCAGAAGCTTTTATTCCAGTGGTACTGCACAGTCACATAACATAGTAAGAGGCTTTTATTTTTCTAAAAAATTATTTGTGAGAAGTATGGATATGTCACAAATATACATTCTCCTGAGTCAATTCCATTGCTTAAGAGCTATGTGAAAAGTTGAGCAAGGTACTTAGCTGAGCCTCAACTCCCCTGTTTGTAACAAGGATAATAAGACACTTAGGTCTAAATATAGCATACGGAGGGAAAGTATTTTTCAAACTTCAAAATGTTATACAAGCAATAATTAATATACAGTATTTCTTTCAGCTAGTGGTCACTATTTATGTTCCCAAGAGACTTTTGTATGCAAAATCCCACTAAGGAGACCAATGGTGGATAAATTGGTCTTGAGAAGATGTTTTGGAAATGTATGTCCAATACGGAAGCTCTGAAATGGGAACTTGTTTTCTGCCCATTTCACATTTTCAGCAGATTCCAGAGTAGCACTTCCTAATGTCATTCTGATAGCTGATTAGTACTAGATCCTTTAGAACAATGACTGTTGAAAAAAAGGTGCTTACGATCAACACCAATAGTAATTTGTAATAATTTGGATTTCAGACTTTTTCCTCTTTCTACTTGAAAAGGTGAAAAAAAGCCTTTGTGGAGAATTTTTTTTTTCCTTTTGAATATGAGACTTGTGGCTCAAAACTCAATCCAAACCAAATTTCAAATGTGGAATTATAACCCCTACTTCTGAATGGAAACCGTGGAGCCCCTTAGCCAGAGTGGCAATTGGCAGCTCTGCCTTGTTCTCTAGGACACACACAGTGGGATGCCAACCAAGAAAAAGAACAGGCAAGGAGCACGAGGGGAAATGCTAAAACCATCTGTACAGAGTTGGATTTTATATGCTGCTGGTACAGCAGGGTCCTTGTTATCTTCACTAGAGTCCATCCCCCTTCCCTGACTACAGTGAAAAGAAGACTCAGTAAACCTCTCTTACCATATTGATTTCAGAGAGTTAATGTGGTTCAGGGGAGGGACCATCAGAGTAGGGATCAGAAGACAAGGTTCTAGCCTGGCTCTCTCATTAATGCACCCTTTGCATTTATGAAAATCCTATTAAAACCCTTTGCAGTAGGCCCCTGGTCCTCTCTGAGACTCAGAGGCGTCATCTGTAAATGTGGATGTTTATAGTTATAGTACTTCAGATATCATGGTGAGGAGAACACACTGCAATGTATACAGTATTACTTCAGACTTTCTGCAGTAGAAAGAGCCACCCAGGCCTGGCCTCTCCAGATACTTGAACTCTTGGGTGCTGAGGAAGAGAGAACACAGTTGTCCTGGAGCCCATGCTTATGACCAGTCTCCCTTTCCTCTTTCCCTGGGCTATGTCTAGAGTAGAGGAGAATTACCTTGCAATGAGGGCACTAACTAATTCTCCTGTGTTCTGTGCCCACTACCCCTGCCTTCAGATGGGCCAGGCAATGCCAGAAAGACAAACCTGTCACTGCTTCTGTCCCATCCATCCTCCTACAGGAGCCATGGTGCTGTGGGCATGGCCCCTGGGCCTGCAGGCTGGATGCTTTTTGCCACTGCCAAACCTGCGGTCTTGGTCATGGACCAATTCCTATAACTCTGGTCCACAGTCTCAATGATTATTTTTATTTTCCAACAGTAGTTGTGTTTGTTCACTTTGAAATTCCTGTTCTCTGAAACAGACAAAAGGATGTTCAGAAGTTAATTATAGTTAGTTATCTCTCTCTTTAAAGAGAGAGATAAATAGGAAAATAGAGGCAAGTGGAAAAATCATCTGATAATTTAAGAATTATCTAATAAAGTTAAATTTAAAAGATATAATAATTAAAGCAAAAACTAACAAGTATGTCTTCTATCTGAGTGTGAAAGATTTAAGTCTCTGGCTGCAGTTGTGTTACAGTATGATCATTTGGTTTGTTGGTTTATTGTCCTTTTAAGTGGCCACTAATATGCTCTTCTGTGGGGCCTGGGTCACCACGTGGTGGTCTGAGCTGAAGATGTGCTTTAGCAACAGCTGCTCGGTGAAATGGCTTCCATTTCCTATTATACCATCCTCTGGTCATGGCTTCTTTATTTTACTTTTCCTCCAAAATGCATTATGCCTCACTTGTGTGTAGTCTTCGAACGAGCTTGACTTCTACCAGTACAGGCATAGGTACAAATAGAAACTGCCCGAGTATTTATTTGTGGATTATTTTCTACATTTTTTCCATTTCTAAATCCTCCCAATAGACCAACTTTCTTTGGTAACAGAGAATACAGTTCTCTTTAAGTTTTTAAAAGGAGCTACATAAAATTCTCCAGACACATGTTTAAAATGTGTGGTCAAACTGGCATCTGCCCTTGGAAATGGCCAGTGGTAGAGAATTTTTAAGTTTGTCTGATGATACCTCAAAGAGATTTTTTAATGGAATATTAGGCCCTCAGTTATGAATTGTTCCCGCATTTCAGATCTGCCCAGTGGACCCTTCAACTTTATGCTGTTTTTGTTGTTAATGAAAAACTCCATTATGCATTTATGAAGCCTGTTTCTTCTTAGTGTTTTGACTTGAGAGAAGGATTTAATTTAGAAAGTTAACCTGTGGAATAAACTGTGTCTCATGTGAAACCATTTAGAGACAAATGCGTTTTTATAATATGCACTGAGATCAATTTATATTTCTCCAAAGAGTTGCCGTATTCAATAGACTCAAAAGACCTACTGTTAATGCAAAATTTAAGCTATGGAAAACTTGCTTTTTCAAACACTGAGAAGGAATTTCCCCTCATAGCCAGGAGTCCTCTACTTTGTTGATCTAAGATGTCAAGTACTGCTGCAGTTACCTGATGCAAGTTAAATTTAAAATACAGCTGAAACACAGCTGAAGATTGAAAAATACTGAACCACAATAAATGATTGTAAAGTGAATGACTGAGGCAAGAAGGAGGAAAATAAACTCACATTTCTGTGACGTTATCAAAGGAAGGAATAGTGGGGAGTTAGATAGTCTATTCACATAGCATACTAAGCCAGAGTTACTTTGCTTAGAAGTCCATCATTTCAGTTCAGTTCAGTCGCTCAGTTGTGTCTGACTCTTTGCGCCCCATGAACAGCAGCACGCCAGGCCTCCCTGTCCATCACCAACTCCCAGAGCCTACCCAAACTCAAGTCCATTGAGTTGGTGATGCCATCTACCCAACTCATCCTCTGTTGTCCCCTTCTCCTCCTGCCCTCAATCTTTCCCAGCATCAGGGTCTTTTCAAATGAATCAGCTCTTCGCATCAGGTGGCCAAAGTATTGGAGTTTCAGCTTCAACATCAGTCCTTCCAATGAACACCCAGCACTGATCTCCTTTAGGATGGACTGGTTTGATCTCCTTGTAGTCTAAGGGACTCTCAAGAGTCTTCTCCAACACCACAATTCAAAAGCATCAATTCTTCTGTGCTCAGCTTTCTTTATAGTCCAACTCTCGCATCCATACATGACTACTGGAAAAACCATAGCCTTGACTAGACGGACCTTTGTTGACAAAGTAATGTCTCTGCTTTTTAATAAGCTGTCTAGGTTGGTCATAACTTTCCTTCCAAGAAGCAAGCGTCTTTTAATTTCATGGCTGCAATCATCATCTGCAGTAATTTTGAAGCCCCCCAAAATAAACTTAGCCACTGTTTCCCCATCTATTTGCCAAAGAGTGATGGGACCAGATGCCATGATCTTCGTTTTCTGAATGTTGAGCTTTAAGCTAACTTTTTCACTCTCCACTTTCACTTTCATGAGGCTTTTTAGTTCCTCTTCACTTTCTGCCATAAGGGTGGTGTCATCTGCATATCTGAGGTTATTGATATTTCTCCCAGCAATCTTGATTCCAGCTTGTGCTTCTTCCAGCCCAGCATTTCTCATGATGTACTCTGCGTACTCTGCACGATGTACTCTGCAGTGTGACAATATACAGCCTTGACGTACTCCTTTTCCTATTTGGAACCAGTCTGTTGTTCCATGTCCAGTTCTAACTGTTGCTTCCTGACCTGCATACAAGTTTCTCAAGAGGCAGGTCAGGTGGTCTGATATTCCCATCTCTTTCAGAATTTTCCACAGTTTATTGTGATCCACACAGTCAAAGGCTTTGGCATAGTCAATAAAACAGAAATAGATGGTTTTTTTGGAACTCTCTTGCTTTTTTGATGATCCAGCAGATGTTGGCAATTTGATCTCTGGTTCCTCTGCCTTTCTAAAACCAGCTTGAACATCTGGAAGTTCACAGTTCATGTATTGCTGAAGCCTGGCTTGGAGAATTTTGAGCATTACTTTACTAGCATGTGAGATGAGTACAACTCTGGTAGACACTAAGGTGCAGTGGTTATGAGCCTGGCCCTTGGCAGGCTACCAGACAAATACAGATCAGATCCCTTTCCTTGACTGACCCTGGATTTTTACTTATTTTCTCTGTGGCTTTTTGCTTATATGTAAAATGGGAAAATAATTCTTATTTTAGAATTATGGTAATAATTAAATTAAAATGATCTTCATAGAACTCTTAATACACTTGACTCTTGTTTTTTGCTTAGTAATAGGAAGAAGTCCAGAAATTTTACCATAGTTAAGAACTATAGAACAGTTAACCCTTTACTCCTTTTTTAAGCTGTGTTATGTTGAGACATTATTTACATACCATAAAATTTATCCACTGTTAAGTATTTAATTCATTTATTTTGGGGGAGGTAATTTTATAGAGTCATACAGTCAACAGTACAATCCAAATCCAGTTTGCAAATGTTTTCATCACCACAAAAACTCCCTCAGATTTGTTTAAAGTTGATCTCTGCCTAGGCAACCACTGATCTGCTTCCTATCCCTATATGTTTACCTTTGCAGAACATTTTGTGTTATTATAAATACAATTATACAATAGTTAGTCGTTTGCATCTGGGTTCTTCCACTTAGTCTAATTTTTCTTTTTCTTGTTTTGAGATTCACTCATGTTGTGGCATGTGTCAGTCCCTTATTTCCTTTTATTGCTGAATGGGATTCTGTTACAGGTATTCCTACTTTCTACGGTGTGCTTTACTTCAATTTTGGTTTACAGAAGACCCACATTGTTACCTGTTTTTGCTAACCAAAACAAATCCTAAGAGAATTTTTACTTTTGCAAAAAGAGGGTTCAGAATTTGCTTTGCAGGGAGCCATTATACAATCAGCACCACCCCAGGCAGCAAGAGTGGCACCGCCAAGCTCCTTTCCCAGGAACTACACTCAGCACCAAGCCCCCATAGCTTTGAACTGTGTCTGTAAGCATTTGTACTTTCGGTTAGTCAGTTCAGTTGCTCAGTTGTGTTTGACTCTGCGATCCCATGGACTTCAGCATGCCAGGCTTCTCTCCTGGAGCTTGCTCAAACTCATGCCATTGAGTCAGTGATGCCATCCAACCATCTCATCCACTGTCGTCCCCTTCTCCCCATGCCTTTAATCTTTCCCAGCATCAGGGTCTTTTCCATGGAGTCAGTTCTTTGCATCAGGTAGCCAAAATATTGGAGTTTCAGCTTCAGCATCAGTCCTTCCAATGAGTATTCAAGACTGATTTCCTTTAGGATGGACTGATTTGTACTTTATCTTGATTTATTTTATTCATTCGGTTAATAGGATGTGCCCTAAGATTGTTGCTTCTTTGTTTTAAACCAGTTTTGCTTATAAAAGGTTTTTAGAAACTCGTGACTTTAAGATAGCAGAGGAAACCCATATAAAGACATAATAGATTTTGTGTATCCATTCACCAGTTCTTGGATTGTTTGCAATCAATTTGGGTTATTTCTGGTTTTTAGCTGTTACAAATAATGCTTCTGTGTATGTTTACATACATGTCTTTGTGTGGACATATGTTTTCTTTTCTCTTGGGTAGGTTCTTAGGTGTGTAATTTCCAGGTTGTATGAAAAGTTTTTATTTAACAATTTAATAAACTGCCAAAATGTTTTCCAAGTTTCTGCACCATTTTCTATTCCCGCTATGTTAGAAGATTCTGTTTTCTCTACATCATCACCAGTGGTTGGAATTGTCTGTCTTTTTCTTGCTATAATAATTCTAGCAGGTATGTAATAGTGTCTCATTGTGGTTTTAATTTACATTTCCTTACTGAATAATGACATGGAGCATGTTTGCGTGTTTTTTAATGTACTTATTAGCAGTCTATATATCTTCACTAGTAAAATATATTTTTAAGTATTTTTCCATTTTTTAATTGGGTTGTTTTTATTACTGAGTTGTAAAAGTTCTTTATATATCCTGAATATATATCCTTTATCAGATGAAGATATTTGCAAATATTTTCTCCCAGTTGGTGGCTTATTTTTTGAGCTTAAAAATATACTGTTAAGAAAATGAGAAGTTTTAAATTTTGAAATGAAGAATTAAAATTTTTCTGCTTTTATCAATTTTGGTGGACTTAATGGATTGTGCTTTTGGTGTCATATCTAAAAACTCTTTGTTTACTCCAAGGCCATAAAGATCTTCTACTATTTTCCCCAGAAATTGTTTCAGTTCTAGCTCTTAAATTTAGTTCTATGATCTGTTTTGAGTTAATTTTTATATATGATGTGAGAATCTAAGATAATATTTTTGTATATGGCATCCATTTGCACTTACACTATTTACTGAGAAGACTAGTATTTCCTTTGTTGAATTATCATAGCACACTTGCTGAAAATCAAATGAACATACATGTAAGGGGTTATTTTTAGACTTGGAATTCTGTTCCATTGATCTAAATGCATATCCTTGCAAGTGTCCTGATTACTGTGCAAAGAGTCTCCTCTTGTATTGGTATCACAGTGTCTTGATTACTTTGTTGAGATCAAGTAGTAAGTCACTTGAAGCCTTCTAACTTTTTTTTTTTTCCTATTATTTTTATCAGTATAGGTTTTTTGTGCTTCTGCAAACATTTAGGATCAGCTAGTCAAATTCTATTAAAACGTTAAGTGGTATTTTGATAGGGGTTACTTTGAACCTATAGATCAATTTGGAGAGAATTGTCATCTGAGAATGTGGTCTTACAATTCATGAATAGAAGTTATCTCTCCATTTATTTACATTTTCTTTAATTTTTCTCAGCACTATTTAGTAGTTTTGGTGTACAGGTCCTTCATTTATTTTATTAAATTTAGTTCTAAATAATTTTCTCTATTTTCTAAGAGTTTATGAATGACTGGCATTGTATCTCCATATGAATGACTGGCATTATATTTTCTTTAAATATTTGATAGAATTCACCAATGAAGCCACAGGGACCAGACTTTTTTTGTGGGAAGATTATTAATTGCTAATCCAATTTATTTACTTCTTATAGATCTACTCATATTTTCTATTTTTCGTGAGTCAGTTTGTAATTTGTGTCTTTCTACAAATTTTTCTACTTCAAGTTACCTAATTTGCTGGCATGAAGTTACTACTTTTAATCTCTGTAGGGTCAGGAGTGGTGTCCCCTCTTTCATCTATGATTTGGCTAATTCTTTTACTTGAAGGAAGCCTTCTAAAGGTTTGCAAATGTTAATTTACAAATTAAATAAAATAATTTAATTTTATTATTAAATAATTATTTAATACATAAATAATATTTTGTTTAATATATTTATATATTATATTATATATTTATATGTGTGAATAAATGTATATTATACATATGTAAATATACATTTATATTTACATATATAAATATACAGTATTTTAAAAATAAATTTAAAAACAAGTTTAGAAAGGTTGATCTTTTTAAAGAACCAGCTGCTGGTTTGATTGATTGTCTCTTTTGTTTTCTGTTTTCAATTTCTTTCATTTATGCTCAAATCCCTCAGAACTCACCACAGTATTACAAGGTTCACCTTTGTTCCATTCAGATCATTTTTAACCTATAGTTTCTGAAATTGAACCGAAGAAGATCCTGGAATGTGGTGTTTGTCTTTGAGAGTATAAAGATGTCTTCAGGCCTTTTCCAAAGGGCTTTTTAAATCCCTAAATCTCCAAATTACTCTCCTGCCATGTGCAAAACTTTCAAGTCATTTAGCCTCTATACTTAACACATTTGCTCAGACAACCTCTTCCAAACATATTTTCCATAAATATCCCAAATATATCTCCTCTTACAGTTCTGTTTTCAGAAGTCCTTTCCTTAGTGAATGAAAAAAATAATTTAGCAAAGATAAAAATAATTATAGTTGACAAAAAGGATTTTTGTCTTCAACGCCTTTTTCTACAATCTCATAAATCCACTCAAGACAGAAAGTGAATAAATGAAAGTGATCTCATCCTTCAGTGTACAAACTTTTGAAGGAAGCCTATGTTTTATGTTTTTTTTTCCTGCTGTTTGGAGGATCTGTTGAGAAATGCTGATGAAGTTAATTTCTTCAAGGGATTCTGCTTGAGGCTGAAGAAGGTAGAAAGGGATTGGCACTTTTCAAAGGGTAATAACTTGACAACCGGTACCAGTAATATGACAACATAAACAGAATGATTACATGTCTGCAGGTTGCGAGTATAGTTTTTTCCAGCAAGCCTTCAAAAAAGTTGAGTTTTCCCAAGGAAAACATAAAGGAAACAGAGAAAATTACTTAAGAAACTACTTAGGAAAGTTTCAAAATCAGAGACTTAGACTGCCCTCTGAGAACATGGCTTCACGTCAACTGAAAAGTTTTAGTCTAGCCAGTTAAAACGCTTGATGACCACCTGGGCAATTTCTCCTCCCTGCTTTAGCTTCAAAATTAATTTCTTAATGATGTGGATGTATTTACAGTTTGATCAATGATGCAGCCAAATCCTGCCTGTGCAAATCTTATGTTATGATGGTGACGAAAGATCTGTATGCTGTGAACCAAGTCTGGCAGGTTATAAGGGACAACTTCTAGACTTGAAAAGGGGTTCTAGAATTAGGGTGGTATGAGTCCGCGGGTGCCTGGGAGCCTGCTGAGCTGTCCTGCATAGTTACCTGAGTTTCTGCTCAATTTCCCGTTTTGTTTTCCCTGTCTTAGCTAGCTTACTCCTTCCAGTCTCCCTTTCCTAAGAGTTAGCTTAAGTTTCCTGCTTCAGTGGGGACACTTTGATTAATGCTAAGACTCTGTCACTCACAGGAAGATGAGTGAGTCCTGCCCAAAGAGTCTTGGAATATCACCACCAGTCTAAATCAGACTGGTGACCTTCCTTGTGATCTGGATTGCAAGTGTCCCAACTCTCTCCCCTAATTATCAATGGTTACTCCCTTCTCCCTGGCAGCCCACAGTGTAGTGTGGAACTCATTGCGGAGGCCACACAGAACATGACTACATCCAGAGAGAGTTTTTAAGAAGCTATAAAGCAGAGATTTGCTGACTCTGTGACAGAATGTGCTGGTTTTGGGGAAAATCAGTGGGTTTAACAGTCTTTGCTTTCTTCCTTCATGTTTTCGGAGCAAAGCAAAGAAGCCCTTCAAGCTATAATAGGAGCGGGAAAAAAAAAAAAGGTCTTAGTTGAGAGGTCGTCATCTTCTCTGCCTAGTCAGTTCACAGAAGAGAAAGCCAATGCCGCATCCAGGCATCCTACTGTGCACTCTTAGGTTTTACTAGTAGCTGCACATGTGTAACCAAGCTAGGCACTGGCCCAGCAAATGAATCCCAGAATATAATCAGGGAGGTAGGATTTGCTTGGAGCAGAAGCTGGAAGGAATTAATGGCAACTCATGGTAAAGGAGGTAATGCCAGGGAGACTGGAATATAGCATAGGAATAGGGCATTAGGTGCCAGAATGCCTACCCTCTTTGCTGCTCTTCAACCCTGCCCTACCCAGTGCTTTACTTGTGGAAGCTTGGCACGTGATGGAGTGCCTCAGTAGCTTTCAAAACGAAAGAGGCATGGCTGCAATCTGAACTGAAATGTCCATGACAGCAATCATATGAAACAGCCACTTAAGAAAAATTTGTGGTGAATTTTCCAAAGAGGAATTTGTGAGTCTGCCTGTCTCTTAATGAATCTGTCTGCTTCTTTCTTGAGTGCGAACCAAGGGAACATCTGCCTGACAGAAAACCGAACATGATCCTTAGTGGAAATTCTCAAGGGATTTCTGTTAAATGAAAGTGTCTTTGCCTTCTTTAAAAGAAATAAGTCAGAGTTAACAAAAGGTTTGTTTTGGTGGTAGTAAGGGACTCAGCCATATGGACAGCAGCTCTCCTCCACTGAAGATATCCTGAGAACATTCTTTGTGTGGCATTCCCAAAGCCATTTTCTTCCAGTTCCTGTTACAGTATTGCAAGGGATGCCATATCCTGTGTGCCACCAGGGCTGTTCCTCTGCTCATTCCTCCGTGAACTGCTGGCATTTTGTTGTTGTTTGCGTTCACCTGCAGGTATGTGAGACCAGTGTCCTACCTCTCAGAGTTTATCTCTTTATACTACTTAATGATTTGGGCAAGTAAAGGACAGGGAAGCCTGGCATGCTGCAGTTCATAGGGTCACAGAGTCAGTCACAACTTAGCAATTGAAAACTACTTAATGAAGGTCTCATTTGAAATTAAACAAATGAATAAAAAATTCTTCCTGTTTCACAAGACAGGCATTATTATTAGGCAAATGCTTGATACAAATTTCCACCACATAGTAGACAGAGATGAACAGTTTTGTGTCATTTGGAGAAGACTCCTGAGAGTCCCTTGGACTGCAAGGAGATCCAACCAGTCCATTCTAAAGGAGATCAGCTCTGGGTGTTCTTTGGAAGGAATGACGCTAAAGCTGAAACTCCAGTACTTTGGCCACCTCATGCGAAGAGTTGACTCATTGGAAAAGACTCTGATGCTGGGAGGGATTGGGGGCAGGAGGAGAAGGGGACGACAGAGGATGAGATGGCTGGATGGCATCACCGACTCGATGGACATGAGTTTGAGTGAACTCCGGGAGATGGTGATGGACAGGGAGGCCTGGCGTGCTGCGATTCATGGGGTCGCAAAGAGTCAGACAACACTGAGTGACTGAACTGAACTGAACTGAACTGAACCCTGTTAGAAATTGAAAAGGACCTAGTAGGCCATGTAATCCAATCCTTGCCATGGCCACCCCACTACAGCTGGGAGAATACTTCCAGTTTAACTCCACAAGGGAAAGATTTTTTGCAGGATTTGGGATGTTTCAAATCAGCTATGCATACTCAAGGAAGGACAATGTAAACGTCTCCCCTTCTTTTCAGTGGTTACCAATCTGCAGGTTTCCATCACAGCTGAAAGGGTGCATGCTCTCTTTCTGTCTCTCTTGCTCTCTCCCCTATGTGCCTGCAATTCTCATTGTGTTTAACACTAATCTGGCATTCATTTTATGTGGTCTTGACTGTAGGATTTTACAGGTATGTATATGATCCTTCTAATTAATTTGAAAATATAGTTACATGAACTCTGGCTGCATTGGTGCCCCTGCCCCACTACTTCATATGGTCGGATTTGTGGAAAGCTTTTAAATCTAATTTTTGACTCCTGAACAGATCATAATTTTTCCAGCTACTTCTGAAAAGACCCTGATGCTGGGAAAGATCGAAGGCAAGAGGAGAAGGAGACGACAGAGGATGAGATGGTTGGATGGCATCACCGACTCAATGGACGTGAGTTTGAGTAAACTCTGGGAATTGATGATGGACAGGGAGGCCTGGCGTGCTGCAGTCCATGGGGTTGCAAGAGTTGGACACGACTGAGCAACTGAACTAAACTGATTTCTGAAAAAGTAGGCCTTAGGATACCTCATGAAGAGTTATTCTCTATCTAATGCTGACATCAGATAAATCTAATAAAGAATCTGGGCCTGAGTTTCTTTATCTGCAATGTGAAGACTCCTTTAGATTCATTTCATGCTTCTCAAATGTCTTCACTTTGGAACCCTTGATAAGAGAATGAGTACCTAATCCCTGAGTCTGAGGCTATCTGCTGCAAGTCTGAATTTTGTTTTAAATCAATCTCACTTTTTAGAATTAGAAATACAGGTAATCTTGCATTGTATTTTGCAACTATCTACTTGTACAACGAAATAACTTTTGCTCCAATCTTCAAAACAAATTAAGATTCAGGGAGGTTTCACAATGTTTATTCAATGGCTTTATGAACTACCGGTGCTGAGAAATGTCCTTCAGTTTGAGATGCATGAGTCATCACTCTGTGATCTTATACTTTGTATAGCCCCTCATAGGTAGAATGTCTGCTGTACACGAGGCACATGGCCAGGCTCTAGTCTTGGACTTGGGCATTATATCCCACCACCACCCTGAGGCTGATGGTTGTCTATGCTCATGATATAACTGCCACACAGAATGGGATCTCGATCACTATTTATTGATAACTTGGTTCCATGGTTCCCCATGGCCTGGAAGGATGATTTTCAAATCACAACCTCTGGACACTCAGAGTTTCACCGCAGTGCCCTCAGGTCCACATGATGAGAGGACTGAGGGTGGGAGGCTGAGTTCTTCCCCAGTAAAGACAGCTTTGCTTTTGTCTGTTTGATGTAGAGTTTTTACATACGGCATTTTTTTCATAGATGTCTTTTATTCAGTTAAGAAGTAATCTATATTCCTAGATTTCTGAGAGTTTGACCAATAATTGATGTTTGACATTATAAAATGCTCTTTAACCAACTATTGAGATTATTAAATAGTTTTTCCTTTTTCGTTAGTTAATAAGGCAATCTACACTGTTGTTTTTTTTTTTTAATGTTAAACCAAACTTGTATTCCTAGGAAATTTGTATTACCCTTTTTATATATTATTTGATTCAATTTGCTAAAATATTTTTGTTGTTTTTTTAGTTTTCTTATAATGTCTTTGTCTCCTTTTTGTTATCAGTGTAGCACTGACTTCATAGAATGGATTGGTATGTATTCCCTCCCTTTCAATTTTCTGGACAACATTGTGCAGAACTGGTATTATTTCTTCCTTCAACATTTGGCAAAATTTACTAGTGAAGTCATCTGGGCTTGGTGATTATTTTGTGGGAAGCTTTTTAACTACAAAGTCAACTTATTTAATAAGTATAGGACTAAACAAGTCTGCAGCTGAAGTGACTTAGCACAGCACAGCACAATCAAGTTATCTATTTCTTCTGGAGCTAAGTTTGACAGTTTTGTCTTTGAGGAAACTTATCCATTTCACCTACGTTGGCAGATTTATTGGTATAAAGTTGTCATAACGGTCCCTTATTATACTCTTTGAACATTTGTCAAATCTATAGTGATATCACCTTTCTGTTCCTTGAAGTTGGTAATTGTGTCTTTCTTTTACCCCGATCAGTTTAGCTATCTAGGTTTATAGTGACTTCCCTGGTGGCTCAGACTGTAAAGCGTCTGTCTACAATGCAGGAGACCCAGGTTCAATCCCTGGGCTGGGAAGATCCCCTGAGAAGGAAATGGCAACCCACTCCAGGACTATTGCCTGGAAAATCCCATGGACAGAGGAGCCTGGCAGGCTACAAACCATCTAGGTTTATATATTTTATAGATCTTCTCAAAGGATCAGTGCTGTGTTTAATTCATTTTTCTCTTCTGTATCCTATATTTTATTGATTTCTGTATTGCTCATCAGTTTCTTTCTTCTATGATTATCTTGCACTTTTTCTAGATAGGTCAAGGTAAGAGAAATGCCCAAGGTAAGAGAAACCCAAGTAAGATGGTAGGTGTTGCAAGAGGGCATCAGAGGGCAAACACATGGAAACCATACTCACAGAAAACTAGTCATTCTAATCACACTAGGACCACAGCCTTGTCTAACTCAATGAAACTAAGCCATGCCCGTGTGGCAACCCAAGACAGGCGGGTCATGGTGGAGAGGTCTGACAGAATGTGGTCCACTGGAGAAGGGAATGGCAAGCCACTTCAGTATTCCTGCCTTGAGAACCCCATGAACAGTATGAAAAGACAAAATGGTAGGATACTGAAAGAGGAACTCCCCAGGTCAGTAGGTGCCCAATATGCTACTGGAGGTCAGTGGAGAAATAACTTCAGAAAGAATGAAGGGATGGAGCCAAAGCAAAAACAATACCCAGTTGTGCATGTGACTGGTGATAGAAGCAAGGTCTGATGCTGTAAAGAGCAATATTGCATAGGAACCTGGAATGTCAAGTCCATGAATCAAGGCAAATTGGAAGTGGTCAAACAGGAGATAGCAAGAGTGAACGTCGACATTCTAGGAATCAGTGAACTAAAATGGACTGGAATGGGTGAATTTAACTCAGATGACTGTTATATCTACTACTGTGGGCAGGAATCCCTCAGAAGAAATGGAGTAGCCATCATGGTCAACAAAAGAGTCTGAAATGCAGTACTTGGATGCAGTCTCAAAAATGACAGAATGATCTCTGTTCGTTTCCAAGGCAAACCATTCAATATCACAGTAGTCCAATTCTATGCCCCAACCAGTAATGCTGAAGAAGCTGAAGTTGAACGGTTCTATGAAGACCTACAAGACCTTTCAGAACTAACACCCAAAAAATATGTCCTTTTCATTATAGGGGACTGGAATGCAAAAGTAGGAAGTCAAGAAACACCTGGAGTAACAGGCAAATTTGGCCTTGGAATGCGGAATGAAGCAGGTCAAAGACTAATAGAGTTTTGCCAAGAAAATGCACTGGTCATAGCAAACACCCTCTTCCAACAACACAAGAGAAGACTCTACACATGGACATCACCAGATGGTCAACACTGAAATCAGATTGATTATATTTTCTGCAGCAAAAGATGAAGACGCTCTATACAGTCAACAAAAACAAGACCAGGAGCTGACTGTGGCTCAGATCATGAACGCCTTATTAACAAATTCAGACTGAAATTGAAGAAAGTAGGGAAAACCGCTAGACCATTCAGGTATGACCTAAATCAAATCCCTTATGATTATACAGTGGAAGTGAGAAATAGATTTAAGGGGCTAGATCTGATAGAGTGCCTGATGAAATATGGAATGAGGTTTGTGACATTGTACAGGAGACAGGGATCAAGACCATCCCCATGGAAAAGAAATGCAAAAAAGCAGAATGGTTGTCGGGGGAAGCCTTACAAATAGCTGTGAAAAGAAGAGAGGCGAAAAGCCAAGGAGAAAAGGAAAGATATAAGCATTTGAATGCAGAGTTCCAAAAAATAGCAAGGAGAGATAAGAAAGCCTTCCTCAGTGATCAATGCAAAGAAATATAGGAAAACAACAGAATGGGAAAGACTAGAGATCTCTTCAAGAAAGTTAGAGATACCAAGGGAACATTTCATGCAAAGATGGGCTCGATAAAGGACAGAAATGGTGGGGACCTAACAGAAGCAGAAGATATTAAGAAGAGATGGCAATAATACACAGAAGAACTGTACAAAAAAGATCTTCACGACCCAGGTAATCATGATGGTGTGATCACTCATCTAGAGCCAGACATCCTGGAATGTGAAGTCAAGTGGGCCTTAGAAAGCATCACTATGAACAAAGCTAGTGGAGATGATGGAATTCCAGTGGAGCTATTTCAAATCCTGAAAGGTGATGCTGTGAAAGTGCTGCACCCAATATGCCAACAAATTTGGAAAACTCAGCAATGGCCACAGGACTGGAAAAGGTCAGTTTTCATTCCAATCCCAAAGAAAGGCAATGCCAAAGAATGCTCAAACTACCGCACAATTGCCCTCATCTCACACGCTAGTAAAGTAATGCTCAAAATTCTCCAAGCCAGGCTTCAGCAATACGTGAACCGTGAACTTCCTGATGATCAAGCTGGTTTTCGAAAAGGCAGAAGAACCAGAGATCAAATTGCCAACATCCGCTGGATCATGGAAAAAGCAAGAGAGTTCCAGAAAAACATCTATTTCTGCTTCCTTGACTATGCCAAAGCCTTTGACTGTGTGGATCACAATAAACTGTACAAAATTCCTTAAGAGATGGGAATACCAGACCACCTGACCTGCCTCTTGAGAAACTTGTATGCAGGCCAGGAAGCAACAGTTAGAACTGGACATGGAACAACAGACTGGTTCCAAATAGGAAAAGGAGTATGTCAAGGCTGTATATTGTCACCCTGCTTATTTAACTTATATGCAGAATACATCATGAGAAACACTGGACTGGAAGAAACACAAGCTGGAATCAAGATTGCTGGGAGAAATATCAATAACCTCAGATAAGCAGATGACACCACCCTTATGGCAGAAAGTGAAGAGGAGCTAAAAAGCCTCTTGATGAAAGTGAAAGAGGAGAGCGAAAAAGTTGGCTTAAAGCTCAACATTCAGAAAACGAAGATCATGGCATCCAGTCCCATCACTTCATGGGAAATAGATGGGGAAACAGTGGAAACAGTGTCAGATTTTATTTTTTTGGGCTCCAAAATCACTGCAGATGGTGACTGCAGCCATGAAATTAAAAGACGCTTACTCCTTGGAAGAAAAGTTATGACCAACCTAGATAGTATATTCCAAAGCAGAGACATTACTTTGCCAATGAAGGTCCATCTAGTCAAGGCTATGGTTTTTCCTGTGGTCATGTATGGATGTGAGAGTTGGACTGTGAAGAAGGCTGAGCGCTGAAGAATTGATGCTTTTGAACTGTGGTGTTGGAGAAGACTCTTGAGAGTCCCTTGGACTGCAAGGAGATCCAACCAGTCCTTTCTGAAGGAGATCAACCCTGGGATTTCTTTGGAAGGAATGATGCTAAAGCGGAAACTCCAATACTTTGGCCACCTCATGCGAAGTGTTGACTCATTGGAAAAGACTCTGATGCTGGGAGGGATTGGGGGCAGGAGAAGAAGGGGACGACAGAGGATGAGATGGCTGGATGGCATCACTGACTCGATGGACGCGAGTCTGAGTGAACTCCGGGAGATGGTGATGGACAGGGAGGCCTGGCGTGCTGCGATTCATGGGGTTGCGAAGAGTCGGACACAACTGAGCGACTGAACTGAACTGAACTGAGATCATTGATTCGAGCCTTCTCTTCTTAATATAAACTATAATATAATATAAACTTTATTTTTCTAATGTAATTTTTTTTAATACTGTAAACTTCTCTCTTAATACTTCTTTAATAACATCCTACAAATTTTGATATTTTGTGTTTCCATTTTCATTCAGTTCAGAGTATTTTCTGGTTTCTTTTTTGAGTTATTTGACCCCTAGTTTATTTTGAAGTATGTTACTTTACTTTCCAAGTATTTTTGGATTTTCCAGATATCTTTCTCTTATTGATTTCTTAACACATGTGCACTGAAAAGTGTTCCATTGTTACTCAAGGGGAAATATCTGCAGATGTCAAGTTTCTCTCTGTGCAGCTATCTCCTCTATAGTACTTTGTCCTATGAATTCTCACTGCCTTGATCACCCTAGGCACTTAGCTACATCTCCTTAGCTTAGGATGTCCTTTGGGTGCCTCCTGGGTTTCCCTTCCCTGTACCACACCCTGGTAACTCTCAGAGTTTAAAACTGGAATACTTGTAGGGCTCACCTTGTTTTCTTCCCATCTTTCGGAGACCAGTGTTCTTCATTTCTGATACCTCGTGTCTTGAAAATGTTGTTTTATACATTCTGTTGGATTTCGGGTTGTTTTAGACAGGTGTTCAGTTCAGTTCAGTTCAGTTCAGTTCAGTCGCTCAGTCGTGTCCGACTCTTTGCGACCCCATGAATTGCAGCACACCAGGCCTCCCTGTCCATCACCAACTCCCAGAATTCACTCAAACTCGCGTCCATCGAGTCAGTGATGCCATCCAGCCATCTCATTCTCTGTCATCCCCTTCTCCTCCTGCCCCCAATCCCTCCCAGCATCAGAGTCTTTTCCAATGAGTCAGCTCTTTGCATGAGGTGGCCAAAGTACTAGAGTTTCCGCTTTAGCATCAGTCCTTCCAAAGAAATCCCAGGGTTGATCTCCTTCAGAAAGGACTGGTTGGATCTCCTTGCAGTCCAAGGGACTCTCAAGAGTCTTCTCCAACACCACAATTCAAAAGCATCAATTCTTCGGCGCTCAGCCTTCTTCACAGTCCAACTCTCACATCCATACATGACCACAGGAAAAACCATAGCCTTGACTAGATGGACCTTAGTCGGCAAAGTAATGTCTCTGCTTTGGAATATACTATCTAGGTTGGTCATAACTTTTCTTCCAAGGAGTGAGCGTCTTTTAATTTCATGGCTGCAGTCACCATCTGCAGTGATTTTGGAGCCCAAAAAAATAAAATCTGACACTGTTTCCACTGTTTCCCCATCTATTTCCCATGAAGTGATGGGACCGGATGTCATGATCTTCATTTTCTGAATGTTGAGCTTTAAGCCAACTTTTTCACTCTCCTCTTTCACTTTCATCAAGGGCTTTTTAGCTCCTCTTCACTTTCTGCCATAAGGGTGGTGTCATCTGCATATCTGAGGTTATTGACAGGTGAGTAAATCTAATACCTGTGCCTTCACCTTGCCTTGATGGAAGTCTGGACTATGATTTTTAACATTTGTATTCACCCCTTGCATATAGTACCATTTGCATGGAGAAAAACTCCATGTACACAGATAAAATATACAGGGTTAGAAGGCAGAAAGCCTAGGGTCTAGTCCCTGGTGCTTCGAACAGCTGATTATATGCCCTTGAACATTCATTTAATCCCTCTTGAATGTTGTTACCTACTTTTCCCAGTCTAATATTAGTAAGAATTACCATTTAATGAACATGTGCCATATGACAGGCAATGTGCAAAGAGCTTTATGTAATTATTTAATACTCATAAGATAATTTAGCAAAGATTATCTCACTTAATCCTTACAGGATTCTTATGAGGTAACTTTTATTAACCCACACATCATGATCAAGAAACTTAGCCTTTGGACCAGTTAAATGTCTTGCCCCAGGGACCTCATCTGGTCAGTTCCATAGCAGGGTTCAAACAAATCTATGACCTATATCCCTTTGCTACACAATTGACAGGTTTGTGAAAATTAAGAGAGGTAGTGGATGCAAACATGCTGTGCAAAATGTAAAGCTTAGTGAAAAAAATGATAAAAATTTAGTAATAATAATTCACTATCAGTGAATTAATCTCATTTTTGACTATTTCTGTGTATACTTCCAAGAGAAAAGAAACAGTATTCTCAATTTTGAAATGAGCACCTCAAAGAATTTGACATACTTTATTATTCAACATTTCTATAACTCATCATATATGTGTGTTTGTGCTAAATCAAGTTCGACTCTTTGCGGCCTCATGAACTGTAGCCTGCCAACTCCTCAGTCTGTGGAATTTTCCAGGCAAGAATACTGGAGCAGATTGCCATTTCCTACTCCAGGGGATCTGCCCAGTCTTGGGGTTGAACCTGCATCTCTTACATCTCCTACTTTGGCTGGTGGGTTATTTACCACTAGCACCACTGGAAAGCCCATACTTATTGCAGTTATAAACAAAAAGAATTAGAAGTTTGCATCACAGGTTTGCTACAAGTGGAGAATATTTCTCCATATTGCCTTTTATTAAGATCCGACGGATACAGGGCCCAGTTAAATGGGGTTTTTGATTTTCTACCCTGGGCTGGTTAGTGGAGAACTCCAATGAAAGGAGTGTTTTATCTTGTCATATGCTTATCAGAAGCAGCTGGAGTCCACAGCAAGTCCACTGCTTGCCAAGCCAGACGTCAGGCCAGTTAGGGCCTCTGCTCCAAGAGGGGAAGAAGACGTTTTAACATGATCCAGGCGAGGTGCATGTGGACTGGCTTATAGACAATTTCACATTTTGTTGCAAAGAGCTAAGGAATCTACAGTCTCATCTGAGGTTATGTATGAAAAAAAAAGTGTGTTTTACTTTTGTTGTTGACTGAATCATGCAAATAAAAAGAGGGAATTGGTTGGCCCACTCCTTTCTCTCTGTGTAAGAATGCTGTCTTTCCAATTTTTAACGAAGGGATCTCAGACTTTTCCTTCTTAAATGATCCAAGACACACGGTTGAGGTCACTAGGAGAAAACAATGATGGACTTTATAGAGAGTAAACAAATAGAAAAGTCTGATGGCTGAAAAGTCATATGAAAAGTCACATGACTGATGGCTCTTTAACTTTTAAGGGTGTGTTCTCAAGTCAAAGAGCTGATGGCACCAATTGGTACAGTGATTTCAATGTGTTCATGCAGAAAGCTGCTGAACCCCCAAATTCTGCTCATCTGAAAGGACCCCAGTGACAGACTGCTGCTGCTGCTGCTAAGTCGCTTCAGTCGTGTCCGACTCTGTGCGACCCCAGAGATGGCAGCCCACCAGGCTCCCCCGTCCCTGGGATTCTCCAGGCAAGAACACTGGAGTGGGTCGCCATTTCCTTCTCCAATGCAGGAAAGTGAAAAGTGAAAGTGAAGTCTAGAATGCTGCTTATTTTTCACTGTGGAAAGGAGAACTTGCTTATTACTTAACTGTATTGCTTTTAATTCTGTCTGGCAGAAGAACTTGTGCATCGAGCCGATTCCTGTCTATCATGTACCTCTGGCCCTATAAGCTATTTCATGATAAGAATTTGTCTCAGAATAAAAAAGTCAGGCAAGTGGAATTCTATTTTTCAACCAGGAAATACCAACACACAGATTAAGAGGTCAATACTGCCACACTTGACCAATCAATAAAAAATGTTTCTGTTGAAATTACCCGGAGTCATAATATCTTCATTCATTCATTCATTCCACTCTTCTGAAAATAATTTTTCTCTTCAGCTAGTATAATAGAATTCTTTAACTAAGCCGTCACTAGAAACTCTGGGCCAATCACACAGTCTTTTCCCACTGAGAAAAGTTTCAGATTTTTTTATTCTGTTTGGAGAGTTTGGGTGGGCATGCTAAGGCAGTTCAGCCAGTAGCTGGTTGTAGCAGTGTGTTTGTTAAATCATCCATGAACCAGTAAAAGTGACACATACCTCATACATCTTGAAATTCTGCATGTTCAGTTCAGTGCCTGCACAGAGCATGTACTCAATAAAGGTTTGTTGTGAGAATAAGTAATGAAGACTTCCCTGTCTGATGTCCAGTGAAATATGATGAAAGAATCAGGAAATTATTTTCATGTTCCTCGAGGGAAAGAGATATTTTGTGGATTCAGTGATGATTGAAGTTGGAATTCTAAGGTCTCTCCCATTAGAATCTCTATGATTCTATTATTCTTTTTAACATTGAGATTTCAACATTTCATTGGATGTAAGTTAAAGCATTTCTCAACCTTTTCACTAAAAAAAAAAAAAATTCCTGATCTTGATACTAACCTGCTTAAGAGCGAGACCCCAAAAGTTACAGCAAGGTTTTCTCTCATGTTAGGCTTTCATCAGTTCATTATTAGCAGAGCCCAGCTGTCTGAGACCATATAAGAAATTGTGAAGTGATAGTAATAGTTGCCAGAAACATCTGAACTCTAGAATCTCTGTAAAGACATGTGAAGTCATTATTCATCACCAGCATGCCAGGCCTTATCCTTGAAGCTTTGTCTATTGGGACTTCAGTCAGATTTTATAAGCTTGCTGCTGCTAAGTCACTTCAGTTGTGTCCGACTCTGTGCGACCCCATAGACGGCAGCCCACCAGGCTCCCCCGTCCCTGGGATTCTCAGTAGGGATGTGTAAAAAAGGCACCGATGTGAAATATGTGTGTGTGCTCAGCTGTATCCGACTCTTTGTGGCTCCATGGACTGTAGCCTGCCAGGCTCCTCTGTCCATGGAATCGTCCAGGCAAGAGTACTGGAGAGGGTTGCCGGGCCCTCCTCCAGGGGATTTTCCCAACCCAGCGATCAAACCTGCCTCTCTTGCATCTCCTGCATTGGCAGGCAGATTCTTATCCACTAGAGCCATCTGGGAAACCCTGCTGAGAAATGCAGTACTGGTTAATTCAGCTACATATTTTTCTTTTGCCTCTTTTCACAGTGCTTCGCAGTTGATGGTTGAGAAAGAATTTTGTAAAAAAGTCCCATGAGTGGCATACTTACAGATAACAACAGAGAAATAAAACATAGGATCTCAGCCCAGCCTTGCAAGTAACTGCCAAATACATCTTTTCTGTGGGCTGGCTGTACCTCTGTTCTCACCCTCATGCCCTTCTCTCTGTCTTGCTCTGCTCTACTTCTCTCTTTTCCTTTTTATATTATTAGTCAGTGGACCATAAGCACCAGCACATTATAAATGTTTTAGATCCGGGCTTCTCTGACAATAATATGTATATGCTATTAAATGCAGATTCTGATTCAATACCCCAGGGGTGGCAGGGTGGGGAGAGATTCTACATTTCTACTGAGTTCCCAGATGACACCCAGTGCTGAAATCTGCACTTTGAGTACGGAGTTTTAGGCTGGAGCCGTTGTACTTAGTTGTATGTTTGAATCCCCTTGTTGTTGTTGTTGTTCAGTTGCTAAGTTGTGTCTAACCCTTTGCGACCTCACAGCCTGCAGCACACCGTACTTCTCTATCCTTCACTACCTCCTGGAGTTTGCTCAAATGTATATCCATTGAATACTCTGGGGGAGTTTTAAAACCCCTGATTCCCAAACTGTAAATCAAAATCTTTGAGAGTGGACCCAGGCATTGGCTGCCAGTAGATGCTAGCCATCAGCTCTTCCAGATTTGTAGCACTGGCCAGTTTCCATGATGTCTTGTTGTTGTTCAGTCTCTGACAACAACAACTTGTGTCTGACTCTCTGTGACCCCATGAACTGCAGCACGCCAGGCTTCCCTGTCCTTCGCTATCTCCATGGTATAAATACTCCCATCATTTAGAGCAACAAACATGATGCTGTGGAACATGGAGTTGGGAAGAAGTGCTAACATTTGGCCTGTGAGCGAGCATACAACTGGACCCAGGCATCTGCATTTTTATAGCTCCCCAAGTGGGTGAGCTGTAACTGATTACCTTTTGAGGCCAAAATGGAGAACTGCTGTTTTTTTGTTTGTTTGTTGCTTTGTTAGTATTTTTTAATTTATTTTTAATTGGAGGATAATTGCTTTGCAATGTTGTGTTGGTTTCTTCCATGCAGCAATATGAATCAGCCATAAGTATACATAAGTCCCCTTCCTTTTGAACCTCCCTGCCGCCCCTCCACCCTATCCCAGCCCTCTAGATTGTCCCAGAGCACGAGGCTGAGCTCCCTGCATTATACAGCAACTTCCCACTAGCTATCTGTTTTACACATGATAATGTGTACTTCCCAATGCTGCTCTCTCAATTGAACTCCTATTTTAAAGTTAAACTGTCTCTGTTATTTTAAGATATAAATATTTCTTTGCTCAGCCTTGGTGCCCTGGACTTTTGTATCTGCCCTTTACTCTCCTATCTAATTAGCCCACTTTCATTCTCATAACCATGCTAGAATCTGCCCAATGTCACACCTCCTTTTGTGCAATACTCAGGTAACTGCTGAGAATTTCCAATGTAAGACTACTCCTACTCAGTCACACCCCACCAACATTAGTGTTATTACACTCAAAGGTACCTGTTTTGTGTAAGACAATAGAGCGGCAGCAGGTGTATTGTTTTGAAATCCAAATTGAGAATTCTTCGAAAGTCAGAGTCAAGTCCTTAGGAATAATGGCAGCTTCTCCTTCCAAGTTCAACTTTCAGCACCTCCACTCACTTTATTCAGATAACGTGTGGAGCAGGGAATGAATATCCTGAAGATTCAAATTCCGGTTCTGCTATTGATTGTTCAGTGACCCTGGGCAGGTAGCTTATCCTTTCTGAGATTCAGTTTTCTCACAGCAAAATGCAGATAATAGTTGTACTTACTTCATAGGATGCCCAGGTGGTGCTAGTGGTAAAGAACCAGTGCAAGAGACATAGGAGACATGGGTTCAATCCCTGGGTGGGGAAGATCCCCTGCAGAAGGGAATGGCTACCCACTCCACTATTCTGGCCTGGAAAATTCCATAGAGGAAGGAGCCAGGTGGGCTACAAACATGGGGTCGCAAACAGTCGGACACGACTGAGCGACTAACACTTTTCACTTTCACAGGATTATTGTCAGAATTGTATTAGGTATATAAAGACACAGTCACAGTGCCTGGAATAGAGTAGGCTCTCAATAAATGTTAATTATCATTACAACTCTTACTACTAGTATAATTTTACTGGTGATGATAACTTCCTGTTCTGAGTACTCAGGGTACACAGAGGTGTATCAGAAGCAAAAAGCTAGCCTAGTCCAGGCTCAAGCCTGATTAACAGCTCACCAGCTCTGGGATATTCCCAAGCACAAGGGATACCAAAACACACTGCACAGCACAGCACCATTAGTTTTTGTCTTTCATCTAATCCTGGCTCATGCCCTCAACATTCCTTTCTTAACTTCCTCACTCTTCTTTTATGGATTGAAACAAACACATGCTTCTTTCAGCCTGCTAGTACAGAAGCCTTTGTGTGATAAGTTTTAGTGGGAAGGTGAATGAGAATGAAGAAGAAAAAACTCATTTTCATATCCTTTGTTATAATTACAGTGGTGTCTTGGTTTCAGTGTTCATCTGTGGCTCCCAGGCTTACTCAGGATACTATTTTAAAGGATAGACAGAATATTTGTACTCAGGAATAGTTTATGTTTAGCAAGAAAAGTGTGGACAAATGACAACTGCCCACGTGGAAACTTCCCCCCAGCTGTTCACTTCCTTAAACAGAAGCCACTCCCTTTGCATTGTAGGGTGTCACTTTTCTTTTGAAATACATCCTTGCTTCATGGTTTATGACTGCTGTACATAAGAAAAAGTTTGTTTCAGAGAAAAATACAGCATACTTGTCCTTCTGTTCAGTTCAGTCACTCAGTCTTGTCCGACTGTTTGTGACCCCATAGACTGCAGCACGCCAGGATTCCTTGTCCATCACCAACTCCTGGAGTTTACTCAAACTCATGTCCATTGAGTCAGTGATGACATCCAACCATCTCATCCTCTGTTGTCCCCTTCTCCTCCCGCCTTCAATCTTTCCCAGCACCAGGGTCTTTCAAATGAGTCAGCTCTTCGCATCAGGTGCCCAAAGTATTGGAGTTTCATCTTCAGCATCAATCCTTCCAATGAATATTCAGGATTGATTTCCTTTAGGATAGACTAGTTGGATCTCCTTGCTGTCCGAGGAACTCTCAAGAGTCTTCTCCAACACCGCAGTTTAAACGCATCAATTCTTCGGCCCTCAGCTTTCTTTATGGTCCAACTCTAACATCCATACATGACTACTGGAAAAAACATAGCTTGGATTAGACAGACCTTTATTGGCAAAGTAATGTCTCTGCTTTTTAACATGCTGTCTAGGTTGGTCATAACTTTTCTTCCACAGAGCAAGTGTCTTTTAATTTCATGGCTACAATCACCATCTGCAGTGATTTTGGAGCCAAAGAAAATATAATCTGTAGCTGTTTCCACTGTTTCCCCATCTATTTGCCATGAAGTAATGTGACCAGATGACATGACCTTCGTTTTCTGAATGCTGAGTTTTAAGCCAACTTTTTCACTCTCGTCTTTCACTTTCATCAAGAGGCTCTTTAGTTCTTCTTCGTTTTCTGCCATAAGGGTAGTGTCATCTGCATATCTGAGGTTATTGATATTTCTCCCTGAAACCTTGATTCCAGCTTGTGCTTCATCCAGCCCAGCATTTCATATGATGTACTATGCATATAAGTTAAATGAGGAGGGTGACAATATACAGCCTAGACATACTCCTTTCCCAATTTGAAACCAGTCTGTTGTTCCATGTCCAGTTCCAACTGTTGCTTCTTGACCTGCATGCAGATGTCTCAGGAGGCAGGTCAGATGGACTGGTATTCCCATGTGTTTAAGAATTTTCCTCAGTTTTGATCCACACAGTCAAAGGCTTTGACTTAGTCAGTAAAGCAGATGTATATATTTTTCTGGAACTCTCCCGCTTTTTCGATGATCCAGTGGATGTTGGCAATTTGGTCTGTGGTTCCTCTGCCTTTTCTAAATCCAGCTTGAACATCTGGAAGTTCACTGTCCATGCACTGTTGAAACCTGGCTTGGAGAATTTTGAGAATTACTTTGCTAGCGTGTGAGATGAGCACAATTGTGCAGTAGTTTTAGCATTCTTTGGCATTGCCTTTCTTTGGGATTGGAATGAAAACTGACCTTTTCCAGTTCTCTGGCCACTGCTGCGTTTTCCAAATTTGCTGGCATATTGCATGCAGCACTTTCACAGCATCATCTTTTAGGATTTGAAATATCTCAGCTGGATTTCCATCACCTCCACTAGCTTTGTTCATAGTGATGCTTCCTAAGGCCCACTTGACTTCTCATTCCAGGATATCTGGCTTTAGGTGAGTGATCATACCATCGAGATTATCTGGGTCATGAAGATCTATTTTGTACAGTTGTTCTGTGTATCCTTGCCACCTCTTTTTAATATCTTCTGCTTCTGTTAGGTCCATACAATTTTTGTCCTTTATTGTTCCCATTTTTGCATGAAATCTTCCCTTGGTTTCTCTGGATTTCTTGAAGAGATCTCTAGTCTTTCCCATTCTATTGTTTTCCTCTATTTCTTTGCACTGATCACTGAGAAAGGCCTTCTATTTCTCCTTGCTATTCTTTGGAACTCTGCATTGAACTAGGTAAGTCTTTCCTTTTCTCCTTTGCCTTTTGCTTTTCTTCTTTTCATAGCTATTTGTAAGGCCTTGTCAGACAACCATTTTGCCTTTTTGCATTTCTTTTTCTGGGGGATGGTCTTGATCACTGCCTCCTGTACAATGTCATGAATCTCTGTCCATAATTCTTCAGGCACTCTAGCAAATTTGTCACTTCCACCATATAATTTCAGGTCAGGAAGCAACAGTTAGAACTGGACATGGAACAACAGACTGGTTCCAAATAGGAAAAGGAGTACGTCAAGGCTGTATACTGTCACCCTGCTTATTTAACTTATATGCAGAGTACATCATGAGAAAGGCTGGGCTAGAAGAAGCACAAGCTGGAATCAAGATTGCTGGGAGAAATATCAATAATCTCAGATATGCAGATGACACCACCCTTATGGCAGAAAGTGAAGAGGAGCTAAAAAGCCTCTTGATGAAAGTGAAAGAGGAGAGTGAAAAAGTTGGCTTAAAGCTCAACATTCAGAAAATGAAGATCATGGCATCTGGTCCCATCAGTTCATGGGAAATAGATGGGGAAATAGTAGACACAGTGTCAGACTTTATTTTTTGAGGCTCAAAATCACTGCAGATGGTGACTGCAGCCATGAAATTAAAAGATGCTTACTCCTTGGAAGAAAAGTTATGACCAACCTAGATAGTATATTCCAAAGCAGAGACATTACTTTGCCAACAAAGGTCTATCTAGTCAACGCTATGGTTTTTCCAGTGGTCACGTATGGATGTGAGAGTTGGACTGTGAAGAAAGCTGAGCACCGAAGAATTGATGCTTTTGAACTGTGGTGTTGGAGAAGACTCTTGAGAGTCCCTTAGACTGCAAGGAGGTCCAACCAGTCCATCCTAAATGAGATCAGTGCTGGGTGTTCATTGGAAGGACTGATGCTAAAGCTGAAACTCCAATACTTTGGCAACCTCATGAGAAGAGTTGAATCATTGGAAAAGACTCTGATGCTGGGAGCAATTGGGGGCAGGAGGAGAAGGGGACAACAGAGGATGAGATGGCTGGATGGCATCACTGACTCAATGGACATGAGTTTGGGTAAACTCCGGGAGTTGGTGATGGACAGGGAGGCCTGGTGTGCTGCGATTCATGGGGTCGCAAAGAGTCGGACACGACTGAGCGACTGAACTGAATTGAAGTGAACTATATAATTGTAAGGGATTTGATTTAGGCCATACCTGAATGGTCTAATGGTTTTCTCCACTTTCTTCAATTTAAGGCTGAATTTGGCAATAAGGAGTTCATGATCTGAGCCACAGTCAGCTCCCGGTCTTGTTTTTCCTGACTGTATAGAGCTTCTCCATCTTTGGCTGCAAAGAATATAATCAGTCTAATTTCGGTGTTGACCATCTGGTGATGTCCATGTGTAGAGTCCTCTCTTGTGTTGTAGGAAGTTTGCTATGACCAGTGTGTTCTCTTGGTAAAACTCTATTACACTTTGCCTCACTTCGTTCTGTAGTCCAAGGCTAAATTTGCTGGTTATTCCAGGTGTTTCTTGACTTCCTATTTTGCATTCCAGTCCCCTATAATGAGAAGGATATACTTGTTCTAAGTGACATTAATATCATCTTGATTTTGATGAATAATTCCCCTCTACTGCCTTCTAATTAAACCATCAACCATCTAGACTGACTAAGGATAGGAAATTAGGTGGTAAAATTTGTCCAGAAAGAACATGAAATATTCTCAATGCCTTAGCCTGAAACTGAGACGTTTGTTCACTCACATTTCTTGAGCACTGACTCAGTGGCAGTTGCTGAGCCTGCATAGATGTGTGGGACTCACTGCCTGTCCTGGTGAAGCTCTTCAGTCTGGAGAGACAGATGTGCAAATAATTAACTGTGATGAGATGTGATATATCCTATGATATAGATACATGATAGGTAGCGACAAGGTACTCTTAATATCCACCCACAAGTCTAGACAAGATGGCGCCACACCCACCACTGGTCCTATTTATAGTGTAAAAGACCTGATCCTTGATTGTAAACATCCCCGTCATACCCCTTTATAGTCATGGGAGGAAGAGAAGCTGAGAGGCCTTATTAAACTTCGGAGTTAGGCAAATCTGAGTTCCATGCCATGATTCATACTTGTTACCTGTGTGACCTCGAGCAAGGTCAGGAGGAAACCTCAGTTTCCTCATTTGTAAAATGGGGATGACTACTACTTCATCAGATTATTGTGAAAATAAAACCTGTTAAGATATGTTAAACATATGGTAGGTATTCAAGAAATGTTAATTCTGAGATTGTATTTCCATTTTCACTAATGTTTTATATAGTATCATCCAGAAGGAATAAAATTCTATGGGCGAATACTTAATCAAACTCTAAAAAGTTTAGTGTAAAATCAGGTGGGCTAGAGTCAGCACATTGGCTCCAAGCAGTGTGTGTATCTCCAGTAAGTAGTTAAATCTTCAGAAGAGCCTCTTACACTACCTGCCAATCTGTTTGCTCATCTCCAAGCCTGGACTTTTCTCTCTCCAGGCCCCAGAAGTCAGTTCAGTCACTCAGTCATTTCTGACTCTTTGCGACCCCATGGACTGCAACATGCCAGGCTTCCCTGTCCATCCTCAACTCCCAGAGCTTGCTCAGACTCATGTCTATCAAGTCAGTGATGCCATCCAACCATCTCATCCTCTGTCGTCCCCTTCTCCTGCTTTCAATCGTCCCCAGCATCAGGGTCTTTTCCAATGAGTCAGTCCTTCACATCAGGTGGCCTAAGTATTGGAGCTTCAGCTTCAGCATCAATCCTTCCAATGAATTTTCAGGACTGATTTCCTTTAGGATGGACTGGTTTGATATCCTTGCAGTCCAAGGGACTCTCCAGAGTCTTCTCCAATACCATAGTTCCAAAGCATCAATTTTTTAACACTCAGCTTTCTTTATGGTCCAACTCTTACTGCCATACATGACTACTGGAAAAACCATAGCTTTGACTAGATGGACCTTTACTGGCAAAGTAATGTCTCTGCTTTTTAATGTACTGTCTAGGTTGGTCATAACTTTTCTTTCAAGGAGCAAGCATCTTTTAATTTCATGGCTTCAGTCACCATCTACAGTGATTTTGGAGCCCAAGAAAATAAATTCTGTCACTGTTTCCATTGTTTCCCCATCTGTTTGTCATGAAGTGATGGGACGGGATGTGGTTATCTTCGTTTCCTGAATGTTGAGTTTTAAGCCAGCTTTTTCACTCTCCTCTTTCACCTTCATCAAGAGGCTCTTTAGTTCTTCACTTTCTGCCATAAGGGTGGTGTCATCTGCATATCTGAGATTATTGATATTTCTCCTAGCAATCTTAATTCCAGTTTGTGCTTCATTCAGCCCAGCATTTCACATGATGTACTTTGAATATAAGTTAAATAAGCAGGGTCACAGTATACAGCCTTGACGTACTCCTTTCCCAGTATGGAACCAGCCTGTCACTTCATGTCATGGTTCTAGCTGTTGCTTCTTGACCTTCAGATAGATTCCTCATGAGGCAGGTCAGGTGGTATGGTATTCCCATCTCTTTAAGAATTTGCCACAGTTGGTTGTGATCTACATGGTCAAAGGTTTTAGTATAGTCAATAAGGCATATTTTTTTCTGGAATTCTCTTGCTTTTTCTATGACCCAACTGGTGTTGGCAATTTGATCTCTGGTTCCTCTGCCTTTTCTAAATCCAGCTTGAACATCTGGAAGTTCTCAGTTCACGTATTGTTGAAACCTGCCTTGGAGAATTTTGAGCATTACTTTACTAGTGTGAGAGATAAGTGCAGTTGTGCAGTAGTGTGAACATTCTTTAGCGTTGCCTTTCTTTGGGATTGGAATGAAAGCTGACCTTTACCAGGCCTGTGGCCACTGCTGAGTTTTCCAAATTTGCTAGCATACTGAGTGCAACACTTTAACAGCATCATCTCTTAGGATTTGAAATAGCTCAATTGGAATTCCATTACCTCCACTAAACTCTTCTGTTAAAAGATGTCTCATACTGGTGATATTATAATATTTCTTTTAATTTGCTTAATTGTATTATTGAATAACTTTTATTTTTATCTAAGTTGAATATGTAAGTTTAAAATCTAACAACTCTATGAATCTTATAATGGAAATGTTCATACCCTCTCCATCCTCTACTCTAAATTTCAGTCAGCCACTTTTACAATGCTTTATTTGGGAATTTACCTCTGCATATCTAAATAACAGCCTTAAACTACAGTTCTTATTTTTTTTTAAGTTTTAATTATTACTCATTGACTTCCCACTATGGACAAAAAGGGTTTAACACTACTCTCATACACACACACACACACACACACCACTCCTCTTCAATACTTCCTATATAATAGATCATAAATTGTGGTTAGATATTCAAATTTTGCATTATTATTCACAGTTAAGTCAGATAAATGAATGTGCTTACATACAATTGCATTTCTTTCCTTACACAAATTTTTTGTTTTCCTAAAAGAAATACTTTCATTGCTTTCCTATTTGCTTAGTTTTCCTCCTAGGATTCCTCCAAAATCCTTATAAAAATGTGTCCTTTCACTACATTTAAGCACATATGATAATCTCTCAGTTTGTGGGAGACATTCCTCTTGAAGTCCTGCATCCTCTTGTTCTACATCAGGCTGGTTGCTTTCTAGACTTACTGTGTAACCTGATTCCTGGGGCCTCATCTTTCATGGTCTTCCTAGGATACACTTACCTTGCTGTGCTAATGAGTTCCTTTTTCCTGGATTCCATGTTTTCTTCCTACCTGTTTTACTCTCTCATTTTGTAGAAGCACACTGTCCAGTAATTTTTCTGAAAAGGGAGGAATGACTTTTTATTAATAATTTTGTTTATTTTTGGTTTGCTGGGTCATCGTTCCTATGAAGGCTTTTTCTCTAGTTGAAGCGAGTGGGGACTACTTTCTAGTTGCCGTGCTCGGGCTTCTCATGCGGTGGCTTCTCTTGTTGCTGAGCATGGACTCTAATGGGTGGGCTTCAGTAGTTGTGGTCCCTGGGCTCTAGAGCACACACTCAATAGTTATGATGCATGGGCTTAGTTGCTCCAAGATATGTAGTATTTCCCAGAGTAGGGATTGAACTCATGTCTCCTGCATTGACAGGTGGATTCTTTACCACTGAGCTGCCAGGGAAACCCAGAATAGCTTTTGCTCTGGGATGTTGCATACCTGAAAATATCTTTATTCCACCTTTACATTTAATTCATAGTTTCATTTGGTATAGAATAACCAATACAGGTCAGAAATATTTTTTTTTCTCCCAATTTTAAAGCACCACTCCGTTACTGTTATAGTCAGGTGTTTTTCTGATTTTCAGTACTTCAAGGTGAAATGGTATTTTTAAAATGTATTTAATTTTTAATCACTGTAAACTTTAAACATGTTCTCTTTAACTCTACTATCTTGAAATTTCACAATTACATGTTCTTTTTTAAAAAAAATTTATTTATTATTATTATTTTTATTTTTATTTTACTTTACAATTCTGTATTGGTTTTGCCATACATTGACATGAATCCACCACAGGTGTACATGCATTCCCAAACATGAACCCCCTCCCATCCCCCTCCCCACAACATCTCTCTGGGTCATCCCCGTGTACCAGCCCCAAGCGTGCCATATCCTGCATCGGACATAGACTGGCAATTCGATTCTTACATGATATTATACATGTTTCAATGCCATTCTCCCAAATCATCTCACCCTCTCCCTCTCCCTCTGAGTCCAAAAGTCCGCTATACACATCTGTGTCTTTTTTGCTGTCCTGCATACAGGGTCATCATTGCTATCTTTCTAAATTCCATATATATGTGTTAGTATACTGTATTGGTGTTTTTCTTTCTGGCTTACTTCACTCTGTATAATCGGCTCCAGTTTCATCCATCTCATCAGAACTGATTTAAATGTATTCTTTTTAACGGCTGAGTAATACTCCATTGTGTATACATGTTCTAATGTAGATCTATTTTCATTTATTTTCAGTGGACCCTTTCAAACTAGAAAGTCATCTTTCTATTCTTAGATAATTTTCTTTAAAGCATATTTTCTAATATGCTCTGAAGCCTCAAGTTCAAAAGTCACTTTCAGATTTGTTTTGTTTATTTTTATTGAAGTATAGTTGATTTACTATGCATTAGTTTCAAGTGTGCAGTATAATAATTTGATATTTTCATAGATTATGTTCCATTTAAAGTTATTGTAAAATATTGGTTATATACTCTGTTCTATATACAATAATATCCTTGTATATTATTTATCAGATTCTAAAATATCTCTTATTAAAATTACTGCTTGACATTTTAAGTGGATGAAGAAGCTAGAGAGACTAGGAAAGGTATTTCTCAATAAGTACTGGGACACTGAATTTCCTGTGACAAGTTTATTTACCCTGTTATAAATCAAGGTCTTTCCTAGGTGTGAAGTATAAAGAAACCACAATTTCCTGGTTTTAGTTGCATAATGAATAAGGTTCATCCGAGTTTCTATCACAGATAGCCAGGCAATCCCTTGACAACTAAACAAAATGGAGGATGTGTGAATTAAATCTTTCCCAAGTGAGAACACTGTGTCTAGTAACAAAGTGTCATGGGATTTATTTCTTAGTTCTTTGGTACATTATACCATCTTAGTCATGTATGGATGTGAGAGTTGGACTGTGAAGAAAGCTGAGCACCGAAGAATTGATGTTTTTGTACTGTGGTGTTGGAGAAGACTCTTGAGAGTCCCTTGGACTGCAAGGAGATCCAACCAGTCCATCCTAAAGGAGGTCAGTCCTGGGTGTTCATTGGCAGGACTGATGCTGAAGCTGAAACTCCAATACTTTGGCAACCTCATGAGAAGAGCTGACTCATTGCAAAAGACCCTGATGCTGGGAGGGATTGGCGGCAGGAAGAGAAGCAGATGACAGAGGATGAGATGGCTGGATAGCATCACCAACTCGATGGACATGAGTTTGGGTAAACTCCAGGAGTTGGTGATGGACAGGGAGGCCTGGTGTGCTGCGATTCATGGGGTCACAAAGAGTCGGACACGACTGAGCGACTGAACTGAACTGAACTGAACCATCTTAGTAATGAGTAAGCATCATTCACTCTAACATAGCAGAGTGATTACATTTGCATTCGAGATTGTAATAAATGTAATTTAAAAATTTTAAGACACTAGAGTTATAGAGAACATGTTTAAACCAATACAGAATTGTAAAGTAAAATAAAAAATAAAATAAAATAAAATTTAAAAAAAATAAAAAATAAAGTTTACAGTGATTAAAAGAAAATAAAAAAGTTTATTGAGGATTTATTGAAAGTCAGAATTACCAAAAATGTGATTTTGATGTTACATTAATGCCAATTAATCTTCATTGTTAATGCCAATTTTTATTATTGTTTATGTCTAGAACTGTAAGAGAAAAAAATCTTTATAACATAATTAAAAAGACAAGTTAAAGATTAGTCTATCTGAAATATACTTTAGCTAATTGTACTTATGAGGTCAATATTGAACATTTTTAGGAAATGGATAATTCCACAGAGAGATTTATGTACATACCCTTATTTTCATTTTACCTATATTTAATTAAAATATTCTTCAAAGATATTATTTTTTTGCCTAACTTAAAGCAGGACTGCACTTTTAACAGATCCTAGTGAATATTTATTCTTTCATTTGCTTAATCAACAAGTGCTGTGTAAATTTCTCTTGGTGAGTCAGGATCATTGTTCTACATTACTGGTTGTGTTAAACTTCAAGACAGTTTTGCCCTCAGGTGTCGTGAAGCTGTGTAGTGCAATTGGCCTCAAAGACAATGCTTTGAGAAAATTATGTTTTTTTAGAAACAGCTCCTATGACTCAGTAAGGAAAAGCAAAACAATCCAAAAAAAGAAATGAACAGGCATTTCACAGAAAAGGGATAACAAATGTCTTTTAAACATATGGAAAGATTCTCAATTTCTTGATGATCAGAGAAACACAAATTAAAACTACAGTGAGTTACTATCATACACCACCACTAACTAAGTCTTACAAAACAAAGAGTTACTGTGGATTTGGAGCTGTAGAACACTTTTATTCTGCTAGTAGAAGGATAAATTTGTGCAATTTTATTGAAAACATAGTCAATAAAATTGAACACGCATAGCCCTACTGACCAGTTATTCTATTCTTAGGTGTGAACCCTAGGAAAAATCTTACACAGCTATGTAGAAAGATGTATATAAGAATGTTCTGACAGTATAGTTTATGGAGAAAAACAACATAAATATACATGTGCCATAGAAAAGATAGATGGATTGAAGTACGCTTATACACTGGAATAACATCCAGCAGTGAAAATTAGTGCATTATAACTGTTTGCATCAATACGGATGAATGTTATAAACCAGTGTTCCCCAACCTTTTTGGCACCAGGGCTTGTGGAAGACAAATTTTTCACAGACTGGGGGAGGGGGATGGCTTTGGGATGACTCAAGCGCATTACATTTATTGTGCACTTTATTTCGATTATTGTTATGTCAGCTCTACCTCAGATCATCAGGCTTTAGATTCCAGATGTCGGGGACTCCTGTTATAAACAATGTTGAGAAAAAAAGAAGCCTCAGAAGGGGACATACAAGTACTATTCATTTTATGCAAAGTTAAAAAGTTGGCTTTACTGAATATACTTTGTAGTATATTCTCTTTATTTACTGAATATACTTCAATCCAACTAAAAAGAAAGCAAAACAAAAAGATTAACAAATTATACAGAGAGTATTTACATTGGAGGAGAGTGAGTAAGGGATGTGGTTATAGAAGAACACATAAAGAGATCAAAGACATGGTAATGTTCTATTACTTCAGTATCATTTCATTCAGCCAATATTTCCTAAATGCCTACTACAAGCTTGGCACTGCTATAAGCACATAGGGTACAAAAGCCCTTCGTGGAGAACATATTCTACAAGACAAGACAAAAAAAAATGAGTTAAATAAATTATTATTGTTTTAGAAGTTGATGAGTTCGATGGAAAAAAAATAAGAAGGTAAGGGAGTTAAGAACTCCATGACTCAGATAACCATGATTGTGTGATCACTTACCTAGAGCCAGACATCCTGGAATGAGAAATCAAGTGGGCCTTAGGAAGCATCACTATGAACAAAGCTAGTGGAGGTAATGGAATTCCAGTTGAGCTATTTCAAATCCTAAAAGATGATACTGTGAAAGTGCTGCACTCAATATGCCAGCAAATATGGAAAACTTAGCAGTGGCCACAGGACTGGAAAAGGTCAGTTTTCATTCCAATCCCAAAGAAAGGCAATGCCAAAGAATGCGCAAACTGCCACACAATTGCACTCATCTCACATGTTAGTAAAGTAATGCTCAAAATTCTCCAAGTCAGGCTTCTAACTGTGAACTTCCAGATGTTCAAGCTGGTTTTAGAAAAGACAGAGGAATCAGAGATCAAATTGCTGACATCCGCTGGATCATAGAAAAAGCAAGAAAGTGCCAGAAAACATTTACTTCTGCTTTATTGACTACGCCAAAGCCTTTGCTGTGTGGATAACAACAAACTATGGAAAATTCTTTAAAAGATGGGAATACCAGACCATTTGACTCTCTCCTGAGAAATCTGTATGCAGGTTAGGAAGCAACAGTTAGAACTGGACATGGAACAACAGACTAGTTCCAGATTGGGAAAGGAGTACCTCAAGGCTGTATATTGTCACCCTGTTTATTTAACTTATACGCAGAGTATATCATGTGAAATGCTGGGCTGGATGAAGCACAAGCTGGAATCAAGATTTCAGGGAGAAATATCAATAACCTCAGATATGCAGATGACCCCATGCTTATGGCAGAAAGTGAAGAAGAGCTAAAGAGCTTCCTGAAGAAAGTGAAAAAGGAGAGTGAAAAAGTTGGCTTAAAACTCAACATTCAGAAAACTAAGATCATGGCATCTGATTGCATCACTTCATGGCAAATAGATGGGGAAACAATGGAAACATTGACAGACTTTATTTATTTGGGCTCCAAAATCACTGTAGATGGTGACTGCAGCCATGAAGTCAAAAGACGCTTGCTCCTTTGAAGAAAAGTTATGACCAAACTAGACAGCATGTTAAAAAACAGAGACATTACCTTGCCAATAAAGGTCTGTCTAGTCAAAGCTATGGTTTTTCCAGTAGTCATGTATGGATGTGAGAGTTGGACCATAAAGGATGCTAAGTGCCAAAGAATTGATGCTTTTGAACTGTGGTGTTGGAGAAGACTCTTGAGAGTCCCTTGAACTGCATGGAAATCAAACCAGTCCATCCTAAAGGAAAGCAGTCCTGAATATTCATTGGAAGAACTGATGCTGAAGCTGAAACGCCAATACTTTGGCCACCTGATGCAAAGAACTGACTCACTGGAAAAGAGCCTGATGCTGGGAAAGATCGAAGGCAGGAGGAGAAGGGGATGACAGAGGATGAGATGATTTGATGGCATCACTGACTCAATGGACATGAGTTTGAGTAAGCCCTGGGAGTTGGTGATGGATAGAGAAGCCTGGTGTGCTGCAATCCATGGGTTCGTAAAGAGTCAGATACCTCTGAGCGAATGAAGTGAACTGAACTGCAGGGAGTTAAGACAGAGAAGAGTAAGTGTATGGTTTGTAGAATGAAACAAGATGATAAGGGTAGGCTTCACTGAGGTGATATTTGAGCCAAGATTTGGAAGACATTGACTGTGTAGTCCTTGGTATTGCAAAGAGTCAGACACAACTGAGTGACTTTCACTTTCCCTTTTTTTGAAAGAGATGAGAGAGTCACTTGGCCCTCTGGTGAGTAACATTTTAGGTAAAGGGATTATTCACTACAATGGTCTTATTATGATGATATGTCTGATATCTTCAGGAAGATGTAAGGAGAGCACTGCAGCTGAGATAGAATAAGCAGTATGGTCAGAGGTATCAGCAGGGCATTATAGGGTGGAGATGCTAGGTCAGAGATTGGCAAACTTCTCTAACGGGTCAGATAGGAAATATTTTAAGCTTTTGGGTCATAGAGTCTCAGCAGAAAATACTCAGCTCTACTGTTATAACATGAAAGCAGCCATAGACAATATGTAATGAATGGACATGGTTGTTTTTGTACTCCAGTAACTTTACAAAAATAGATGGTGAGTGGATTTAACTTGCAGACTATGGTTTGCTAACTCTGTGGTAGGTCTGGTAGGGGACCACTGTAGGTTTTTTAATTGAAGAGCAGCAGATGCTAACTTAGTCAATTAAAAGGATTGTTCTGGCTGTATTTTTAAAGAGGAGATTACCTGGGGACTCAAATGGTAAATAATCTGCCTGCAGTGCAGGAGATCCAGGTTTGATGCCTGGATCAGGAAGATGCCCTGGAGAAGCGGATGGCCACTCACTCCAGTATTCTTGCCTGGAGATCCCATGGACAGAGGAACCTGGCTGGCTATAGTCCCTGGGGTCACAAAGTGTTTCACGTGACTGAATGACGAACACATATACACTCACAGATTGTAAAGAGTGCCAGGTGTAAAGAAAGGAAATTTTTTAAGAGTATATTTTAATTTTTTAAATTTGATTTTTATTATATTTTTAAATACCCAAAACATTTTGTATTGGGATATAGCAGATTAACAATGTTGTGATAGTTTCAAGTGAACAGTGAAGGGACTCAGCCCTACATATACACGTATCCAGTCTCCCCCAAACCCTCCTCCCATCCAACTGGCACATAACATTCAGCAGAGTTTCATGTGCTATACAATAGGTTTTTGTTGTCCATTTTAACTATAGCAGTGTGTACATGACCTTCCCAATGTCCATAACTATCCCTTCTCCTGGGGAACCATGAGTTCGTTTTCTGTGAGTCTCTTTTGTTTTGTAGTAAGTTCATTTGTATCATTTCATAAGGGATGTCATATGATATTTCAAGGAGATCTTTTCTTGAAATAATCAGGCAAGAGATGATGGTGGCTTGGATCACCTTGACAGGTGATCTCTACTTCAGCTTGACATCACAGCTGAGGTAGAGAAAAGGGGTCCATTTCTCTGCTTTTGAAAGTAGAAGTAACTGGATTTGCTAATTGATTGAATGGGGATGTGAGAAGAGTCAAAGTTTACAGCCTGAGCATTATTTAAGGAGAGAAATATCTTTTGTAGTTGCATATTATTTTTTTAATTGTATATCATGTTTCATAAACTTTATGTCTGGTATATTTTTTAACAGAGAGAACATGTTCCATCCAAGATCTAGTGTTTTATTCAGCAGCTTGACTAACCAGATTTTACCTTCTTATCCTGTTTCATGAACAGAAAATTCTATTTTCCCTTCCTCCCACTGCATTTTTTTCTCCCAAGCATATTAGCTGCCAGAAATAATGCAAAATGACTAGCCTGACTTGGGAGAAGAAGGAAAATATCTAGAATAATTGGAAACAATATTCAAGATTCTCATGAGCATTGCAGTTTTTCCCCTATTCTCCTGAAACCAGTCCCTTGCAAGGGAACATCAACAGCACTATGGGACAGGAAAAAAGGGAAAGAAAGCCGAATGAAGGGTAGGCATGGGAAGAGGAGGATAATGAAAGAAGAAATGAAGGAAAACCTAGAGGACTGCCGACTCTGTTTAGATAACACCAAAGCAATATCTGTAATTGGTGAATAATTTTCATCAGATAAATTCAGTTTCTACCAGTGTTTACTAAAAGGAAAAGAGAAAAGCTTAGGAAATGGAGGAAAAACAAGATCCATCCCTAGGACCGCATGCTGAAGTTGCTATAGTGTGTTCAATAGCACTTTTGACAATGGTGGTGAATCCATTTGCAGTGAAACAATGTCATCAGTTCAGCTCAGTTCAGTCGCTCAGTCGTGTCCGACTCTTTGTGACCCCATGAATCACAGCACGCCAGGCCTCCCTGTCCATCACCATCTCCCGGAGTTCACTCAGACTCATGTCCATCGAGTCGGTGATGCCATCCAGCCATCTCATCCTCTGTCGTCCCCTTCTCCTCCTGCCCCCAATCCCTCCCAGCATCAGAGTCTTTTCCAATGAGTTAACTCTTTTCATGAGGTGGCCAGAGTATTGGAGTTTCAGCTTTAGCATCATCCCTTCCAAAGAAATCCCAGGGCTGATCTCCTTCATAATGGACTGGTTGGATCTCCTTGCAGTCCAAGGAACTCTCAAGAGTCTTCTCCAACACCACAGTTCAAAAGCATCCATTCTTCGGTGCTCAGCCTTCTTCACAGTCCAACTCTCACATCCATACATGACCACTGGAAAAACCATAGCCTTGACTAGATGGACCTTAGTCGGCAAAGTAATGTCTCTACTTTTGAATATACTATCTAGGTTGGTCATAACTTTTCTTCCAAGGAGTAAGCGTCTTTTAATTTCATGGCTGCAATCATCATCTGCAGTGATTTCGGAGCACAAAAAAATAAAGTCTGACACTGTTTCCACTGTTTTCCCATCTATTTCCCATGAAGTGATGGGACCAGATGCCATGATCTTCATTTTCTGAATGTTGAGCGAGAAAGGCAAAAAATGGGATTTTCCAATATCATTCAAAAGAAGCAGAAGAGAACAATGTGCTTTATAGACATTTAAAATATTTGTACAGATCTTGGAATTGTAAGAAAAGGAAACCATGGTAGGAATGAAAAGGATTCTTGCTCCCATAGGACTTTGTAATTTAGAGAGAGAAGAAAAATACATACAAAAGCAAAGAAGTGAATGAAGTGGGTGGGACTGTGGAACTGCCCTGGAAGTTGGCTCACATTGGAGCTTTGGTGCTCTGGAGTGGGCTGTTTCTAAATTCCAGCATTTCCTGAGGCTCCTGAGGCTGAGGGCACAGAGAATGTTTCCGAACTATTTCTGGTCTAGAGCCTCCGTCCATGTTTCATGTAAGTCAACTCCATCCAGTCTTAACATCTATAATGTTCTGAGAGTCTAAGCTTGCTCTGGGTTGAGATTCCAGGCCAGATTTAGGTCTGAAAGGAAGTAAAGGTGTTGTTCCCTGACACATTTGAGACAAGGAGAGATCCCAAGGTAGAAGATTCAAACTAAAACTGAAAACACCAGGGAACCAGAGGAGAAAGCCTCCATGGAGATGCCAGTTAGAGTCCTAATCTGGGGTGCAGGGTGAGTACAGAGAGAGCCAAGGGTCCAGAACTGGGTTGGTGAGCTCAATTAGGTGGCATCAAAGGGAGGTGAGAGTGGAAGCCGAGAGACTGCTGAACATCTGCTAGCATTTGCAGCTTGATTTTATGGATTTGTGTGGGTGTGTTAGCCTGGCTTAAAAGTATCAGGGGTGGAGCAGCCATTTGGCACAGACTGGAACCACATGGATCTCCAGTGGTGGAGTTGAGAGATGAGGCTGAAAAGGATTCATGGGACTACTTTCTCCTTGAAACTGTACAGCAGAAGCAGGTGAAGATATTTTAAAACAGGAAAAGTGGGAAAAAATAATTGGGGGAGTGAGGTAAAGGAGATTTGTTGGAACTATAGGTATATGGGCCCTGAACATGGAAGTGGTTGTGTTCCAACTTCTCTACTCATTAGGTTCTGTGACTTTGTGCAAATAATATAAAATTTTTGAGCCTAAATTTTTTCATCTGTAAGACTGAAATTTATAATGCCCAATTCACAGTTATTGACATAGTTACATATACTAACAGTATTACATATAATTATATATGAAATATATATGAGTTTTATATACATGTATGGACCTGTATGGGCTTCCCAGGTGGTACAGTGTTAAACAATCTGCCTGCCAATGCAAAAGGGTTCACTCCTTGGTTTGGGAAGATCCCTAGAAAAGTAAATGGCTCCCCACTCCAGATTCTTGCATGGGAAATCCCATGGACAGAGGAGCCTGGCAGGCTACAGTCTGTGGGGTCTCATAGGGTCAGACTCAACTGAGCATGCTCACATTCATAGACTTGCATAGTGCTTGGTATAGAACAGGTGCTCAATAATTATTAATAGTTGTTCCTTTCTTCCTTTTTTTATTACACAAAAAATTATACATGGAGGGAAGAGAAGGTGTATGGGAACTCTGTACTTTCACTCAATTTTTCTGTAGATATAAAGCTCCTCTAAAAAACAAAGCCTATTTAATTGTTTTAATAAACAAGATAGAGCAGGTGAAGATTCAAAAAGTAAAAGATATGGTCTCTGCTGTCTAGAATTTTACATTTTAGTTGAAAACACAGACACACAGGGAAGAGCTACTTTAGAGGACAAGGCATATCTTTATAAGTTAAACCAGAGTTTCTCCACAGCAGCCCTACTGACATTTGGACCAGGTCACTCTTTGTTGTCAGGACTGTCTGATGCACTGTAGAGGTTGATCAGCATTTTTCCAGATTCTTCCCCATGTTCCTGTAGGTCAAGATCCCCCTGGATGAGAATCACTTAGTTTTTTTATGATGTCGTCTTCTTTCATCCCTACCTTCCATTAATCCATCAGCAAGTTTTACATTATGTCACCCTTGTTTACCTTGGATCTTATTTTGTACCATGAAATATGCCCTGAAATAGACAGGCTCTCTACCACTAGAAAACCATCATAGCAACTGAGGGTGAAATCACCTTACCTCATCTCCCTACTTCTTTGCTATTTCCTCACAGGATCTGTGGTCATTTAAAAACATATGTCCAAAGCATATCACCTTCTTGTTTAAACTCTTGTGCAGGGATTCTCAACAGGCTGCACAGTGGATTCACAATTGAGGCCTAAAAGTACATACTGACACCTGTATCTCTCTCCCAAAATTGTTGATGTCATTGGGCATCAGGATGTTTCTCTGAGTTTTAATCTTGATGTTTTACACTGATCCATCTTTCAGTTCATTAATGATCTGTTCACTTGTGTCTGACCTGCTATTAACTCTATGTTCTTAATTTTTAATTTCAGTTATAGTATATTTCAGTTCTAGAATTTCCATTTGATTCTTCTCTTTTGTATTTCTTGAACACATTAATCATAGATATTAGAGATACTTTAAAATAACTGAATCACCTATAGGTCTGTTTTAATTTTTATCCTTTTTTAATTTTGAAATTTTTTGTTGAGACTTAGCAGTTGATGGATCACATCAAAATTTAAGGGAAGATACAGTGATTTTTTTAATATGCTCTGCCACCCCCAACACACACAGCCACTTCATTATCAATATCCCCACCAAAATTGTATACTTATTACAGTTGATGAACCTGTATTAATACATTATAATCACCCCTTGCCCATAGTTTACATTACAGTTCACTTGTGGTGGTGTGCATTTAATGGGTTTGGATAAATGTGGGCTACATATTATATGATTCTAACTATATGCTATTATGGAAAAGGCAAAACTGTGGAGACAGTAAAGTTATCAGTGGTTGCCAGGAGTTTCAGGGGAGAGAGGGAGGGATGGATAGGCAGAACACAGATTTTTAGGGCAGTGAAAATGCTCAGTATGTTTTTATTTTCTTTTGATTTTTAATAATTTGGTTGCTTTGTAAAAATTAAGCATCAGACATTCCTTACTAAAAAGCATAGTCTCTGGGTGGTGTCATCTTCCTCCAAAGAGGCTTAACGTATCTTCTGCCCAACGTATTTAGATCTAGATCAGAGCGATCCTGTCGAGGGCAGGTGTTAGACTTTTTTAGGGCTGGTCTATTTCATTTTAGCCCTCGCCCCTGGATACATCCCTTACTCTTAGGATAACCCTTCTATGTTTATGAAACCCCAAGATGTTTATTTAGGACTCAGCACCTTGGTGAGGAGCTCCAACCTCCATCTGCCCAGCACCATGTGGGTGCTGAAGTCTCTGTCGGCAATTTAACCTTAAGCTGTTACTTTTTGCTGAGTTTCTTGGACTCTTGCCTGTAGGTACACAGCTTAGCAGTTAGCGGATATCTTGGTGGGAAATTGCGCAAGACTTTCAGGTTTGCTTTCCTGCAGCTCTCACCACTCTGGGATTTTGCCTTTCAAGGAAAAAAGCCAGTGTGCCCATGAAACCGTGCTTCCCTTCTCTCAGGAATTAGTCCCTGAAGTCCTACCAGAGTTGGTTGCTCTCCGATGACTTCACATAGTCATTCTGTGTACTTTGTTTAGCTTTAAAAATTATTTTTAATGGAAAGATTATTCTAATTTAAGATGCTGTATTCTGTCTGGTACCAGAGATCCAGGTATTGGAATTTTTTATAGCTTTCCAGGGGATTCTAAAGTATAGCCACAATGGAGACCCACTGCTGGTGATTTACCATCGTATTCAGATTTAACAGTTTATAACAATTTGCTTTGGCCTCTAAATTCCACAAACCCAGGGACTTCTCTGCTTTATTCACCACTATATCCATATCCTCTAGAACAGTATATGGCACATAGTTGAACTGATTAATCAATAGTGTAAACATGAATATAAAAGCTATCATAAAAATGCTCCACTTTAAGGACAAATAAGATCATGGCAATTTGGTCCCATCACTTCATGGGAAATAGATGGGAAAACAGTAGAAACAGTGTCAGACTTTATTTTTTGGGACTCCAAAATCACTGCAGATGGTGATTGCAGCCATGAAATTAAAAGACAATTACTCCTTAGAAGGAAAGTTATGACCAACCTAGACAGCATATTCAAAAGCAGAGACATTACTTTGCCGACTAAGGTCCATCTAGTCAAGGCTATGGTTTTTCCAGTGGTCATGTATGGATGTGAGAGTTGGACTGTGAAGAAGGCTGAGCACCAAAGAATTGATGCTTTTGAACTGTGGTGTTGGAGAAGACTCTTGAGAGTTCCTTGGACTGCAAGGAGATCCAACCAGTTCATTCTAAAAGAGATCGGTCCTGAGTGTTCTTTGGAAGGACTGATGCTAAAGCTGAAGCTCCAGTACTTTGGCCACCTCATGCGAAGAGCTGACTCATTGGACAAGACTCTGATGCTGGGAGGGATTGGGGGCAGGAGGAGAAGGGGACGACAGAGGATGAGATGGTTGGTTGGCATCACCAACTTGATGGATGTGAGTTTGAGTGAACTCTGGGACAGGGAGATGATGGACAGGGAGGTGATGGACAGGGAGGCCTGGTGTGCTGCAATTCATGGGGTCGCAAAGAGTCGGACACAACTGAGTGGCTGAACTGAACTGAACTGATGGAATGCAGACAGTAAGTTTAGGGAAATGAAAAGAGGGCTGTATCCTATTAATGAAAAGCTTTCCAAATAAAAGATAAATTAGTGTCTCATCTCTGTGTGTGAATCTAATTGGGTTATTTATCTAACTGAACTCACTTTAAATGGAAACTGAGGTCAATGGAGTATGTAGGATGGCTTTGATGATGCCATAACATGTGTGGGTCGGTGTTAAATACTTCACTTCTGGGGGGAATGATCTCAGAGAGACCTTGCCAAGAAATGACTTTAGCTAATGTGAAGTAATAGAAAATACTGGTCCTTGTCTCTGGTTCCAGGCACAGAGCTCCTGAAACCCTTGCCCTTTTCTAAGTGATAAGAACACTAGGAGCATTCTTTGTTCCAGTATTTGGTCTTTGACTGCGGTTCCTGACATGGGGCTCCTGAACCCCTTGTAATTTTCTAGGTGATAGGAGTATCTTTTGTTCTGAGGGGACTCTGGGCAGGCTCCTGGATGAGAGCTGGTCACCAGAAAGACCAGGCTGTGATTGGAAGCTTGGAATTTTCAGCTGTATCCCCCATTCTCTTGAGAGGGGAGAAGGCCTGAAAATGGAATTAATAGTGGACCATGCCTGTGTGACAAAGCCTCCATAAAAATCCCACAAGTATGAGTCTGAGAGCTTCCAGGGTGGCAAATACATCCCCACTCCATGGAGACAGAAGCTCCTATGCTCACAACTCTTCCAGACCTTTCCCTCTGTAACTCTTCATCTGGCTGTCCATCCGTATTCTTTATTGTATTCCTTAACAAACTAAAACACCTAAGTGTTTCCCTGAGTTCTGTGAGCTGCTGTAGCAAATTAATCAGTCCCAAGGAGGGGATTATGGGAACCTGTGACTTGTAGCCAAACTGGAAAGAAGTTGTGGGCAATCTGGAAACTTACTACTTGGGACTGGCATCTCAAGTGAAAAGCAGTCTTGTGGCTACTCCTGCTGCTGCTGCTAGGTCGCTTCAGTCGTGTCTGACTCTGTGCGACCCCATAGACGGCAGCCCACCAGGCTCCCCTGTCCCTGGGATTCTCCAGGCAAGAACACTGGAGTGGGTTGCCATTTCCTTCTCCAATGTATGCAAGTGAAAAGTGAAAGTGAAGTCGCTCAGTTGTGTCTGACTCTTCGCGACGCCATGGACTGCAGCCCTCCAGGCTCCTCCATCCTTGTGGGATGGAGCGCATAATCTGTAGGGCTTTACAGTATCTCCATGTAGGTAATGTTTGAATTAAGTTGTAGGGCACCCAGCTTGTGGCATGGAGAATATTTGGTGTGGGGAAAACCTCCACACATTTGGTGACCAGAGGTGCCAGAAGTGAAGTGTTCTGTGCAAGTAAAATAGAAAGACGCAGAAGTAGATTGGACCCTTTATAGCTAAGAAGAAAACTCCAAAGAACATGGTTGGCAGTTTAGAGTTAGAAAAGTTGCAGACTAGAGGAACCAGCTGGCCCACCATTTGAATTTGCTAAAATGTGAATTCCAATCAAAGCCAGCTGAAATTGTCAAAACAAAGCAAAACAAAACAAAACTTGTTTGAAGAGATTTCCAGAAGACCAGGGCAGCAGTGATGACCCTCTTAATGTGGGTCCCAGGACTTACAACATTGACCCAAGAAAACAAAGCTTATTTTTCTCTGGGTATCTGAGGGCTGTTTTAGCTCCATATGCTTTACATCTCTTCTGGGGTTCTTGCTACTTGTCAACTGGAGGGTTTTTCACATTGCTTCCAAATCTCGAGTAACTTGCAGCAGGTGAGGTCAGTGAAATGCCTTGATGGGGCTTACTATTCCAGTTATGAGTCTTTACATTTCTACAGTTTAAATCTCTCCTCCTCCTTCTTCTTTGAAATTTCTAGTACAGCCTGATAGGATCACTAAAAACACATGCAAAACAATCTTAAAAGCCAGATTGGGCTGCCTAGTCCTTTGTAGAGCTTGCTACTGACAAGGTTAAACATTATGAACAGGAATGAGTCAAGTCATCTGGTAGATAGCCTAGAATGGATAGTTTTAGAATTTCAACTGTGATATATGGTGATTTAGTAAAATAAGTAGAGGGACTGACTCATGCGGAACTGTGTTTTCTTGTGGTCCTTGGAAGGTGAGGGGGCTGAGGTAAGGAGAGGAAGTATATCTGGTTGAATCTCAGGGATGACCCAACTCTGTATGACCCTTCTCCTTTCATGATGCTGACGAAGGCTTTCATCATGGCTATTATCTATATTGGGCTTCTGTTACTAAAATGAGAGCTATAGCATCTAGAAGCCACAGTACTTTGGGGCTACATTCATTGTCTCTGACTGAACCTGAGGACCCTTGTATTAGTTTCCTAGGGCTACCATAACAAAATACTGTGAACTGGGTGGCTTAAGACAGAAATGTATAGTCTCACAGTTCTGGAGGCAAGGTTTTCAAAGTCAAGTTGTAGGAAAATTCATCTTCTCTCTGAAACCTCTAGGGAAATTCTTCCTTACTTCTTCCTTGCTTCTGGTCCTTGGCTGCCATCTTTTGCATTTTCAGGCTTGCAGCTACCTAATTCTGCTGTGTGTTTCCCTGTGTGTCTTTGTCTTCCTACCTTTTAATAAGGACACCAGTCATATTGGATTAAGAGTCCACCCTAATCAAGTATAACCTCACTTGACTAATTACATCTGCAATGACTCTTTCCAAATAGAGCACATTCTGAGGTACTTCAAAGATGTGTTAGAATTTGAACACATCTTTTTTGGAGGGATGTAATTTAACCTGTAACTGCCCTCATGTAGACAACCATACTAATCATACCAGAGATGAGAAGAAAGACACTATCTCCTTTGTGATGGAACCTAGTTCTGTGTTAATACTGTTTTACTGGGATGGACATGTAGCTACAGGAAACGTATGTCTTTTTTTCTGCAGGGCTCCCTCCCCCTTTTTTCCTCACAATTAACTCCTTTTTGCTTAATGATGTACAGAAGAGCTATACTATCCAATGGTGATAGTGCAGAATTTTTCTTGACTGAAGGAATGCCTCTATTGATATTCTTAGGGAGTTATTGACCCAGATGTAATATTTGCTACTGCTTCCAAGGACTATGGCTTCGGGATGAAAATCTACTACCTGGAGTGAGCCCAATGATGGAAATGAGAAAGTATCTGCCATCTTTTATCTGCCTTTCCAATTTGTTTGCCAAGGTCATGTCTCCTTGTGATAGAAACCGTTCAGTCTTCACATACCAGCCAGCTTACGATGGCTCTGAAGTTATTAGAAAGAGAGATGAGAGGAGAGAAACTGCCAAAAAAAAATTTTTTTTAACCGTCTGGAAAAGAGACCACTAAGGTCTTTCTTCACCGATTCAATGGACAAGAGTTTGAGCAAACTCCAGGAGATAGTGGACAAGGAAGTCTGGTGTGCTGCAGTCCATGAGATCACAAAGACATAATTTAACAACAAAGGTCTTTCTTAGGAAAGAGCGTTAATCCCCCAACCCCCCACACATACCCTTGTCGTGGGTGAATATTTGAGATTTGAGGAGTTGAGAAACAAGCATTCAGTTTATATTATTGCTCTTAACCAGAATTTCCTCAAGGGTGACAACCAGCTGTGTGTGAAATTGTTAAGAAAAGCAAGGAGGGTATTTCCATAACAGTAGTGCTGAATTTGCATATGCCTATTCAAATTATATTGGCTGTCTCTAAGGCAGCTTTAGAAATCCTTTTATCCTGAAGCTTGGCAATATAGCCAAGTGAAAAAGAGTAGGGGTTCAGGAGTGAGAAAGCTTTAGTTTGAATCCAAGTGCCTCAGGTTGTCACCTTGAGCAATTCCTGAGTCTTGGTTTCCACATTTGTGAACTAAGTCCAGTTTCTCAGGGTTCAACACCTGTGCTGTAGAGCTGTTTGGAGGAGCATGCTCTTGAATCCCATGGTTCTTAATTCAACTCTGCTAGTCATATTCCTTAATCTTACTAAATCTCTGTTCCTTAAAATAAAGAAGGATAACAGAATCTGTCTTATTTGGGTAAGAGAGGCAGATAAGAGAAGGTGTCTCATTGGTGTTTGTGCACTGACCAAATGAATTTATTGAAATGATTTCAAACTGAGTGATAGCTTTGCTCTAAAGATGAACATAGATTATATTCATTTATGGAGTGTGTGGTGTACTCAATAGAGAGCTGTCTACCCCTAGGCTAAAAATGCTGCAGAATCGTTACCTTCCAGGGAGAGAATAGGTGTTTGTTTTCTCTCTCTTCTCTGCCTTTTGTTTCACTTTTCCGCGTCTAAAGATGTTGAACAGGGGGCATGTCCTTGGCAGAGAGCTTAATGACATTTGAAATCTGTCAGGCTCTCCATCTTGGGGAGCATTTTCTGGAGTCTAACGAAATGCTGACCAGGAGATAAATGCTTTCTCAGACATGAATAGCTCTTCCACCACCTCTCTTCTCTCCCCCGCTCCTATCTCACCTGACACCTGACTAACCCAAGATCAATTTGGAAAGAGAATATTAGCTGGATAAAGGCAGATCTTGACCTGAGGGGTCCAGAGGACTGTTCCAGAATCATCTCATCAGAAACACTTCCTGGTCCTTCCAGAGGATACTTTAGGGGTGTGGTGAAGTTTTCAAACCCCAGTGTACCTTTGTGGGGTAGAGATGAACTACTTCCGGTTACTGGATGGACACAGTCCCACCCTGAGTCATTCTAATAAGTTGCACCCCAGAATCCTTTTGCCTCTGGGCTCTGCCTCCAGCCTGGCCTTTATGACATCCTAACGTGCCTCCCTTTGCACTGCCTGTTTTGTGCTTGCAGCCCTTGTGGTTAGAGGCACAAATGCCTTTTGTATAGAAAGCTGTAAAAAGGCAGCCTGGGTGTCACTTATCATTATTTTCGCAAGAAGGACTCTGGCGCCTGTAGAAGCTGTGGGTTTGACAGTTTCCCAGGATTTCTCACAATTGCTTTTTCTTTTTCTTCCATAGCTTAAAGTCACTCTGCTCCTCTTTCTTCCTCACTGTTAAATCCATTAGGAACTGTGTTGTCACACTTACTTTCTCCGTTTTTGATATTTGCTTAGGCTTAAATGTCAGACTTGCTTTGGCATGGAGCTGACCCAAATTAGAGAAAATGGTAGCAGAGCGGTCAGGAATGAAATCCCAAATTTTTGACACTCTGCTAATCTGCCAAGTTAAATTTCTATGGGAGCTGAATGAGCAGGCTACCCACTCGTGAGTTTGGGAAGAAAGTTAATTTTCATCTCTGGATCTTTGATCAGATTTCATTTGTCCAGTGTGTTCAATTTAACTTGTGCCTGCTGAGTACCTACTGTGTGCCAAACACCATGCCAAGTGCTGGGGATATAAGCTGAAAGAGGCATCATTCCTCTCCCCATGACTCATTGTGACAGTGCCCCTCAGTGAGTTGAGAGCATGCCACCTCAACCACAGGGAGTCACAGTCCCCATGCCATGCTCACACTGTTCGATAGACTGGATCCCAACATACCTAACTTAGAATATGGCCCATTTCCAGTCTGCCACATTGTATTGCTAACCCTTCCAAGGTAGTAGCAAGACGTCCTGGGATTTCCCAGCGTGAAGGACTGTACATGTGGTGATAAGTCTCCCTGACACCTGCGTGGCACTTGAGAGTCTGTAACATATTATAATTGCCCCTATGACAATAGTGGTTAGGATCCATGCTATCTCCATTTTACTGATAACAGAATTGAGGCTCAGATAGGTCACATGGCTCTCCCAAGGTCAAGCAATGAGGAGCAAAGTGACAGATGTAGAGCTAGAGCTCATGACTGAGGCCCAAGCCTGATAGTCTCCCTCCACCCCGTTTTCCTTGCTATGCTTTATTCATACTCAATAATCTGATTCCCTGATGGCTCAGAGGGTAAAGAATCTGCCTACAGTGCAGGATACCCAGATTTGATTCCTGATTCGGGAAGATCCCATGGAGAAGGGAATGTGGAAAAGGAAATGGCAACCCACTCTAGTATTCTTGCCTGGAGACGCCCATGGAGAGACAAGCCTGGTGGGCTATAGTCCATGGGTCGCAGAGTCAGACACAACTGAGTAGTCAACACTTTTACTTCAATAATCTAGTAATGATCATTTAAAACTAGTAATATTCTTGTATGTGCTTATGATGGATAGACAGGGAAAATGCTACTTCAATCAGTAATTTGCTACTGGTACACTGAAAATAACATCTCTACTTCAAACTCTCTTTTTAGAACAGGCAAGACATAAAATAAGAAGGACAAAAGTAAAGAAGAAAATGTGAGATGATATAACTTGATAGTTAAGAATTCGCTTCGGGTGGGTTGATGAATTTGCTAATCTTCTATTTCTTCATCTGTTGAGTAGGAATAACATTAGTACCGATTTCATGCATCAGTTCAGTTGAGTCGCTCAGTCATGTCCGACTCTTTGCGACCCCATGAACCGCAGCACGCCAGGCATAGTAAGCAACAAATTGTAGCTATAATGATTACTGTTATCTTTGTAATTATAATTATGCTAAACAAACAAAATCTGAAAACAACTCTGGCTACTTTGGTAGGTCTTCTGAGTCTCCTTGGAGAACACTGAACTTCAGGCTGGAATTTCTCAACCAGAGCCTTTCCTTGGTTCTTTTTGCTTTGTAAATGCATTTGCCCAGAAAGGTACTATTTTTGAGGAATTCAGGGAAGAAGAACAGGGTGGAGGTGAGAAAAAAAAAGAAAGAAAATTAGCAGTAGCTTTGCCCTATCAGGCTAAATTCCTTTTATTTATTTTTTAATTAATTTTTATTGGGAGTATAGTTGCTTTGCAATGTCGTGTTTCCATCATACAGCAAATGGCTCAGAAGGTAAAGAATCTGCCTGCAATGTGAGACACCTGGGTTTAATCCTTGGGTTGGGAAAATCCCCGGGAGGAGGGCATGGCAACCCTCTCCAGTATTCTTGCCTGGAGAATCCCATGGACAGAGGAGCCTGGCGAGCTACAGACCACGGGGTCACCAAGAGTTGGACACAACTGAGCGACTAAGCACGTGTATATATCTTCTCCCTTTTGGACTTCTTCCCCACACAGGTCACCACAGAGCGTTAAGCAGAGTTTCCCGTGCTATACTGTATATTCTCATTAGTTATCTATTTCATTCATAGTGTCAGCAGTGTATATGTGTCAATCCCAGTCTCCTAGTTCCTCCCACCACTCCCCTTTCTCCCTTGGTATCCATATATTTGTTCTCTACATCTGTTTCTCTATTTCTGCTTGCAAATAAGATCATCTGTACCACTTTTTTAGATTCCACATATATGCATTAATATAAGATCTTTGTTTTTCTCTTTCTGACTTCACTCTGTATGACACCCTCCAGGTCCATCCCCCTCCCTACAAATGACACTATTTTTTCTAATGATGTGTCAGCATGGCGACATGTTTGGATGTTTTCTTTACAATGGAAAATAGGTACAGTTCTACAGATATGATTTCTGAGGTAGAGGGTTTGAACTGTTTTGAGCTGGGAATTGTGATTTGATGAAAGTGTCAGAAGCTGAGTCTAGTTTAAGGTCTCCCAGGACATGTGCTTGTGAGTGACCCAGTACCTTAAACAAACACTGAACAATAGTAACAGTAACTGACTCTAGCACAACTCATGGGCTTCTATGGAATCTATAGCTCAACAAACTATATACTTATATCCTCATGGAAGATAAAGTAAGACAAAGCTAAATGGAAAAGGCTCCAAATTAGCTGTCCTCTGAAATCATTTTGAATTGTATAACTGAAATGTCAAAATGTTGCAGATCTTTTAAAAAAGCAATTACTAATTATTAATTGTTTATAAACAGAGTCTGGTTAAGTTATTTTGTATATTTCCAAACAAGGTAGAACGATTTTGATTCTTCTGATAGGTATTTTTGACCAGCTCTGTGCATAAGAGCTAGGAATACTATAGTTTTGAAAGGGCTTGACCAAAGAGCATTTACACACCACAGTTATGTTCTGGTTTGGTCCAGTAGTCTCTCCCCTAGAAGCCACCTACAGTATCAGAGCGTCAAAGTTTATTTTGGATTGAATAAAAATAAGACGTGAAAAGCTCACACATATAACCTTTTTTTATATGGGAACCACAGTCTTTTCCATTTCCTCTTGAAAACTGGGGACTGGGAAACTCATCAAGGAGACAAATTCATTCATTTTAAACATATTATATAACACAGGACTGTGAGATCAGGAAATGAAATGGAAAAGCCATTTCTGCCATCAGGCTTGTAGTAGTGTGTGATGGGGTTTTACAGTTCACACTGTATTGTTGTGAATCTTTAGCCTCAAATGGCTTTACATTCAAAAACTTTAATCTAACCTCTTGTATTTGCCATTTTGTATCTGAATATTTGCAAGATTGTCTCATAACTATTGTAGAATTCATAGCCTTTATCAAATTACAAAAATGGTCTAATCACAGTCATACATTATTCAGTGCTTGCAAAGTTACACATTTTCAGTTATGCTAAAGTGTTTTCCAAAGGAATCAGACATACCTTTTTTCCTGTTTCCTCTTCACATCCAGTACCTACAGAATCTAGAAACTTCCAAAAGTATTTTCACGTCATGCAAGGAGATTATTTATGTGAGAAGTATCTAGTCCAGTTAGCCCCAATCCCTTTAAATTAGGCAGCAATTTCTTTTGTTCTGTATCACACATGCAATGGCAACCCACTGCAGTATTCTTGCTTGGAAAATCCCATAGACTGAGGAAGCTGGCAGGCTGCAGTCCATGGGGTCACAAAAAATCAGACACAGCTGAGGGACTGAATATATGAGCACATGGTGTAATAACAGATGCCTCATTTGTGTAACTTGATGTATTCCTTATTTTGGTTTCAATTATACTTTTCTGGCTAAACTGTAAAAAGTCATGATCTTTCCACTTCTGTTTCTCATGTTTCCTAGTGACCCTGCTCCTCCAACCCTCTTTGTGAGAGATGAAAGTCAAAATGCATACATGTCGAATACAACAGTGTTCCAGTTTGTTTGAATTCTTAAGTGAAAACATTCACTCTAGAGTTCACCATAAAGTGAAGTAAAATCCTGAAATAAGCTTTGGCAATAGAATCATCAGGAAATTCCTATGGAAAAAAGTTGAATATCTGTGCCTGTGGATGGGACATAAACCTTCTCAGAGAGGCTGAAGCAAGATTCCTGGAATAAAATAAGTGGTAAATATATGCTTTGTTATATTAAAAAAATTAACAGTGGCAAGAACACTTGACATGAGATCTAACCTCGTAACAAACTTTTAAGTACATAACTCAACATTGCTAACTATAAGTACAATGTTATACTGCAGATCCCTAGAACTTAAACTTTTGTTGAACTGAACCCTTGGCATCACGTGGGAGACATAACTGGTTCCAACAGACAAAGCAGGCTTGGGAAAAAATGAAGTGCTTGAGAAAGAAATGTGGGACATTAGTGAACGCGGATGTTGACATCATCCCATGGGTTCACTTTGAAGAAAGAAATAATTGGCAAAGAATTTCAGAATGCTCTTCATCTGATAGTGAATGTAGACAACACATATATAGAGATTTGGCTTGTAAGTTATCATCTTTTTTTTTGTTTGTTTGTGTAAGTATATTCTTGTAGGAGTTAGCACTTTCTACTTTACTCTGGAGAAGATAATCAGATCCAACAAGATCTGCTATTTCCCAAAGTCAAACAGGAATGGAGTGATCGATACGATAAGAAAATGCAAGTTTTACTGCTTCATTTCTTTTGCCTTCCTCCAGGAAATTTGTGTTTGGATGGGATAGTCTTCAGATTTCTCAAGGTCTGTACTTATTATGTTTTGCTATTTAGTAAAAAAAAAAAAAAAAAAAAGTCATAACATCCAAAAATAGAAAAGACAGCCCTGTCCGACTCTGTGTGACCCCATGGACTGCAGCCTGCCAGGCTCCTCTGTCCATGGGATTCTCCAGGAAAGAATACTCCATGGAGTGGGTTGCCAGTCCCTCCTCCAGGGGAATCTTCCCAACCCAGGGATCAAGCACGTGTCTCCTGCATCGCCTGCACTGCAGGCGGTAGCCACCTGGGAAGCCCAGTAGAAGCAGTATTGGTATTCTTTAACCAGATTCTTTCTCAATCTCAGTCTCTCCCTTGACACAAATGAAGAAAATGTCTAGAAGCTGAACAATATATGTCCTTACGGCATAATTTTACAAGTTATTTAGAATTAAACTTTGCAAAGCTCTACCTCTGTTGTTGGGCTTCCCTGGTGGCTCAGAGGTAATGCAATGCAGGAGAGATATGGGTTCAATCCCTGGATCAGGAAAATCCCCTGGAGAAGGAAATGGCAACCCACTCCAGTATTCTTACCTGGGAAATTCCATGGACAGAGGAGCCTGGCGGGCTACAGCAACAACAACAACTGCCTCTGTTGCTAATGTTTTTGTTTTTAATTGAAGTATAATTTACTATGGAAAAGTGAGCAAAATATAAATGTAGAGCTCAAAGAATCATTTCAAAACAATAACCATGTAATTAACATTCCATTCAAGAAACAGAATATCTCTAGCTTCCCAGAAACCCATCCTGTGCTATATCCCAGTCACTAGCCCTTCATTCTTCCCCTAAGATAACCACTATCCCAAATGTTAGCACTTTGGCTTATTTTTCCTCAGTTTTAAACTTCATGTAAGTGAAAACTCAAGAGTCTATACTATTTTTTGACATTTTTTACTCCATATTATGGATGTAAGATTCACCCATGCTGTTTCAGATAGCTATGACTTGTTCATTTTTATTTCTTCATTGTATTCCCCTGTGTAACGATAGCATATTTATTTATTTATTCTTTCTACTTCTGATGGACGTTCTAATTTTTGGCTCTTATAAAGAGTGCTGCTAATGAATATTCATAAACATGTATCATGGTGCATATGTAAATGCGTTTCTATTTAGTATGTACCTTGGGGTGGAATTGCAAAATCACCAGGTATGCCTACATTCAACATTGTGGTGTGCTAAGTCACTTCAGTAGTGTCTGACTCTTTGCGACCCTATGGACTGTAGTCCACCAGACTCCTCTGTCCATGGGATTCTCCAGGCAAGAATACCGGAGGGGGTTGCCGTTTCCTTCTCCAAGGTATCTTTCCAACCCAGGGATCAAACCCAAATCTCTTATGTCTTCTGCACTGGCAGGTGGGCTGTCTACCATTAGTGCCACCTGGGAAGCTGAAAGCCAGATAAATCCATCCCATAACTGAGGAAGCATTCCTCCTAATAGTCTAGAGTTAACTTTTCCTTTTTTTCTTACATTCAGCATTATTAGTGTTAAAAATGTTTCTAAAGTAGTTGTACCAATTTGGAGTTCTATTTAGTAGTGAGTGTTCCCATTGTTCCATATCCTTGCCAAAACTTTGTATAATCAATCTTTTACATTTTACTTGTTCTTCTGGGTATTTAAAGATATTTCACACTGGTTTTAATTTGCATTTTGGTGATGAATAATGAAATTGAGTACTTTTCCATTTGTTTATTGGCTATTTGAATGTCTCATTTTGTGAGCTGCCTATTCAAGTCTCTTGTCTACTTTTCTATTGGATATTTTCTTTTTCTTATTGATTTATAGGAATTTCTTACATATCCTGAACATGAACACTTTGCCAGTTATATCTGATATATATATCTTTTTCTACTATGTGACTTGCCTTTTTCTTTCTTAATAATGACTTTTGTGTTTATTCGTGTCCAACTCTTTGTGACCCTTCGTACTGTAGCCTGCCAAGCTCCTCTGTCCATGGGGTTTTCCAGGCAAGAATACTGGAGCAGGTTGCCATTTCCTTCTCCAAGGGATCTTCCCAACCTAGGGATCAAACCCTTGTCTCCCATGTCTCCTGCATTGCAGGCCTATTCTTTACCTGCTGAGCCATCTGGGAAGCCGTCCTGGGAAGCCATCTGGAACATATATATATATATATTTTTTTTTTTCACTATATGACTTGCCTTTCACTTTCTTAATAACAACTTTTGATGAATGAAAGTTTTTATTTTTGAGATCGTCTATATCAGTTTTTCCCTTTATAGATAGTCTTTTCATATCTTGATTAAGAAATCTCACCCTTACCCAAAGTTCATGAAGATACCCTCCTAGGTTTTCTTCTGGAAGCTTTATTGTTTTGCCTCTTGTACTAAATTGGTAATCAACCTGGAATTTATTTTTGTGTCTATGGTATGAGGCCTTAAGTTTTATTATTTTTCCATATAAATGTCAGTGGACTCAGCATCTTTTTTTGAAAAGATTATCAGGTAACCACTGCTGCGTACTGCTTTATCACAATCAAATGCCCGTATCTGTGTAGGTTTATTTCTCCATTTTCTATCCTGTTCTATGGGTTTTGTCTGCTCTCGAGCTACTGCTATTACTATATTGTCTCAGTTGCTGTAGCTTTACAATAACTGGAAGAGTAAATCTTCTTCATATGTTGTCTTCCCAGAGTATAATAACCATTCTTAGTTACTTACATCTCCATATACATTTTAGAATTAGTTTATCACAAACCAAAAGCCCTAAACTTTTTTGAAAGGTTGAATTGATACTTTAGCTCCATTTGGGAAAAAATATTGTCTTTGAAATAGTTAATCTTCTAATTCATGAACGTGGTAAATACCTCCACTTGTTTAGGTCTTCTTAAATTTTTTCCAATAATACATGTGTTTATGTATAGATGTTATGTGCAACTTTTATTAGACTTATTCCCATGTATTTGATTTTTCATGTTTGCTATTGTGTGTAGAAATTTTTAAATTTCCATTTGTGGCCAGAATGTAAAAATCAGTTAATTTTTAAAATTTTACTTTGTATCCAACAAGTTTGCTAAGCTCATTTATTATTTCTAATAATTTATCTGTAGTTTTTTATTTTCTATATAAACAATTATATTATCTATGAATATCAAGTTTTGTGTTTTGCTTTTCAGTTGTATAGTTTTTCTTTGTCATCCTTACTTCATTGAACTGGCTTGGAATATCATGTGTTTGGTAGTAATGGAGAGTACACTTGTCTCCTCAATCTAAGAGAAAACACTTTCAATATTGCACTATTAAGTGTGATGTTTGTTATAGTTTTTTTTTTTTTGGTAGATAGCCTTTATCAAATTGAGACCTTTTCCATTTCTTGCTTACTAAGAGTATTTTTCATGAATCAGTGTTAGATATTAATATTATCTAAATATTTTCCACACATTCTAGAGATAATCATATAGGATGATGTTTACAATTTATTCTAACAAGATGATGGATTACATCAATCACTTTTTGAATGTTAAATCAATCTTACAATTCTATAAATTTAGTTTTGTCATGATATATTATCCTTTTTATAGACTATTGGAGTCTGTTTATTAGTATTTTGTTTAGGATTTTTATCTCTAAATTATGGGTGAGATTGGCCTACAATTTTTCTTTCTTAAGATGTTACTGCCAGGTTGTTTTATGGCAACCCTCGTGGATCAGATGGTAAAGAATCTGCCTGCAATGCAGGAGACCAGGGTTTGATCTCTGGGTCAGGAAGATACCCTAGAGAAGCACTTAGCTACCCACTCCAGTATTCTTGCTTGGAGAATTCCATGGGCAAAGGAGTCCATGAGGTCACAGAGTCAGACAGGACTGAGCAACGAAATACTTACACTTCCCTAGTAGTTTGCTCTCATGCTCCTTCTAGCTTGAAGAAGTAAGCCAGCACGAAGGAAGTGGTCCATATAACACAGAATAACAGGGATCCTCTAGGAACTGATGTTGATCACAAGCAAGAAACTGAAGTTTCAGTCTAGTAGCTACAAAAATTAATTCTTCCAACAACCTGTAGGAGCTTAGAAGTAAGTCTCCCTAGTCAAACTTACAGATGAGAACACAGGCCAGATGACACCTTAATTGCTGCCTTGGAAAAACCTGATCAGGGAACTCAGATAATTGGTCCCTGAACTCCTGTCCCATAAAAGCTATGAGGTAATAACATGTGTTGTTTTAAGCTTCTAAGTTTGTGGCAATTTTTTATGTAGCAACCTTTGACTGTGTGGATTGCAACAAACTGTGGAAAATTCTTAAAGGGATGAGAATACCAGACCACCTTACATGCCTCCTGAGAAATCTATATGAAGGTCAAGTAGAAACAGCTAGAACCATGACATGAAGCAACAGACTGGTTGCCCCTTGGGAAAGGAGTACGTCAAGGCTGTATATTGTCACCCTGCTTATTTAACTTATATGCAGAGTCAGTTCAGTTCAGTTCAGTTCAGTTCAGTAGCTCAGTCGTGTCCAACTCTTTGTGACCCTGTGAACCACAAAACGCCAGGCCTCCCTGTCCGTCACCAACTCCTGGAGTCCACCCAAACCCATGTCCATTGAGTTGGTAATGCCATCCAACCATCTCATCTTCTGTCGTCCCTTTCTCCTCCTGCCCTCAGTCTTTCCCAGCATCAAAGTCTTTTCCAATGAGTCAGCTCTTCGCATGAGGTGGCCAAAATATTGGAGCTTCAGCTTCAGCTTCAACATCAGTCCTTCCAATGAACACCCAGGGCTGATCTCCGTTAGGATGGACTGGTTGGATCGCCTTGCAGTCCAAGGGACTCTCAAGAGTCTTCTCCAACACCACAGTTCAAAAGCACCAATTCTTCTGTGCTCAACTTTCTTTATAGTCTAATTCTCACGTCCATACATGACCACTGGAAAAGCCATAGTCTTGACTAGATGGACCTTTGTTGGCAAAGTAATGTCTCTGCTTTTTAATATGCTGTCTAGGTTGGTTATAACTTTCCTTCCAAGGAGTAAACCTCTTTTAATTTCATGGCTACAATCACCATCTGCAGTGATTTTGGAGCCCAGAAAACTAAAATCAGCCACTGTTTCCACTGTTTCCCCATGTGAAATGCTGGTTTGGATGAAGCTTAAGTTGGAATCAAGATTGCCAGGAGAAATATCAATAACATCAGATATGCAGATGACACCACCTTTATGGCAGAAAGTGAAGAGGAACTAAACAGCCTCTTGAAGAAGGTGAAAGAGGAGAGTGAAAAAGCTGGCTTAAAACTCAGCATTCAAAGAACAAAGATCATGGCATCTAGCCCCATAATTCATGGCAAATACATGGGGAAACAATGGAAACAGTGACAGACTTTATTTTCTTGGGGTCCAAAATCACTGCAGGTAGTGACTACAGCCATGAAATTAAAAGATGCTTGCTCCTTGGAAGAAAAGTTATGACCAACCTAGACAGTGTATTAAAAAGCAGAGATATTACTTTGCCAACAAAGTTCCATCTAGTCAAAGCTATGGTTTTTCCAGTAGTCATGTATGGATGTGAGAGTTGAACTATAAAGAAAGCTGAGCACTGAAGAACTGATGCTTTTGAACTGTGGTGTTGGAGAAGACTCTTGAAAGTCCCTTGTACTGCAAGGAGATCAATCTTGTCAACCTAAAGGAAATCAGTCCTGAATATTTATTGGAAGGACTAATGCTGACTCCAAAACTCCAATACTTTGGCCACATGATGTGAAGAACTGACTCATTGGAGAAGACCCTGAGGCTGGGAAAGATTGAAGGCAGGAGGAAAAGGGGATGACAGAGGACGAGATGATTGGATCACATCACTGACTCAATGGACATGAGTTTTAGTAAGCTCTGGGAGCTGGTGATTGACAGGGAAGACTGGTGTCAGTGGGGTTGCAAAGAGTTGGACACGACTGAGTGACTGAACTGAACTGACCAAATGGATTATGAACTGAAATATCCAAGAAGGAATTGAGGACTAGTTATTTTTGATTGAGCCCCAGAAATGATATATGTAAAATCATGGAAGTCATGTGAAACCCAGAATGATTCTCTATTCCCTCAGGGAATATTTTATATTTCTGCAGACAGGTAGGGACCCTATGAATGCCAGATCTCTGTAATAAAAACTGGTAATTGTGATGATCTGAAACTAGACCTCCACCACTACAAGGATCTCTTTCAAGTTGGCTCTTATTTCTAGTCTGTAACCAAAGCTTTTCCCTTGGGAAGCCATTGAACTCCAGTTTTTGTACCCCTCCATGAGGCTGACAAAAGCTGTTTGGCTTCTAATGTTCTCAGCTACTGCTTCTAGAAATAAAAGAAATCCCTAGGGAAAAAACGGCTCACAAGCCAGGCTCTCTGAATTTTCTTCTTCCAGGCATTACCCCCATCATTCTTCACTACCTTTCTAGCTCTCTCATGTGTTCAGGTGACATAGTTAAAGTATATTTTGTCCAATCTTCCAGTTATTATCAAGTTATCTAGTTTATCATTATTGGGAGAGAAGTTCCCCATTAATAGCTTATTTTTGAACTAACATATAGTCAATAATTTACTGTGTTCTTAGCACCATTTAAGCACTTCATATGATTTTTCTCATTTAACTTTTACAACCACCTTATGAATTGAAAGTGAAAGTGAAAGTTGCTCATTTGTATTGGACTCTTTGCGACCCCATGAACTATACAGTCCATGGCATTCTCCAGGCCAGAATACTGGAGTGGGTAGCTGTTCCCTTTTCCAGGGGATCTTCCCAACCCAAGGATTGAACCCAGGTCTCCCGCATTGCAGGTGGATTCTTTACCAGCTGAGCCACTTATGAATTGGGTACTATTATTTATCCCATTTCACAAAGTTTAGTAAAGGTTATACAGCACTAAGCAGAAAAGGTCAGCTCAAGTCTGACCAAAGCCTAGGATTAAAAGACTCAGTTGTACCATTAACCCTCATAGCCTAGAAACAAATGCCCTGTAGGGACAGTATCAGTATTAGCCTACTGAAACAATTTTGAAAAGGAAGACTAGAACAGAGACGTTTTCTTTATTTGCTTAAATGACTCGAGACAGGGCTCAAAATACTCAAACACTCAAGTTTGGGCTCAAGTTCCACATTTATCTCTTCCTGTTATCCAAACAAGAACTATGATGGATTTAAAATTAAATAAAAAGACTTAAATGGAGGAGGGGGGATACCATTCTAAACTACCTTTACGTTGTGGCATCAATTAACTCACTTTTCAAGAGCTTGACTCCCCTCTTTCCTGTGGTAGGAATCTGTCAGCTCACATTAGAATTGTACAGCGTGACTGGATGTTATAGAGGCAGACAAGCAAGATGTGTCTCACTGATGCATCTGGACAGGAAACCTTAAATATGGTTTTCTTTTCTTAAAAAAAGAAATCTCCACCACATGTGTTTTTAGTTGTCTTCTCAGCATTTGGTGTGTGAACATAGGGCATGTTACTACATGCGCACTTCTCAAGAAAGCAGTAGATGCATCCAAAGATTTGAGGGGCTCTAGGGAAGCCTGGCATGCTGCGATTCATGGGGTTGCAAACAGTTGGACATGACTGAGCGACTGAACTGAACTGAAACTTCTTTTAGGAATGAAGAGTCACATATTTTCATCCCAGATACTCTTCTAAATATATTTATTTGTGCTCTTTTATGTGCAAACTAGAACAAGTTGACTAAACTTTCTTTAAAAATTTGGGAAGTTCTTCTTCCAGAAAGAGGACATATTTTCCTGTCAGCAGAAATTTATTAGTGAGATCATGAAGCTTGTCTTCTGAACTCTCAGTTTCTCTGTGGGTCATTACTTTTATTGTAACATCCTGAATTTTTAAATATAACTGTCTGAAAAAAGTCAGAAGCCTTTGTAAGATGATAACTATCCATCCTTACAAGGTATTTGTGAAGTTTGTAAACGATAAACAGTTGCTGCATACTGATTGATTCTTCCTATAGACCAAGGCATCATATACTGACCCCAGTTACATAAATGTGGGGTGATAAAAAGCATATCTTGATATAACAAACTCTCTTTTCACTTTTTGGTTGATTTGGTCTGTTTTTTGGTTTGTTTTGTGGAGGGTTTTTTGGGGTTGAGGGGAATCCAATAAGCTGGTAATGATTTTCGAAAGTAGATTCCCATTTGGTTAATAATGCATGATCATGGCCAAGTTATATCCTAAGAGTTTTGCCAAGAGAACACATTGGTCATAGCAAACACCCTCTTCCAACAACACAAGAGACAGCTCTACACATGGACATCACCAGGTGGTTAATACCGAAATAAGACTGATTTTAATCTTTGCAGTTGAAGATGGAGAAGATCTATGCAGCCAGCAAAAAAAGACTGGGAGCTGACTGTGGCTCAGATCATGAATTCCTTATTGCATAATTCAGACTTAAATTGAGGAAAGTAGGGAAAACCACTAGGCAATTATCTTTGACCTAAATCAAATCCCTTATGATTATACAGTAGAAGTGACAAATAGATTCAAGTGGTTAGATCTGATAGACAGTGCCTGAAGAACTACAGGTGGAGGTTTGTGACATTGTATAAGAGGCAGTGATCAAAACTATCCCCAAGAAAAATAACACAAAAAGGCAAAATGGCTGTCTGAGGAGGCCTTACAAATAACTTAGAAAAGAAGAGAAGTGAAAGGCAAAGGAGAAAAGGAAAGATATACCCATCTGAATGCAGAGTTCCAAAGAACAGCAAGGAGAGATGAGAAAGCTTCCCTCAGTGAACAATGCAAAGAAATATAGGAAAACAATAGAATGGGAAAGACTAGAGATCTCTTCAAGAAAACAAGAGATACCAAGGGAACATTTCATGCAAAGATGGGCATAATAAAGAACAGAAATGATACGGACCTAACAGAAGCAGAAGATATTAAGAAGAGGTGGCAAGAAAGAACACCCAGAAGAACTATACAAAAAAGATCTCCATGACCCAGATAACCACGATGGTGTGAACACTCATATAGAGCCAGAAATCTTGGAGTGCAAAGTCAAGTGGGCCTTAGGAAGCATCACTGTGAACAAAGCTAGTGGAGGTGATGGAATTCCTGCTGGGCTATTTCAAATCCTAAAAGATGATGCTGTGAAAGTGCTGCATTCAATATGCCAGCAAATTTGGAAAACTCGGCAGTGGCCAGAGAACTGGAAAAGGTCAGTTTTCATTTCAGTCCCAAGAAGGACAATGCCAAAGAATGCTCAAACTACTGCACAGTTGCACTCATTTCACACAAAACAAAATAATGCTCAACATTCTCCAAGACAGGCTTCAACAGTACATGAACGGAGAACTTCCAGATGTTCAAGCTGGATTTAGAAAAGGCAGATGAACCAGAGATCAAATGGTCAACAACTGTTGGATCATAGAAAAAGCAAGAGAATTCCAGAAAAACATTTACTTTTGCTCCATTGACTATGCTAAAGCCTTTGACTGTGTGGATCCTGACAAACTGTGGAAAATTCTTAAAGATGGGAATACCGGACCTCCTGAGAAGCCTGTATACAGGTCAAGAAGCAACAGTTAGAACCAGACCTGGAACAAGGGACTGTTTCCAAATTGGGAAAGGAATACTTCAAGGCTGTATATTGTCACCCTGCTTATTTAACTTAGATGCAAAGTGCAGTATGTGAAATGCTGGGCTGGATGAAGCAGAAGCCAGAATCAAGATTGCCAGGATAAATATCAATAACCTCAGATATGCAGATGACACCAGCCTTATGGAAAAAGCAAAGAGGAACTAAAGTTATAAATCAACCTCTTGATAAAGGTGAAAGAGGAGAATGAAAAAGCTGGCTTAAAACTCAACATTCATAAAAATGGATATCATGTCATCTGGTCCCATCAGTTCAGTTCAGTCACTTAGTCATGCCCAGCTCTTTGCGATCCCATGGACTGCAGCACTCCAGGCTTCCCTGTCCATCACCAACTCCCAGAGCATGCTCAAACTCATGACCATTGAGTTAGTGATGCCATCCAGCTATCTTATCCTCTGTTGTCCCCTTCTCCTCCTGCCTTCAATCTTTCCCAGCATCAAGGTGTTTTCAAGTGAGTCAGTTCTTCAGATCAGGTGGCCAAAGTATTGGAGTTTCAGAGTCAGCATCAGTCCTTCCAATGAATATTCAGGGCTGATTTTCTTTAGGATTAACTGGCTGATCTCCTTGCAGTCCAAGGGACTCTGAAGAGTCTTCTCCAACACCACAGTTTTGACTAGATGGACCTTTGTTCGCAAAGTAATGTCTCTGGTCCCATCACTTCATGGCAAATAGATGGGGAAACAATGGAAACAGTGACAGACTTTATTTTATTTGGCTCCAAAATCATTGCAGATGGTGACTGCAGCCACAAAATTAAAAGATGTTTGATCCTTGGATGAAAAGCTATGACCAACCTAGACAGCATATTAAAAAGCAGAGACATTACTTTCCCAACAAACGTTCATATAATCAAAGCTATGGTTTTTTCAGTGGTCATGTATGGATGTGATTGTCGGACCATAAAGGAGGCTGAGTGCCAAACAATTGATGCTTTTGAAAGGTGGTTTTGGAGAGGACTCTTGAGAGTCCCTTGGACAGCAAGGAGATCCAACCAGTCAATCCTAAAGGAAATCAGTCCTGAATATTCATTGGAAGGACTGATGCTGAAGCTGAAGCTCCAATACTTTGGCTACCTGATGCAAAGAGCTGACTCACTAGAAAAGACCCTGATGCTGGGAAAGATCGAAGCAGGAGGATAAGGGGACAACAGAGGACAAGATGGTTTTATGGCATCACGAACTCAATGGATATGAGTTTCAGCAAGCTCCAGGAGATGATGAAAGACAGGGAAGCCTAGCATGCTGCAGTCCTTGGTGTTGCAATGAGTCGGACACTACTGTGTGACTGAACAACAACAAAAAGTTATATTCTCTCTGGACTTCAGCACTAGTAATGAATGTATGCAAAGGCACTTACCCACATGATGAGTATCTCTTCTTTCTTTGGTTCAGATTCACTGGGAGAAGCAGCATATTAACTCACAGGGCTTCCCAAATGGCTCAGCGGTAAAGAATCCACCTGCTAATGCAGGAGGTGCAGGTTCAATCCCTGGGTGAAGAACACCTCCTGGAGAACGAAATAGCAACCCACTCCAGTACTCTCACCTGGAAAATCCCATGAACAGAGGAGCTGATGAGCTACAGTCCATGGAGTCACAGAAGAGCTGGGCATGACTTAATGAATAAACAAGAACTCTTGCAGAGCTTCTTTTATTGAATTGAGCATTGGTATAACTAGGTCTAGACTGAGACACATGGAAGCCATGGGTAAGACAGTCATGGGACACCCCACCAAACCAATGTTTTAAAAGTATATTTTTAATAGTTATTTAGTGAAAAATGATTTCTAATAATGGAAATAAAATGCAAAAGACTTTCTGTTAAAAATAAGGAATTTATAAGATATATTTATTACATTCAGTTTTTGGAATTATACAACTTCTTTGGAGGTATGTTAAATGATTTAACTTGTGAATAAAATAAATCACTCCCTCCCAGGAATGCACCAAGTCCACAAATTTTTCAGAATTAGAATTTCACCTTCAAGTTTCTGAGGGATGACTAGTCTCCACTGTAATTGTACTAAAAAATTACAGCTACCACAAAAGACTAAATTAAACTATAGATAAGGTGTGGTTTTTGACCCAAGGGCAAATTCCCATTTGGTAAGTTTCAGTTCAGTTCAGTTCAGTTCAGTCGCTCAGTCATGTCCGACTCTTTGCGACCCCATGATTTGCAGCACGCCAGGCCTCCCTGCTCATCATCTCCCGGAGTTCACTCAGACTCACGTCCATCGAGTCCGTAATGCCATCCAGCCATCTCATCCTTGGTCATTCCCTCCTCCTCCTGCCCTCAATCCCTCCCAGCATCAGAGTCTTTTCCAATGAGTCAACTCTTTTCATGAGGTGGCCAGAGTATTGGAGTTTCAGCTTTAGCATCAGTCCTTCCAAAGAACACTCAGGACCGATCTCTTTTAGAATGAACTGGTTGGATTTCCTTGCAGTCCAAGGGACTCTCAAGAGTCTTCTCCAACACCACAGTTCAAAAGCATCAATTCTTCGGTGCTCAGCCTTCTTCACAGTCCAACTCTCACATCCGTACATGACCACAGGAAAAACCATAGCCTTGACTAGACAGACCTTAGTCAGCAAAGTAATGTCTCTGCTCTTGAATATACTATCTAGGTTGGTCATAACTTTTCTTCCAAGGAGAAAGCGTCTTTTAACTTCATGGCTTCAGTCACCATCTGCAGTGATTCTGGAGACCCCAGAAATAAAGTCTGATACCGTTTCCACTGTTTCCCCATCTACTTCCCATGAAGTGATGGGACCGGAGGCCATGATCTTTGTTTTCTGAATGTTGAGCTTTAAGCCAACTTTTTCGCTCTCCTCTTTCACTTTCATCAAGAGGCTTTTTAGCTCCTCTTCACTTTCTGCCATAAGGGTGGTGTCATCTGCTTATCTGAGGTTATTGATATTTCTCCCGGCAATCTTGATTCCAGCTTGTGTTTCTTCCAGTCCAGCGTTTCTCATGATGTATTCTGCATAGAAGTTAAATAAGCAGGGTGACAATATACAGCCTTGACGTACTCTTTTTCCTATTTGGAACCAGTCTGTTGTTCCATGTCCAGTTCTAACTGTTGCTTCCTGACCTGCATACAAGTTTCTCAAGAGGCAGGTCAGGTGGTCTGGTATTCCCATCTCTTAAAGAATTTTCCACAGTTTATAGTGATCCACACAGTCAAAGGCTTTGGCATAGTCAAGAAAGCAGAAATAGATATTTTTCTGGAACTCTCTTGCTTTTTCGATGATCCAGCGGATGTTGGCAATTTGATCTCTGGTTCCTCTGCCGTTTCTAAAACCAGCTTGAACATCAGGGAGTTCACGGTTCACGTATTGCTGAAGCCTGGCTTGGAGAATTTTGAGCATTACTTTACTAGCATGTGAGATGAGTGCAATTGTGTGGTAGTTTGAGCATTCTTTGGCATTGCCTTTCTTTGGGATTGGAATGAAAACTGACCTTTTCCAGTCCTGTGGCCACTGCTGAGTTTTCCAAATTTGTTGGCATATTGAGTACAGCACTTTCACAGCATTATCTTTCAGGATTTGAAATAGTTCAACTGGAATTCCATCACCTCCACTAGCTTAGTCCATAGTAATGCTTTCTAAGGCCCACTTGACTTCATATTCCAAGACATCTGGTTCTAAATTAGTGATCACATCATCATGACTATCTGGGTCGTGAAGATCCTTTTTGTACAGTTCTTCCATGTATTCTTGCCACCTCTTCTTAATATCTTCTGCTTCTGTTAGGTCCAGACCATTTCTGTCCTTTATCGAGCCCATCTTTGCATGAAATGTTCCCTTGGTATCTCTAATTTTTTTTTACCAGATACACATGAAGTCATATGTAAAAATCCAAGTCGATTGACACTAAGTTTCCAATTTGTCAAACACAATGTTTTAATGATTCTTGTAAAGTAGTGACCTTGGAAAATGCCTAACAGACTTGACCCCTTACTTTAGCCCTGGGTGTGATAAATTATAGTATTAGCTATACTGAGACCTGAATAACCTTATCTTTGTGAGGACTTTTCTAAATGATATTAAACTGTGTCATCTTTGTAGGGACGTAAGAGCAATTCCATTTTTGTTTTAATTCTATGAATTACTTTTGAGCAATTGGTCTGTTTATACAATTGGGCAATTGATTAGATTTCTCTTTTAGTGCTTATTACTTAAACATTGAGCCAAATTACTAACCTAGTTACAGAAAACTCATAGGGCTTTGCGGATAGAAAGAATCCTTTAAGGCCTTATCCCTGGCTTCATTTTACATTTCTACCATTTTTTTTCCTACTTTCACTTAAGCTATTTTGCGTTATTTTAGGTATCCTCATAAGCATCCCTTAATCCTTTCTGGAAGGAGAAGAGGTGTATAAAAATAAGTCACTGCAGTTGCTAACTTAGTAATGACCTTGTGTATTAAATTTGCAGAGTAGAGTTCTAAATGGCACCCCACTCCAGTACTCCTGCCTGGAAAATCCCATGGATGGAGAAGCCTGGTAGACTGCAGTCCATGGGGTCGATAAGAGTCAGACACGACTGAGCGACTTCACTTTCACTTTTCACTTTCATGCATGGAGAGGGAAATGGTAACCCACTCCAGTATTCTTGCTTGGAGAATCCCAGGCACGGCAGAGCCTGGTGGGCTGCCGTCTATGGGGTTGCACACAGTCGGACACGACTAAAGCGACTTAGCAGCAGCTGCAGCAGCAGAGTTCTAAAGGCAATGGCACCCCTACTCCAGTACTCTTGCCTGGCAAATCCCATGGGCGGAGGAGCCTGGTAGGCTGCAGTCCATGGGGTCGTTAGGAGTCAGACACGACTGAGCGACTTCGCTTTCACTTTTTACTTTAATACATTGGAGAGGGAAATGGCAAACCACTCCAGTGTTCTTGCCTGGAGAATCCTAGGGACGGGGGAGCCTGGTGAGCTGACATCTATGGGGTTGCACAGAGTCAGACACGACTGAAGCGACTTAGCAGCAGCAGCAGCAGTAGCGGCAGAGTTCTAAAGGAACGGAGTATTATTTCATGAGAGTTGGAGGGAGGCTTCCAGGGAAGGGGGCAATGATTTGGGCTTTTGCTCAGCAGGGAGAAAGGGGGCTGACTGACTGAGTGGAGGGAGAAGGACTCTGAAAGTGAAGCTGGCACAGCACAGAGGACTAACTTGACCTATGTTACAAGTCTGCAGAGGGCAGGCCCTTGGAGACACAAAGCCATCAGAAACATTAAATTACTGGAAATGCTTGTGGAAAATTGTTGTATGCCTTAATTCTAGTAGAATCTACTCTTCTGTTCATTTCTACTGCTCTCCAAGACATACACGTGGGGTTAATTATATCAAATTACTGCTAACACAAGTGGCTTATGATCCTCCTTGTCTGATATTTCCCTTCCCCCTGATATATTTCCCTTCCCTTCTGTTCTGTCTGCCTGCTGAGAGCAGATCAAACCCACTGTGGACCCCTGATCAGATTCTTTGTCCTATGAGGGTGAAGATGGGACGGAGAGGGGCTAGTTGCAGTCTGTTCATTGCCTGAACAAAAATATGTGAGCTGAGAATCTAGTTCTGTCACAGCTTTGCTTGTCCACAGAGAGAGAAAACCAATCTGTATTGAGAGGCCAGAATAAAAGTGGGCACAAAGAGGAATGGAAAGGATTCCAGTGGAGTTCCAGAGCAGGGGGACTTCCTGATTTTCATCCCATAGGAGGTCCAGCTATGACTCGTGACTCTTGTTTCTTGGTCAGTATTTTCAGCCTTCTGTGGCTGTGGTAGCTTAGGCAACTGTCCACCACTCAAAGGTGAATGAAGCCTGACTGAGACGTTAGGTGTGAAAAAAAAAAAAAAAACACGTATCCAGTGGAAATCACCAAGGCCATTCAACATGTATTTGTTGAGGGCTGCTATGCTTATCCTCACTTGAAATAAACCACTGGACTAGGTATATTGAGTTAATTACAGTCTGATAGAGGATAAATTCCTAAAGTTGGTTAAATGGCAATATGGAAAGTGTTTATTGGCAAAGAAACACGTTCCTAATAAGTTGTTAAGTGAGTAAAGGAATTTATAAAACAGTATGTATAATACATTTGCAGAACCGTATGTATGTGTATACATTTAAATACATGTGTATACATTTAAATACATGTGTATATGTGTGTGTGCTTAGTTGCCAACTCTTTGCAACTCCATGGACTGTAGCCAGCCAGGCACCTCTATCCATGGGGATTTTCCAGGCAGGAATACTGGAGTGAGCTGTTATGCTCTCCTCTAGGGGATCTTCCCAACCCAGGGATTGAACTCAGGTCTCCCACATCACAGTCAGATTCTTTACCATCTGAGCCACCAGGGAAGCCTACATGTGTATATACATATATGTAAATATATTTTTTCTCTTTCAGTCTGTGTGTATATATTTGATATATATCATGCACATATCAGGTATGTGTACACATTGAGAGGAAAAAATGAAAATAATGTGAGGGCTTAAAGGATACCAATATGTTAAAAGTAGTTATCACTCTGGTGAGATGATCATGGGTATTTTTATTGCCCTACTTTTTCCTATCTGCATGTATTATTTTGAATAAAAATTATGAATAATCTAGAATGTACTCTTGGAAGTCCTTAAAATAGTATACATTTACCAAAATTTGTCTGCATACATGCAATAAAATCAATAATTAATTCAAATGTATGAGGATGAGTACTGGGAAACTCTAGATATAAAAATGTTCTTCACTGTAATATTTTTCCAACCAAATTACATTGTTAATAAATGTAGATGAGTTTTATTTTGTTGTATCTTTTAATAAGCATTTATTGAGCTTTTCCAAGGTGCCAGGCCCTTTTCTAGGCTCTAATAGTACATCAGAGAATAAAACTGACAAATGTTCCTGTTCTTGTGAGACATACATTCTTTTAGTGGCAGTCTTTTTAGAAATATAGAAACTTTCCTGGAATATGGGAGACGTCCTCTTTGAGTGGCAGATCTCCTGATCCATCCCTGTCTACGTTTCTATGTGTAAGCCACAGTGCTGCCATCATGACAGATTCTTGCATTCAAGCGTCTTCCTCTCAGAGAACATACAAGTAAGTAAAGGACAGGGCTTCAGATATATGGAAGCAGAGGGGCAATGGGACTGCATAAATGCCAAACCTATTCTGGACTTCATGTTGGAGGTAGTTGATGACAAGGAAGATATTGCTGGTTGGAGAAGCTGTCTGAGTGAGACCTGAAATACAAGTGAAGTTATCTAGGTGAAGAGGCTGGAAGAAGGGCATTTCAGGTGGAAATAGGACATGTGTCAGGGAACGCAAGTGACTCAGTGTACTGGAACTTAGTTTGCAGAGCTGGAAGAAGCAAGAAATGGAGTCAAACCGGTCAGAGAGACCATGTATTGTTTAAGAGGCGATGTTGTATAGTCAAGGGTGTGGCCTATGAAGTCAGACTCTGTCACTGTTTAGTTGCATGACTCAGGGAAAGTTACCTAACAGATCTGTGGGTCAATTTTCTCACCTGTATAATTGGTTAATGGTATATAAGCTATTGTAAGGATCCCATGAAGAGTTCTACATGAAGTGCTTAGACAAGAATTTAGTAGATGGTAACTGCTGGTTATGTCACAGGGCCTTAGTGTGCCATGATAGAAAACTTGATGTTCCCCTGGCATCTGGACAGTTTCTCATTCAACTTGATAGCTAAATAGTGCTATGTAGACAGAAGCAACTCTGGGGCTAGCAAAGCCCTAAGAGAAGGTTACATATGTGTATTTGTTATATCTGTCATATTTTTCTGAAGTTGCTGAATTTGTGTTTTCATATAGATAGAGTCAAGTGTTCTTGTCTCTCCAGGAGGAGATAATTTTGTAAAAGTCATATCATTTTTTCATTAAAAATTGGCTTATTTATTGTATCTGAATATATATGTTGCTCATATAAAATGTTATAACATCTATTACCATGGTTTTGCTCTGAGAGATAAAGTAAATTAATAAGTCTGTTAGTGACTGAGATCTGACAGAAGGAAGTTACTCATGGTCCAGTAGGTTTAGGAGTTAGTCATGCTCTTTGAGAAGAATATAGGTTGCTGTAATTCTCTTTGCAATAAAGTGATGTTGTACATTTTGGGTTTTATGTAGCTGTAACAGCTTTTTTCTTGTTCTAAAGAAATATCTGGCAGTGGCCAATTCAGTGTTACTAATGAAGCATCCTCAAAACATAAATAACTCTTTTCACAAAAGCTGAAAATGGTTTATGCAAAGAGCATATGTCCAAACAATGCAGGAACAAGTCATATAACAATGCAGTCATTCTCCTTCATGTCTAGTGAAGCTCCTGTGTATGCGAGGTTCTAGCTAGTTGGCTGGTTTCCTTCATGGGAAAGCTATTTCTCTATTTGCAGCAGGTATCTAGAGTTGACCTCCAGTGTCTTCTTGTCTTTAAATTTTAGCTGGGCCTGTGGTTACCTAGTTAGAGACTACATTTTCCAGCCTCCCTTGGAGCTAAGAGTTGCCATATGATTGAGTTTTGCTCCATGGAATGAGAGTGGAAGTCATGGGTGCTTTCCCAAGCCACGCCGCTGAGTTCCTCTGAGAATGGATGTGGTTGTAAGAGCCAACTTTGACCAATAGATGAAGGCTTCACCCTAGGGGATATGAAATCAGCAAGACAGAGAAAACCTTGGTCTCTGGGCAACTCAAGTATGAGGTATGACCCTGTTCCATGGACTATAGCCCACCAGGTTCCTCTGTCCCTGGGATTTTCTAGGCAAGAATACTGGAATGGGTTGCTCTTTTCTTCTGCAGGAGATCTTCCTGATCCAGGGATCAAATCTGTGTTTCCTGCATCTCCTGCACTGCAGGCAGATTCTTTACTGCAGAGCATCCAGAATAACTTTTTTTTTTTTTTGTGGTGAGATGAGGTCATGATGTAGATGTCACACATACCATGTTAAAAGCAGAATGTTTTCAGAGCAAAGTGATTGGAGGGCCCCCATCAGTGAGAGCTGTCACCTGGAAGAAGCTTTTAGAGCAGAGCTGTGTCTGCCTTTTTATTGCATCCCTGTTATTAGGAGCAGTACCAGGCATGTAGTAGTAGCTCCTCATAGATTATTGCTGAATAAATGAATCACAGATCCAAAGCAAACCACACAAGGCACACTAGACCAGGGTGGAAACCATCTAGTATAGAAGACATAAAGAAGGAAAGCTATGACCAACCTAGACAGCATATTAGGAAGCAGAGACATTACTTTGCCAACAAAGGTCAGTCTACTCAAGGCTATGGTTTTTCCAGTGGTCATGTATATATGTGAGAGTTGGACTATAAAGAAAGCTGAGCACAGAAGAATTGATGCTTTTGAACTGTGGTGTTGGAGAAGACTTGAGAGTCCCTTGGACTGCAAGGAGATCCAACCAGTCCATCCTAAAGGAGATCAGTCCTGGGTGTTCATTGGAAGGACTGATGTTGAAGCTGAAACTCCAATACTTTGGCCACCTCATGTGAAGAGCTGACTCATTGGAAAAGACTTTGATGCTGGGAAAGGTTGAGGGCAGGAGGAGAAGGGGATCACAGAAGATGAGATGGTTGGATGGCATCACCGACTCAATGGGCATGGGTTTGGGTGGACTCCAGGAGTTGGTGACTCCAGGGAGGCCTGGCATGCTGCGGTTCACGGGGTTACAAAGAGTCGGACATGACTGACCGACTGAACTGAACTGAACTGAACTGAGCAATGGAAGCAAAAGAAAGGGAATGTAAATAACAATGTTGGCGTTAATGAGAATTAATGCCTGACACTGTAATAAAAGTTTTCTGCTAATTTTAATCTCCACGAAATTCCATGAGGTAAGTATTGCTCTCGCTTTACAGAAGGGAAAATCAAGACTCGGAGAGGTTGTATCTACAACAGAGCTTAGCCAGGACTTGAACTCAGATCGCTGAACTATGCTACATGCAAATGCACTGAAGTTTATTCCCAAACCCATCACAAACCCAGATGATACAACCAGTAAAATCTCTTCCTTAGGACTTATAAGGATGAAGTGTTTTATTGAGGACAAGGGGTATTTATGACCATGAATATATGTTTAGGAGTTCAGAGGAGGAATATTATGCTTAAAAATACGGTGCTCTATAAAAGAAGTCTTTTGTTTATTTGTTTTTTAAATTTATTTGACTGCTCCAGGTTTTAGTTATAGCACATGGAATATTTGATTTTCATTGTGGCTTGTGGGCTCTTAGCTGAAGTACATGGGATCTAATTCCCTGATCAGGGGTCAAACTCAGGACCCCTGCATTGGGAGCATAGGGTTTTAGCCACTGGACCACTAGGGAAGTCCCTAAAATAAGTTGTAATACAAACTTCTTAGTTTTTTTTTTTTTTTTAATATTGAGACAGCATAAGGTATAGAAAGCCCAGAATGAGAATAAGGGTTTCAGTGTGACCTTGATAAGTGCTTTACATTTTTTGAGACTTGGCTTTCTTTGCTGTACCCCAGAAGACTAGACCAGCTGGCCCCTCAGGTCACAGTCAGTACTAACTCGCTTGGTGCTGGATCTGCAATGACCTTCAGGAGGAAGAACATAAGGGACCCTTAGGTGAGGCTGGGCTTCTTCAGGCATGTATAAGTCATTTGCCCTCTTCTATGACTTGTGATGAGAAATTTAGGGGCTTAGACTGGCAAAACTGCTTCTAGAGAAAACTTGAGAAGTCAAGCAAAGTTGATTTAGGTGCTTTCTCAATTATCTTTTGTTTGGCCACCTTCCTAGGTGCCCCCAGATTTCCAGTACCTTTCTCCCACTTGTGTACACTGCAAAATTCTTAGAGTTTATCAGAACATTTTTCCACGATGTCTTCTTTCCCCAGGCAATGCTTGAGCGTTCAGGCATTTTCAAATCTATTCCCCAAACATTTGAGTTTCACTTTCATCATTCCCCAGCTGCAGAAACTAATCAGGGCCCTGGGCATAATGGTTGGAAATTACCTCATTCCTTCTCATATAACATGGACCCTTCAGAGACAGACTTTGCCCCAAGAGTCTGATGGGACATGGATAAAGGAGCTTTTGGGGTTTTATATAAGACGAGATCTGGATGAAAAATGTACATACTGACAGAGAGTTTTCTTCAATTCAAGCCAATGTAACGATATTAATTAAATGCAACTGTGTGGCAGCCCTTGAAGTTTTTTACTCTTGTGTAAACTCTAGTTCAAATTTTAGGATAGTTCAGAAAAATGTAGGACTCATTTCTAGAAAGGGTTTCTACACTCCTCTGCTACCTCTTTTCCAAGTTGGATAACCTGGCTAATATAAACTAGATAGACACACAAAGTCTTCGTTACTTAGCCCTGTCTTAGATCCAAAGCAAATTCCAAGAGATCAGCCTCCTGCTTCCAGTTCTTCAGGATCCCTCTTAGAGCTGCAGAATCACAAATATTTCCAAAGGGAAAATGCCTCTGACATCAAAGGACAGAAAGGAATAGAGATGAGAAAGTGGCACAGTTGCTTACAGTGTATGTAATAAAGTTATGTATTTCTTTGGAAGTAGGGGATTATAATATGATAAATGTCACACAACATTTACACATTAATTGTCTTGTTGCCACTGACCACAAGGTTTGGAAGTGTTCACAGAGTTGGTGATTTTGAACTGGGTTTTGAAGGATCAATGGGAGTTTATCAGTTTAAACAGTGAGGACATTCCAGACTCTGGAAAGTGCGTGAGCAAAAGCCCTTAGGTGTGAGCATGCAATGAGTGCTCATGAAACATGGAGTGGTGGGGGCTGGATCATAAACTATATGAGACGGTAGGACTTATGTATCTGGGCTGAAGACATTGAATAAATGGGAGTAAATGGGAGTGACTCTTAACATTTTCTGCGACTGCTGCTGCTGCTGCTGCTAAGTCGCTTCAGTCATGTCTGATTCTGTGCGACCCCATAGACGGCAGCCCACCAGGCTTCCCCCGTCTCTGGGATTCTCCAGGCAAGAACACTGGAGTGGGTTGCCATTTCCTTCTCCAGTGCATGAAAGTGAAAAGTGAAAGGGAAGTCACTCAGTCGTGTTGGACTCGTTCACGACCCCAAGGACTGTAGCCCACCAGGCTCCTCCATCCATGGGATTTTCCAGGCAAGAGGACTATATGGGAGCCTAATGGATAATCTTAGAATACTTGGAAAATATAGACTCTGATCCTGGTTTGTCCTAACCAAGGTCATTTAGTGGTGGATTGCTCATCAGTGATGTAGAACCTGGAATAGGTGACCCTCTCCGCCTTTCTCTGTTTTAAGGAATGTAACCCATAAGCTAATATATTTTTGTAATAGTGCTACTTGTGGCTTCAGGATGTGACAAGGTGATTGTTACTGATTTACCCTTATTTGTCTCTGCCTGAATCACCTTTAGAGTAGTGACTATTTCATTTTACTTTCTTTTCTAACTCTCCGGGAAACATTGGCCAATTCAAAGTCTTATGCTTCTTTACTGGAAAGCACTGACTGTTTTATTGAAGTATATGACCTCGATCCCAAAGTTTTAAGAGAGATGTGTATATGTGTGTGTGTGTGCGTGCGTGTGTGTGTTGTCGTTCAGTTGCTAAGTCATGTCTGACTCTTTGGGACCCCATGGACTGCAGCACACCAGACTTCCCTGTCCTTCACTATCTCCCAGAGTTTGCTTAAACTCATGTCCTTTGAGTTGGTGATGCCCTCAAACCGTCTCATCCTTTGTCATCCCATTCTCCCCCCGCCTTCAATCTTTCCCAGCATCAGGGTCTTTCCCAGTGAGTTGGCCTTTTGTATCAGGTGGCCAAAATATAGGAGCTTCAGCTTCAGCATCAGTCCTTCCAATGAATATTCAGGGTTGATTTCCTTTAGGAGTGACTGATTTGATCTCCTTGCTGTCCAAGGGACTCTCAAGGTCTTCTCCAGCACCACAATTCAAAAAATCAATTATTCAGCACCCCGCCTTCTCTGTGGTCCAGCTCTCACATCTATACATTACTAATGGAAAAACCATAGCTTTGACTGTATGACCTTTGTCAGTAAAATGATGCTTCTGCTTTTTAATATACTGTCTAGGTTTGTCATAGCTTTTCTTCCAAGGAGCAAGCATCTTTAATTTGTGTGTGTGTGTGTGTGTAGAAACCAAAATTATGTCTTAGAGTCACTCAGAGAGTTGAATTAAAGTCCTTCTATAGCCTAGCAATAAGTGTGGGATCTGTTTGGGGTAGGAAGGAATAAAGAGAGGTGCAGTTGGTGGTGCCCTTAACAAACACAATACAACTAGGGCTGTATTAGATGTTTATACAGACACCTTCCTACCCTTCTGGAATTGTAACCAAATCCATTTGTGAATACCATACTTTATAGAACAGTCCTTGCCACATAGGGAACTATGGCAGTCAAGCTGTCTTGAAAGAAAACTCCAGCTTTGCTCATATTAGCTGTGTGATTTGAATAAATTGCTTCACTTTTGAGAGCTTCAGTTTCTTCATCCATAAGATGACTCTTCTTAAGGTTAGTATTAAGATAAAATAGCAGTCAAGTATGTGAAAATGCCTGGCTCATTGCCTAAGTGTCCAGTCAGCTTAGAATTATTTCCTCCTACTGAGTCATACATAACCCTAATAGATCTTGCTCAGGTTCTCTTCTTTAGAATAAATCATCCCAGTTCCTTAAACCCTTTGATCGAGCCTTGTTTCCTAGCTTCTTATTATGTCTACAGTTGTCACAGCTTTTGCCCTTGAGTCTCCTTTGGTGATGCTTGAGAAGAGCCCAGCCTTAAGGAGCTGACAGCCACAGCTATGTGGAGTTTCTTTCTTACCAATTACACTCCTTCCACTTTCCTTCCCTCCCTCTGGGACAGAGGCTAAGCTGAGAAACTCTTAGCCACCCACCTTCGAAGTGAGGGTGATGACAGGTCTTCATAGCAGTCGCTCCTGAGACAGGCTCTTGGAAAGGCTTCAGCTGCTACTGAGTCTTGAATTCTGCCCCTGCAGTTCTCTCCTTTCTGGGGATGATGCTGTCATTAAAAAAAGAGGGACAGTCTCTCAGTTGCAAATCCACCTATAGCATTTGTAATATAGCAATGGATAGTGACTCTGTAGAAATTATTTGAGGGTCCAGAATTGACAGCACTGCCAAACAATCCTTCATTAATGCATAACTAATACAAAACGAGTGCATGGCTGGACTGCCAATCCTGGATAGTTATTTCAGCTGGAACTGAACTGAAATGCCAGTTGTGCTAACTGCTGAACAATGTAAGAATCTGAGAAAGTTTTCCCCATTATGTAAAAGCAATCGCATGTTTGTTTAATATTTTAGTTAGACGTTCAAGCGCCCATTGTGTGCCACTATGCTGTTTTCACTGTGGCAAGATGCTGTTCTTAGGGCAGTGATGTATGTTAGGGCCTCCCAGGTGGCGCTAGTGCTAAAGAATCCACTCGCCAGTGCAGGAGATGACAGAGAGCCAAGTCCGATTCCTGGTTCAGGAATATCCCCTGGAGTAGGAAATGGCAACCCACTCCAGTATTCTTGCCTGGAAAATTCCATGGGCAGAAGAGCCTGGGGGCTACAGTCCATGGGGTTGCAAAGAGTTGGACATGACTATGCATGCATATATGGAATGTATGTCATTCCATTAAATGTGAATAGTTGTGATTTGTGTTTAAATCTCTTAGAATATTGTTTACTTTTCACAAATGTCAAAATGGAGGCAACTACATTTTTGCCTTGTCTGGAGTAGAGTCAAATCCCATGAATGGAGTTTTGAGATAAACCTTTTATTTATATGTAGCACCATAGCCTTCATGGATTCCAGGTTAGGGTAATAATCTAATTTCCCAATCAAAAATGTTTTAGAGTTACCACCACCATCTACGTTTCATTAATCCTTATTCTTTCAACTTAACAATATGCTTGAGTGCTAAGAAAGTGCTTGACCTCTTCTTTTACTAAGTTCTATGTCTTTTCAGAATGTTCATAGCATTAAAATGATGGTGTGGCAGTCATCATGGTAAGATGAGACTCAGAAATGAAACTTTCTGCAATAGATCACTGAAATTTGTCATACAACTAGGAGAGGAACTGCAAACTCAGTTGCTTGGCATATTTCGATCTTTAAGAAAAAAGTTAAATTTTACTTGAAAACGTCAGATAAGAAAACTGAATTTGGAAGGTCCTTTTTGAGACTGTCCATTGCAAAATTCCAGTTCTCCATTGTATACTATTATTGTGGTTTCCTTGAGTTTACTTTGTGATTCCTAATGTAATTCAGTTGATAAGTGGATTACATTTCAGGTAATGCATTCCATGAGTATTTTAACATGCATTCTCAGTGCAAGGAACTCTTAAGAAACTGAAATGTTTAACTCATATAGTTTTAGACTCCGGACATTTTTTGGTCCACTTGTTTAATTTTAAATTGGCATGTCTTTACTCAAAACTATAAATCTTTTAAAAGAATTCCTCTGTTTTCCTTCCTTCCCTCTACTCTGAAAATGAAGCAGTCCAAACAAGCAAACAAAAGTTTCTAAAATATTTGTGGGACTAATGAACAGAAGAACGAGTCCTCTAAGCTCTATTCAGGCACCGTGGGGTCGGCATGAGTCACAGCACCAGTTCTGGAGGTCAGTGATTCTGCTAATTTTTCCTTGAGTAAAGAGTCTGTGCTTAGGGGTGCTCCCTCAGTATAGACTGTGATGTGACATTTCAACACGAGGACTTGTTTAAAGAAGACTTCTTTACATTTGCAAAAATGTTCACGGTCTCTGAACTAATCCAGGTCATCTCTGGAAGGAAATTTAATTCAAGTATGTCCCCTTCAAATGACTAGATAGTTGGACAGTATAAATGGGTGGGTTCTCCTTCCTGCTACAGGTGCTAATTTGACAAGACTTTTTCTTTCTACTGTTTCCCACCCCCAGAAATAAAATGGTATGTGGCGATAAGAAGACCCTTTTCACTGTTTCCTTGCTCCCACAGCTTCTCTGTTTAAAAACAACAACAAAAAGCATGTGTTGGGGGGTGGGGGAGGATATTAAGGAGGATATTAAGTAGACCAAAGTAGAATTTAGTTTTTTACTTCTTCCCCTCTCTGTGTTGAACTAGTTAATTTTTCTTTTTCTCCCCAGAGAAGAGAAATTACCAATTTCTTTTTGCTGAAACTGCCAGGCCAATTAATCGACTGATAACCAAAATGGTTTTCTCCTGAAATGTTTTGTTTTTTCTCTCCTCTCATTAACCAATCATTTCAACAAAGTATATCTCCAACTGTTAAAAAGCACTGTTCTTATCACAAATGCCACATGACTTCATACACAGAATATGAAAAACATAATCTTTGGTTTTCATATCTTATAATTTAGCTGAATGTGGACAAATTTAAACGGCAGAGCCTGAAACTCTGAGATGGATCCATCTGTTGACTTGGCCACCAAGTGTTTGAGTATGCTAAGGGAAGGAATTTTGCAGATATATCAGAGAAACATAGATAGATAGATATTTTTTTATTTATTTGTATATACACACATATAAATTTATTTATATATATACATATATAAATTTATATATATATAAATTTATTTATATATATACATATATATGTATATATTTATTTATATACATATATAAATAACAGATATACATGTATATATTTTTGCTTAAAAAATTGACTTGTGCAAATTGTTGGGACTGGCAAACTTGACATTTGTAGAGCAGGCCAACAGGTTCGAAACTCAAAAGGGAGTTAATGTCATAGCTGACAGAATATCTTTTTTTATAGAAAAGCTCAGTTTTTTCTTTTTCTGCCCTCCACTGATTGGGTGAACCTCACCTATGTTATTGAAGATAATCTCCTTCTACTTTAAGTTCACTAATTGTAGGTGTTAACCACATCTACAAAATATCTAGCAACACCTAGATTAGTGTCTTACTAAATAACTGGATACTATAGCCTACCTTGGTTGCTACATAAAACTAACCATATGGCTGCTGCTGCTGCTGCTGCTGCGAAGTCACTTCAGTCATGTCCGACTCTTTGCAGCCCCATAGACAGCACCCCACCAGGCTGCCCCATCCCTGGGATTCCCCAGGCAAGAACACTGGAGTGGGTTGAACGATATGACAGGTAGGGTGAAAAACACCTTGGACTCAGATCACACTGCTTCACGCCTCTGTGCTCTTGCAGAAGCTGTAACCATCATCTGGTTGTTACAATCTGGTTGCCTCTTGTGTTGTCTGCTTATTTTCTGAACAAGTTTCCTTGTACTCATTCAGATTTCACCCACTTAGTAAAATATGGGCCATAGAGATGGAAAGAAGTTGGAAGACTTAAGAGTTATTTAGGAGGGAGAATCAATAGGACTTTGTGACTGATGGATTTTGAAAGTGAGATAGGGAAAGAGAATGTGAGATAATAGCCAGGTGCCTGCCTTGGGGAGGGTGACTGGTGGTATTCACTGCTGCAGAAAGTAGAGGAGGAAAATAGATCTGGCTGAGAAAGGATCATTTAAGTTTGGGAACATTAAGTTTGAATTATCTGTGAGTCATGGTGAAAATGTGTAGGTGAAAGATTGTGCTTAGGTCAGAAATCTAAACAAAGCATACAGATCTGGACTGTGTCATATGTAAATGAGAGTAGAAACAATGGGAATGGAAGAGGTCACATAAGAAATTTCATGGAGTGAGAAGAAGACCAAGGGCCAGAATCCTGGAAAAACATCAACACTGTGGAAACAAGTAGAGAGATGGGCCAGTGAAGGAAACTGAGAAAGAACTGTCAAAATAGAAGAAAACCAGAGAATGTAGTAAAGGCAACCAGGCAGGGTCAGATGGAGCAGACACATCACATCAGATGAGGTCAACATGCTGTGTATTAGAGTTAACAACAAGATCATTAGTGATCCTGGAGAGAATATTTTCAGTGAAATGGGGGTGGAGGCTAGAGAGCAGCAGGATGAAGACTAGATAGAACATCAAGACAAGGCAGCAGGAAATGTAGACAAACCTTCCATTGACCAGACCCATCCTCTCTGTATAAATAAAGAGATTAGTTCTCGGATTCTAGCAGTCTGGATTCAACTGGGAGAATGAAGCCACACAATAATTTAAACAGGGTTCAGTTCAGTTCAGTTCAGTTGCTCAGTCGTGTCTAACTCTTTGTGACCCCATGAATTGCAACACACCAGGCCTCCCTGTCCATCACCACCTCGCGGAGTTTGCCCAAACTCATGTGCTCGAGTTGGTGAGGCCATCCAGCCATCTCATCTTCTGTCATCCCCTTCTCCTCCTGCCCTCAATCCCTCCCAGCATCAGGGCCTTTTCCAATGAGTCAACTCTTCTCATGAGGTGGCCAAAGTATTGGAGTTTCAGCCTCAGCATCAGTCCTTCCAGTGAACACCCAGGACTGGTCTCCTTTAGGATGGACTGGTTGGATCTCCTGGCAGTCCAAGAGACTCTCAAAAGTCTTCTCCAGCACCACAGTTCAAAAGCATCAATTCTTTGGTGCTCAGCTTTTTTCACAGTCCAACTCTCACATCCATGCATGACCACTGGAAAAACCATAGCCTTGACTAGACGGACCTTTGCTGGAAAAGTAATGTCTCTGCTTTTCAATATGCTATCTAGGTTGGTCATAACTTTCCTTCCAAGGAGTAAGCGTCTTTTAATTTCATGTTTAACATAAAGAATGATTAATCTGTGATAGTAGAGTTACTTTGTGTATAAGAATACTCTTTATGGTATCCTAAGGCCAAAAGAGATGGACAAACTTGGGGAGGGGGCCCTCTCCCTGAGGCTGCAGTTCATATGTCATTGGAGAAATGCGTTTTTGAATCCACTGGATGGCAGGGAAGTTGGCTGATTTGCTGGCCAGAGCTGGTCTTCAGTCAAAGATGAACAGTAATGGACCCTCTGGAGTGCCGACAGGGCGGGCGAGCTACAACTGGTCACTACTGCGTGGGTGTGCCGTGCAGTAGGAGTGGGATGCCTGGCCTCCTGCAGCCCAGGCGGAGACCTGCTGTCCCTGTGGAGGGGATGTGTAGTTGGGAGTAGCAGAGTGTCAAGAGGACTATGGGAAACACCCCTGGAGAGGTGACTGAGTGCAAACAATCAGGGAGTCAATGCCAACAGGAAGCCCAAAGTCTATATGGAAAGGGCAGCACAGATGACCATCAGGCCTCCATGGGGCTACTGTGTCCCTGAGGGACAGTGCTTCTAGGTGAATGGCTAGGGCCAAGTACCACCAGATGTTCTCAGCACACTTAATCCACCATGCCACAGTCAGAAACCACCAGAGAGCGCCTTCCTCCTGCGGTGCTGCTCCGGCACACTCTAATGAGAGAGCTTAACATCATTCACTCCAACAGACAAATGCTTAAAGCAATTCCATCCACTGTCAGAGAGCATCTATTTTAAGGGTGAGTTGCAGCTGAAAGGCAATCAGTTTATAGGGGCACAAACTCCAGGCTCCTTGCTACTTTGTTTACGAAAGACCTTTCTTTCCATCTCCAGTAAAGATGAATGAGATTGATTAGGAAAATAGATCTGGCAGAGAAAGGATCTTCCCTGGTGGTCCAGTGGTTAAGATTCTGTGCTCACAATGCAGGGGGCCCAGGTTTGATCCCTTGTAAGGGAACTAGATCCCACGTGCTGCAGCTAAGTGTCCGTGTGCCACAACTAAGATCCTGCATGTTGCAGTGAAGATTGAAGGTCCCTTGTCCCACAGCTGAGACCCAAAGCAGCCAAATAAACATCTTTTTTAAAAAAGATGAATGAGATTGAATTGAGGAAGCTGAGAGATCACAAATTTTTAACAGTTCCACTTTGTAGAGTGGTTTGCTTTTTCAGCAGTTTTAAGATACTTAAAAGTATACGATCCTTCAGTATAAGATAGAGAATACAGATAAACTATTGATCTGTATTTGGGTTTTTCAGGTTGGGGTAATAAGGGAGATAGTGAGCTGTGTACCAGAGTCTTCAATCAGAGAGTGAAGCCTGCATGCGTGCTAAGTCACTTCAGTTGTGTCCATCTCTACAACACTATGGCCTGTAGCCCGCCAGGCTCCTCTGTCCATGGGAATTCTCCAGGCAAGAATACCAGAGTGGGTTGCCATGCCCATCTCCAGGGGATCTTCCTGACACAGGAATCGAACCTGTGTCTCTTATGTCTCCTGTATTGGCAAGTGGGTTCTTTACCACTAGTGCCACCTGGGCCTCCAGGAGACAGTAAAGGACATTGCCAAGGAAGGATGGAAAGGGGGCAGTGGAGTAGCAGACTCAAGGAGGAGAGACTTTTACTAGAGAGGTCGAGCCTGCAGTTTGGAAACAACTGAGGGAGGCCAGGAGAAGGCCAAGTCCTTCTCTAGATCCAAGGGTTTGAAGAGATTAAAGACGTAAGGGAGTGAGTTAACAATGGAAGAAAGGTCCAGAGACCATAGTCAGGGAAGGGGCTGGTCTCCAGCAGACTGCGCCTGAGTGGAGGCCTTCCACAGGAGGGAGAGTGTGACAGGAGGCTGCCTGCCCTCTCAGGAGGGTGTGTGCACACGTGCTCGGTCACTCAGTGGTGTCTGCCTCTTTGTGACCCCATGGACTGCAGCCCACCAGGCTCCTCTGTCCATGGAATTTTCCCTGCAAGAATATTGGAGTGGGTTGCCATTTCATACTCCGGGGGAGGAAATGGCAACCCACTCCAGTATAGTTGAGATAAAAATGAGATGACGGTGACTCAACTCAAATATCCTCACTTTGTCCCAAGTCTTTTATAAATCAGAAGTGGTCTCAGTGGTGTGATGAGGCTTGCAAGATCACAGAGAGGGTCCCATTCAGGCAGGGCTTTCTCAGTGTTCAGGGGAGTGGTCAGGGTCCTGATTAAGGATCTAGGATGTTTGTGCATTTTTAAATTAATTATTTGTTTTTCCCTTAGATTTTTTTTTCCATGTAAGAATAATATAACTACATTGTAGAAAATTTGGAAAGTGAGAAATAAAGGAAGAAAATAATAATTCCCACCCTAATATAACAATTCAAAATTTCTCCTCTTAGGGCTTTTTTTTCCCATGTACATTTAAAAATATTTTTATACTCTTAATGATACACAGTTTTGTATCTTTTTACTGAACAAATCATAAGCATTCTTCATGTGATTGCATGGTCTTCACAAGTATAATTTTAAAGGTTTGCATAATAGCTCATTTGTTAGATGCATTCTCATTAATTTATTTCTCTGTTGCTGGGCTGATTTTTAAAGAATTGTTAACAAGTTGCTCAGTGATCTATGATTTGTGACCGTGACTGCATGTGACTGCTCATTCATTTTTGTGCTAGAGTCAGAACTTCTTAAATTCTGGTTTCAAAATCATAGCTATTCATTAAGTTTCCTAGGCTACATTTTGAATTCAGTATATCTTTGATGACATCATGGTGGAATGTCTTTTGTTTAAGAGGGAGGTACATAACTCTATCTGATGTTTCTTTGACTCAGCATCAAAGGCTTTTGTGCATTTTTGGTCTTTTATAAATCAGAAGTGAAAGAAGATAAAGGAACTCAATGTCTTTAGAAACAACACATTTCTATAGAGGCTATAGATCTGGAAGCTTATTCATTATGAGCATTTCTCACACTACCCCCATGCCTGCTGTCCGCAGTTCAACTGCAACTGCCTCTCTTAGTGATTCAGTTCTCACCTGCATAACTGGATAAAATATTAGACTAAAATATTAGGCTAAGTGTGTTTTGGGATGGATTTTAGTTACCAGCAAGCCAGTCATTGAGGAGCCTGGCTATTCTTACAGTAGAACAAAAGAAGAAGGCCAGGAACAAGGGTTCAAGGAATCCTGAAGAAATCTGTGCTCAGTCAGTGAACCCTAAAGTGTTTGTTCCCTGGGTCTAGGGACAGGATTAATCTCAGAATCTGGAGTGGTGTCATGCTCTAAGATTGGGGTTAAGTGGTCTTACCTGTAAAGGTTAGAGAAATGCAGGGAAATAGAACCAGGCAGCTGCCCTTCCATTATCACTATAAAACCAGAGCTTGGTTGGGGGTGTGCTGGAGCTGACTGGCACGAGTTCCCAAGAGCTGATTGTTCAATTTTTAGGAATTTTGCAGCTGGTTGACTCATGTTCATAGTTTGAAATCAGTTGTCATAGAAGTATTTACACCATAAAAATGACCATCGCAGAATTAAACCGCAGAAGTGCTATAAATCAGACTCCAGAGATCTAGCATTAAACATACATCAACATGTCTCCAATGCTACCTCCATCTTTATCAATAGGCAGCTTCACATCTTTTCTTCTGGTTGAAGAGTCTATCTTTGTGAGCCTCAGTGTTTTCATCTGCAAAATGTGAAACCCTGAATTTATATCTGACAGATTTTAGAAATTATTTACCCAACCTTTTAATTTCACTAATGGTATTAGCTCTGACTAGAAAAGTGGTAGATTTTTTTCCTCACAGACAGAAGCCATGGATCCTGGTAGGATAATAGACATGACCCACTCAGTCTGAAGCAGGACTCCTGGCAGTCAAAGCCTGAAGCATTGCAGAGATTGTCATGGTGATGGGAAAAGCAGCACTCAGAGCCCAGGTGGGCCAGTGGGATCAGAGGAGACTCAGTCGGTCATTCTAGGAAGAAGCAGGTGAGTTCTCGTGGTTGGATGGATTAGGATGATGGACTGAGGTGGACAAAGAAAAGGTCCAAACCCAGGCTAAAATCAGGGTTTCATTTAAACAGGTGAGACAGCCACCTGACAAAGTCCAGGTGGTAGCACAGTAGATACCAGATAAAAAAACCAAACAAACCTGTTTTTCAGAAATTGATGCTCTGGTTCAGGGGGCAAAAGTCTAATCATTGATAGCACTGGAGAATCCAGGCTCTTCTTCAAATTGCCTAGCACACACACCATACACACAGTATCAAAGTGTGGCATTTGCCAATACAATCTTCTAGAATGGAAAGTCCACAGTAGGCTTTGCCTCGATGAGCTAGAACCTTCATAAATGGTCTCGGTTCCTTGTCCAAAAAGACCCTTGAAAGACATGATAGGAAAAAAGTGGGGAGACCTCATTTTCCCCTTAGATTCTTCTATTCTTTTTCTAATGTTAACCTCTCCTTCCACATTTTCTTTATTCCAATAGCTATTGTGGTTACTTTGATTTCAGAAACTCATCTCAGAATTGGCTTGCTGCCTGAAGACCAGACTGTGTAACTGAGTTCACTAGCCTTTCTTTACATGTGAGCTATCAAAACAGCAATTAAACCATGTTTAGACTGAGCAATTGAAAACAATAAATCTCTTGTCATTTAAGTAGAGTTTTCAGGTGAAGGAATAGAACATCATAATCAGATAAGAACCAGCAACAAGCTAGAAATCTGGTCTCTGAGGAACAGGTACTGATGGGAAGACAGTTCACAAGAACTTGATTAGGAGTTACAGTCACTTAGGGGTCAGCATGAGAGCCCGTGGGTGGGAACTGGAGTTTTAATTTCAGAGCAAGATTCTCCAGTCACCTTAGTGAGAAGCAGCATTACTCTAAGAACGTAGGATGAAAATGATTCATCACATAGTGTGGATTTGGGGGAACACCATGAACTATGTTATTGTAGAGGAATTAGTTTAGAATAGTTTCGGTTTTTTTGGGTGGTGCTAGTGGTAAAGAATCTGCCTGTCAATGCAGGAGACATAAGGATGTGGGGTCCCTGGATCAGGAAGATCCCCTGGAGAAGGGCATGGCAACCCACTCCAGTATTCTTGCCTGGAGAATCCCACGCACAAAGGAGCCTCAGGGGCTACAGTCCATAGGGTCACAGAGTCGGACATGATTGAAGTAGATTAGCACACACGCATAGTCTCATGTTTTAGTAACTTAGTAGTGGAAGGGAGATGTCATGTTCACAGATATCATTAATAATAGCCAATGAATACTGTCCTTCCATGAAACAGGAGTCATTTGCCATAGTTTTGTCATTGAAAGTTCTCTAATACTGATGTCAGAATTCTCTATCTTACAATTTTGACACAAGGAAGCACCCATAAGTTTCTTTGACATAAAGCTTGTATGTGATTTATTCCGTGTTGGGAGGTTTCATCATCTCAGTTGTTTCCTGATTTATCTTAATTTATCCTAATTTTTGCCAGGGTCACTTTTATTTCCTCTCTGTTGCCAAATTTATAGATCATACATTTATTTGAAACTCCATTAATTTCTGTTTAATAGGGTTAAATTATCTACAGCATGCCAAATTAAGCAGTATTTGCTAAAACTTATACCTAAATATAAATTATATAAATTAATATATATACCTATACATATATATTTAGTTTTAGCTTGTATTAGAGGAAATTTGACTTGCTGAATTTAAATGGTATTTGATGAAAATTTATTAGACATTTTATAAGCTAAATCATATATCAACTGCAATTTTTTGTTTTAGAAAACCAATGAGTTTCTCACAATATTTAACCTTTCTGCATTATGAGGTACAGGATGCGTTATGAGACTACTGATGTCATGGATTCACAGCATCAGCTTTTCCCTGCAGGCTTATCTACTCACATATATGCATGGCAGAACATGTTTTTCAGCCTATTCAACAATAGAAACATAAAATTTAGATTAATGAGAGTCCCAGAGAGGATGGTGGAGAAAGGGGTGGACTGGGGCCACAAGTTCTATCTTACCATCCACAAAACAATTCTAAATCTGTATGACCAACGTGCTAATTATAAAAGATGCCATCTGTGATGTTCACTCAAGGAAATAGGATTTGGGTGAACTAATAAAGTTGAGATGAGGGCAGGACACAGCTTGCAATTAGGCATGTGGTATTATTAGTCATGGGTGCTAAAGGCAACCAGAAAAAAATATATATTAGTGGGGAAGAGGAAGGTACATGGCTAGTGTGAAATACTGCTGGCTACAGACTGAAAACCATTTGGTCTTAAGAAAGCATATCTTATCAGGTCCTGTGGTTGTTGAGAAATTGGAGAATTGATTGATTACCCTTCACGACCGATGGACTGTGTGGAATGTACCAGATGAGCATTGATGTAAAACAGCTGTTTGTGTATTCCAACGCCAGCATCTAGGAGGCCAAATACAATTAAGATACTCTGCCATAAAACAAAGACATCATTGTAATCATCAGGATGCTTTTTACACATTGTCCAAAGATCATTGTGTAATTGTCGGACCCTCCTGATAAATTCTTTTCTGCCACTGAGCCAGTTCTTCTGAGAAATTAAACATGATTTAATCTTGAGAGACTGAACGACTTACACATTAGTAGCCATGCAAGGCAGGCCTCAGTGGCGGAAGAAGGCGTACTGCTCCAGCACTCCAGCTCAGTAGCCTGTCTGTGCCTTCTTCTCTTGTTCAGTGGTATCACAACATCCTCACCACTGTCCCTCAATACCACACTTTAATCCCTGAGGATGTTAGAGAAATTCTAAACTGTTTGTTATTGTCATTATTTGTGTTTCATAAAAGTTTCTAAGATGTTTCTACAACATCTACACAGTAAATCAGCTAGTTTATAGTCAGCCTCCTTAATTATAGCCCACAGACAATTGAACAGGGACCTTTTTCAGGAAGAAAGATTCTGCAATAAATTAAGAATAACTGGGTTTATAAAAAAGTCTTGATGAGACTAATCTTGGTTAAACCAACCTAGTCAAATTTTCCTTGCCTTTAAGTGTTTTCACCTTATCTTTTGAAGTTTGAATTCTTCATTAATTACAGTTAGAGTGGAAATTTAAACTCCAGACCAGATGAACGTATAAGTTCCACATTCTCTAGCAGGCAAAGCACATTTGAACCTTTTATCCTTAATTCAGCTCTCCAACACCTTTTACAGGTTCTGTTGTTTATTTGAAGGTAATAGGAAACTTTCAAAGATATTACCTGAAAAACCATTTGTAAAAATCTGCTATAAATTTAATATTTAATTCAAAGTATTTCTGTCCTTGGATTTTAAAACTTCTTGTTTAGGAGAAAAATGGGTTACTTTATATTTAAATCATTTTAATTTATTATTTTTTTAAAATAACCGTTTGTCTACAAAGTTTCAGCAAGTGCTAGTGAGGTGTTACTGAAACCAGATTGTCATGTAAAAAACTGACACATCTTTGTAAGAGTTTAAGACTTTTTGCAGATCACCTCTCAATCATCTACCACGATAAATAGGAACACTAAATCTCATGGTAATTTCTGCTGTTCTCTAGTTGTGTCGGGGAAAGGGTTGCAGTGTTTGAGATGGACAGATGAAGCCCTTTTCTGTAACCAGGAACCAAGAAATAAAAGGTCACTGTTTGGGGAATGGAAAAAAAGTTGTATCTGGTTGAGAGTAGAGAAGTAAAGGGGAATGAAGGTTGAGCTGTAGAGCTTTATTTATCTTTAAAGCTAAAGGTTCAGTGTTTGGTTTTCACTCGATAGAAAGGTGCAGATTATGGTTTTCTTCTGCATCTTCAGATCCACTATACCAATGGACAGGCCTGTGGAGATTTCACCAGCAATTCCTAGGCTGTCATCATGAAACGCAGAATTGGGGTAATATCGGTAAGACAGTTTGACTTAAGGTGGAGAAATACTGTACAGATGAAGGAATAAGCTCTCCACCCACCCATGTTTTCAACCTTAGTAAATTCTTTAATACTATATGTTACATTCTTTTATCTATGTAATACCATGGTTGGAGGGAATTTTTTTAATCTTGTATGAACACTTACTAATTTAGCAGTTCAGTTTCCTAAAATATATGTTTTCACCTTATATGCACCTTTAATTGCCTCAGAGCATTTTCATTGCTTTCAACCCTATCTGTTTCAACTTGAACTTAGATACTATTTTTAACCCAAGTGTTAATTGCCTAATTAATACCGGAGGACTTCTCCAATAGCAATTCATGGCTCCCATGCAGCAATTAATTTATCCTGGCCTTAAGTGAAGAGGAACTAAAAAGCTTCTTGATGAAAGTGAAAGTGGTGAGTGGAAAAGTTGGCTTAAAGCTCAACATTCAGAAAACGAAGATCATAGCATCTGGTCCCATCACTTCATGGGAAATAGATGGGGAAAGAGTGGAAACAGTGTCAGACTTTATTTTTTTGGGCTCCAAAATCACTGCAGATGGTGACTGCAGCCATGAAATTAAAAGACGCTTACTCCCTGGAAGAAAAGTTATGACCAACCTAGATAGCATATCGAAAAGCAGAGACATTACTTTGCCGACTAAGGTCCGTCTAGTCAAGGCTATGGTTTTTCCAGTGGTCATGTATGGATGTAAGAGTTGGACTGTGAAGAAGGCTGAGCACAGAAGAATTGATGCTTTTGAACTGTGGTGTTGGAGAAGACTCTTGAGAGTCCCTTGAACTGCAAGGAGATCCAACCAGTCCATGCTGAAGAAGATCAGCCCTGGGATTTCTTTGGAAGGAATGTGCTAAAGCTGAAGCTCCAGTACTTTGGCCACCTCATGTGAAGAGTTGACTCATTGGAAAAGACTCTGATGCTGGGAGGGAATGGGGGCAGGAGGAGAAGGGGACGACCGAGGATGAGATGGCTGGATGGCATCACCGACTCGATGGACTCGAGTCTGAGTGAACTCTGGGAGTTGGTGATGGACAGGGTGACCTGGCGTGCTGTGATTCATGGGGTCGCAAAGAGTCGGACACGACTGAGCGACTGAACTACCTACCTACCTAATAGTTTCCTCTGGTCCTCTTGCACTCTCCAGCTCTCCCTAAAGGAATGACCATGCCTAGCCCCAGCTGCTTTTAATTCTTTCACTTACAGCTGTTCCCCTTGAGTGAGGTCTACACTCACACTTAAAGGACACAGATTCTTATTATGTAGGAAACAATTTTTAAAGGACTATGACACAATACAAAATCTCATTACATAGTTCAAAAGATGGTGAGTGTGGTGAGGGTGAAAGATGAAGCTCTAACATTTGTGGAGCCCTTACATGCATCAGAAATTCTGCAGAGCACTTGCCATATGCTCTCATATTTAATGTTTACAATACTTACATTATCCCATTTTAGAAAAGAGGAAATAGAGGCACAGGCTCACAACTTATAAGAGGAAAAACTAGGAACTGAGTGGAGATCGTGCAACACTAAGACTTGCACTGTTAGGAGGTAAAAGAAAGAGGGGATTCAGCATTGAGTGAGAACAAGATGACTTCTGGACAAAATAGGAAAGAGAGTGGAGCTGATGCTGTGTTCACATCTCAGAGAGAGCCTCTGTATTTCATCATTTGTGAGTTCAGTACTGCAGGTTCAAATATTATTTATTAGAAGGCAAAGGTCTATAGGCAAAACAGTGCTATCCCAAAAAGAACTTCCCAAGGCTTTTCTGGAGAACCTCACATTCAGAACAAACAATTGAGGACAAAAATTTAGGCTTGATTGCAGGGATTCCTTAGAATGATATGCGGGATTTTTTAATTTAAAGGACCTTTGATCTCCTTCCCACTTCAGAAAAGCTTTTAAGGCGCCAAAAAGGATTGCTGAAAAAGCAAAGATTTGGGTAAGGTCTGTCCTACTGATTTTTTCATTAATTCTAATGAATCACCCCCGTAAAAATGCAATTCTGTCTCTGCTTTTGATAATTATATGAGATAAGATTTGTGATCAGATATTTTAAACTAAAGTAAATGGCCGCATTGCTCTTATAAACACACAGTGGATACACTTAATGATCTCATGTACTAATTAAAAGGCTTGAAAAACCTGGACAGGAAAATATGGTTCAACAGAACACTCTGAAAGGTTATTTTAATAATAAGGATAATGGCAGCTAATACTTATTGAGGGCTTTCTACATACCAGGGACTTTTTGAACTGGTTCAAGTGTATAATTCTCTTTAATCCTTATAATGTCATACATGATATACATGGTAAGTACTAGTATCTCCACTTAACATATAATAAGTGAAATAAATTCTCCAAAACAAAACTGGGTTCAGATCCAAGAGCCTTCTCAACAACTATGCTATGCAAGAACCCAATTTATTTTTGTGCGTTCAGTTAATTAAGTCTTCAGGTTTATAAAGGTCATGGTTTCTGTAATATGGAAAGATATCTAAGCATTCTGACAGAAAAGAAATTTTTAAACAAATTGTCAGAGCCCTAAAATTCCTTGGAAAGCATACCACATGATAGTCTGGAATGGTCTGCCAACTCTTCTGTAAAGCAAATATTTTAGGTTTTGTAGGTTACACAGTCTCTATTGCAACCATTTTGTCATTGTAACACAAAAGCAGCTGTAGACTGTATGTAAACTAAAGACCATGTGTATTCCAAAAAACTTTATTTACAAAGGCAAGCAGTGGGCCATAGGGGACCCAAGTGCCATAGTTAGCCGACTCCTGATCCAGCGGATTGGTTTTCCTGGCATGATCAGGAGCATCACAAGGCATGTGTTAGGAATTTGGGACCTTTACTCTAGACCTACTGAATCAGTTACTACAGGGACTTGACATCTGTGTTTTGGCAAGCCCTCCAGGTGATTCTGATTCGTGCTACAGTTTGAGCACCACTGTTCTAGTGAAAGGGAACTAACGTTTGTTGAGTGCATGCTTTGTGCCAGTTGCTTCCAGTATTTTATTCTTGTTAAGTCCTTACAATGATCCTTTCAATTAGGTATTACTCCTTATTTTACAGTTGGAGCCACTAGGGCTCCAAGAGGTTAAACGACTTGGCAAAGATTGAAAAGAAATTAAATAGTAGAGCTGAGATTCAAACCAATGGCTGCCCAACTCCAAAACATACCATTGCTAATGTAGCTCCAAAATAATTTTGAAGATCAATCCATTCCCACCTGCTGAATTTACAGTTGAAGAAATTTTGAAGCAAATGGACTAGAAAGATTTATCCTAGCCTATTACTCATTGTCCCCAGTTCAGTATTTTTTCCTTGAACCATGCTGAAACTTAAAGCAAGCAGAAATCTCCTTTAAATACTAGGCCAAATGTGATTACTCTTGAACAGGCAATTCCAGGCTCTGCCTGGAATGATAGCCTCTGCTTCTTCCAAGGAAAGTCTAACAAGTTCTGTGCTGCTAAGGCAGATCCTAGAATTTCCTAGCCATTGCACCATAATTTGGATCTATGAGCATAGTTATAGAGTTTTATCTAGCCTCTCCTCAGTTCCCGCATGTAGAGACAGAGAGGTGATTTCAAATGTGTGTTTAACATACAATGGAGAAGAAAGAAAGGTATTTATTGAACTTCTATGAATGCTAGAAATTATTCTATCCACTGTGTATATTTTAGCTCAAATAATCCTTTCAAGAACCAGTGGAAGTAAGAATTATCCTATTATAGAGGTAAATAAACTAAAAGGTAAAATAAATGTAACTGAATTGGCTAATGTCCCTTAACTATCTGCACTTTATGTAACTTCAGAGCTCTTTCTTCTTTCTCATGTTGTCTGCTGCCCATATTTTGGATACTCCTTAGGGCTTCCCTTGTGGCTCAGACAGTAAAGAATCAGCCTGCAATGCAGAAGACTTGAGTTCAGTCATTGTGTCAGGAAGATCCCCTGGGGAAGGGAATGGCAACCCACTCCAGTATTCTCACCTAGGAGATCCAATGGACAGAGGGATCTGGCAGGCTACAGTCCATGGGGTCATAAAGAGCCAGACATGACTGAGCAACTTTCTTTCACTCTACTAAATGACCTCAGTTGTGTTTTCATAATGTAGGAAGGTGGTCATGTGTCATCTATCCTAACTAGTACTATGATATCTTAGAAAGTACTGTGAGTTTTTGAAAGGCTTTGTGCTGAAATTTTGATTTTTATTTTCAAAGGAGATATTTTAAAAAAATTTTATCCAAGTAAAACCTGTACAAAAAAGATCTTCACGACCAAGATAATCATGATGATGTGATCATTAATCTAGAGCCAGACATCTTGGAATGTGAAGTCAAGTGGGCCTTAGAAAGCATCACTACGAACAAAGCTAGTGGAGGTGATGGAATTCCAGTTGAGCTGTTTCAAATCCTGAAAGATGATGCTGTGAAAGTGCTGCACTCAATAGGCAAGCAAATTTGGAAAACTCAGCAGTGGCCACAGGACTGGAAAAGGTCAGTTTTCATTCCAATCCCAAAGAAAGGCAATGCCAAAGAATGCTCAAACTACCACACAATTGCACTCATCTCACATGCTAGTAAAGTAATGCTCAAAATTCTCCAAGCCAGGCTTCAGCAATACATGAACCGTGAACTCCCTGATGTTCAAGCTGGTTTTAGAAAAGGCAGAGGAACCAAAGATCAAATTGCCAACATCCGCGGGATCATGGAAAAAGCAAGAGAGTTCCAGAGAAACATCTATTTCTGCTTTACTGACTATGCCAAAGCCTTTGACTGTGTGGATCACAATAAACTGTGGAAAATTCTGAAAGAGATGGGAATACCAGACCACTTGACCTGTCTCTTGAGAAATCTATATGCAGGTCAGGAAGCAACAGTTAGAACTGGACATGGAACAACAGATTGGTTCCAAATAGGAAAAGGAGTACGTCAAGGCTGTATATTGTCACCCTGCTTATTTAACTTCTATGCAGAGTACATCATGAGAAACGCTGGACTGGAAGAAACACAAGCTGGAATCAAGATTCCCGGGAGAAATATCAATAACCTCAGATATGCAGATGACATCACCCTTATGGTAGAAAGTGAAGAGGAGCTAAAAAGCCTCTTGATGAAAGTGAAAGTGGAGAGTGGAAAAGTTGGCTTAAAGCTCAACATTCAAAAAATGAAGATCATGGCATCTGGTCCCATCACTTCATGGGAAATAGATGGGGAAACAGTGCAAACAGTGTCAGACTTTATTTTTGGGGGCTCCAAAATCACTGCAGATGGTGACTGCAGCCATGAAATTAAAAGACGCTTACTCCTTGGAAGAAAAGTTATGACCAACCTAGATAGTATATTCAAAAGCAGAGACATTACTTTGCCAACTAAGGTCCATCTAGGCTATGGTTTTTCCTGTGGTCATATGTGGATGTGAGAGTTGGACTGTGAAGAAGGCTGAGTGCTGAAGAATTGATGCTCTTGAACTGTGGTGTTGGAGAAGACTCTTAAGAGTCCCTTGGACTGCAAGGAGATCTAACCAGTCCATTCTGAAGGAGATCAACCCTGGGATTTCTTTGGAAGGAATGATGCTAAAGGTGAAACTCCAGTACTTTGGCCGCCTCATGCGAAGAGTTGACTCATTGGAAAAGACCCTGATGCTGGGAGGGAATGGGGGCAGGAGAAGGGGACAACAGAGGATGAGATGGCTGGATGGCATCACTGACTCGATGGACATGAGTCTGAGTGAACTCTGGGAGATGGTGATGGACAGGGAGGCCTGGCGTGCTGTGATTCATGGGGTCGCAAAGAGTCAGACACAACTGAGCGACTGAACTAACTGAAAACTAGTTCTGAAAATGTGAACAAAAGCAGTTGAATAGGAATGAAGTTGAAGGATGCTTATTAACACTTCTCAGAATTTAGCATTTTGTACCTTAATACAAATCACTTTGTTATGACATATTTCCCTTCTCCCAGTTTTAGTGGTTTTTCATACATAACACTTAAAAGTCCCAGCCAGAGACCCATAAAGCAATATTTTCCCCCATGTAATGGTTTCCTGCACATAGAGTTCAAAAAGCTTGTCTCCTGGAAAACATTATAAAGAACTTCCACAGTATTAGAATGTAACTTACACTCCTTAAAGATCAGTAATGTTGATCATATCTTGAACATATCCCCATGTTTAAAACACCTCTTCCTGTAGTTGACTTTCCATAGGTTATAATATCATACCCCTCCAAAATATTTTAAAAGGAAAATGAAGTGTGAAGTTCCTGCCTACAAACCATATATTTTGAACAAAATCCAACTAAGGATATTTTTAAAGCTTTGTTTCACAATGAACTTGAAAAATGAAGAAAATGCCCTCCCCTCTTTCTGTAAGTTAATGGGTTAGTTTCCCAAGGTGGCCATAATAAAGTATGGAAAATTATGTGGCTTAAAATGACAGAAATGTCATAAACAAAATGAAAAGACAACCCACAGTCTGGGAGAATATATTTGCAAGTGATGCTACCAACAAAGGATTAATTTCCAAAATACACAAAAAGCTCAGAAAGCTTAATATCTAAAAAGCAAACCACCCAATCAAAAAATGGGCAGACGACATAAATAGACATTTCTTCAAAGGGCACATACAGATGGCCAACAGGCACATGAAAAGATCATCAACATCAGTTTTCATTCCAGGAAGAGAATGCAAATCAAAGTTGCAATGAGGTTATCATCTCACACCAGTCAGAATGGCCATCGACAAAAAGTCTACAAAAATTAAATGCTGGAGAGGATGTGGAGAAGGGGAAGCCTCCTACATTGTTGGTGGGAATGTAAATTGGTACAGCCATTATGAAAAACAGTATGGAGCTTCCTCAAAAAACTAAAAATAGAATTACCATATGATCCAGCAATCCCACCCCTGGGCATATCCAGAGAAAATTCTAATTCAAAAAGGTACATGCAGTCCAATGTTCATAGAAGCACTATTTACAACAGCCAAGACATGGAAGCAACCTAAACATCCATTGACACGTGGATGGATAAAGAAGATATGGTACCTGTATGCAATAGAATATTACTCAGCCATAAAAAGAATGATATAGTACCATTTGGAGCAATGTGGATGGACCTATACGTTATCTATCATACTAAGTGAAGTCAGTCAGATGGAGAAAGACAAACCTTGTATGATATCACTTTTATGTGAAATCTAAAAAAAAAGATTCAAAATGAACAAAAGAAAAATAGACTCACAAACTCAGAAAACAAACTTATGGTTACCAAAGGGGATAGCAGGGAGGAGGGGTGAGATAAATTAGGAGTTTGGGATTACCGTATATACACTGCTGCTGCTGCTATACAAAATAGGTAAATAGCAGGGACCTACTGGATAGCAGGGCTTCCCTGGTGGCTTAGAGGGTAAAGCGTCTGCCCGTAATGTAGGAGACCCAGGTTGGATCCCTGGGTCAGGAAGATCCCCTGGAGAAGGAAATGGCACCCCACTCCAGTACTCTTGCCTGGAAAATCCCATGGACGGAGGAGCCTGGTCAGCTATAGTCCATGGGGTCGCAAAGAGTCGGACACGACTGAGCGACGACACGTTTGACTGGATAGCATGGACTTCCCTGGTCGCTCAGACAGTAAAGCATCTGTCTGCAATGCAGGAGATCTGGGTTCAATCCCTGGGTCAGGAAGATTTCCTGGAGAAGGAAATGGCAACCCACTCCGGTATTCTTGCCTGGAAAATCCCATGGACAGAGCAGCCCGGTGGGCTACAGTCCATGGGGTCGCAAAGAGTCAGACACGACTGAGTGACTTCACTTTCTTTGTTTCACTGTATAGCATAGGGAACTATACTCATATCTTGTAATGACTTATAATGGAAAAGAATCTTAAAAAGAATTTTAAAACTGAATCACTTCGCTGTATACTTGAAACTAACACAACATTGTAAATTAACTATACTTTAAAAATGACAGAAATGTATTCTCTTACAGTTCTGAAGTCTTCAAGTCCAAAATCAAGATGTAGGCAGGCCCATACTCTCTATGTGAAATACTAGGGAAGAATCTTTGCCTCTCCCTCGCTTCTAGGGGTTTTGCTGTTCCTTGCTTTCAGCTGCAGCACTCTAGTCTCTGCCTCCACCATCACAAGCCCTGCTTTGCTGTGTATCTGTCTCTGTATCTGACTATCCCTCTCCTTTTTCATGTACAGACACCAGCCATTCTATTTAAGGCTCACCCTAATACGCTTCATTGTAACTTGATTATATTTGCAAAGACCCCATTTCCAAACAAGGTCACATTCACAGGTACTGGGATCTAGGAATTCACCTAGCCTGTTGGGGAGACACAATTTAGACAACCATAGTTATCAAGTAAATAAATATACGTTGCTTCAGCCATGAGAATACCTCCGAGTACTTCAAAGTCATTGCTTATACAGGAACTAATTTATTATTTTCTAAAAGAAAAACTTGGTCAATAGTCAGATTTTCGGTTAATAACTGAATTAAGGTGTACTTACTGCATCTGGTTGGCATGTATGAAGCTACTGTTTGGTATTTTAAAACATTATTGCTCTTATTAATTTGTCTCCTTAAAATTTTTCAATAACAACAATAATAGTTTAATAATATCTATAGATTAAAATCTTATGTGCCCAGCACATATGTAATGCTATTATTCTTTTAATTCTTGTGATAATCCTATGAAGTCAGTACAGTTATGACTCATACTTTACAAATGAGAAAACTGAGGCCCTGTGACATTGAGTAGTTTGTCCATAGTCACACAGTGAGTAATAACTGATGAGGCCAGGATTCAAGTTTTAACATTGGCTGACATCTGTTTCTTTGGTGAAGAGTATCTGTTTCCTTCCACTGAGGCAGGTGAGCACACAAGGGCAGTTTGGACTGAAATGATGGGGTACCTTTCTGCAGAGTCTCCTGTGCCAAAGTAGCTGGAACAGGTGTGTTTTCCTGGTGTTCATTCAACAGCAGAGGTGTATTGAGCACACTTTCCATGGGTTAAGTACCAGAAATTGAAGTCAGTCAATCAGTCAATATACAAACAAGTAAATAAAACACAGATTTTAAAGCAGCCTACTATCTAATGGTCACCAACCTAGCTAAAAGAATTATGAATTATTTCACCTTTTACTATAACCTTCAAGGCACATGATAGCACTTTTTAAAAAATATGTTCCGTAACAAAAAAGAAAAACTAAAGTAGAACAATGTGGATGGATCACCAAACCAACTGAGCAGGAGACAGACAAGAGAATATATAGTATATGGTTCCATTTATATGAAGTTCTGGAAAAGGTAAAACTATAGAAATAAAACCAGTGGCTGCCTGGGGCAGGGAAGGGAAGGGAAGGAAAGTGACTGTGGTGGAGCAGGAGAGAATTTTCTAGGGTGATAGAAACACTCTATACCTCTGGGGTAATGGTTTTACAGGAATATGCATTTGTCAGAAACATCAGATGGTATACTTAGAGTGAAACATTTAAAAAACTTGTCTATGGAATCCATTCTCCTCTGCTTAGTAAGTGGCAAATCCAGGTAGCTTGATCACAGTCCAGTTTCTTTCTAGAATGTTGTACTGATGTGTGTTTTCCTGGTGTTCATTGACCACTTGCACAAGTATTTGTTTATTTAGCTTTTTAGTAGACATTAATTATTATTTGCTCATCTTTCATCAGGAAGAAAACTTCTAGGAATCACACAGAGGTGGTTAGTACCAAAGAGTTACTAAAGTTTCCGTGTATTTCTGAATTTTTCTCAAGTAAATTTCCATGCACTGGAACCATTTGGCTTATTTCTTAGCAAAGGGAATACTGCAGTGGTTTTTTAAAGTGAAGTTTCCTTCCTGGGAAAGTTACTTTTTCCCTAAGTAATGTAGAGAATTGGAGAAATTTATAAATTTTTAGAAATATGATTTCAAATAGTTGTTTTGGCACTTTATGTTTTATTTCAATTGCTTTGGCCATTCTTAAGCAAACATTTGAGAATTCCTGTGAAATATAACATGCTGTGGCTATTTAAAAGTTGATTTTATTACATCATTCTTCTCCTAATCATCTTGGGTTGATGATTTCATATTTGATTTGGAAAATATCCCAGTTTACCCATTTAGATAACAATGTCTAGGCCTACTGATATTGATATTTTCTTTTTATTCACTTACTTAGCAGACTTGCATACTTATTCTAAAATTCACATACATGCTTTCACATATGTATGGTTGGAAACTATTTAATCATGACATTATGACAATTCTGTTTGGAAACTGTTTTTACTTAAAAGTCACACATTGAGTTATGTTTGGAAAATGTTGACGTTTAATATGAAAAAATACAGTCTATTTTGAAATATCCCTTAAGAGACTGGATTAGGAAAAGGACTTGTTGAGGGACAGCTAGGGTGAGTATTGAGAAAGGAATAGGTGAATAATCTTTAAAATACATTTGAATATAAAAGGAATCCTAGACAGAAGATAAGCTGGGAAGCACAGAGAAAATAAGACATGTGGCAGAAGAAAGGACGCTTTCAGTACATCCTTTCAATACATGCTTTCAGTATGAAGCTCTCCCTTGAAATTTCTTAAGAAGACTGTCATGAGGACAGCTATCCCATTTGAGGAAGGAATCTAATTTGTTATAGGAAATGTTACATTTCTGCCAGCATCCATTAAATTCTGAGCACAGCATGCCCAGTTCTCGCTGTTACTTTTTTCAACGTCACATTCATCTCCCCCAGTGGTCCCATCCCTTGGTGAGCTCTATCTTCTAAAGTCCCTTAGCCTGTGCTGTCTGTAGCACTCATGTAGCATGCAAGATGAGTCTTTGTGGTGAACTTTATGGTCTTTGGAGGCCAGCGATGGTGATTTTTCAAATTTGTATCCCTGGAAACTAGGACAGTGTTGACATAGAGCCGGTCCTACTCAGAGATGATAAAATGTTATCAATAGACTACAACATCTACAGTGCCTCTACATCTTCCCACCCAGCATGACAGCACTTGGTATTTACCGCTCTGTAGGGTAGTGGTTCATTTACAGGGCAGAATTCTGCTCTAGGCTGGAAGATTCTTGAGGGTGGAGATGTTTTATTCACTTCCTTCCTCTCAATGTCTAGCACATCATAAGGATCTAAGAAGTATGTATACAAATGTATGAGTGAGGGAACTGAATTGGGAGAGATGGATTTTGTTAGTCCTCTACAACTGTTTGTTCAAAAATATTGACTGACCTAACATCTCTGTGTCTCAGTTTCTTTATATATATATATAAAATGAAGATATAGGATTTGATAATAATTAATGACCCCTTCCAGCTCAAAAAATGTATGATTTGATGATCATGGTAATAGCTTAAAATAGAAAAATGCTCTAGTTCAAATACTGTTAGTAAGCTAGATGATATCAGTTCTTAGAAATTGGTTTTCTCCTGGCTGCAAACCTCTCATCACCTGGAACACTAAGGACTCCAGACAGATGAACTTGCTGAAGATTTGTGGGATGATACTATATCATATCTGAATGGTCTAGAGGTTTTCCCTACTTTCTTTAAGTCTGAATTTGGCAATAAGGAGTTCATGATCTGAGCCACAGTCAGCTCCTGGTCTTGTTTTTTCTGACTGTATAGAGCTTCTCCATCTTTGGCTGCAAAGTATATAATCAATCTAATTTCAGTACTGACCATCTGGTAATGTCCATGTGTAGAGTCTTCTCTTGTGTTGTTGGAAAAGGGTGTTTGCTATGACCAGTGCGTTCTTTTGGCAGAACTCTGTTAGCCTTGCCCTGCTTCATGCTGTACTCCAAGGTCAAATTTGCCTGTTACTCCAGGTGTTTCTTGACTTCCTACTTTTGGATTCCAGTCCGCTATAATGAAGAGGACATCTTTTTTGGGTCTTAGTTCTAGAAGATCTTGTAGGTCTTCAGTGAACTGTTCAACTTCAACTTCTTTAGCATTACTGATCAGAGCATAGACTTGGATTACTGTTATATTGAAAGGGTTGCCTTCCAATTATACAGTGGAAGTGATGAAGAGATTCAAAGGATTAGGTCTGATAGAGTGCCTGAAGAAATATGGACAGAGATTCGTGACATTGTACAGGAGGCAGTGATCAAGACCATCCCCAAGCAAAAGAAATGCAAAAAAGCAAAATGGTTGTCTGAGGAGGCCTTACAAATAGCTGAGAAAAGAAAAGATGTGAAAGGCAAAGGAGAAAAAGTAAGATATACCCTTTTGAATGCAGAGTTCCAAAGAATAGCAAGGAGAGATAAGAAAGCCTTCTTCAGTGATCAATGCAAAACAATACAATAGCATCTCTAGTCAGAGATGTCTTCAAGAAAATTAGAGATACCAAGGGAACATTTCATGCAAAGATGGGCTCAATAAAGGACAGAAACGGTGCAGACCTGACAGAAGCAGAAGATGTAAAGAAAAGGTGGCAAGAATACACAGAAGAATTATACAAAAAAGATCTTCATGACCCAGATAATCATGATGGTGTGATCACTTACCTAGAGCCATACACCCTGGAATGCAAAATCAAGTGGGCCTTAGGAAGCATCACTACGAACAAAGTTAGTGGTAGTGATGGAACTCCAATTGAGCTATTTCAAATCCTAAAAGATGATACTGTGAAAGTGCTGCACTCAATATGCCAGGAAATGTGGAAAACTCAGCAGTGGCCACAGCACTGGAAAAGGTCAGTTTTCATTCCAATCCCAAAGAAAGGCAATGCCAAGGAATGCTCAAACTATTGCACAATTGCACTCATCTTACATGCTAGTAAAGTAATGTTCAAAATTCTCCAAGCCAGGCTTCAGCAATACATGAACCATCAACTTTCAGATGTTCAAGCCTGATTTAGAAAAGGCAGAGGAACCAGAGATCAAATTGCCAACATTTGCCAACATTGCCAACTGGATCATCAAAGAAGTGAGAGAGTTCCAGAAAAACATCTATTTCTGCTTTATTGACTATGCCAAAGCCTTTGATTGTGTGGATCATAACAAACTATGAAAAATTCTGAAGGAGAGGGGAATACCAGACCACCTGACCTCCCTCCTGAGAAATCTATGTGCAGGTCAGGAAGCAATAGTTAGAACTGGACATGGAACAACAGACTGGTTTCAAATCAGGAAAAGAAGACATCAAAGCTATATATTGTCACCCTGCTTATTTAACTTATAGGCAGAGTACATCATGCAAAATACTGGGCTGGATGAAGCACAAACTGGAATCAGGATTGCTAGGAGAAATATCAATAACCTCAGATATGCAGATGACTCCACCCTTATGGCAGAAAGCAAAGAACTAAAGAGCCTCTTGATGCAAGTGAAAGAGGAGAGTGGAAAAGTTGGCTTAAAACTCAACATTTAGAAAACGAAGATCATGGCATCTGGTCCCATCACGTCATGGCAAATAGATGGGGAAACAATGGAAATAGTGAGAGACTTTATTTTCTTTAGCTCCAAAATCACTGCAGATGGTGATTGCAGCCATTAAATTAAAAGATGCTTGCTCCTTGGAAGAAAAGTTATAACCAACCTAGACAGCATATTCAAAAGCAGAGACTTTGCTTTGCCAACAAAGGTCCATCTAGTCATAGTTGTTTCTTCCAGTTATCATGTATGGATGTCTGAGTTAGACTATAAAGAAAGCTGAGCACCGAATAACTGATGCTTTTGAACTGTGGTATTGGAGACTCTCTCTACTCTTGAGAGTCCCTTGGACTGCAAGGAGATCCAATTAGTCAATCCTAAAGGAAATTAGTCCTGATTGGAAAGACTGATGCTGAAGCTGAAACTCCAATACTGTGGCCACCTGATGTGAAGAACTGACTCATTTAAGACCCTGATGAGGGGAAAGATTGACGGCTGGAGGAGAAGGCGACAGCAGAGGATAAGATTGTTGGATAACATCACTGACTCGATGGACTTGAATTTGAGTAAGCTCCGGGAATTGGTGATGGACATGGAAGCCTGGAGTGCTGCAGTCCATGGGGTTGTAAAGAGTCGGACACAACTGAACGACTGAACTGAACTGAACTATATCATAAATAGTTCATCATCAGGAAAAGACTAGAGACCCTAAACCCTGGAGATCAGATATGAGAAGGTAGTTCACTCCAATAGTTCAGCAAATGAAGCAACTTATTTATTCTTTTAACCAAAGGTTAATTTTCTAAACAGCCTCAGTTTTCTTTCATTGCCTGCTCAGGAAGAACATTAGTTGGTTTGAGAAATTCTTTAAACTGGTAGGTAGAGAAACCTTGCATATCCTGCATACGTTTGCTAAGCGCTATGGACCCACACTGTTATAAGCTCTTTGTGTATTATAACTTATTTAATTCTCATAACAGCCTCATTTGACTGAGGCAAAGATAGCCAAGATTACACAGCTAATAAATGAAAGAAAGTGTGAAAGTGTTGTTTGCTCAGTCATGTCCAATTCTTTGTGACCCCATGGACTGTAGCTTGCCATTGGGAATTCCGTGACTCCTTTCTCCATGGAATTCTTCCAGGCAAGAATACCAGAGTGGATTGCCATTCCCTGCTCCAGCGGATCTTCCCAACCTGGGGATAGAACCTGGGGCTGTGCATTGCAGGCAGATTCTTTACCATCTGAGCCACCAGGGAAGGCAGGGTTCAAATCCTCACTGACCCCCAAAGGATGTTAAAATGATGCAGCTTTTATAGAAATCTCACTTTCTTAGGCGTGGGTATGGGGGTGTCAAAAATGATTAATTTACACTTTAAGACAACAAGGATTTATTACCTTCATTCCAAACAGCTCTGCCTATGAGTAGACTATAGAGATGATTTCCAGACTCTTTGCATTTGTTTGGAAAGCCAGTTACCATTCCTCAGAAACTGACAATGGGATTGCCCTAACAGACGATCTGAACTTTATCCAGGTATGGCGGGTCCCAGGAGCAGATCTTGTCTGACAGAATGTGGCTGTGCTGTCAGTCAGCCTGTTGAGGCAGGGTGGACCCTATTATGAGTTACAGAACTGAGTAAACGACTTGCAGGAGAAGATCACTCTTTCCTCCAGACAGAAGAGGGAGTATTTATCAAGTGGCTCTTTGGAGAGGTTTTCCTCTATTGCTTTCATTTTCCAGAGATTCTGTAAACCTTATGATTTGGGACAAAGAACAAGAGTAATTATGGTTTATATTCTTATTCATATTTCCTTTATAATATGTTCCCATATTCACATTTAATAACTGTAAATAAACTATCACACACAGAACCCCTTTCTTTGACATAAGTGGAGTTCTCTTCCAAAGTGTTGGCAAGCCTTCTTACTCCTCTTACTGGAACCAAAGTGTTTTGGCCAGTATGTCTGAGTCTTTCAGCAGTATTATTTATAAGAGAATCACATTTATTATTTTGGCTTATATTCCCAAAATATTTGCAGCAATTTCTGAGTGGGATATGCCTACCCCTTGACTTGGAAGACTAAAAAGAGCTCATGTGTTTCTCCTTAATGAATTCAATCAGTTCTGGAAACCTCAAGTATTAAATAAGTAAAGATCTCCCAGAGTTTTGTTAATTCACGTTGTTTTCTGATGAAACAGTTGAATTTTCTAGTCATTAAAAAGTATATGTTTGGAATGGAAACCAAATCCTCACCAGGGATTGAATCCCTCCTATGACAGCTAAACAAGCTGTTGTCCAGCTTCTGACAACAGCCACAGGAGCTGGGAACTCATTTTCAAAAGAAGAATTTTTCCCCAATTTTTTTGGACAACTCATTTTTAGAACGTTCTTAAGCTGAATTATTTCCTTAGAGATCTTACCTTCATGAATATTCTTTCTTGCTCTTCTTTGTGGGCCCCTCTTCCTTCACCAAGCTCACAAATTTTGGTGTTTCTCAGAAATCATATACTTTTCTTATATCACATACTGTCCTTTGACAATCTGTGATTTTAAGGCTCACCTACATATTGAGAGGTATGTCTCAAGCCCAGCCTTTTATGCTGAGCTCCAGGTCATATCTACCTGGCTAACTCACACTTAGCTTATGTTCATTTTAACCCAAACTTGTTTTGCTCTTCCTTAGACTTTTGAATTTGGTGAATGATGCTACTACCATGCACTCAGTATTCCTGAGAAGCCAAGAAGTTGTCTTGGATTTCTCCCAGTCACAGTCCATCAATCATATAGCCCTTTTGATTTTTCCATATTAAAATCTCATATATTTCTCTGTTTCCCCAACTTCAGCACCAAAGGTCTTCATTGTTTCTTGACTGATAATTATATTGTCTCTTTGCTTCAGGATTCACCCCTTCAATTTTTCTCCTTAACTTCTTCACCCTAACCTTTAAATTTCTTGACAGCATCTGCTCAGAATTCCTAAATGATTTTATCTTATGAGAGGATAATCCTAAATGCATTTGATGGCATTTACAATCATATAGACATACCCATTGGGATGGCTATGTATAATATATTAAGAACTCCTACAACTCAAAAAACAACCAGTCCAATTAAAAAAAAATAGGCAGACTTGAAAACATACTTTCCAGAGAAAATATACAAAGAACAAGCAAGGAAAAGATGAAGAAAATCACTAATCATTCAGTTCAGTTCAGTTGCTCAATCATGTCCGACTCTTTGCGACCCCGTGAATCACAGCACGCCAGGCCTCCCTGTCCATCACCATCTCCTGGAGTTCACTCAGACTCATGTCCATCGAGTCAGTGATGCCATCCAGCCATCTCCTCCTCTGTCATCCCCTTCTCCTCCTGCCCCCAATCCCTCCCAGCATCAGAGTCTTTTCCAATGAGTCAACTCTTCGCATGAGGTGGCCAAAGTACTGGAGTTTCAGCTTTAGCATCATTCCTTCCAAAGAAATCCCAGGGCTGATCTCCTTCAGAATGGACTGGTTGGATCTCCTTGCAGTCGAAAGGACTCTCAAGAGTCTTCTCCAATACCACAGTTCAAAAGCATCAATTCTTCGGTACTCAGCTTTCTTCACAGTCCAATTCTAACATCCATACATGACTACTGGAAAAACCATAGCCTTGACAAGATGGACCTTTGTTGGCAAAGTAATGTCTCTGCTTTTCAATATGCTATCTAGGTTGGTCATAACTTTTCTTCCAGGGAGTAAGCATCTTTTAATCTCATGGCTGCAGTCACCATCTGCAGTGATTTTGGAGCCCCCCAAAATAAAGTCTGACACTGTTTCCACTGTTTCCCCATCTATTTCCCATGAAGTGATGGGACCATATGCCATGATCTTTGTTTTCTGAATGTTGAGCTTTAAGCCAATCTTTTCACTCTCCACTTTCACTTTCGTCAAGAGGTTTTTTAGTTCCTCTTCACTTTCTGCCATAAGGGTGATGTCATCTGCATATCTGAGGTTATTGATATTTCTCCCAGCAATCTTGATTCCAGCTTGTGCTTCTTCCAGCCCAGTGTTTCTCATGATGTACTCTGCATATAAGTTAAATAAGCAGGATGATAATATGCAGCCTTGACGTACTTCTTTTCCTATTTGGAACCAGTCTGTTGTTCCATGTCCAGTTCTAACTGGGATATAAAATACAGGTCGGATTAGTGGCAAGCTATCAATATTAAGGCTTCCCAGGAGATGCTAGTGGTAAAGAACCTGCCTGCCAGTGTAGGAGGTATAACAGACCAGGGGTTTGTTCCCTTGTTTGGGAAAATCCCCTGGAGTAGGAAATGGCAACCCACTCCAGTATTCTTGCTTGGAAAATTCCTATGGACAGAGCAGCCTGGAGTGCTATAGTCCATAGGGTTGCAAAGAGTCAGACATGAATGAAGTGACTTAGCGTAGCACATCAACATTAAAACAGGAATCATTACAATTTGGGGAGGTTTGATGGCAGATGCATCTCAGTTTAAACTAATTGCAGTTTAAGTAATTGCAGCATTTGTTTTGTTTTGTCCTCAGGTAAGAACAGGGCTTGCTAGAGAAGAGAGCTTTTTCTCTCTGTGAGAGGACAATTTATTCCCTGCCTTCAGTGTAAGCTTCATAGGGTTGTGGATAAGAAGCAAATTTCAAATGTGAGGAAGGAAAGCGGTTAATATTTAATGTATAAAATTAATTGCTGGAATTGAAATCTACAGTCACTCAGTATGTTCAATTCAAGAAACTTCTGCCCTGTTTCTTTACTGTGGTACAATGAATGAATTCAGTTTCCTAATAATGGACACCATTTGTGAAGTATGTTTAAGTCTTAGAGTAAAATATCAAAAAACCAATGAGCATGAGAGTCATTATCTAATAATAATAATGTTACTACTATTATTATTATTATCATTATCAGAAAGACCTGCAGTTCTAATGTGACTCTGCCAGTCACTGGCTCTGTAACTATAGCTTTATCTTCAAGTCTGTTTCATTATGTATTAAATTGGAATAAACAGTACCTGGACTGTAGACGTCACAGAATGGTTGGGAGGCAGTAACATTTGTTGAGCACGTGCTATGTACCTTTCCTAGATTATTTCATTTAATCTTCATAGTCCCACATGAGCACAAATAGTAGTATTACCCTTATTTTGCAAATAGGAAAACTGAAGCTGAGAGAGATTAAATAATGTATCTGAGATCCCATGGCTTCTAAGTGGCAAAGCTAGGATTTGATTCCATACCGGGCTAAGTCACTCTACCTGTGGCAAGCACATGTACCTTTTCAAGCTATAAGCTGTAGACCTACCTATACAAATATATGTACCTGAAAAGAGCATTGATTCTCTCTTTCAGAGAAGAAAGAAATTTTACAAATTCCTGTGGATTCCCTAAAAAAACACACACACACAACAAACACTATGTGATTTCACAAGCCAAAAGTAACAGAGTTAGCAGAATCTTTCATAAATATCATATAACCAAGGTGAAGTCTGTATAATACTAAAACCATCACCCATTATTTCCATAAATGTGCTGAATATCACAACATATTTAAAAGAAGCTTTCCACACAAAGAAGATATTCATTCATGTTATTCAAGTGCTATTCAACTTTCACATAATGGAAACAATGTTTTATACAACTTGGTCCATGAGCTTAAAAATCCTTGCTTTTATATGCCTTCATTTATAAAATACTGACGGGGGGACATTCACCTACTGTCATCCAACACTGTTTTGCATTTTATTCAAACGAAAGATTTTTAGGAAGAACATCCATCTTTCCTAGAATTAGCTGGTTATCCTTGAAGACACACTCTAGCTTTTTCCATTTCTTATATTTCCTAAATATTTTCTGTCCGCACATAGTATTTCTTTTACCAAAGTAATGCTCCATGCTTTTGTGCTGGCACTAATGAAATTCTAAATACTTTCCCCTTGATTATATCTTCTAAAATATACTATCCTGGCCCTAGGCTACAAAAATTTTGTTTTACACATTGGAAATAGTGGTAATGAGGGTGGGGAAATTTTAAAAAACTAAATAATCTCTGAGAAGAAAGTGATCAATGATAAGAGTGGGCAGATGTTATTCCAAATCCCTAATTTTGAGACAGTTTAAACATCAAAGTATTTTTACATTTCATTTAGCTTTATTCAGTATTAACACAAACTATTCCATTAATTTAAAGCGCTGTTAGAGCTCTTAAAGAGTTTTTAAATATGACTGAAATTTCCTCTGAGAAGACAAATGCTTTATATGTGATCCAACTAATGCCTTCCAGTCAATTTATTTCCTAATATTTAAAATGTGGAAATAGCTGAATAGACAGACTTAAACGAAGAGCAGTATGAAAAGAGAAATTGATTCTTGAGTCTTACCCCGCCCCCATTCCACTCGCACACACACACACACACAACAGGTGCACAGCAAAAGAATTTAGATTTAATAATCTGTGTGCAAACATGACACAAAATAAGATAGAAGGGAAATAATTCTAATGATTAGTTCATATGATTAGTATAAGGTTTCATGTTTTCTTGAACAAAATAGGAGACATATTATATTACAGTAACTATTAAAGCCTAAGAATTTTATGCCAGGAAAAATAATTCAATAACGTGCAATTCAAAGGGTAAATTTACAAAATTTCATCTTGAAATTCTTGCCAACCTGAAACTTTTGCAATCTTTGAATAAATAAAAGTGTGACTATGTTAGAAATCTTATTTCAGAGCATAAAAGGGTCAAATATAATCATTTGGTTTCAGTTTTCCTATTGGATGAGAGCCAGTGGAATCAACAGTAGCTATACTGAGTCCTGCTGTTAATCACACACTCTTATTTTCAGGTCTGCCTGGAAACAACTGTGATAGACAGATAGGGCTGGCACAGAGAGATCAGAAATGAGAGAGCCATTTCCAAGCAAAGACCTAGATGAGCCTCAGAGAAGCAGCCATGGACAAACTGCAGAAGTGTTTGAAGCTAAAAAACAATTCATTTATTTTTAGCGGGGAAAGAAACAGTCTTTCACAAAATTCCCTACCATAAGCCTTTGAGTAAATGGTAATGGTTTATGCACTTGCCAACAGATTCTTTAAGCCTAAATCCTAAGTTGTTTTTAAACATCAACAATGTACCTAGGGTAGAGGGAATGTTGATGGAGGGAAGTGGGACACACAAAAACTTAAAAGTACTAATAATGTCGTATTTCTTCTATGGTACTGTTGGGTTTTTTTTTGAAAAACTTACATAAGCACATAGTGAGGCTTCCCTGGTAGCTCAGTTGATAAAGAATCACCTGCAGTGCAGGAGACCTGGGTTTGATCCCTGGGTTGGGAAGATCCCCTGAAGGAGGGCGTGGCAACCCACTCTAGTATTCTTGCCTGGAGAATTCCCAAGGACAGAGGAGCCTGGCAGGCTGCAGTCCATGAGGTCACAAAGGGTCAGACACAACTGAACAAGAAGCACAGCCCATGCCCATGGCATGCTCCCTTTCAAGGATATATTTCTTGATAAAATGTCTTAGCATTAAGAGATGCCATTTAGTGTGCTAATATGCTTCTAAGCACCTCAGTTATCTGTTAACATACCTTAAAACTATTATAAGAAGTATTTTATTTATGTACATATAGAGCAGTGTCACACTCTTCTTAAACGATGTAACATTAAGTTATTTTTCCAGCAACTTTAAGACTAGAATTTCATCCTATGAAAAATGAAGGAAATTGCCAGAGGAGAGTCAGGAAAAGTAAATCTGAGTAGAAATTTTCCTTTCCCTCCTGAAATATCTGTTATTCCCATAAAATGGCTCCATAACAAGAGTTCTGTAAAGAAATTTATGTGGAGATAGACTAAGATGGTTAGAAAATATATCTCTTTATGGAATTCTCCCCCATTTAGTCTCACTTCTATCTTCAGCATGCTACCAAGTTTGGTATCAGGAGCACGTTGTTTGCAGCAATTATTTTTTAATAGAAAGAAGGAAGGGTTGGGGGAGAAATCCCTAAAGTTTTGAAGGCAAATTCCAAAGTTTCTGTTTTGATTTAACTTCATATATTCATTTGAAAATTAATGGCTTTCTGCTAATGCTGTATCTTATGGAATTCATTCAGAAAGGCTTTAAAAAATGGAGATACTGGCAGATTGTGAACTTCAATAGCACCAGTGTGCCACTGTAACACTTGATTACATAAAGCAAGTTGCTATTGTAACAAATATCCCTGTGGCCATATTTTTAAAAATTTTAAATCTGTGTACACACACACATACATACCTGTCTGAAGGGCAGACCAAAATAAAATATCGAAATACTTAGTGGGACAGTCTATCGTACGTGTGTCCCTTTTATCTTGCCCAGTGTTTGGACTCAGATTATCCTAGTCTCTTAGCTATAACCTTAAAACTGTTTAAGGTTCCATGCCAGAAAGAAGTGAGTTATCTTTCAAGTGGTAGCTTCCATTTAGTTCACCTTCTGAAAGGACCAATATAGAATCTATGCTTAATAACTAGAATAATGATGAGCCATTATATTGGAGGAGTGAGAAACAGGCACCTGGGATAGCAAAGATAATTCATAATAGACAGTGGGCCCATCTTAGGTCTTGGTACTTCCAGGTTGGTTTTCTTAAAAATTTTTTTTTTTTTTAACAGGAAGCTAGGCTACAGGAGATGTGAAATGATCCAATCAGATTAACCTTGAGATTCTGTTCAAAGCGAGTAGGATTGTATGGAATTAGAATGGTGGACTCTTAGTATTATACAAAATGTGTCTAGAATGTATGTGTTTCTGTCTGATTTTAGGTTTAGTCCCAATAAATATATTATAATCCCCACAAAAAGTCAGAATAAAACACTCTTCCAGCACTACATGGCTCAAAGCACCTTGAAGAACCTGGGTATCCACTTGAAAGAACCTATTATGTAGAGCTTACTAGCTTCTGGTCCAGCAAACCAAGAAAGGAAAATCATTCAAGAGTCCCTCAGACTGCAAGGAGATCCAACCAATCCATTCTGAAGGAGATCAACCCTGGGATTTCTTTGGAAGGAATGATGCTAAAACTGAAGCTCCAGTACTTTGGCCACCTCATGCGAAGAGTTGACTCATTGGAAAAGACTCTGATGCTGGGAGGGATTGGGGGCAGGAGGAGAAGGGGACGACAGAGGATGAGATGGCTGGATGGCATCACCGACTCGATGGACGTGAGTCTGAGTGAACTCCGGGGTTGGTGATGGACAGGGAGGCCTGGCGTGCTGTGATTCATGGGGTCGCAAAGAGTCGGATACGACTGAGTGACTGAACTGAACTGAACTGAACTGTATCAAATGCACATTTGAGTAAATTCATGAGACTGAGAATAGGACAAGAACAAATAAAGAAAAATCCTAGCATAAATAGGCTGGGGAAGCAAACAGCGGCAGCAAAAATCAGCAAAGCCTGAGTGATAAGAGACAGGAAATCTACACGGGATCAGAACTGAAAAATTTTCTCACCATCCAACCTGTTCTCATCAGTTTACCTAGTGAGGAGGGGTTGAGGATTTTATCATTTGTAATCTATTGTAGATAAACATGCCTTAGTTAGCTATGTGACAAGTATATATGGTTATCATCCCAAAGTGCTTATTCAGTTACTTTTATGCAACTTTTTGTTGCCTTCTCAAAGTCTGCAGTTAAAGAATCGTTCCAGCTATTAGCCTAGGGCTCCCACCTGGTTATTACAGCCAGAGTGAACATCCCTATTACCTTAACGGATTCTGTGTCTTTAACTAAGGTGCATCATGTTCTAAACACAAAAGGAAATCAAATTCTAGAACCTGTCTTTTAAAGTGATCAAAGTTTATCTCTCAAATATTTTCTCAGTTTCCAAGAAATGATGGCCATTTGCAATAATATAAAAGACACTTCTGGACTAGTGGATAGAGAAGAAAATTAGGCTAGATCCAAGTTCCTGAAAGATGCTCTGTGATCTTTCCAGCCTCATCTCTATATTGTAGCCATTCCAACTGGTCATGCGCCAGAGCCTTTTGTACCTCAGCCTGCATTGCCACTTCCATCCAGACTGGCTTGAACTTCCTTGTCTATTTGGCAAATACTCATTTTTAAAGATTTGAGCTTTACATGTCCCCATTCATTCTCAATAGAATTATGTTTTATCTCCTTTGTGCCTCAGCTACCCTATATCACGTTGATTTTTTTTTCTTTCTTTTTTTTTCTATCAACTGTCAGTTGGTTTTTCTTACTAGATTCTATCCCGAGCAGGTTATAAGCTCCTTAAGAGTAGTAATTGTGTCAAATATCTTCATGACCCTTGAAAGTGTTTGTTGCTCAGTCATGTTCAACTCTTTTGTGACCCCATGGACTATAGCCCATCAGGCTCCTCTACCCATGGAATTCTCCAGGCAAGAATACTGAAGTGGGTTGCCATTCCCTTCTCCAGGAGATCCTCACAACCCAGTGATTGAACCTGGGTCTCCTGCATTGCAGGCAGATACATCTGAGCCACCAGGGAAACCCTCTTGACACTTGGTCTTAGAATACTGCCTAGAACATAGTAGGCATGCCAGCCACTCATTCATTCATTCAATAAATATCTAAACATGGAATTATAGTTAAGTCATAATTATTCTGTTCAGGTACATATGAATAAGAGGACTTACTCATGGAAAGATTTTGCAGGCATTCAATAAGTACTATGTTCAGTAACTAAGTCAAGAATGATTGGACATGGTAACATATGATAATGAGCTTATCTACATCACAATTATTTGTAAAATTGTTAAAAATTCATATTCCTGAGTCCCACCTCAAACATACTCACAGTCTCTAGACATAAAGTTCAGAAATCTGCAATTATAAAAGGAACTCATGTGACTTATATACATCCTAATATTTGGAATCATTGGATGCCAAAGAGGGCAGATTTCAGAATTTGATGGATCTGAAAAGTTCTACCATTTATTAGCTATATAACCTTGAAAAAGTCAATTAGACTCTTTTTTTAAACTCTTTTTATTTTTTTAATTTAAACTTTATTTTTTTACTTTACAATACTGTATTGGTTTTGCCATACATTGACATGAATCCACCACAGGTGTACATGAGTTCCCAACCCTGAACCCCCCTCCCACCACCCTCCCCATATCATCTCTCTGGGTCATCCCAGTGCACCAGCCCCAAGCATCCTGTATCCTGTATCAAACCTAGACTAGCAATTCATTTCTTACATGATAGTATACATGTTTCAATGCCATTCTCCTAAATCATCCCACCCTCTCCCTTTCCCACAGAGTCCAAAAGTCTGTTCGTTATATCTGTATCTCTTTTGCTATCTCTCATATAGGGTTTTCATTACCATCTTTCTAAATTCAATATATATGTGTTAGTATACTGTATTGGTGTTTTTCTTTCTGGCTTACCTCACTCTGTATAATAGGCTCCAGTTTCATCCACCTTATTAGAACTGATTCAAATGTATTCTTTTAAATGGCTGAGTAATACTCCATAGTGTATATGTACCACAGCTTTCTTATCAATTCGTCTGCTGATGAACGTCTAGGTTGCTTCCATGTCCTGGCTATTATAAACAGTGCTGTGATGAACATTGGGGTACAGGTGTCTCTTTCAATTCTGGTTTGCTTGGTGTGTATGCCCAGCAGTGGGATTGCTGGGTCATAAGGCAGTTCTATTTGCAATTTTTTAAGGAATCTCCACACTGTTCTCCATAGTGGCTGAACTAGTTTGCATTCCTACCAACAGTGTAAGAGGGTTCCCTTTTCTCCACACCCTTTCCAGCATTTATTGCTTGTAGACTTTTGGATCACAGCCATTCTGACTGGTGTGAATGGGTACCTCATTGTGGTCTTGATTTGTGTTTCTCTGATAATGAGTGATGTTGAGCATCTTTTCATGTGTTTGTTAGCCATCTGTATGTCTTCTTTGGAGAAATGTCTATTTAGTTCTTTGGCCCATGTTTTGATTGGGTCATTTATTTTTCTGGAATTGAGCTGCATAAGTTGCTTGTATATTTTTGAGATTAGTTGTTTGTCAGTTGCTTCGTTTGCTATTATTTTCTCCCATTCTGAAGGCTGTCTTTTCACCTTGCTTATAGTTTCCTTTGTTGTGCAGAAGCTTTTAAGTTTAATTAGGTCCCATTTGTTTATTTTTGCTTTTATTTCCAGTATTCTGGGAGGTGGATCATAGAGGATCCTGCTGTGATTTATGTCGAAGAGTGTTTTGCCTATGTTCTCCTCTAGGAGTTTTATAGTTTCTGGTCTTATGTTTAGATCTTTAATCCATTTTGAGTTTATTTTTGTGAATGGTGTTAGAAAGTGTTCTAGTTTCATTCTTTTACAAGTGGTTGACCAGTTTTCCCAGCACCACTTGTTAAAGAGATTGTCTTTACTCCATTGTATATTCTTGCCTCCTTTGTCGAAGATAAGGTGTCCATAGGTGTGTGGATTTATCTCTGGGCTTTCTATTTTGTTCCATTGATCTATATTTCTGTCTTTGTGCCAGTACCATACTGTCTTGATGACTGTGGCTTTGTAGTAGAGCCTGACGTCAGGCAGGTTGATTCCTCCAGTTCCATTCTTCTTTCTCAAGATTGCTTTGGCTATTTGAGGTTTTTTGTATTTCCATACAAATTGTGAAGTTATTTGTTCTAGCTCTGTGAAAAATACCTCTGGTAGTTTGATAGGGATTGCCTTGAAGCCATAGATTGCTTTGGGTAGCATACTCATTTTCACTATATTGATTCTTCCAATCCATGAACATGGTATATTTCTCCATCTATTAGTGTCCTCTTTGATTTCTTTCATCAGTGTTTTATAGTTTTCTATACATAGGTCTTTAGTTTCTTTAGGTAGATATATTCCTAAGTATTTTATTCTTTTCATTGCAATGATGAATGGAATTGTTTCCTTAATTTCTTTTTCTGCTTTCTCAGTGTATAGGAATGCAAGGGATTTCTGAGTGTTGATTTTATATCCTGCAACTTTGCTATATTCATTGATTAGTTCTAGTAATTTTCTGATGGAGTCTTTAGGGTTTTCTATGTAGAGGATCATGTCATCTGCAAACAGTGAGAGTTTTACTTCTTCTTTTCCAATTTGGATTCCTTTTATTTCTTTTTCTGCTCTGATTGCTGTGGCCAAAACTTCCAGAACTATGTTGAACAGTAGCAGTGAAAGTGGGCACCCTTGTCTTGTTCCTGATTTTAGGGGAAATGCTTTCAATTTTTCACCATTGAGGATAATGTTTGCTGTGGGTTTGTCATATATAGCTTTTATTATGTTGAGGTATGTTCCTTCTATTCCTGCTTTCTGGAGAGTTTTTATCATAAATGGATGTTGGATTTTGTCAAAGGCCTTCTCTGCATCTATTGAGATAATCATATGGCTTTTATTTTTCAATTTATTAATGTGGTGAATTACATTGATTGATTTGCAGATATTGAAGAATCCTGCATCCCTGGGATAAAGCCCACTTGGTTATGGTGTATGATCTTTTTAATGTGTTGTTGGATTCTAATTGCTGGAATTTTGTTAAGGATTTTTGCATCTATGTTCATCAGTGATATCAGCCTTTAGTTTTCTTTTTTTGTGGCATCTTTGTCAGGTTTTGGTATTAGGGTGATGGTGGCCTCATAGAATGAGTTTGGAAGTTTCTCTTCCTCTGAAATTTTCTGGAAGAGTTTGAGTAGGATAGGTGTTAGCTCTTCTCTCAATTTTTGGTTGAATTCAGCTGTGAAGCCGTCTGGACCTGGGCTTTTGTTTGCTGGAAGATTTCTGATTACAGTTTCAATTTCCGTGCTTGTGATGGGTCTGTTAAGATTGTCTATTTCTTCCTGGTTCAGTTTTGGAAAGTTGTACTTTTCTAAGAATTTGTCCATTTCTTCTACATTGTCCATTTTAATGGCATATAATTGCTGATAGTAGTCTCTTATGATCCTTTGTATTTCTGTGTTGTCTGTTGTGATCTCTCCATTTTCATTTCTAATTTTATTGATTTGATTTTTCTCTCTTTGTTTCTTGATGAGTCTGGCTAATGGTTTGTCAATTTTATTTATCCTTTCAAAGAACCAGCTTTTGGCTTTGTTGATTTTTGCTATGGTCTCTTTTGTTTCTTTTGCATTTATTTCTGCCCTAATTTTAAAGATTTCTTTCCTTCTACTAACCCTGGGGTTCTCCATTTCTTCCTTTTCTAGTTGCTTTAGGTGTAGAGTTAGGTTATTTATTTGACTTTTTTCTTGTTTCTTGAGGTATGCCTGTATTGCTACGAACTTTCCCCTTAACACTGCTTTTATAGTGTCCCACAGGTTTTGGGTTGTGTTTTCATTTTCATTCGTTTCTATACATATTTTGATTTCTTTTTTGATTTCTTCTGTGATTTGTTGGTTATTCAGCAGCATGCTGTTCAGCCTCCATATGTTGGAAGTTTTAATAGTTTTTCTCCTGTATTTGAGATCTAATCTTAATGCATTATGGTCAGAAAAGATGCTTGGAATGATTTCAATTTTTTGAATTTATCAAGGCTAGATTTATGGCCCAGGATGTGATCTATCCTGGAGAAGGTTCCGTGAGCACTTGAGAAAAAGGTGAAATTCATTGTTTTAGGGTGAAATGTCCTATAGATATCAATTAGGTCCAACTGGTCTATTGTATCATTTAAAGTTTGGTTTCCTTGTTAATTTTCTGTTTAGTTGATCTGTCCATAGGTGTGAGTGGGGCATTAAAGTCTCCGACTATTATTGTGTTATTGTTAATTTCCCCTTTCATACTTGTTAGCATTTGTCTTACATATTGTGGTGCTCCTATGTTGGGTGCATATATATTTATAATTGTTATATCTTCTTCTTGGATTGATCCTTTGATCATTTTGTAGTGGCCTTCTTTGTCTCTTTTCACAGCCTTTGTTTTAAAGTCTATTTTATCTGATATGAGTATAGCTACTCCTGCTTTCTTTTGGTCCCTATTTGCATGGAATATCTTTTTCCAGCCCTTCACTTTCAGTCTGTATGTGTCCCTTGTTTTGAGGTGGGTCTCTTGTAGACAACATATATAGGGGTCTTGTTTTTGTATGCATTCAGCCAGGCTTTGTCTTTTGGTTGGGGCATTCAACCCATTTACGTTTAAGGTAATTATTGATAAGTATGAACCCATTTCCATTTACTTTATTGTTTTGGGTTTGGGTTTATACACCCTTTTTGTGTTTCCTGTCTAGAGAATATCCTTTAGCAATTGTTGGAGAGCTGGTTTGGTGGTGCTGAATTCTGTCAGCTTTTGCTTGTCTGTAAAGCTTTTGATTTCTCCCTCATATTTGAATGAGATCCTTGCTGGGTACAGTAATCTGGGCTGTAGGTTATTTTCTTTCATCACTTTAAGTATGTCAATTAGACTCTTGAGGCCTCAGTTTTCTTACACAGAAAAATAATATAATAACATCTCCTCATTGGGTGATTGAGATAGTTATAACATTAGATATGTTAAAGTACCTAGCACTCTGCCCATTACATAGAAGTTCTTGGTAATATTAGTTCCTTTCTTGCCTTCCTACTCCAGTCTCACTTTGCTCCTCAAGGTCTCTTCAACAATCAGAATATGTGAAAATAAGCAATATACATGTCCCTAGTCAGCCTCCATGCAGAATCCAAACAATTTTGGCATCATCACAATAATTTTGAATATGACTGCTTGAATTCCATGCACATGCTAAATATTCATTTTGCTTTTTCATCTCATGGATCTCTTTAGACTTCGATGCAGCTTATATTAAATTTTTACTTTGGCAGAAATAGATATCCCCTTTCTAAACTATGCCAAGACTTGCAATCATGTGACAGAAGCTGTAGGCATTTGTTGTTGTTGTTGCTGTTTTGTTGCCAAGTCGTGTCCAACTCTTTTGTGACCCCATGGATTGTAGCCTGCCAGGCTCCTTTATCCATGGGATTGTTCAGGCAAGAATACTGGGATGGATTGTCATTTCCTTCTCCAGGGGATCTTCTTCACCCAGGGATCAATACCACATGTCCTGCATCAGCAGGGGCGGATTCTTTACCACTGAGCCACCAGGGAAGCCTCATAGGCATTTGTTATTTGGGGGACTGGTCTGGCAAATTGACTTTCCTCTGCTTCCTTGGAATAACAAATATTTCTACGATCTTTCATAATATTGCCACTGTTGTTGCAAAAATCTTATTTCACAATATGGAAGAGTCTGTTCTGTTTCTATACCTCAAAAAATACTCTTACCATTAGTTTATTTTGCCTTTTTTAAAAAAAGTATAGGGGCTGTATCCACTTTTAAATTGTTGAACAAGATAAAATAGATACAATTCAAAATTCCATATTGAATTTTTTAATATCCTTAGTAAGGTAAGAGGAATTTAAACTAAATGTGCTGAAAGAGAATCCTAAGTGTAAGTTGGAGTTCTAATGTGCCACTGCAGATGGAAAGCTATTCACAATCACTTTTGATGATGGTATTGTATCACTGGTTTCTATAAGTGAGGTTCTCTGTTAAAGTAGCATTTTGTATGAATATTCATGTAAGATACACTAAATATATAATATGAATTGTTAGAAAATTGTAGTGCTTACTCTGATGGGGAAAATAAATCTTCTTATGCTGCTGCTAAGCCGCTAAGTCACTTCAGTCATGTCCGACTCTGTGTGACCCCATAGATGGCAGCCCACCAGGCTCCCCCGTCCCTGGGATTCTCCAGGCAAGAACACTGGAATGGGTTGCCGTTTCCTTCTCCAATGCATGAAAGTAAAAAGTGAAAGTGAAGTCGCTCAGTTGTGTCCAACTCTTAGTGACCCCATGGACTGCAGCCTACCAGGCTCCTCCATCCATGGGATTTTCCAGGCAAGAGTACTGGAGTGGGGTGCCATTGCCTTCTCCGAAACCTTATTATAAGACAATCAAATACATAATGAAATTCAAGAGAAGCAAGGCATTCTATTTGGCCCTTTAATACTTTCAAATGATAGCTATTCAACTAGTTCTAAAGGAAAAGTATATATCATGTCTTGCCTAACATTTAAAATTCAAAGATCTAGATTTTTTCCTCTACTGTCTTCTTTCCTCAGCTTCTTCACTCTTAAGTTACCTTCTAAATCAGATTCCATCTATACTCATGCAAACATTTGCCAGTTGTGGATTCTCTGTAGTCCACTTTCATCCAGCCTATCCTTTTCATCAGTAAAATAATGTTTCCCTTTATAGTCACATGATTCTGAGAAAAATAATATCCAGTTAATAGAAAATTGGTCTCAAAAGAACTGAATATGAAAAACACTGTTTATTTCTGGTTAGAGGCATATACACTTATTTTATAATTTAAAATATAAATTCTACCCTTGCTAGAAGACCATTCCAGTAGAGGGCTCCAACTTGCTTTTACATATTATAGAGGGAAAATCCCCAAGAGGTTTTTGAAGACTGACTTGCAACCTTACACTTAAAGTATAGAGTTTTCTCCTGACATAACTATGCAAGTATGTATCTAACTACCTGTTTGGTTGTCCTAGAGCCCAGCTCAGTTTAAGGATCTGCCTTTCTCTAGCTACACAAACTCATTTTAATCCATTTATTTCAGCTTTTAGCTTCTTCTCTAGCATATTCTCTAATGTTCATTATTTTAAGCCATCCCCGGTCCAACTATCTCCCTCAATCTTGAAACCTTTATTACTTTTTTCTCTGATTTATGTTCCAGCTTTCTTGCATGTTTAGCTTATGTTTTGTGAGTGCATTGCTATTTACCCCCATGAAATCACGTGTACAACACTCTGCTTTGTAACTGGACTTGTATTATCACATTTTTCTGTTACCACTCATTTCATATTAGCTGCATGTTAGTCAGCTTATAATTAAATTAACCGTGAATCATTTTAGTGGCCTGTGAAGTGGTAACTAGTCCATTTTGTGGTCTTTTGACACACTGTTTTTATAATTTGCATCATTGGCTAATTAGTTGATATTTAAAATTCTTTGACGATTTCTCTGTGGTTTCATGCTTGATTTCTTCCCGAATATTTGTAAAAGAACAGTTCTGTATGTTTTCCTTGCTGTTGAAGTTCTCTGACGGTGTGTCTGCTTTCATCATTGGTTTTGATTTCCTGTCTCATCCTGTTGTCTGCTTAGTTGTCCTCAATCCAGACCTCCCCCTCCAATGCCCTCGAGGCTGTAGTTTACCCATCCATCTCCCCTCCCCCGTACCCCCATTTACTCTGGTCATAGCCGTGCTGTCGTCCACAGCGTGTGTCCCCTTAGTCGGGTTTGTGCTTTGTCTTCATGTCTCATTAAATGGTGTTTTCCCCCCATAGCAGTAAGTTGAATTGGTGTATCACTATGCAGTTACAGAAGGCAATGGCAACCCACTCCAGTACCCTTGCCTGGAAAATCCCATGGACGGAGGAGCCTGGTAGGCTGCAGTCCATGGGGTCGCACAGAGTTGGACATGACTGAAGCAACTTAGCAGTAACAGCTGATTTATGTAAATAATACATGCATATTGTAAACAAAGATAAGTAGAAAAACAAAAGAAGGACAAAGTTTAATTCACCATTACTGATTTTACCATCCAGATATTATTTATACTACTATTAATCCTTTGGTATACTTCCCTTCAGTCTTTATTCTAAGATATGCAATAGATACTATGCACACTCATATATTTTGTATTGTAAATATTTTTGCATCTTGTCTTGAAATATTTTAAGAATTTTTTGTTAGGAAATACCTTTGAAAACATTATTTTTTCATTATTGTATAATAGTACAGTATATGAATGTACCCTAATTTATTGAGAAATAGAGAAATAGGATAATACTGTGATGATCATTCTTTTGCATCTGTTTTTGTGGGTGAATGTGATTATTATTTCTTTGGAATACTTTTCTAGAATCAAATCACTGATCAAAAAATATAGTTTTTAAAGGTTCTTAATTTTAATTGGCAAATTTCCTCTAGTTTTACCTAATTTACAAACTTCTAGTTGGTATAAAAGTACCAGTTTCACGCTACCTCCATCAACATTGGATGTTATCCTTTCTCTAAAAATCTTTGTCTTTTGCTTTTTTTTTTTTTCCAGTGGGGTCTTAATTACTTTAACATACTTGTATTGAGTTCATTAAATATTTTAATGTGTTTTGGGTCCAACTTTAGCATATTCCCTTTGCCCATTTTGCTACATTTCTATATTCATCTCTTTTCTTGTTAATTTATAAGAATTATTCATGTATCAAAGGTCTCGATATTCTATTTAAGGAGCAACCTAACTTTTTTGAAAGTATCAAGGTAATTAAGTTACCAGCCATGCAGATTCCTTGGGTCTGAGGGGTACTTTCAGGACATGACAATTTCAGGGCTAAAAGCAGGAAATGGAAACCAGGGTAAATAGGGATGAATTGGTCACCCTAACTAAGGAGCTGTTCCATGGTAAGGGAGACTGCTGTTGCTGCTGCTGCTAAGTCACTTCAGTTGTGTCCGACTCTATGCGACCTCATAGATGGCAGCCCACCAGGCTCCCTCGTCCCTTGGGATTCTCCAGGCAAGAACACTGGAGTGGGTTGCCATTTCCTTTTCCAGTACATGAAAGTGAAAAGTGAAAGTGAAGTTGCTCAGTTGTGTCTGACTCATGAAACATGTAATCTTGAAGCAGGAAAAATAAAGGTTTACTATCATGTAGGGAGAAAACTGGTGAAACTTGACTGGTCTGTAGATAAAAGAATAATACCATCAAGACAGTATGGTACTGGCACAAAGACAGAAATATAGATTAACGGAATAAAATAGAAAGCCCAGAGATAAATCCACGCACCTATGAACATCTTATCTTTGACAAAGGAGGCAAGAATATACAATGGAGAAAAGTCAATCTCTTTAACAAATGATAGGGAAAACTGGTCAACCACTTGTAAAAGACTGAAACTGGAATACTCTCTAACACCATACATAAAAATAAACTTAAAATGGATTAAAGATCTAAACATAAGACCAGAAACTATAAAACTCCTAGAGGAGAACATAGGCAAAACACTCTCCAACATAAATCACAGCAGGATCCTCTATGACCACCTCCCAGATTATTGGAAATAAAAGCAAAAATAAACAAATGGGACCTAATTAAACTTAAAAGCTTTTGCACAACAAAGGAAACTATAAGCAAGGTGAAAAGACAGCCTTCAGAATGGGAGAAAATAATAGAAAACGAAGCAACTGACAAAGAATTAATCTCAAAAATATACAAGCAACTCCTGCAGCTCAATTCCAGAAAAATAAATGACCCAATCAAAACATGGGCCAAAGAACTAAACAGACATTTCTCCAAAGAAGACATACAGATGGCTAACAAACACATGAAAAGATACTCAACATCACTCATTATCAGAGAAATGCAAATCAAGACCACAATGAGGTACCATCTCACGCCAGTCAGAATGGCTGCTATCCAAAAGTCTACAAACAATAAAAGCTGGAGAGGGTGTGGAGAAAAGGGAACCCTCTTACACTGTTGGTGGGAATGCAAACTAGTACAGCCACTATGGAGAACAGTATGAAGATTCCTTAAAAAACTGGAAATAGAACTGCCTTATGACCCAGCAATCCCACTGCTGGGCATACACCCTGAGGAAACCAGAATTGAAAGAGACATGTGTACCCCAATGTTCATTGAAGCACTGTTTACAATAGCCAGGACATGGAAGCAACCTAGATGTCCATGAGCAGACAAATGGATAAGAAAGCTGTGGTACATATATACAGTGGAGTATTACTCAGCCATTTAAAAGAATGCATTTGAATCAGTTCTAATGAGGTGGGTGAAACTCGAGCCTATTATACAGAGTGAAGTAAGTCAGAAAGAAAAATACCAATATAGTATACTAATGCATATATATGAAATTTAGAAAGATGGTAACAATGACCCTATATGTGAGACAGCAAAAGAGACACAGATGTAAATAACAGTCTTTTGGACTCTGTGGGAGAAGGAAAGCGTGGGATGGTTTGAGACGGTAGCATTGAAACGTGCATATTATCATGTGTGAAGCGGATCACTGGTCCAGGTTTGACACATGAGACAGGATGCTCAGGGCTGGTGCACTGGGATGACCCTGGGGGATGGGATGGGGAGGGATGTGGGAGGGGGGTTCTGGATGGAAAAACATGCGTGCCCATGGCTGATTCATGTCAATGTTTGGCAACAACCACTACAATATTGTAAAGTATTTAGTCTCCAATTAAAATAAGTAAATTGATTTTAAAAAAAGAATGATAACATATAAATATTAATTCCCTGATTATGATCATTGCACTGTGGCTATGGAAGAGAATATCTTTGTTTTTGGGAAATACACATTGAAGTTTTTATGGATAAAGAGACATAATGTCTGAAAATTATTCTCAACCAATTGGGGGAGAGAAAGAGAGAATATAATAAAGTTAACATAGTAAAATGTTAGCAATTGGGGAACATAGAGGGGAGGGTATTTGGAAAGTCTTCACACTATGTTTTGTAACTTTTTATAAGTCTATAATTATTTCAACATAAAATGCTTTATAAAAAGAGATTAATTGCCTGCTATGCACTACAAATATTTCCCCCTGTTTTTCATTTATATCTTCACTTGTTTATATTGTGTGACATTTGTATTTCTTTTTTACTTTACCGCTTGCAAATTTTACATCCTACTTCTTTCTGTTTTTCTGAAATACTTCAAGTCCTAGAGAGCAGGCATGAACAGTGTCTGAAACCTCTTGCTGCCCAATAAGTACTTGATAAATAAATAAATAAGTTAATTTTACTCACCTCTAAAGAAGATACGTTTTTACATATAATTACTTCTAAATCTTCACTGTTAAATATTTTTATAAACCCATTAATGTTATGTATTGGAATTCACCTTGGTTGTACCTCATGAGGTGGAGATAAATTTATTCTCTCTTTAAAACTAGTAGTTTTGGCACTATTTGTAAAGCAGACCTTATTTATGGAGTTTTGAAATATACTGAATCATATACTGAATTTCATCATATACTACTTTCATCATATACTGAATTTTACATTCTTATGAAAATCTGTAGTAGAAGATTATATTCTGTTTCAGTTGCCAGTTGTCTTGAAATGGTTTTCTCCTGAGAAGGAGGGAGGGAGGAAGAAAAAATGAAAGGAAAAGGAATTATTGAGAACATCAACTTTATCCAGAGTTGGCATGGTTACATGTTGATTAGCAGTTTTCTGACCAGGCAATTTAACCCTTTCTCTGCATTAATTTTCTCCTCTGTATAAAAAGGATAATAAGTAGTACCTACTTAGAAGGACTGATAGAGAATAAAATGAGTTAATACATCTAAAATAATTAGACTGATTCTCATGCATAATAACGGAGGAAGCAATGGCACCCCACTCCAAGACTCTTGCCTGGAAAATCCCATGGACGGAGGAGCCTGGTAGGCTGCAGTCCATGGGGTCGCTATGAGTCAGACACGACTGAAGCAACTTAGCAGCAGCAGCAGCATGCACAGTAAGCACTGTGAAGAATTTGCTACATAATTACTTTTTGAGTTCCTGTGAGTGAGTGTAAATTGCTCAGTGGGTCTGACTCTTTGGGATCCCATGGACTATAATAGTCCATGGAGTTCTCCAGGCCAGAATACTGGAGTGGGTAGCCTTTCCCTTCTCCAGGGGATCCTCCCAACCCAGGGATTGAACCAGGTCTCCCACATTGCAGGCAGATTCTTTTTGAGCCACCAGGGAAGCCCCGAGTTCCTGTCCTCGTATTTAATAATGCTGTATGTATTTTATTCTTGCTCTTTCAGTGCCACATTGTTTCCTCCCACTTTCTGTAATTTATGTCCTTGACTCTCTGTTCTCCATTAAAATGTTCACATCCTTGAAAAGAGACTCTACTGTCAAGGCCTCAAATACCATTTTAGGCAGATGATGAAGAAATCTAAAACTCTAGCTCTAACATTTTTCTTCAACTCTAGCTTCAACAGACCTAGTTCTAACTCCAACAGATCTCTGGCTAGCTCCAAAACAGGGTCCTACCAAGATCTCAATATAGTGTGTCACAGATTGAGTTAGTTGTCTTCCTTTTGCCATTGGACAGTGGCATAATTTCTTAATCTTTCAGACTTGAAGTTTCATCTATATCTCCTCCCGATCGTCTTGATTTAATAATGATTTTCTTATTTAGCTTTTCTGTTGTTCCTACCATAGTTCACGATATTCTTATTTCAACACTTAAACCAAACTTCCTCTAGTTCCAATCTTAGCATCTGATGTTGATCAGTCTTCTTAAAATGGGAATTTAAAAATAATCATTTATGTTTAAAATTATTTAAATTGTTTTCTATTACCCATAGATTAAACAATAAAACATAATCTCCATGAGGGGAAGAATTTTCAAGCATTTTTTTTCGCTGATGTAATTTAGTGTCTAGAAGAGTTCCTGGTACATAGTAAATGACACAGTAAGTGCTTACTGAATGGCTGAGGGAACTTATCCTGGCATTCAGGGACTGTCATAGTTTCCCTCAACCTCGATACAAACGCACACACCTTAAATCCAAGCTGATGAATCTACTCCTTTCCCCTAAATACACTTCACGTATCTTCCTCTTGTCCAATTACTGTTGGTCTCCTGTTCTCTATTTCTAAGCATACTATGTTTCTCTTCTCCACCTATATAAATCTTCTTGACTTTTCAAGGCCCAGCTAAATGCCATGGTCTTGGTTAAGCTATATTGATTAATTAGAAATATGCTAAACTCCAGCATCGTAAAAAGTTTATATCATTGCAGCCTTACATTGTTTGTTTTTTACTAGACAAATGCTTCCTCTCCCACAATCAAAATATTCTATTTGAAGGTATGCATACTCTCTGGATGTTTCTGCAAGAAAAGAACTCTACTAACCCTAACTAACAAATATTTTCTTTTTATACTCAAAAAAACTTAGATACATTTTAATGAAAATTCCATTTAATACAGCATTCAAATATTGACTCAACATTGCGAACAAAGAAATATTTTTAATCCTTAAATAATTGAAGGGGAAATAGAGACACAAATTTTTGACCAGTAGTCAAAAATAGAAATACTATAGGAATAGAATACTGTAGAAATTATTAAAGTTAAGAATGTATATCTTCCCTTGGCACTGAATTTCTAGGAGGTTTCCAGAAGGCTGTGGCTATTTGTTACAAAAGTGAGGAAGGGGGCTAGTTACAATGGCTATTTGGCATATGACACATGAACTAGGTGATCAAAGTTAATATAAATAGTAATAAAATATATCAGTGTTATGTATGCTCAATATGATGCCCCAAGGAAGGCACAATATCATCTCACTGGTATTTTAGCTGAATATACAAACTCTGAATCATGAGAATACATAACTCAAAGCCACGTTTGGGGAACTCTTACAAAATCACTGGCCAGTGCTCTTTGAAAGTATCAAAATCATGAAAGATGAAGGAAGACAGGGAATGCCACAGGTGGCAAGGAGACTAAGGAGATATGGCAATTTATTGAATATCTTAGTTGATTAACTATTGTTGTTGTTTAGTCGCTCAGTCAGGTCTACTCTTTGAGACCCCATGGATGCAGCATGCCAGACTTCCCTGTCCTTCATTTCCCAAGGCTTGCTTAAACTCATGTCCATTGAGTCAGTGATGCCATCTAACCATCTTGTCCTCTGTCATTCCCCTTCTCATCCTGGCTTCAGTTTTGCCCAGCCATCAGGGTGTTTTCCAATGAGTCAGTACTTCCCATCATATGGCCAAAGTATTGTAGCTTCAGCTTCAGCCATCTGTCCTTCCAATGAATATACAGGACTGGTTTTCTTTAGGATTGACTGGTTGCATCTCCTTGCAGTCCAAGGGACTCTCAAGAGTCTTCTCCAACACCACAGTTCAAAAGCATCCATTCTTCGGTGCTCAGCCTTCTTCACAGTCCAACTCTCACATCCATACATGACTACTGGAAAAACCATAGCTTTGACTAGACAGACCTTTGTGAACAAAGTAATGTATCTGCTTTTTAATATGCTGTCTAGGTTTGTCATAGCTTTTCTTCCAAGGAGCAAACATCTTTTAATTTCATGGCTTGCATTCACCATCTGTGGTGATTTTGCAGAGCCCGAGAAAATCACACAAAAAAGTCTGTCACTGTTTCTATTGTTTCCCCATCTATATGCCATGAACTGATGGGACCAGATGCCATATTCTTAGTTTTTTGAATGTTGAATTTTAAGCTAGCTTTTTCACTCTCCTCTTTCACTTTCATCAAGAGACTCTTTAGTTCCTCTTCACTTTCTGTCACAAGACTGGTGTCATCTGCATGTCTGAGATTATTGATATTTCTCCCAGCAATCTTGACGTCAGCTTGTGCTTCATCCAGCCTGGCATTTCACATGATGTACTCTGCATATAAGTTAAATAAGTTGGGTGACAATATATAGCCTTGACATACTCCTTTCTCAATTTGGAACCAGTCTATTGTTCCATGTCTGGTTCTATCTGTTACTTCTTGACCTGCAAACAGGTTTCTCAGGAGACAGGTAAAGTAGTCTGGTATTCCCATCTCTTGAAGAATTTTCCATAGTCTTTTGTGGTCCACACAGTCAAGGGTTTTAGTGTAGTCAATGAAACAGATGTTTTTCTGGAAATCTCTTTTGCTTTTTCTATGATCTAAGGGATGCCGACAATTTGATCTCTGGTTCCTCTGCCTTTTCTAAATTCAGCTTGAACATCTGGGAGTTCTCGGTTCATGTACTGTTGAAGTCTAGCTTGGAGAATGTTGAGCATTACTTTGTTAGTGTGTGAAGTATGTGAAATGAGTACAATCGTGGAGTAGTTCGAGCATTCTTTGGCATTGCCCTTCTTTGGGATTGGAATGAAAACTGAGGTTTCCCAGTCCTGTGGCCACTGCTGAGTTTTCCAAATTTGCTGGCATTTTGAGTGGAGCACTTTTACAGCATCATCCCTTAGGCTTTGAAATAGCTTAGCTGGAATTCCATCACCTCTACTAGCTTTGCTCATAGTGATGCTTCCTAAGGCCCACTTGACTTCACACTCCAAGATGTCTGGCTCCAGGTAAGTGATGACACCATGGTGGTTATCTGAGTCATGAAGATCTTTTTTGTATATTTCTTCTGTGTATTCTTGACACTTCTTAATATCTTCTGCTTCTGTTACGTCCACACCATTTCTGTCCTTTATTGTGCTCATTTTTTCAAGAAATGTTCCCAGGTATCTCTAATTTTCTTGAAGAGATCTCTAGTCTAGTGTTTACCTCTATTTCTTTGCATTGTTCACTGAGGAAGGCTTTATCTCTCCTTGTTATTCTTAGAAACTCTGCATTCAGATGGGTGTATCTCTCCTTTTCTCCTTTGCCTTTGCTTCTCTTCTTTTCTCAGCTATTTGTAATGCCTCCTCAGGCAACCATTTTGCCTTTTTACATTTCTTTTTTTGGGGTATGTTTTTTATCACCATCTCCTGTGCAAAGTTACAACCTTGGTCCATAGCTCTTCAGGCACTACGTCTATCAGATCTTGAATCTATTGAATCTATTTGTCACTTCTACTGTATGATTTGATTAATTACTTAATTAACTAACTAAACTATCCTGGATTAGATCTTGGACAAAACAAAAAACATTTGGGAAAATTGACAAAATTTGAGTGAGATCTATAAATTAGTTGTATTGTATTGGTATTAATTTCCTGGTTTTGATAATTTACACGGTTATGTAAGATATTAGCATTAGAAGAAGTCAGATGAAGGTTATATAGGAATTCTCTTTACTTTTTAAGCAACTTTTATGTAAATCTAAAATTTCAAAATAAAAATTTGAAAAATTGAGGAGGATGGATTAAACTCTATGTTCTTAAAGGAAACACTCTCCCAATTTCCAAGGGCCACATCAATTGTTTCCATCATTAATATGGTCACCTAAGCTCAATATTCAGAAAACGAAGATCGTGGCATCCGGCCCCATCACTTCATGGAAAATAGATGGGGAAACAGTGGAAACAGTGCCAGACTTTATTTTTTGGGGCTCCAAAATCACTGCAGATGGTGACTGCAGCCATCTGCAGCCATGAAATTAAAAGACGCTTACTCCTTGGAAGAAAAGTTATGACCAACCTAGATAGCATATTCAAAAGCAGAGACATTACTTTGCCGACTAAAGTCCGTCTAGTCAAGGCTATGGTTTTTCCAGTAGTCATGCATGGATGTGAGAGTTGGACTGTGAAGAAGGCTGAGCACCGAAGAATGGATGCTTTTGAACTGTGGTGTTGGAGAAGACTCTTGAGAGTCCCTTGGACTGCAAGGAGATCCAACCAGTCCATTCTGAAGGAGATCAGCCCTGGGATTTCTTTGGAAGGAATGATGCTAAAGCTGAAACTCCAGTACTTTGGCCACCTCATGTGAAGAGTTGACTCATTGGAAAAGACTCATGCTGGGAGGGATTAGAGGTAGGAGGAGAAGGGGACGACAGAGGATGAGATGGCTGGATGGCATCACTGACTTGATGGACGTGAATCTGAGTGAGCTCCAGGAGTTGGTGATGGACAGGGAGGCCTGGCGTGCTGCGATTTATGGGGTCAGCAAAAGTCGGACATGACTGAGCGACTGAACTGAACTGAACTGAAGCCTTTGTAATGTGTGTGTAATGTGAGATGCCTTTGTGGAAGGGTCATTAGCTGTGGATGGTGTACAGAATAGACAACATCATTTCTCCAAGATATGATATTCACTGTATACAGCAGTCATTCATTAAACAGACATAACAAATAGTATTTGAGATGCTGAAAATACAATGATGAGCAAGATAATAGATCCCTGGCCTCCTGGAATTTCCAGTCTTATTAATGAGGAAGATAAATCAGAACTTAATTTTTTTTGGCAAATCTTGGAAGTAGACTTCTCAATATGAAAAAAGGTGTTGAGAGAATGGGAGTTAGGTCGAAAAAGAAACTTGTCACAAACCTTGGAGAAGGTATTCAAATTGGTAAGGCAGTGGTGTGTTCCTGCGCTTTTCATGTATAACTGCAGACCATGATTGTATAGGAGAGAAGGGCAGAGGGCAGAAAAGTGGATTACAGGAAAGAAAAATCAGCAGAAAGTAATACGGGGGGGCCGATTGTAAGGGTGAAGGTGAGAAAAGGAATTAAGGAGAACATTTGCTGTTAGTTTATAATTTAGGCCACAAGCATAACTGCAAAAAAAAAAAAAAAAAGGCAGGAGAATTGGAGGAGGAGAGTGAAGGACTCTGCTGAGTTATACGTGATTTTAGAACGTGTGTATGAAGAGGACAGAAAAGAGGGGATGGGAGACAGCGAGAGAAAACATCAAATGGGGGAAAACATCAAATTGGGGACTGCTGAAAAAGGAAACGGTACACGGATGCTTGGGAGGAAGGATACTAGTCACCTACAAGCCCGGGAATGCGTGGGAAGCGGGAGTGTCTGGGCGGTGCCGGTGGCTGCGAGCGCGCCCCAGGGCCCGGGAGCTTGCGGACTGGGGCGCCCCAGCTAGGCGCGTGGTAGGGGGAAGGTTGCGGGGTGGAGGGGGAGGTGTGCACTGTGTTTGGTGATGTCATTGCAAGTCAGGGAGCGGTGAAATTTAACACCGGCCGGATTTGCTGGGCTCCTCTTCTTCCAGGGGAAGCAGCCGGCGGCAGTCCACGCCGAGCGCCTGCAGTTGCCACCGGCCAGCTCGCACGGACAAGATTTCCGAAGTGGGTGTGTGTACTTGTCTGACAAATGTTCCAGCGCGGGTTGTTTCCAAGGACTTCCTCCCCCACTTCATCTCCTGCCCTCCCCCCACTCCTTTCTCCTCCCAGGCCCAAAGCGGAGGACTCCACGGGAGTCACGGAGTCGCCTTTGAACCGCAAGTGAACTCGAGGGCTGCGCTCGCAGCCGAGCTCCCGCTGCTGCCGGCGTCCCGCAGCCCGCCAGTGAGGTGTCCCTCCTTGCCCGCCCCCCCCAGGGGCGCGCTCCCCCTCACCCACCCCGGGCCTGTCCGCTACCGAGCTGGGGCCCTGGGCAGCCTAGCGGTCTACGCGCCCGGTGCTGTTTCTCTGCTCTTCTTCCATCTGTCCCTCCCTTTTTGGTTATTGTTGAGGTTTTAGAGCATCGTTTTCATGTGATTTTTCCCCCCCCCCCCTTTTTCATGGACAGTACCTGCACACTTAGCAGTTCGGAGTTGGCTTCTGTTTTCCGTTAGCGCCCCGCTGTAAGGACAAATGCATACAAATGCATTTAGGAGCCCACAGGACAAGGCGTGGACAGGTCTCCCACACGGCAAAATCGTAAGTAGCCCACCCGCGGGGCAGGGGTTAGACCGGCAGCTCTCCCCACCCCCTGGATCCGCTGAGCCAGTTGGAGATTTGCGCCCTAGCTACTTGGCACTTTTTTTTTTTTTTTTTTTGAAGTTGGGAGCCGGCGAACAGCCGCAGCATCCTCCCCTTGTCTCCTCAATTTGTAAAATACCGTGCTTGAAAGGAAGCCTCCTGCCAGCGGGTCTCTCAGACAGTTTATGCTAAAGAGATCCTGCGGCTCGGGAGGAACAGCTCGCTGGCTCACTTCCCGAGGCCGGTGGTAGCGGCTCTTGCAGCCCCGGAGCTGGACTCGTTGACGCCCGCCCGGTCTCCAGCTCCCATTGCCCTCGCATCCTCCTTCCGTTCTCCTCCCTCAGAGCCCTGGCTGAGGTCTTGTTTCCCCTCGGTGCTCCTCGGGCATCCAGCCTGGGAACTGCTGGGGTGCTCGCGGTCCCCCTGGGCTCTGTGCGCGGAGCCTGAACCTTGCGGCAGGGTTGCCAAATGGGGGAGAGGGTGCCCACAGAGCCTCGGACGTCAGGGAGCTCCTGGAATCACGAGACACAGAGGCAGTTGCCTCTAGTCGTTAGGAGGCCAACAAACGTGCTGCCCATCTGGGGCCCAGGCTGCCCCCTGCTCCCTGGAGTGTCATTGGGGAACGGGCTGGACCCCGGAGGGGAGGGCGGGGGGCCCCCGGGGCTGCTACTCCCAGGGAGTGATCTCACTGGCCCTCCCTGGCACTCCATCTGCTCTTTGGGCATTGTACCGGCTCCCACTGCCTCAGTGGGAGAAGAGCGTGGATGAAGGGTAGGGGGCGCGTGGCGTTGGCTGGCTGTCCTGGCCCTTCCTGGAAGATGTCAGTGGGTTATAGAAGTTTGGTTTTGGCCTCAGGGGCAGGAGGGACGAGGGCGGTTGTGGTCATTCTCTGCTACTAGGCTGCAACGGGGAGAATAGGAAGGAGGAGGGCAGGGGCACAGGACTGAGGGTGCCAGCTAAGGGCAGGCGGAGGCGGAGTGCAGAGAAAGACCGCCTTGTGACAGTGTTTGTATGAACATGTGCTTCCCAGCCGCTGGCAGCCGAGCCTGGCTGGGGCTCGCGCACTCTCTCCTTCCACCTCTGGAAGCCTGGGCGGGCAGCCGGCTTCCCCACTGACAAGGATGCACATACCCACGAGCCCGCTGCAGAATGGATCAGTGAGCGGGAAAGCTCAAAACCTCAGCCACCGCGTGCGTCCACGCAGGGGTGTGCCCAGGCCCCCCGGGGCAAGGGGGAGAGGGGGATTCCTGACACTTCTCCTCCAGGGCCCGAGAAGAGGTTAGTCCCTGCGGGCCGCTGGACCCAGAGCTGCTCACGCAGGTCTCATCAGTTTTCCAGACAGGTTTCTCGCCACTTCTCTCGATGAAAGCACCTTGCATGGACCTGTCTTGGAAAGCAGGGTAGGGAGTGCAGCGGGCCCTGAGGACCGCTGGACCAGGGTGAGAGGAATGGTAGAATCAGACTTGGGTCTCTGAGGCTCCAGAGCCACCCCGAGAGGTTGGAAGAGGTCCTCCACTTCCTGTTCCGCCGCTCCAGCGACCTCCTCCATCCATTGCCCCCCTTGCCCTCCCTGTTCCCCTGCGTCCATGTGCCCTTGCCCTCCCTGCCAGCGCCCACCCCCAGGGCTTTCCCTTGGCCCCAACAGGAAGCCCACGTTGCTGACTAACATTCCCCTTGGCAGTTGTGACCAACCTCGCAGATTACAGGAGATCTTCAGCTCTTAGCCCCTGTCTTGTCTGGTTTACAATTCCCTTCCAGACGCTCCCAGAAAAGGTCCTGCATACATTCTTGGGCAGTTTGGGGTTTGTAAATTGGGTCCAGATGATTGGGGGGAGGGAGGCAGAGAATCCAAACAAAATGGATTACACTGAGAAACTTCTGAGGAAAAGTTAGACTATGAGTAATTGGGGAAAAGAATCTTCCTGGAGAGGCATCAGATGGGTAGAGGATCCTGTGTGAAGGTCCTCCTCGCTCCTGTTCTCCAAGCAGCCTCCAGCCAGGGGCCTTGCAGATGCCTGTGATATCAAGTGTGTTCCATGACAGTTCCCAGTGAGGGTGAACTGCAGAAAATTGAGGGTAATTCAAGATTACATCAGATTGCAACCCCTCACAGCTTCAGCCACACACATGTAGAGTGGGGAAACATAGTTACCAATTGAGCTGAGAAAATTGTTTCTTGAAAAAAATCCAGTTTCCCTAAAGAATTCAGAGTTCTTCAGTTTGAAATAAATGCTACCAACCTCATAGGAATAGGGACTTGGGACAAGCAGCTGATTAGCTGATGATAATGTCAGGCCACTGAATTAAACCTTACAGTGCCTAATGTAACCCCTGAAGTTTTAATTTTCCACCATCCTTTTGTGGTGATGTTTTGTAAGAGCAGAGGTGGTTTCTTAAAAAAATCACAATTCTGATTAGTCACCAAGAAATATTTACAGTTTTAAAACTAGATCCTTACAGACATTTTATTTCAGAGAGCTGCTTTTATTCTGATTCACATTCACATTCCTAATGTGAATTTGTGGAATTAATGAAAAAAGATTAAAACTAAGAATGATAGGTACATTGATTTCTGTAAACAAAAGTGTAAACAAAGTTTGGGATATAAAGGTCTATTTCCTAGCTTGCGTGAAATTCTATTTTTAAAGTTGCCTCATTATCTTTGTGTTCAAATAAATGTTTAAAACAAATGGATGTCTTAGGAAGAGGAATTGTAATTTATAGAAAGTAATTTTGAGTGTTATTTATACATTGTGCTTGATAAACTGTGAAGCTACAGAATGATAAATCATATTATAGGAACTAGAATAGCTGTACTAGTTTTCTTGCCATGCTTTGCAACTCTGACTTATTTTAGAATTTGTAATTCTGAGTGAGAAGTGAAGATGATTTCATTTCATTCTCATAAAAGGCTAATGTTCCATCATTCATTCACTTATCATTCATTTACTGATTTATTCAGCAAATGTTCACTGAGTTTACTATGTGTCTAGCATGATTCTAGGCAGAAGGGATACAATGATTGAGTAAGATAGAAGCACAATTGCTGCCTTCCAATGTGCCTAGTTAATATAGGAAACAAAAAATGAAACAAGCAATTATAAACAATGAAACCAGCAAAAAAATTGACATAAGGATATATACAGAAGGACATCTAACTGTCCTGTTAGTTGGGGAAGATAAGGAGGGGTAGTACTAGAAGGAAAGGCTAACCAGAGGAAATGAAATCTAGACTGAGACATAAGTGGAAAACGCATGGAACTTTACAGACAGAACAGTAAAAGGCTCAGAGGTGAGACAGCATGGTGCATTTGAGGGCCCAGAAGAAATGAAGTTGGTTGGAACACACATTCTAGGGGCAAAGTGGTTGAAGCAGGATCTGGAGAGAGAAACAGAGACTAGATCATGAAAACTCTTTACTTCCTTAGCTAAATAAATGGAGGTTAGATGACCTGACTTCTTGATCTTGGGTTCACTGTGCAGGTGGAAAATGTCAGAGGAGTTATATATCAGTTGAAACTCGAGACAGCTTGATAATCTCATTGACTGAAGATTTGATGCATTCATTCATTTAAAAATCTTTTACTTAACAGTAGTGTCAGTTCAGTTCAGTCGCTCAGTCCTGTTCAAGTCTTTGCAACCCCATGGACTGCAGCATGCCAGGTTTCCCTGTCAATCACCAACTCCCAGAGCTTGCTGAAACTCATGTCCATCAAGTCAGTGATGCCATTCAACCATCTCATCCTCTGTCATACCCTTCACCACCTGCCTTCAGTTTTGCCCAGAGTTGGGGTCTTTTCCAGTAAGTCAGTACTTTGCATCAGGTGGCCAAAGTATTGGAGCTTCAGCTTCAGCATCAGTCTTTCAAAGGAATATTCAGGACTGATTTCTCTTAGAATGGACTGATTTGATCTCCTTGCAGTCCAAGAGACTCTCAAGAGTCTTCTCCAACAGTTCAAAAGTTCAAAAGCATCAATTCTTTGGTGCTTAGCTTTCTTTAAGGTCCAACTGTCACATCTATTCATGACTACTGGAAAAACCATAGGTCTGACTATATGGACATTTGTTGGCAAAGTAATGTCTCTGCTTTTTAATATGCTGTATAGGTTTGTCATAGCTTTTCTTCTAAGGAGCAAGCGTCTTTTAATTTCATGGCTGCAGTCATCATCTGCAGTGATTTTGGAGCCCAAGAAAAAATGTCTGTCATGGTTTCCATTGTTTCCCCATCTGTTTGCATGAAGTGATGGGATTGGATGCTATGATCTTAGTTTTTTGAATGTTGAGTTTTAAGCCAGCTTTTTCACTCTTCTCTTTCACTTTCATCAAGAGGCTCTTTAGTTCCTCTTTGCTTTCTGCCATAAGGGTGGTATCATATGCATAGCTGAGGTTATTAGTATTTCTCCTGGCAATCTTGTTTCCAGCTTGCGCTTCTTGCAGCCCAGCATTTTGCATGATGTACTCTGTGGCTCAGCTGGTAAAGAATTTGCCTGCAATGAGGGAGACCTGGATTGAATCCCTGTGTTGGGAAGATCACCTGGAGAAGCAAAAGGCTACCCACTCCAGTATTCTGGCCTGGAGAATTCCATGGACTGTATAGTCTGCGAAGAGTCAGACATGACTGAGTGACTTTCACTTTTCACTCTGCATATAAGTTAAATAAGCAGGGTGACAGTATACAGCCTTGATGTACTCCTTTTCCAATTTGGAACCAGTCCATTGTTTCATGTCCGGGTCTAACTGTTGCTTCTTGACCTGCATGCGGATGTCTCAGGTGGCACATCAGATGGTCTGGTATTCCTATCTCTTGAAGAATTTTCCAAAGTTTGTTGTGATCCACACAGTCAAAGGCTTTGCATAATTAATAAAGGAGAAGTAGATGTTTTTCTGGAATTCTCTTGCTTTTTCTATGATCCAATGGATGCTGGCAATTTGATCTCTGGTTCCTCTGCCTTTTCTAAATCCAGCTTAAACATCTGGAAGTTCTCGGCTCATGTAATGTTGAAGCCTAACTTGGAGAATTTTGAGCATTACTTTGCTAGTGTGTGTGATGAGTGCAATTGTGCAACAATAGTATGTGCCAGAAACTTTTCTAGGGAGTAATCAGTTTAACAATCTCCGTGGTATTTCAAGGAGAGACTATATATATATGTGTATATTTCTTCCCTGCTACTGACTGGACTTTAGGTATTTTGATCACTTGAAATCCTTAAGCATTTATCTTCTTTCTATTTCAGAAGTTGCCAGTATGTTTGGAATTTAACCAAAAGTTCTAATATGTTTCATACTAGGTTAGGTATACAAGTACTTATTGAGTTGAATTCATTTTGTGTAAGTTATTGACAATATTTTATTCCCTGAATCATCCAACTTTATCCCCACTGCTGGGATAAGAACTGTTTTTCCATTACTTTGGGAACATAGGATAGAAATTTTACTATTTCTGGATCTTAGCAGCTAGTAAAGAGCAAAATCTGTAAAGCTGTCATGACTTGGAGAATTTTTTGGCTTGTAAATGTACTGTGATGGAAATTGTTGAAATTCTTGATGTATATTACAAGTGTGTGTTTTTCAGATTAGTTTACTTTTTCCAATCGGTTTAAATGAAAATCTCCAATTCACTTTTTACAAAAGTTCCTTATCACAAATTAAACCTGTGTAGGAATGACCATCAGTAGCTTGAAGACATATATCATAAAACCTGGGGGTCTCATGAATATCCTAAACAAAAGGATGCCTGAAATTCCCCTAAGGTAACTTAGACCCTTCAGATAAAGAGAAAGTTGAATAGCTCTTAAGAATTATTTAGGGAAGATGCCTGGAGGTGGATATTAATTCCTTAAATATTCTGAGTATGGTCTTTGGATATCTATTTCCCGCTTGATCTCCTCTAGGACTTCACCCTTCACATGTCTGGTTATGTTTTGACTGTGGCTTATGTCAAACTGAAAATGTGGCTAGCAGACCAGACACACAGAGTATTTCACATTTTGTTAGATATCCTCCAATATTAATATTATGGATTATATTTTCTGAACATTTATTGAATATCTCCTACTATATTGTCAGTTTTTTTCAGACTTAGTCTGATTTTATTAAATGTGTAAGTATATGTACTTCTGTTACTTTACATTAATGACACTTGGTCCAGACATACAAAAAAGTGAACAAAAACAGGCATGATTTGAATATTTGAAAAATATTCATGTTTAATATACTAACTAGACTTTTTGTTCTTGTTGTTGAGTTGCTCAGTCATCTCTGACTCTTTTGCAACCCCATGGACTAGCCCACCAACTCTTTTGCAACCCCATGGACTAGCCCACCAGGATCTTCTGTCCATGGGATAGTCCAGGCAAGATTACTGGAGTGGGTTGCTATTTCCTCCTCCAGGAGATATTTACTTCACCTTAAGAAAAAGAAAAAAAAAAAGGGAGACTTTGTTGCTGCTGCTGCTAAGTCGCTTCAGTCGTGTCCAACTCTGTGCGACCCCATAGATGGCAGCCCACCAGGCTCCCCCTGTCCCTGGGATTCTCCAGGCAAAAATACTGGAGTGGGTTGCCATTTCCTTCTCCAATGCATGAAAGTGAAAAGTGAAAGTGAAGTCGCTCAGTTGTGTCCCACCCTTAGAGACCCCATGGACTGCAGCCTACCAGGCTCCTCCATCCATGGGATTTTCCAGGCAAGAGTACTGGAGTGGGGTGCCATCGCCTTCTCCGGGGAGACTTTGTTAGGGTTAACTAAATATATGAACAAATTAGCAAACTTAGTAGACTATTTTAGGTTACTCAATTAAAAAAAGAATTGGCCAGAATTGTAAGAGGACCTTTTCCCAGTTGTGGTTAAACAATATGCCCTTTGTATATGATGATTTATAGAACATTTTGCTAAGAGCGTAACTTGATCTTTGTCTTCTATGCCAGAATATTAATAGGAGTCTACCATACACACAAATTTTAGGCTTTTATATTTGGAATTTAAAATATAAAATTTATATTGTCATCACATAATAGATGAGTCAGCTAAGACTCAAAACCTTGAAATAACCTACCCAAGCTCACACAATGAGTTTGAAATAGATCTAGGACTAATCTTTTGACTCCTAGTCCATTGTTATTTTCTTATTAACCATGTTATTTTCTCTGCAACAACCTAATACAGTTTTAGTTTTAACTTATTTAAGGACTCCAGCATGTCTAGTACAATAAGCACAGCACAACAGGGTAGAAGCGCAAAACACTGCTACCCTTGAGAACTCGTATCATTTGCTAATGTGGAAGTGTGATAGTTTTTCTTTATTAAGTAAATGTATTATAAGTGTAAAATCACTGGGGGACAGTGCAAAAGCAAAGAAATAAACAAGTGCAACTTAACTAGACATTTCCCAGAAAGCTTGGATTCGTTAAACATCATTTTACTCATTGATAGAGTTGGGCTCTTTATCAAGCTGATTATATCAATTAGGTTTGATCTCTTCTCTGTATTCCCACTTCAAAGATGAGAAAACCAGTTAAAATGAAAAAGAAGCCTTCCATTTACCCTACCACAGAAGATTTTTTTTTTTTTAATTCTTCTCTCTTTGGACATCCAACTAAAAGTACCCCTATTTTACTTAACTTTTCCTAAGTGTTAAAAGAATTAGGTTCATAGGGAAGAACTAAATTCCTCAGTCTTACTATTATTCTATTCCTGTTTTAACATATCTATTGTGTCAATTTTATGTAAGAAAATGACAAAAGGTGAAGACCTGTAACTTGCTCAGATATTTATTACTAATTAATCATAAAAGATACAGCACATATAGGCTATACTAAATTTATAATGAAAGCATCAAGAGTGCAAAGGGGAGGAAAAGATGCCGTCCTCTCTAGGGATGATGGGAAAAATTCATGGAGCGGGTGTTCACATTAGGCTTTGATGATACTTAAGATTCTGATAGATGGAGACTGAGATCTTTTCAGGCACTTAACAGTTTGTCCATAGAATAGAGAAAAACATGGTGTGGCTGGAGCTTCGGGATGTCAGATGTAATTGGTCCCTATTTGTTGCTTTAAAAAAAGAAAAGAAAAAGGAGGTTGGAGCTGAATGATAAGGACCTTGAACATCTGGTGAGGAACTTAAACTGTTCCTGTTCTTCCTTAGTTGTATGGTTAGGCCATTCAAGATGGCGATCCTCTTGCTCCCTGTCTGTCTTCTGCTCCACCAGCTCCTGCTTCACTCTCATGATTATTGAGTCTTCCTAATTGTAGGACTTAATTAGTAACTGCCTATCTGTTTGCCCCTGCCCCCGGTTTCCCTGGTAACTGATGAGCCAAGCTGACGGCAGTTCTGCCCCATGAATGGCAGCCTTCCCTTCCTCTGGAAGGTTACGGCCATGTCCTGCTTGCAGTCTGCTGGGCACGGTGGGGGTATTGCTCCAGGACTTTTTTTCCCTTCAGTTCTTAAGACCCCTTTTCAATAAGCCGTTGAAGTCTCTCTCTCTGTTTCTCGGCTCTCGGCTTAGTGGCTGGGCACCTATAAGGCTTGCAGGCCTCTGGGGTACCGCCCAGCAGTTGGCTCTGTTTGGGGCAGAATTAGAAAAAGATAAAGAAAATCTCTTTTATATCATTGATCTCTACTTCTCTGTTAGTCATCAAGTTAGTAAGTAGGTACACTTATATAAGGTGTGACTCAACTGACTTGTCATAATCTCCTAAAATCACCTGGCTAAGGGATGATATTTGATGTGTTCAGGTTTTCCTGCCTCACGCCAGGAATAGACTTGTTAACATGTCTAGAAAGAACTCTTGTCTTCCATTTTTCTCCCCTGAGGTCACTGGGGAAGTCCATGAGTTGACTGAATTGCCTGGTGAACAGTGCTAGTTGCGCTTTAGCTGTATTTGGAATGGAACAGTGCCTTTTCCGTTGTTTCTAAACTCTCAGTGAACTGGATTACTTTGGGCAGGTGAGAAGTGCTTCCCTTCATGTTCCATTTTCTACTAAAACAGCATAATCCTGATATACTCTCCTTCAGCGACTGGAATCCTGAGCTATTTTCTAGTCTTACTGATGCACACGCTGCCAGTTGAAAATACAAATTTGAAAGGAAAAGTTCCTTCTTTTACTCAAATTCTAGAGGACATTAGGATTCATCCTGGAGGATCCAAGGAAATCATTTTCATTTCACACTGCTGTCCTCAACTTTCCTCATTAGAATCATCTGCTGCTGCTGCTGCTGCTAAATCACTTCAGTCGTGTCCGACTCTGTGTGACCCCATAGACGGCAGCCCACCAGGCTCCCCCGTCCCTGGGATCCTCCAGGCAAGAACACTGGAGTGGGTTGCCATTTCCTTCTCCAATGCATGAAAGTGAAAAGTGAAAGTGAAGTCCCTCAGTTGTGTCCGACTCTTAGCGACCCCATGGACTGCAGCCTACCAGGCTCCTCCATCCATGGGATTTTCCAGGCAAGAGTACTGGAGTGGGGTGCCATCTGGGAAGTGTTTAAAAATCCCTGTACAACAAACTAAAGTCAGAATCTCTGAGGGTGGGGTTGGGGAGGGCAGAACTCAAGTATTAGTAGTTTTTAGAAGTCACCAGGTAAGTCCACTAATCAGCTATGGTAAGAGGCTGAAAAACAAGTAGGCCTCACACCATCTCTTGAGCATCACCTGTTCCAGAACTGTGGGTATGATGTCCCAGATCTGTAGCATCAGCATTGCCTGGGAACTTGTTATAACTGCAAATTCTTGAGCTCCACCCCGACCTACTGAGTCAGAAACTCTCAGGGTGGAGCCCAGAATCTTTAAGAAGCCCTCTAGGTGATTATATGTTACATGCTCCTGTTTGAAAACCATGATCTGGAGTAGCAGAAAAGAAATTTTTTTTAAAGGTCAAATCTTATTTGTGTCATATTATACAATTAGATATGCGATTTAAGCAAACTATTAATATTAGATTATTTTAAGTACAATGTAACTATTAACAGTAAATATTCTAAATTGGTTTTTCTCAGAGTTTGGTACATACACAGTCAGTATTAGATCACTTGGTTAAAAATGTGTACATGCTGAGGGTCTACTTCAAATTTATGAAGCCTCTGGGAAGGCCCAGAATCTGGATTTCCCACAAAAACCCCAAAATGTTGGCAGACTAACATTTGAGAAACATCTCATAGATGACACCATATATGGGAAACTATTATAGGCTTCATTAAAATAGATGGTTCAACTATTTGCACATATCAGTTGAAATTTCTATGATTTAAAATTGATTTATATAGTTAATAACAGTTAAGTATTTTATCAAAGTCTATTAAAAACTGTTCTGTTCAAATAGTATAATTTTATAGTATACCTTTTATATACTGAAGTGAAGTCACTCAGTCGTGTCCGACTTATAAATAAATAGTATAATTTTATATTGGCTCACTTTTTTACATTAACATGTTCCTTATTCTTGTTGACAAAGGTAAAAACATAGCTTTGGTGATATATAGAAAATGTACCGATTACTGCTAGCACAGCAGGAACCTAAAAATGATTTTCAAAGGGCTTTGTCATCACTCCTTGCAGAACTGTGTTTTCAGAAATATCATTTGGGGAGTCTCTGAGTTAGACTGAACAGAATCAGAGTCTATATTAGCAAGAAAAACTAGATCATAAAATATTTTCAGCATGCTCATTACTTTTTGAAATGATCTCTGATTTTCAGCTGAGAGGTAGATAAAGCCAATTATGAAGACTAATCAACAAAATCTATGAATAGTTTGATTAAGCTAAAAAATTGTATTTTCTATGTCACTAATCAACGTGAATGAACGTTTTGATTTGTAGTTGGTTTGAGTATGGTGTTTACAATTATGCTAATCACAGTGGTCATTGCTGATATCTACAGGTTGTTATATTTTTAGAATCAGTCATGAATCTAGTACAAGTGATTTGAATATAATTTTCAAATAGATCTTATGTAAAAATGTTTAAACAAATAACTGATCCCATAAATTTATAATAACTGTAGTTAAGTGACTGTAAGTTGTATTTTGTGCCAATCTGCTAATAATTTTACTTTGTGTAAAATTGCATGTGTGTTGATTTGACATAATATATACCACTTATAATAATTTCACCTGTATTAGTTCACATTTACTGAGTTTTTCCTCTGTGCCAGGTACTGTTCTGGGTACTTGAAATTAAGCTTTTTAGTTAATCTTCAAAAAACCTTATGAGATGGATTTAATGAATGGAAACACTAGGGCACAGAGTGATTATTAAATAGGGTGCCCAAGACACATAGTGACAAAACCAAAACTTGAATTCAGGGCTCTTGCTTTTAATCAGTATTAGTATTAAAATACTGTGTTAATTAAAAATAGCTTCATTCTAATCCTTCACTAAGGCAATGGCACCCCACTCCAGTACTCTTGCCTGGAAAATCCCAAGGACAGAGGAGCCTGGTAGGCTGCAGTCCATGGGGTTGCTAAGAGTCGGACACAACTGAGGGACTTCACTTTCACTTTTCACTTTCATGCATTGGAGAAGGAAATGGCAACCCACTCCAGTGTTCTTGCCTGGAGAATCCCAGGGACAGGGAAGCCTGGTGGGCTGCCGTCTATGGGGTCACTCAGAGTCGGACACAACTGAAGTGACTTAGCAGTATCAGTAGCGGCAGAGTTTATTTTGGGTTTTATAACTTATAGGTCATAAATGTCCAACTAAGTTTTTCCCAATTTTTCTTTATTTTAGGAAACTGCTTCTTCATTTTATTGTACTATGTGTGTCAGGGGGTACTGTCCATGCACAAGATCAAGGTAAGAATGTTACCTTATTACTTATTTGTTTATGTAAAAAATTGGATTCCCGAAAGCAAAAGTGTATAACTTTAAAGTCATTATAACCTTAAATTCAGCATTAAGGAATAAAAAATTCTTTACAGAGTACAATGAGAATGTAAGGGTGAAAAAACCAATTTTGGGGGAAATATGACCTTTAAGAAATTACTCATATCATCTGTCTGTGAAATTACTTACATTTTTAAGAAAACTCTCTGTAAAAGGGAAGTTTTGTATAGTAAAAAGACTTTGTTTGTGACTTCATTTTAAGTGGGAGTTATTGGGGGTGGCAAACTGACTGAATTACCTTTGCACTTCTTGAAACAACGCAAGCATATGCTAAATGTTCCATCTAGATTTACATCATTAAGAAACAAAATTTTGCATACTAGTGGGCTTGGGATTTCATTTAATTCAAATGGAGAGATTTGGAAAATAGTTCAAGGTTTTGTTTTTGTTTGGTAGCTAGTTGCTCTGGTAGTATGGTGATAGAGTTTCTGGTATCTATGTATACCCTAATTTATTCATTTATTAAACAGCATTTAAATAATATTTTCTGTTTACCACATAATATCCTGATTGCCAGTGATTGAAATGTGAATAAAATAATGCCTCTGGCTCCAAAATGAAGAAAAAAAAAAAACAAAAACCTGTGCCCTTGTCAAAGGGTAAAAAAAAGTGCTCACTTGATAGAACCAACTTTTCAATGAGCAAGGAGTCACTTGTCAATTTGGTCAATTTATTGAATAATATTTGTAAAATAGCTGTAGGTAGAAAGAGCACAGAGGGGTGGTACTCTGAGCAAACTGATAGGTGGACAAAGGTAAATATTCTGTCAAGTAACACAAATATGAATTAAAATGTATCACAGAAGGCATTTTCTAATTGTCTTTTATGGGAAGATCATTAAATCGGGTCACATGTAACTTCATGAAGTGCTATTCTTGACCAAGTCATTTGTTACTTTAGTTTGCTAAACTAAAAGGGAAAGTTTGAAGGCAGGAGGAGAAAGGGACAACCAAGGATGAGATGGTTGGGTGGCATAACCGACTCAATGGACGTGAGTTTGAGCAAGCTCTGGGAGTTGGTGATGGACAGGGAAGCCTGGCGTGCTGCAGTCCAGGGGTCGCAAAGAGTCGGACACAGCTGAGCGACTGAACTGAACTCAACTGCAGAGAGAAACTATCTTTCAATTTCTTGTTTTTATTAGTTAGTTTCTGAGAACTTGTTAAGTACCAGTCACTGTGCTAGCAGGATATATGTTTTCTTCCTCACCACTTCATTGCAGGGTTTTTATAATTATGCGCATGAATTGCTGAGTCCAAGGTTAAGAAGAATAAATAACTACCCCAAGGGTTGCAGGCTAATAATAAATGGGAGAACTAAGATTTGAACTCAGGTACTTAGACTGCAGAGTGTACAGAGTCTTTAAAATTAAGCCTCTTGGACAACAGAGAAGATAAGAAAAGGAGAATTGTCATTATTAATATCTATTTCATGTATTGTCCTTTGCTGGAATTTTACATATGCTATTCTAATCCTCATAATGAACCAGCAGGGTGATTATTATAGATGAAGAAACTGAGGCTCAAGGAAGGTGCTGGTCCAGGCTTATATAGCTAAGATTTGAATTTGGGTCTGTCACATCTGCACCATTCCTGGCCCCTGCCCCAAATAAAAACCAAAACCAAATCAAAAAAAAAACCACCTCTTTCCATTATAAATCCCGTTGCTTTACAATTGCCATCTGTTAGTGTTATGAGTTTAATAATTTATAAAATGTGTCATTATCAAAATATTGAAAACCTAAATGAAGAAGGAAAATATGAACATATTTTTAAAAATTCAGAACCAGTGAAGGGAGTATATGAAAGAAATATCTTTCTTTTAACCTTAAGGTTTCATTTATAGAATACAAAATGTGCTGTTTTATTTCAGGGTGAACACCTTTTAAAATTTCACATATCCATACCATTTTATTTCGAGTTCTCAACAAAAAGAAAAATATTTTAAAAACTTCTTTGATTTTATAAAATTGAATACTTTTGAGCACAAAAATGAAATGAAAATTGTGGTATGTTATCAGAAACTTAGAAGTACTATTTTCCTAAAATTGTTGTTGTTGAAATAGGATGATACAATGTCTAATCAGGAGGCTAGAAAAATATTTTCAGAGAAATTGTGATTTGATAATGGTTACAGATATCATTTGTAACCTTAACACTGCTGAATATGCCTCCTTGAGAGAGATGATCCCAAATTAGAGTTTTCAGAAACAAATATATTTATCGGTGCTTACAGTAGTTTCCAAAACTTAAAGTATCAAAGTATTAGTACAAGTATACAGTTTAAAAATCAAGTTGAGCTGCAAAACATGTAACAGAAAATAATATTCTCTGACCTTATCTAATCCTGCAATCCTTTACCCAAACTCTTAGCACTTTCTTTTGGCTTTACTATCCATAGTTCTTAATAATATGCTTGTATATTATATTGACTTCCTTTTTTTGATGATGAGTATTTAACATTTTTACACTATCCCATGCCCCTCCTTCATTGACTTAGACAAGGCTGTGGCCCACATGATCAGATTGGTTAGTTTTCTGTGATTGTGGTTTTCAGTCTGTCTCCCCTCTGATGGAGAGGGATAAGAGGCTTATGGAAGCTTCCTGATGGGAGAGATTGACTGAGGGGAAAACTGGGTCTTGTTCTGATGGGTGGGGCCATGCTCAGTAACTCTTTAATCCAATTTTCTATTGATGGGCAGGCTGTATTCCCTCCCTGTTATTTGACCTGAGACCAAACTATGGTAAGGTAATGAAGATAATGGCAACCTCCTTCAAAAGGTCCTTGAAGGCACTACTGCACTCAGGACCCCAATCCTACAGTAGGCCACCACTGACCCACGCCTCTGCCAGAGACTCCTGGACACTCACAGGCAAGTCTGAGTCAGTCTCTTCTGGGGTCATTGCTCCTTTCTCCTGGCTCCTGCTGCACACAAGGTTTTGTTTGTGCCCTCCAAGAGTCTGTTTCCCCAGTCCTGTGTGAGTTCTGGTGGCTCCATGGTGGGGTTAATGGCAACTTTCTTCCAAGAGGGCTTATGCCATACCCACATCTACTGCACCCAGAGCCCCTGCCCCTGCAGCAGTCCACTGTACCTCTACAGGAAACACTCAAACACAGTTCTGCCTCAGTCTCTGTGGGGTCTCTGGGTCTTGGTATGCACAAAGTTTGTTTGAGCCCTCAGAGTGTCTCTGGCGGGTATGGGGTTTGGTTCTAAATGCAATTTTGCCCCTCCTACCATCTTGCTGGGGCTTCTCCTTTGCCCTTGAATGTGGGTTATCTCCTCAGAGCCGCTCCAGCGCCATGCAGGTGCCTCTTCAGTGCCTACCGTCTTGCTGGGGCTTCTCTGACCTTGGACGTGGGGTATCTCCTCAAAGTCATTCCAGGGCCATGCTCCACTATATAGCTACTAGCTGGCTCCTAATTAGAGAAAGGGAATGTCTCAAAACTCAGAGATTGGTACCAGGCCCCTCACCCACAACATGCTTTTTGAGATAACATTGGTACAAGGTGAGTTGTTCCAGGAGTATATCAAGGCTGTATATTGTCACCCTGCTTATTTAACTTATATGCAGAGTACATCATGCAAAATGCTGGACTGGATGAAGCACAGGGTGGAATCAAAATTGCTGGGAGAAATATCAATAACCTCAGACATGCAGATGATACCAAATTTATGGCAGAAAGCAGATTAGAACTAAAGAGCCTCTTGATGCAAGTGAAAGAGGAGAGTGGAAAAGTTGGCTTAAAACTCAACATTGAGAAAACAAAGATCATGGCATCTGGTCCCATCACTTCATGGCAAATAGATGGGGAAACAGTGGCTGACTTTATTTTCTGCAGATGGTGACTGAAGCCATGAAATTAATAGATGCTTTCTCCTTGGAAGAAAAGTTATGGCCAACTTAGACAGCATATTAAAAAGCAGAGACATTTCTTTGCCAACAAAGGTCTGTCTAGTCAAAGCTATGGTTTTTCCAGTGGTCATGTATGGATGTGAGAGTTGGACTGTGAAGAAAGCTAAGTGCCAAAGAATTGATGCTTTTGAACTGTGGCATTGGAGAAGACTCTTGAGAGTCCCTTGGATTGCAAGGAGATCCAACCAGTCCATCCTAAAGGAAATCAGTCCTGAACATTCGTTGGAAGGACTGATGTTGACTCTGAAACTCCAATATTTTGGCCACCTGAAGAGGTGACTCATTTGAAAAGACCCTGATGCTGGAAAAGATTGAAGGCAGGAGGAGAAGGGGATGACAGAGAATGAGATGGTTGGATGGCATCACTGACTCAATGGACGTGAGTTTGAGTAAGCTCCTGGAGTTGGTGATGGACAGGGAAGCCTGGTGCCCTGCAGTCCATGGGGTCACAAAGAGTTGGACATGGCGGAGTGACTGAACTGAACTAATGCCCCTCTTCTTCTAGTCTCTCAGTTTTCTCGTTTCCGCTTTTTTGTTTTTGTTGTTTGCTGTGTGTTCTATGGCACTCTCACTAATTCTAAGATATCCCAAAAGAGTTTTAAAACTTCTTTGAAAAATATTTTTTTTTAAATGTGCCACGTACTCTAATCATTTGATTTTTTTCCCACTCTTGGAGATATTTCTTCTGGAAACTAAGATTCTGTTGGAAGGCATTGAGAGCTGTCTAATTGTTTGTAGAATTGATGTCTCTCATCTGTGTTAGATCCAGTGTCTTGGAACTCATTTTCCTTTTTCATTGTTCATTACCTAATTTGAGTGGAGCATATCATCAGGTAGCATCCTGAGAATGTGTACTTAGTTGGTATACTCCTTGTAACATTGCATTTCTGAGATTTTATTTATTTATATATTTTTTGTATTTCACTCATTTTCTTGAGGTGAGTTTGGGTGGGTATAGAATTTTAGGCTATAAATAGTTGTTGGTCAGAATTTTAAACTATTTTTTGCATCTATTGTCTTCTGGCTTGCAGTTAAGAAATCTGATATTTTACTAATTCTTGATTCTTTATATGTTACCTTTTAACTTTCCACTTTAAACCTTAGGATCATGTTTATCCCCAATATTTTGCAGTAATGTGTTTTGGTACAGGTCTTTATTCAATATATCCTGATGGGTAGTCATTAGGCCTTTTCAATGTAATAGAAACATCTTTCATTTTCTGGGAATTTTCCTATCTTAGTTTTGTCTCTCTGACATATTTATTTCTTCTCTCTGCAAGTTCTGTTGGTCAGATATTGATCTTCTGGTTTGAGTGCCTTATTTTTATTTATTTATTTAGCTCTGATTTTCCATTTTTGTTTTCTTTCCATTTTATATCAGATTTTCATTAGTCACTATTCTCAAATATTTAAATTTTTTGACTAATGCTGTATTTAGATTTTTAAGAGATTTCTCACTCTGATTGTGCCTTAAATTTTGTTCTTATTTCTTTGATGCAATATCTACTCAGCTCTCCAAAGATAAAAATAATTTTGTTGAAGTTTTGTTCTGCTCCCTGTATTATCTTTGTTTCCCACAAGTTTTGGTTTTCTTTAATCTGTCTTTTATGTTGGAAAAGTTCTTAAGTCTCTAGTACTTGTGTTTTAATTTAAAAGCAAGGCAATGCAAATATGCTTAGAAACTCATTTTTCATGTGTGGGCTTTTTAATTGGCATATTTTACCTAGAGCGTGAAAAATTAGGAGCTTTGCTGGCCAGCTTGTTGTTGGACTGCAAATGTCTAAGGCTATCCAGTTTGTTCAGAGAAGTATCCTCCAATTTCTTACTTGTAGAATATAATCCTGGTTGCCACTGTTATTGGAGTTAAATGATATAAAGAGGTTCTTATGAGGGGAAAAGGGGGTGGTCTCACTATTTAGTATGTAGATTTTTACTGAATTCACTTGTTCTCATTATGGCACTTCTCTTCCATCTTCTGCTAGGATTTATGCAGTGTCTCTCTAGTACATAAGTAAGCTTTAATCTTCAGTTTTACTCTCAAAGCTTCTTATACAGACTCTCAAGCCCTCCCCCTCCCACATATGATGCCTTATGCTGAATTCAGTGATTTGGTGCATTTGGTTCTTGAGCTTTGTCAGGACTTTGCCTTGTGAACTGGCCTGCCTATTATTATTTCTTGCTTCTGCAAGCCCTTAGTGTTCAGTTTTCTCAGCTCTGCTAATTCCTTCCTCTGTTTTTCATTTTTCAAAAATTTGTTGATGTCTCTTATCTGCTGTTGTCTCTTCTGCCCTTTCACTTTGCCTATATGGTTTTAAACCACATTTTCTTGTTCTCCTTTTAGTGAAATTTTAAGACTGAGCAGAGATAAGCATCTGTTATTTTCCATGTTTTATTATTCATTTACATTTGTTATTCATTTATATTCATAAGCATCTGTTATTTTCCATGTTTTGTTATTCATTTACATTTTGCTATACAGATAAGACCATTAAAGTATTATATTAATAAACATAAATAATTTGTTTTATAACCATAGTTTTGGTATAACCAAATGAAAAAATGATTCTATTATACTTCAAAAGAAAATTATTTAAGGTTGAGTCTTCTGAGAATTTGGCAGATAATGATCCCTTTTCTTACATAATATAGTCTACTTTCCTTATGCTGTTGGTGGGTTGGTGGCCAGGGAGATAAGCATAGTTGTAACACCTCTACATAGTACGTTACAGCATATGACATGTAAACTAATTGTCCATATACACGGCATTCTCCAGTTCATGATTGCTTGGTGTGCAAACCACATGTGTAGAAATCTGTGTAAAATACTTGTCTCCAAAAGATATTTTCTGTGGAAGTATTAACCCAAAATGTGTGTGTAGGAAGCAGCTCATTCTAGTTGCAGTAACTCCAAGCATCTTCTGTGAAAACCCCGACACTTAACCAAAAATTTTTCACATAGGTAAAGCTTCATTGCTCATTTTATAAATTGCTGTTGTTGCTGTTTAGTCGCTAAGTCATGTCTGACTCATTGCAACCCCAAGGACTGTAACCCACCAGGCTCCTCTGTCCATGGAATTCTCCAGGCAGGAATACTGGAGTGGGCTGGGCTGCCATTTCCTTCTCCAGGGGATCTTCCTGACCCAGGGATTGAATCCAGGTCTCCCGCATTGAAGGCAGATTCTGTACCACTAGTCCACCAAGGAAGCCTGATTTTACAAATAAGTTGCTTTTATTTCTTTACCCAAAATAGGTGTATTTATATTAAGAATACTTTTTAAAATCACATTTCCTTTTTGAACATACCCAGTGATTGTGGTGCAGGTGCTCTGGAACCAGCAGCCTGGGTTTGTGCCCAGGTTCTAGTGCCTATCAGTTATATGACCTGGAGTAAGTTTCTTACATACTTTGAGCCTCGATTTCAGGACTTCAAAATGAAGATGGTAATAATTCTTACTATGTAAGAAGAAGGTCATTGTGTGGATAAGATGAGATAACACATGTAAAGTGCTTAGTGCATAGCTTTTATATATATGATGAGTATATGATAAATTCAGTAGGAAAAAAATACTCTGAACAACTTCCTTTTTCCATATACCAATAGTATGAAAAAATTAAAATAGTTGGTTTTAAACAATGTCTTTAGTTCCTTAACTCAGTGAGCTGGAATCCAGGAAGCCTGTTGTGAAAATTAAGTTTTATATGGGGCGAAATGAGGACTGAAGTCTTGGAGAGACACCATTTTAGACAGCTCTGGGGAACTGCTGCAAAAGAGGCAGGAGGAAGGTCAGTTCAGTTCAGTTGCTCAGTCATGTCTGACTCTTTGCGACCCCATGAGCTGTAGTACACCAGGCCTCCCTGTCCAACACCAACTCCCGGACCCTACCCAAACTCATGTCCATTGAGTCAGTGATACCATCCAACCATCTCATCCTCTGTCGTCCCCTTCTCCTCCTGCCCTCAATCTTTCTCAGCATCAGGGTCTTTTCAAATGAGTCAGCTCTTCGCATGAGGTGGCCAAACTATTGGAGTTTCAGCTTCAACTTCAGACCTTTCAATGAACACCCAGGACTAATCTCCTATAGGATGGACTGATTGGATCTCCTTGCAGTCCAAGGGACTCTCAAGAGTCTTTCCAACACCACAGTTCAAAAGCATCAATTCTTTGGCACTCAGCTTTCTTTATAGTCTAACTCTCACATCCATACATGATATATATATAATTTTGATGAAGGGGAAACACATGCAGTCAAACATATATTTTTTTGCAGAAGGCTTCTGCTAATCATGAACATTTGTTACCATGAAGGACTTTACTGCTTTTCTAGACATGAGGAGATACAAGAATTAGGCTCATAAAATCGGCTTCTGAAAATACCTAGCTATCTGATGACCTGTTCTGCCAGTTTTTCTCAGAGCACAAAATGGCTCATTTTTGCTCTTCACCCTGAATTCCTTTCAGAGGGTGTTGAAGATCACCAACTATAGCAGAACATGGTTAAATCCTTGTAGAGGTAGATGGCAAGTGCCCATGGAAAGTGTCAATTTGTAGTTGCACTATCTTTGAGTCTTAATTCTGGCAAGATGATTTGGCTGAGATTATACAGAACAGTAGAAAGTGGGTAGTGGGTACTTATCTAGTTAATCTAGTCAATTTGGGTAATTTGCCAAGGAAAAGTATATTAAGGCCTTTATGGTCTTTCTGATTTACAACTCTGATTTTATTTTAGACAATCAGTTTATTTTTTCATTCCTACAGACTAAAAAAATATAGCTTTGGGGACTTAATTGACAAAGATATATGGAAATTTTAAACTTGTCAAAATTAACTGCTTTCCTGGTGACCCAGTTGGTAAAGAATATGCCTGCAATGTGGGAGGCAGGGGTTGGATCACTGGGTTAGAAAGATCCCCTGGAAAAGGAAATGGCAAATCGGCTCCAACATTCTTGCCTGGAAAATTCCATGGACAGAGGAGCCTGGTGGACTGTAGTTCATGGGGTCTTGAAGAGCTGGACACAACTGAGCAACTAACACAAGTGCTATTTTATATTAATTAAGTTATTTAATAGAGAGTGAATACTGTATTTTATTACACTCCATTAAATGAGATTACTCATAACTTGTTATCTGAAAATTGATAACTTTCTTTTAAATCTTTTGTGTTACCAACTTCTAAGAGGTGTAAGAATTTTTACATTTTGGAAGATAAACATGATACTATCCTTGTTCCTCCAGTTTGTGATAGAATATTGTTGAATGTTGACAGGTAAAATGGATCTTTGGCTCTTGTATACTTGAGATGTAAGCTGTGGGTTCAGTCCCTGGGTTGGGAAGATCCCCAGGAGGAGGGCTTGGCAACCCACTCCAGTATTCTTGCATGGAGAATCCTATGGACAGAGGAGCCTGGTGGGCTCTGGTCCATAGGGTCACAAAGAGTTAGAGGCGACTGAAGTGGCTTAGCACAGCACAGGATTTGAGGAAACAAGTATAGACATTGACTCTCCTTGTCTGTTGGTTTAGACATTATTTTCTATACCATAGAGTCAATTATATAGCCACTGGAGTGAGTTACATGCTTGGGTATGAGTCATAGTTTTAGCATCTACAGAGATGCCATTTCTCCTCTTTTTTTCCCTCCCCCCACTCCCTGTCTATCTCTTTTCATCTCTCCCTCATCTTCCCTCTGCCCATAATTCTTTTCTCTTAACTAGTGATAATATCAATACTGCTTATTATACAGGTTTCAAGTGAAAGGCAAATAAGGTTGAAATGTCTGTGTTTATATCTGGCATTAGCCTTGCAGGCTTAGAAGACTGATTTTTATTCAGTCAGTTTAGTCACTCAGCTGTGTCTGAATCTGTGCTACCCCATGGACTGCAGCACACCAGGCTTCCATGTCCATCACCAACTCCCGGAGCTTACTCAAACTCACGTCCGTCAAGTTGGTGATGCCATCTAACCGTATCATCCTCTGTCGTCCCATTCCCCTCCCACCTTCAGTATTTCTCAGCATCAGGGTCTTTTTCATGAGTCAGTTCTTCACATCAGGTGGCCAAAGTATTAGAGTTTCAGAGTCAGCATCAGTCCTTCCAATGAATATTCAGGACTGATTTCCTTTAGGATGGACTGGTTTGATCTCTTTGCAGGCCAAGGGTCTCTCAAGAGTCTTCTCCAACACCACAGTTCAAAAGCATCAATTCTTCGGTGCTCAGCTTTCTTTATAGTCTAACTCACATCCATACATGACTACTGGAAAAGTGATAGCTTTAACTAGATGGACCTTTGTTGGCAAAGTAACATCTCTGCTTTTTAATATGCTGTCAAAGTTGGTCATAACTTTTCTTCCAAGGAGCAAGCATCTTTCAATTTCATGGCTGCAGTAACAATCTGCAGTGATTTTGGAGCCCCCCAAAATAAAGCCTGTCCTATTTCCATTGTTTCCCCATCTGTTGCCATGAAGTAATGGGACTAGATGCCATGATATTCATTTTCTGAATGTTGAGTTTTATGCCAAATTTTTCACTCTCCTTTCACCTTCTTCGAGAGGCTCTTTAGTTCTTCTTCGCTTTCTGCCATAAGGGTGGCGTCATCTGCATATCTGAGGTTTTTGATATTTCTCCCGGCAATCTTGATTCCAGCTTGTGCTTCATCTAGCCCGGCATTTTGCATGATGTACTCTGCATATAAATAAGCAGGGTGACAATATACAGCCTTGACATACTCCTTTCCCAATTTGGAAGCAGTCTGTTGTTCCACGTCTGGTTCTAACGGTTGCTTCTTGACCTGCATACAGATTTCTCAGGGAGCAGGTCAGGTGGTCTTGTATTCTCATCTTTTTCATAATTTTCCACAGTTTATTGTGATCCAAACAGTCAAAGGCTTTGGCATAGTCAATAAAGCAGAAGTAAATGTTTTTCTGGAACTCTCTTGCTTTTTTGATGATCCAATAGATGTTGGCAATTTGATCTCTGGTTCCTCTGCATTTTCTAAATCCAGCTTTACCATCTGGAAGTTCACGGTTCATGTATTGCTGAAGCCTGGCTTGGAGAATTTTAAGCATTACTTTACTAGCGCTGAGATGAGTACAATTGTGTGATAGTTTCAGCATTCTTAGGCATTGCCTTTCTCTGGGATTGTAATGAAAACTGACCTTTTCTAGTCCAGTGGCCACTGTTAGATTTTCCAAATTTTCTGGCACACTGAGTACAGCACTTTCACAGCATCATCTTTTAGGATTTGAAATAGCTCAACTGGAATTCCATCACCTCCACTAACTTTGTTTGTAGTGGTGCTTCCTAAGGCCCACTTGACTTCACATTCCAGGATGACTGGCTCTGGGTTGGTGATCACACCATCGTTATCTGGGTCATGAAGATCTTTTTTGTATAGTTCTTCTGTGTATTCTTTCCACCTCTTCTTAATATCTTCTGCTTCTGTTAGGTCCCTACCATTTCTGTCCTTTATTGTGCCCATCTTTGCATGAATGTTCCCTTGGCATCTCTAATTTTCTTGAAGAGATCCCTAATCTTTCCCATTCTATTGTTTTCCTCTATTTCTTTGCATTGATTGCTGAGGAAGGCTTTTTTATTTCTCCTTGCTATTCTTTGGAACTCTCCATTCAAATGGGTATATGTTTCCTTTTCTCCTTTGCTTTTTGCTTCCCTTCTTTTCACAGCTATTTGTAAGGCCTCCTCAGACAGCCATTTTGCTTTTTTTGCATTTCTTTTTCTTGGGGATGGTCTTGATTCCTGTCTCCTGTACAATGTCGCGAACCTCTGTCCATAGTTCATCAGGCACTCTATCAGATCTAGTCCCTTAAATCTATTTTTCACTTCCACTGTATAGTCATAAGGGATTTGATTTAGGTCATACCTGAATGGTCTAGTGGTTTTCTCCTCTTTCTTCAATTTCAGTCTGAATTTGGCAATAAATGGGCATGGAACAACAGACTGGTTCCAAATAGGAAAAGGAGGACATCAAGGCTGTATATTGTCACCCTGCTTATTTAACTTATATGCAGAGTACATCATGAGAAACACTGGGCTGGAAGAAGCACAGGCTGGAATCAAGATTGCCGGGAGAAATATCGATAACCTCAGATATGCTGATGATACCATGCTTATGGCAGAAAGTGAAGAAGAACTAAAGAGCCTCTTGATGAAAGTGAAAAAGGAGAGTGAAAAAGTTGGCTTAAAGTTCAACATTCAGAAAACGAAGATCATGGCATCTGGTCCCACCACTTCATTGGAAATAGATGGGGAAACAGGGGAAACAGTGTCAGACTTTACTTTTTTGGGCTCCAAAATCACTGCAGATGGTGACTGCAGCCATGAAATTAAAAGACACTTACTCCATGGAAGAAAAGTTATGACCAACCTAGACAGTGTATTAAAAAGCAGAGACATTACTTTGTCAACAAAGGTCCATCTAGTCAAGGCTATGGTTTTTCCAGTGGTCATGTATGCATGTGAGAGTTGTGACTATAAAGAAAGCTGAGCGCCGAAGAATTGATGCTTTTGAACTGTGGTGTTGGAGAAGACTCTTGAGAGTCCCTTGGCCTGCAAGGAGATCCAATCAGTTCATATTAAAGGAAATCAGTCTTGTTTGTTCATTGGAAGGACTGATGTTGAAGGTGAAACTCCAATACTTTGGCCACCTGATGCAAAGAGCTGACCCATTTGAAAAGACCCTGATATTGAGAATGATTGAGGGCAGTAGGAGAAGGGGACGACAGAGGATGAGATGGTTGGATGGCATCACCCACTCAATGGACATGGGTTTGGTAGCTCCGGGAGTTGGTGATGGACAGGGAGGCCTGATGTGCTGTGGTTCATGGGGTCGCAAGGAGTCGGACACGACTGAGCGACTGAACTGAACTGACTGCATTTCAGACTCTTTTGTTGACTATGATGGCTACTCCATTTTTTCTAAGGGATTCTTGTTTCTTGCCCACAGTGGTAGATATAATGGTTATCTGAGTTAAATTCACCCATTCCAGTCCATTTTAGTTCACTGATTCCTAAAATGTCAATGTTCGCTATTGTCATCTCCTGTTGGACCACTTCCAATTTGCCTTGATTCATGGACCTAACATTCCAGGTTCCCATGCACTATTGCTCTTTACAGCCTCTGACTTTACTTCCATCACCAGTAACATCCACAACTGGGTATTGTTTTTGGTGTGGCTCCTTCTCTTCATTCTTTCTGGAGTTATTTCTCCACTGATCCCCAGTAGGATATTAGGCCCCTACCCACCTGGGGAGTTCACCTTTCACTATCCTATCTGCCTTTTCATACTGTTCATGGGGTTCTCAAGGCAAGAATACTAAAGTGGTAGTATTCCCTTCCCTTCTCCACTGGACTACATTTTGTCAGAACTCTCCACCATGAGAAAGGATTTATTTGTTGTTATGCAAATCTGTGCTCATATATACACATATGAGCTGTGTCTCGCTCTTTGCTACCCCATGGACTGTAATCCTCCAGGCTCCTCTGTCCATGGAGTTTTCCAGGCAAGAATACTGCAATTGGTTGCCATTTCCTACTACAGAGGATCGTCCTGACCTAGAGATCAAACCACATCTCTTGTGTCTCCTGTGTTAGCAAGTGGGTTCTTTGCCACTAGCACTACTTGTGAAGCCCCCTATTTGTCATTAGTTTGTAACAAAGTAACAACAAGCCAAAAATTGCACTGATGCCTAAAGAGGAGGTATCACCTGAACTGTCTTATCAGATGAGTAAATTTGGCATGAAGGGACATTCTTATCAGGACTCTGAAAGAATGCGTTTTTTTAAGCTTTGATATAGCAAGAAATTAAAGGAAAGTTAAATGTCAAGGGTAGAAAATATAGAATGAGGAGATAAATCATTGAGAAAAAATGCATAAATTAGTATAAATTAGGGGGCAGTTGCAAAGACCACACTTCTTTTGACACCAACGGCAAATTTGAGGATCCCAAAGACCATTTTCAGGCTCAGCAATGCTCTAGAAGGATTCACAGACCTCAGGAAATCTTTTATACTCTCAGGTATAGTAGATGTCAGCAAAAGGATACAGATTAAATCAATCTGGAAAAGATACTCAGGGAGAAAAATCTAGGAAAGTCCCATATGTGGTGTGTCCAGTTATCCATTCCTAATTGAATCATGATAGTGCCAACTTCCCCAGCAATAATATGTAGTAATATGCACAGAATATTGCCAAATGATAAAGCTTGCTAGGAAGGTATGAGATGTGAGATTAGAAATGTAGGCAGGAGGTTACATCATTAAGGGCCTGAGGGCTGAACTAAGATGAATGAGTTTTGTACTAAAAGCTACAAGGACTGCTGATGTATTATAGGAAGTAGTGTCATGAACAAATCTTCGTTTTGTTCTGTACTTTACCAAGCTTTCTGTGGTAGCAGTGTGGATGAGGGATGGGACAAGGATGTCATACAAGACCAACTGAGCCACAAGAGAAGTCTAGGAATACTGGAGTAGGTAGCCTATTCCTTTTCCAGGGGATCATCCCAACCCAGGAATTGAACTGGGGTCTCCTGCATTGCAGTTGGATTCTTTACCAAATGAGCTATGAGGGAAGTCCTAGAAATCTGTTAGGAGGCTAATATTAAAATCTGGCTAAGTAAAGAGAACTCAGCTAAGGGTTGTGTTGGATGTGGTAATTGAATATAAAATGGGTGGGAAGAGAAGTATCAAAGATAATTACCAGGTTTCTGGGATAGATGATTGGGTTGATTAATTCATTCAAGCAATACTGTGTACCTACTTTGTTTTTAGTCATTGTCCTAAATGTTGGAATATTATGATAAAATAATATGCAGTTCTTCTCTTACGTACTTACATTTCAGCCAAAGAGCCAAGTAATAGGCAAATTTATATACACATATATTTTCTCCTAAATTTTCAGTATTACAAAGAAATAATAAAGCTCAGTGAGACAGTAGAGTTACAGAATGACTGGGGCAAGGAGGATGACTATTTTATAGTTTCTGTAATGTGGCTAGGGAAAGCCTCTCTGAACAGGTCGTATTTGAGCCTAGATCAGAATGAATTAAGGGATTAGAGCATTCTAGGCAAAGAGAAAAATGAATGCAAATACTGTGAGTTAAAAATGAATTCAGTGACTTTAAGCCATAAGAAAAGACCAGCATGGCTGGAGCAGAGGTGGGATGAAATGAAAGGACAGATGAGATAGGCAGGAAGTGAGCTGTTGACAAGGTTTCATGCATCGTGTCAAAGTTTGGATTGCATTTTTAGTATGATGGGAAGCCATTGAAGAATTTTGCTCAGGAGAATAACATGATATAATTTGCACTATGGAAACATTACTCACACTGATGGTGTGGTGTGGTAGTAGGGGTCTTCACTGAGAAAGACACTAATGTAAGAGGAACAGATGTGGGGTAAAATGTACTGAGTTAGAAGTGCTAGTGGGATAGCTAATCTCTAGTGGATAAATTGAATGGGTAATTAGTTATTCAAACCTCAGAAGAGAATTTTGTGAGTCAGCATATGTGGTTACTGAAACCATGGTTTAGATGAAGTCATTATGTTTGATGTTTACAGTAAAAAGAGCAAAGCGTTGTCTTGGCAACACCATAATGTATTTTCTATTTAAGAAGCAAATTGGTGGAGATACAATCAGTTCTGCCATTGGGCCACCACATACGCATTCCTGAAACTTGTCATGCTAAAAGATTGGCTCCAGAGGACTGCCTACATTCAGATTCTGCCTCTGAACTTCCTAGTTGGATGACCTTGGGAAAATTATTTAAATTCTCTGTGACTTGTTTTTATAGCTCTCAGATGGATTAACAATAGCACACACTTCATTATGTTACAGGAATTACCTGGCTTAATATAGTAAAATTCTTAACGTAGTTCTTGGTACATAGAAACAATTTAATTAATGCTGCTATTCTTATTCTTTAAAAAATTTATACCATCTAATGAAGTGCCTGATTGATAATAAATATTCTTTAAATGGTAACTAGTTTCCTAAGTGACACAAACTTGATTGATTTCCTGGTTAGAGTTAACTCATGAAACAAGTAACTTATAGACAACTGAGATTTTTCTTGCTCTTTTCATCAGTACCAATTATCTAAATTTAAAATTGCAATTTGGTGGTATCTAGGGCTAGGCATAAATTAATGTAAAAAGTCTGTCCTATGATAGAAATCTTTTTCTTTTTCCTCCTGTTCTCTCCACCCCTCTTGTCTGTGACTTTTTATCCTTAAAAATTCTCTGCAAGCATGCCTCATTTTATTACACTTGGCTTTATCACGTTTCTCAGATATTGTGTATTTTACAAGGTGGACATTTGTGGCAACCTTATTTTAATCATGTCTGTCCAGTGCTGTTTTTCCAACAGCATTTGTTCACTTTATACCTCTGTGTCACTTGTGGGCAATTCTTGCATATTTCAAACTTTTTCATTTTTATATTTATTATTGTGATCTGTGATCAGTGTTTCTGGTACTATTGCAAAAAGACTCCAATTCTCTGAAGGCTCAGATGGTGGTTAGCACTCTTAGCAATAAAGTAGTTTTTAATTAAAGTATGCACATTATTTTTTAGACATAATGCTGTTGCATACTAAATAGACTACAGTATAGTATAAACATAAATTATTATGTACTGGGAAACTAAGCAATTTGCGTAACTCACTTTATTCCAATATTGACTTTATTGTGGTAGTTTGTAATAGAGCCTGCAATATCTCTGAGATATTTCTATATGCTCTCTTTAGTCATCTACTCAAAACATTTGCTAAACATTCATGATGAGATGAGAATGGTTAAAACTAGAATAATAATTAGAGTTCACATCAGATACCAACTCTGGTGGCTACCTAGAGACTGTTCTCCACTCAGTTTTCTGTTGGGGAAATAATCCTGCCATGATTAGTACGGCTTTCCAAGGGCAACGAGTTGGTGTGGAGAGCACGGTGGCTAGAAGGGATTGTGGAAGGTAGAGGCTGAAGATGTTAGACTTTGAAGTCAGTCTGATTGTGTTCAAATTCATTTCTACCTTTTATCAACTGTGTGTCCTTGACCAAGTTACTTAATCTCTCTGGACCTCATATTCTTCATCTATGAGATGAGTATTGACTTTAGTATAAACTTAAAACTATAAGATACTTTCTTTTTTCTGTTTCTGGCTATCATACAAATGAAATAAGGTGAATGAAATAGTAAAGGAACCCAAAGACTGCATTTCCAGTAAAACTAGGTACTGATATAATCTTCAAACTCCCCAGTTTTGCTGAGAAAAGCAGATGCTCTGTGGAGTAAAGTGGATAGAAAGATTTCAGAAAGTAACAGCAAAAGCCAACTTCCAGCAAGTGAGGAGCACACCTTGAAGTACTTAACCTTTGAAAAGTGAAAGTGTTAGTTGCTCAGTCGTGTCCACTCTTTGCAACCCCATGGACTGTAGCCCACCACGCTCCTCTGTCCATGGAGTTCTCCAGGCAAGAATACTGGAGTGGGTAGCCATTCTTTTCTCCAGGGGATCTTCCTAACCCAGGCATCAAACCTGGGTCTCTTGCATTACAGGCAGATTCTTTACCTTCTGAGCCGCCAAGGAAGCCCCGTTGTATCTAACAAGTGCCACAGGATCTGGGGAGAACCAAAGCTGCCCAGAGGGAAGTACAAGAAAGAAGCACAGGTAATAGCTAAATGGCTCATTGGGACAGATCTCAAAAAAAAATGTAAAAAATCTACTTCCTAAGGTGAAGGATTCATTCTGAAGTGTATGGCAGTGGGAGTGATTACAGGGAAGGAGAAGGAGTTGTGCACAGAGCTGGGTGTAGTCCTCCTAGACTAGCTTTGGTTCAGAGAAGATGGGACTGTATCAAGGAGCCATCTGAGAAGGAAACTCCGGTAATGCTGAAACAAAACCTTTGCTTTTGAGATTTGGCAGGAATGGCTCTCCACTTTCTCCCAGCATCCTTCTAAAAATTGCTTGGATGTGAAACCATAAGAAACTAAAATAGAAAAACACAACAAGCTAAAATGTAGGGGAAAACAAGCAAAAATGAGAATGTACACACAGAAAAACAATCCCTTCTATGGGAGGAAGATCATAAAGCAGAAATAGAAGAGCTCACATATTAAAAGGATATGAACTGTGAGCTTGTAGAACTCAAAGGACGTAGTAAGGGAAAAAACCCTTTTACAAATCAAAATGAAATTGGAACACAAAGAGATTAGACGTTATAGGAAGCACAAGATATGAGAAAATCAAACAAATGGAACTGAAGATAACATTTACAGAGCAATGACATAGAGGACAGCAATGGAAATTCAGCATATTTATAATAGGAATTTTTGAAAGAGAAAATTGAAACTATAAAATACAATAAACACTCAAGAGAATTTAAGATTCGCAAGAACTTAGCAGTAAAAAAAAAAAAAAAAAAGATGAAAACAGGGAAAAGAATCTCTACAACAAATGGGCATACTATGTGCCAGACACAGAGACATTACTTTGCCGAATAAGGTCCATCTAGTCAAGGCTATGGTCTTTCCAGTGGTCATGTATGGATGTGAGAGTTGGACTGTGAAGAAGACTGAGTGCCGAAGAATTGATGCTTTTGAACTGTGATGTTGGAGAAGACTCTTGAGAGTCCCTTGGACTGCAAGGAGATCCAACCAGTCCATTCTGAAGGAGATCAGCCCTGGGATTTCTTTGGAAAGAATGACGCTAAAGCTGAAACTCCAGTACTTTGGCCACCTCATGTGAAGAGTTGACTCATTGGAAAAGACTCTGATGCTGGGAGGGATTGGGGGCAGGAGGAGAAGGGGACGACAGAGGATGAGATGGCTGGATGGCAACACTGACTCAATGGATGAGAGTCTGAGTGAACTCCGGGAGTTGGTGATGGACAGGGAGGCCTGGCGTGCTGCGATTCATGGGGTCGCAAAGAGTCGGACACGACTGAGTGACTGAACTGAACTGAACTGATGTGCCAGACTTAGTTATCCAGAATGATCAATATGAAGCCACATCCTAATAAAAAGTCACTGTACTTTGAAGATAAAGAACATAATACATCTTTGGGGTATGCTGGTTAAAAAAAAAAAAAAAATTGAATCACTTAGAAGGAGAAAAACATTAGCTGGCTTCAGATTTTTTGACCCTAACGTCAACACCTAAGGCCGGTGGAAACATAATTGTAAGATATTCAAAGAAAGAAAATACCAACAAAGAATGTTACATTCAATGAAACTTAAGGTACAACATTACCAACCATTTAAAAAAGTCAGGAAAGGTTCTCATGAACCCTTCTTAAGGAAAGTAATAGAGCATAGACTTCAGCAAAGAGAAATGACTACGAAAGACTGGTTCTATTTAACGGAAGAACATATGGGAATGAAACAATATGAATAACATATGAACTGGCAATATAGAACTGATACAGCCACCAAAAATGGGGGAAGAAAAAGAGGAAAAAAAACCCAGGAAGTAGACTAAGTTTGCTGATTGGTTCATCAGAAGCTGAGAATTAAAAATTATCTGAAGCAGATAAATTAAATAGAAAACACTGTAAGGATAGTACTTAATGAAATGGTAAATACTAAGAAAGATAATCCTATTGACTAATATTAGGTGGTAAAGGAAAAAGGGACAAAAAGGAGAAAAAAGAAAAGAAAACATTGTTCAATAAAATTAATAGCTATGTCTAAAGTGGACTAGGGACGTTGTATGCACTTATAACTTTAAAAGTAAACTTTAAAATAGAGAAACCTTTCTTATCTCAAAAGAACTACATGAAATAGCAAAGGAAACACATACTGACTTTAAAAATTAAAATGGGAAAGCAAAATATGACAGATTAAGCAAACTATCACATCAATGAATGTAAATAGATTTAATTTTATATTCAAAGAAAAAATTTTCAGACAAACAAGTCAAACTCCTTCCACTTAAGACAGTACTTCAAAGTAGATAAAAATAAAAGTATATGCAAAGGTTATCAGATAATGCAAACAAAATGTGAGGGCAAAGGGGCTTCATACCAGATAAGGTAGAGGTCATAAACAAAATAGACATTACTCCTTATCATTTGAAAAGGTGCAATACCCAATAGATATATGAATATTATGACTATCTCTGTATAACAACCATAACATTAATATTCATAAAGTTAAGGCCACATGAGATAAAAAGCCAAAAAAGATAAAATAGTGATGAGACTTTGTTAATCTTTTACTCCATGATAGATTAATTGTATAAAAAGGAAGGTATAAAGGATATAAAATAAACAGTGAGGTTCAGCCAACTGGTTTTAAATTCTGTACCCTGAAAACCATTGTAAGTACTGATCAAACACTAAAAAATTAACCATTTATTAGGCTAAATTTCAAAAACAAAAAGTGCAACCTAGACACCATTTTCTAGTCACAATGCTGTTAGGTTTTACTAAGAAAATCAGAAAATAAAACCTAACTGGAAAATTTTGCATTTCTTCTTAAGTCATTTGGGTCAATGGGAAAACTACAAGTAAAAATCGCATACTTTCTAGAAAACTGCAAAAATGAAAAATCATACAAAATGAAAATTATACATCAAAAATCTATGGGATACAGCTAAAACAGTATTTAGAAAATGTACTGCTTAGGTACTATGAATAAGTGTTCATCTCTAGAAACTAGAAAAGAATCAAATCAAATAAAAATAAGAAAAAATAATAAAGATAGATGCAGAAAATGATATAGAAAGCAGACAGAAAATAATAGAAAGGATAAACAAATACAAGGCTCTACTTTTGAAATAAGCAATAGTTACCCTTAAGAACATAGACCAAAATATTCAAAATTGGAAATTTTAAGAGAGAATCTGAGATAGGGAAACAAAAATAATTTCAAGGGAATATTATGATGATTTCTGAGTAATACATTTGGAGCCTAAAAGGAAGTTATTTCCTAAAAATATAAATTTTAAAAATTGATTCAAGAGATAGTTGAAATTTTGCATAAATTAACTGACATAAAAGAAATTAGGGTGAATGAAGAGCTATCAATGAAAAGGCCAACATGATAACCTTGATTTACAACTGAGTGTTATTTAACTTTTGAGAAAAAAATTTAAAGGAATTTAAACTGTTCTAGGCCATAAAAAATAAAGTCCAACATTATAGTTGTATAAAGATAGTATAAAAATGGAAAAACCACAGACCAATCTTAATGCAGTATGTCTATATATAAAATACTCAACAATCAGTAAGGTATTAAAAGAATAAAATACAATGATCAAGTAGGTTTTATTTTAGGAATGCAAGGATGGCTCAAAAATTAAATTTTTTTGATTATTAAATGCTTAAAAACGTTTGATTTTTACAAAGCTTAGCTATTTGTCATAAAAATTCAGAATGGAAGGAAGTATACATGTATATATATATTAGAATTGAAGGAAGCATTTATATTATGTGTATATGAATATAAATATTGAAAAGATGTATACTGAAGTTTTTAAATAATACTTTCTCTAGTATTTCATTCTAATAGAATCAGAAATTTGAGGTAGTAGATAGCAGGGGTTAAATATAAAGATTGGTTTTCTCTGGGCAAGTAGCAGCCCTAGATATCATACCACTTAATTCTGACTTTTCGTTTGTGTAAAAGTAGTTGATCTGGCATCATAGAATGATAACTTTCACACACTTTATTATTGTATATACTTCAAGCATTGTGATATTCATATTAGCAGTGTTTCTTCCATAGTTTATTTCTTGAATTGAGAATACCCTTAGAGGCAGTTAGCATTGAGAATACCCAAAGTCACAGATAAGCCCTTATGTTTCAGAAGTGTAAATTTTCATTGAAGATTGGGAATGATCTAGCTGGCAATTCATGTCTTATATTAAAGCAAATAGCCATATTATGGAATAAAATTAAAATCTTTTATGAATTATTTTAAAACATAAGACGTCAACATTTTTTTGCATGTTTTAATGGGGCCTCTTTAAAGTATTTCCCCAAATTCCTGGAGATGCATATAATTTATAACTGCTGTTAGAAATATTTTGGTGGACATCTGCTACTGTATTTGCAGTTTGTAATAAACATGAGTTATCAAATATCTACTAATCTCTTATGAAAGGAAAACTAAGACGATGTGTAATCTTGCTGGCTAATCTTCAAAAATCTTAATTTTTCCTCACTTATGGTTATAAGTAAATAGTTCTTTAATGTACAGTGATACAACTGGGAAATTATCACCCAAAGAATAACAAAGATCACATGACTATTTAAGCTGTTCTGTATCTTTAGAAGATTTATTATTTTTTACAAATGGTATATAATTTTGTTGGACTCTAGGGGTACATGTTACATCTGATCAGATTTGGGTGGGGCAAATTCATTCATTCAGAAGTTATAGAAAAGTTTGAAGAGAAATATAATAGGTAATATAATAGGTATAATAGATATTCTAAGCAGACATAGAATCCATCTTCCAAGAGTTTATAATTGGGTAAGGGAGATAGGCAATATACTATCAATAATATTACAATGAAAACTAGAAAAACCATAATTATAAAATATATGTAAAACCTATATTTTAATAAAAATTATTAAGAAAGTCTATAAATTACAGGGAGGCCTGGCGTGCTGCGATTCATGGGGTCGCAAAGAGTCGGACACGACTGAGCTACTGAGCTGAACTGAACTGATAAATTATTTGGATTAAGAATTACTGTGGAGGACCCAGACGAAATAGAAGAGAGAGGAATATGTAAGGGAGAGAAAAATATACAGTGATCAGCAACTGTAAGAATTTCAGTTGTCTTGTCCAGAAGTTTTCAGGGTACTGGGTACTATATGTGTAGCACACACTTAAGGAATTAGGCATAGGGAGGGATCTTATGTAACTTGCAAATTATTGGAAGGCTAATGAGAAAACACTCTGAAAAATTATAGTTTAAATGGGTGTGTGAACTTAATTTATAAAATGGTTTCCAAACTTAAAATTTCTTTTTGTAAGTATGTCTCCAGTTTATCTTTATCAAAGAAGTCATAAAATTTTAAATTCTAAATTAAAGAAGTAAATGACCATCTGGGAATCTTTGAACATGTACATTCATTGGAGTAACAAATAAGTTTCCTAACTGGAAGAATGAAAGAACATTTATTAAACTTTGGGCATAGGGATATTGGGGTGTGTGTGTTTCAGATGATAAAGAATAACATTTTACTCTCCCTTTCCATACCTCTCATTACCTAGAAATTACTTATTGATAGAGCATGTTTATTTTAGGGATTACTATTGTTACCTACAAGGAAGATTTTCTCAAACATTTATATGAACACATGAATGCCTAAGATTCTTTCTCTCTTTCTCTCTGTTTTTAATTTCCAGGCATAGATATTCTTCATCAACTAGGCCTTGGAGGCAAAGATGTAAGACACTCTTCATCAGTGACCGCTGTACCACCATCATCTACACCATTACCTCAGGGGGTCCATGTAACAGAATCGGGTGTCATTTTAACAAACAATTCCTGTATTGAATCACCTCTTATGAAAATTTTACCAATCAACTTAGAACAGCCATTTACAATATTAATTGGGTTACAGTCATATAGAGTAAACAATGCATTTCTCTTCAGCATTAGAAGTAAAAATAGACTGCAATTAGGAGTACAGTTATTACCTAAAAAATTAGTGGTATACCTTGGAGGAAAGCAGTCTGTCTTTTTCAACTACAGCGTTCACGATGAGCGATGGCACTCATTTGCCATTGCTGTTAGCAATCAAGATGTCTCAATGTTTGTTGAATGTGGAAAGAAATATTTTAGCAGAGAGACTCTTTCGGAAGTTCAGACCTTTGATTCTAACAGTGTGTTTACCTTGGGAAGTATGAATAATAATTCTGTCCATTTTGAAGGAGTAGTATGTCAGTTGGATATTATTCCTTCTGCAGAAGCATCTGCAGACTATTGCAGATATGTGAAACAGCAGTGTCGCCCTGAGACAAGCCTTCCTCATACAACCATTGTATCAACTAAGATACCAGAAAACTCTCTCCTGCCCAAAAGATTGGGTGAAAAAGTACTGTCACAGGACACACTTACTGAAAACAAAAGTGTTCTAGATTTCACAAATAATGGTTCTGTGGCAGTGAATAAACAACAAGAAAACCAGATATCAAGATCTCAGTTAACTTCTCTTCATTCACAGAATGTCTCTGCTATGGACCTTGTGAACCATGGAATTCAGACCAAAGGATTGATCACTGAGCAACTTATTCAGGCAAATTTAAGCCTGCCAATGTCCCATGGTAGCCTCAATGAGCCAAGGAAAAAAAACAAGGATAAATTTATTTCTCTTCTAAATGTGTCGGACAATATCACACAACATAATGATCAAGTAACTGGTCTGTCACCACTTAAGAAGATATCATCTAGTCTTCCACATATAAAACAAGATGCAATTAAGAATCTGAAGAAGGCTATCGCAGCAAATTTGTACACTAATGAACTTATAGAACTGCAGCATATTTTAAACACAACCTTATACAGAGTGACAGATGAGCCATCTGTGGATAATCACCTTGATCTAAGGAAGGAAGGTGAATTTGATCCTGATGCTACTTATCCCATCGAAAATAGCTATGAAACTGAGCTTTATGATTATTATTATTATGAGGATCTTAATACGGTGCTCGAAATGGAGAATCTAAGAGGGCCAAAAGGGGACACTGGACCTCCTGTAAGTTATTATTTTTAAAATATGTCTTAATGCACTAATTTACTATCCATTTCAAAAAGAATTCTCTGGGCTGAACAATATAGAACAGATCTGTCTTAAGTATGTAGCCTGGCTTACTGTGAGTGCATTCATGGTTGCTATAATATATCCAACCAGAATGCTACTCTGGCTCAAATGTTGTACTTTTTAAAAATGCTTGGGTGGCTCAGAAGGTTACTTAATTCTGGCAAAGTGGTGAGTAAGCTATGTTATTCTTGTTCAGTTAAAATTCAATCAGGAATTGAGTTGCTAAATACAGATCAGCATTCTATTTTATTAAAAACCTGTAGACTTAATGCATAGTCATGTTAAAAGAGAATATTAAAGTTAGAGTAGACTAAATAAAAATATTTTGAATACATTATTAAATGTATTTTCAGCAAAGTAATATCATATGAATTAAAAGAATATTACCTTTTAGATATAATTTTATAGTGAGTCATTGGGGAAAAGCAAACCCTTATATGATAGAAATTAAAATATTTCACTTAGGATTATAAAGAGTAACATATTTCATTATATCTTCCATGATATGACCAATTTACATTTATAAGTTAATAGAAGTTCCATCTACTTCATGCAAAAATAGCCACTCAGCAGTCCATCAGTCCATTCAGTAGGAAAAAAGCCAAGTCACTTCCTTAGTAATTCCTTAAACAAAGCTATGAGATAATAGATTGATGACTTTAGCTCTGAAATTCTTTTGTCACGTAGGTGCAATTACTGATGGATGATTTTTTAATCATTTATGACTCATTTAAAGCTATTTAAAATCACATTAGAGACATGTTTTTACCTTTCATATTTTGAATACCTTTAAACAATAAACTTATATATCTTTAGAAATCTTTTTTTTAATTGCAAGCAGAATAAAATATATCTTAAGATATTTCTTGATTTGATGGAAGTAAAATTTGAGACATTTGTTTAGTTCCAGAAACCATAGGACAAGAGATGATGCCACTTGCTTAGCTTGTGTTTCTTTCATGGTTATTACTCAAAGTAACTTGATAGGTACTCAACAATGCTTAGAGTGAATGTTTAAAGGATTTAATAAAATCAGAAGAATATATTATAGAGAAATAACTTTTCAGCTAGTAGTAAAATTGAGCCACTAGGCAGGTCATATTAAACAGTTAAGGAAGCTGTTTAGTTTCTTCAAATGTCAGAGATGAGTGTTAATCTCTGCTCTAAATCCAGAAACAGTTATTTCAGCAATGGTTGGTGAAGCAATAATAGTCCAGATACTTCCTTAGTCTCTCCTGTGGGCAAAGCAGAAACATAAATTGTGTAAGACAGAGTCACTGCTCAGAGGAGCTTACGTTGTGGTAGTAGTGCTACAGAAGTACACTATAACCTTGTGTCATGGTCAAGTAAAATACATGACCCTGAGAGATGCAAACTAAACATGTGGAGTACACATTTTCAAAGGTAAGAAAAATATTTTGAGGGGAACTCTTTGAAAGATCACTTAAGGCTGAGCTGTTCAGGATAGGTTCTTGTGGGCAAACTTAGAACCTAGACCTCAAATAATGGATATGATTTCGATAGGTGAAAGAAGCTGTTGCATCTTTTATGTAGGAAAAATAGCAAAATAGCTATAATTTATTGAGATTTTTTACCTGTGGCAGGAACTCTGCCATGCCCCTTATGTTTGTTATCTTAGAAATACTTGATAAGTTTGATATTATTACCCTCATTTTTCAGGTGAAGAAACTGAAGCCCAGAGTAATTTGTTTGCTTGCTCATAACCACATGCCAATAAATGATAGACCCAGGATTTTGACCCTAGAGGTAGGTTTTCTGCCTCTAAAGGTCAAACTCTTTCACAATATGAGGCTGAATAATGGTAGATAAATGTAAGGCCAGGGTAGACCTATACAGGTTGTAGAGGTCTCAATTTTCAAACGAATAGTTCTGACTTTATCTTGTTCTCAGTGGGGAATTTTGTAGGTTTCTAAGCAGAGGTATGAATAAGTCAGGGAAGTCAGTCTGTGGCAGTGCCCAGAACAGACAGGAAATTCCTGTCATCTGGATGTTACAAAACTAGGACATTATCTAGGATGACAGCAGTGAAAATGCAACGGAAAAGTAGCATTCAGGGGAGATCCTGAAGGAAGGTTTGGTAGAACTAGGAAATTAATTGGACTTAGGGACCAAATGAAAAGAAAGTGGACCAAGGTGGCTCTAAGGTTTTAAGCCTGTGGGTTGAGAGACTGGTGATACCAATATAAAAACCAGTAATTAAGACAGGAAGTTGATTTTAGGAGAAGAAACCAAGTGAAAACATTTAAGGTGCTGTTGGCAAATCAGTAAGCTGTTCAAAAAGTTGAAGAAGGTGAAGTGAAAAGAGAAGTCAAAGTAGGAGGGTATAGATTATGGGAGTTTTTCCATCAGTGTTATACAGTCAAGAAATTTGCAAGGAAAGGACTTGGCATAGAGTCAAGAGCCAAATTGTAAGGAATGTTTGCTTTGTGGTTATAGAAGGAAAAAAAAAAAAAGCAGAAATGTGACGGGATAGACATATGGGACAGAACAATATAGTTAGTGTTAGTCACTCAGTCACGTCTGACTCTTTGTAACCCCGTGGTAGCCTCCCAGGCTCCTCTGTCCATGGAATTCTCCAGGCAAGAATACTGGCGTGGGGAGCCATTCTTTTGTCCAGAGGATCTTCCCGATCCAGGGTCAGGATCAAACCCGGGTCTCCTGCATTGCAGGCAGATTCTTTACTGTCTGAGCCACCAGGGAAGCCCATAATATAGTCTCATAAAAGCCAAAGATGAGAGTTTTGAGAAGAAATTGATCAGTGGTGCTGAAAGACTGAGATAAAGTAGAGGAAATCCTTTGGATCTTCTGGTGGGAAAGTTGTTGTTGAACTTTGATAATGATTTCAGCATAGTGTAGAAGTCTAAAGGTAAATTTTAGAAAGTGTATGAGAGAGTAAATGGTGATGAAATGATGAACTCTGTAGAGATTTTGCATTGCTTCTTGAAGTGGATTAAGCCTGAGGACAGCCTGATCTTTCCTACTTGTTGGTGCCTGTCTTTCATCTACATACCCTTGATGTTCTTTTGATATCTTTGAAGTTCATTTCACTAAAGCTATTAGGTTCTGTGTCATTTTTTTTCTGTTGCTCTTTTGATCTGAGTTTTTTGTTTTGTTTTGTTTTGTTTTACTTACTAAAGAAACATCTCTCCTTATATTCTCAGGTATTTTTCTTATCCATTTTTCTATATTCTTCAGGCACACCAGTATACACAATTTTAAAAGTCCTTTGTGATGATAGTATTTATTATCTTCTCTACAATGATGTCCATGTGTTTGCTTTTTTTTTTCATTTTATTTTATGTAAATTCAGTTAAACTACATCCATATTCCTTGACTGATTTTTTTTAGTTATGGTCAGCTATTATTGCTTCTGATGTGGATTTAGTCTATAATTCTTTCTTATTTTACTCTTTCAATCTTGAAGCTCTTTTGGCTCACATTTCATCACCTTGGTTGTTATTTTTGTCTTTTATGACTCTTCTTTGAGCTTTTTGTAGAAAAACAGCATCCTGAAATTTTTTGGATTTATAATGAATTATATGAACTTCTTTCTGTGCATGGACTAATCCTTTTCTGGTAAAAAATTTTCGTTTACTTTTAATTTATGTTTCTGTCCTCACACTCCGCCCCCCGCCCCTCAAAATGTATTGATCTCTTGGTTTCTTTCTGGTTATCGCTCGTTTTTAAAATAGAGACACCACTGTTTGGGCCACTGTGTGTTTTAGCATGGTGTAGGGAGAGGCAAAAGGGAGTAAGGTGAGTAGTACACAGCATCAAATTTAAGTTGCTGCCTTCAATGCCATCTTTCGATACGCATTGTATCCTCTACCTAGAAATGTATCTCCTCTCATTTTCATGTACATGAAGCTCTCTGTATTGGTCTAGAAGTGATTTGATGATTTATGCTCTTGTCTTTTACCTCCTCCCTGCACCAGAAATTTCCTGAGGTTAGGAGATTTGTTGTAGGTCATAAAAATGATGGGTTGTTCCTTTTCAGTTCTGCCTTCCTTACTCTTGGTTGTTTGAACTGGATCTTTGCAGGGTCATGAATTATAGTCCCTGTGGCTTTACCATTCCCTTGAACTTAGCTATTGTCATTAAAGGATCATTGGAATGAACTTTCTGGACTGATATACTGTTAGATATCTGTAGCCTGTCCCAGGTTTGAGGTCTGAGGAGGGTTTTTGTTTTTAGTCATCTTTCAGCATCTTTCCTCATTCCAAAATGTCTCACTATTTGAAAGATAATTTTCATATTTTGTGGTTTGTGGTTGTGGTCGTTTCTTTGTTTCATCAGAGAAGTTTTTTTCTTTTGGTATTTTTTTGTTGTTTTCAGAGGGTTTTTGAGGGAAGGAAGGTAGCTTTAAAAATGTTCTCATTCTGCTATCTTTTATCGAAATTCTCTAGTGACCCATTTTAGAATGTAAATTAGATCATGTCATTTATCTGCTTAAAACTCTTCAGTGACAGGAGAGTATAGCAACTAGAATAAATTAAAAAGTCTTTATCATGACCCATGCAGTCATATGTCATCTGGCCCCTGTTTTCCTCAGCAACATCATCTTGTTCCACTCTTGCTTACTTCCACTGTTGGCTTTCTTTTAGCTCCTTAATAAGATTGTATTTTTGTTTGTTTTATTTTACTCATGCTGTCATTCATTTTATTCCTATTTTCAAATTTTATTTTCTCCTCTTTCCTCATTCTTCTTCATTTTTTAGGTCTAATTTAGAGCTTCCTCAGAGACACATTCTCTCATAAGCACAATATAAATTATGTGCACTCGGTTGATCTCTCTTGATTGCTTGTTCTTTTCTTCATGTCACTAAATAAAATGCATATTATGTGTTTATTTGTTAGTGGGTGTCTTTTTATCTCATTGTCAGCTCCAGGAGGCTTTGATGCTTACTAATGTTTATTGAGTAAGTGAATGAATCAATGAGTGAGTGAACTATAAAAAGAAATTTAGATGCAAGACTTCCAAGATCGACCAGACATTACTCTCTTACAAATATTGGATACATTTGCTTCAGTATATAACCTTAGTAATAATAATATTGTGACTAACATTGAGTACTACTTGTGCTCCATGCACACTTTTAAAAAATTGCTCTATAGTTTATGGTTAATTACTCTATATCAGACATAGTTACAAGTATTTTATATACAATAACTTTAATATCCACTATAACATCATCAGTGTTATAAAGATGAGAAAACTAAGTCTTAGCAAGAGTAGCTGACTTGTCTAAGGTCATTCAGCAAGTAAATGATTGAAGCATGATTTGACTGTAGACTGGATGATTGCCAGGCTTCCCCGGTGGCTCAGACGGTAAAGCATCTGCCTACAGTGTGGGAGACCTGGGTTCGATCCCTGGGTTGGGAAGATCCTCTGGAGAAGGAAATGGCGACCCACTCCAGTACTCTTGCCTGGAAAATCCCATAGATGGAGGAGCCTGGTAGGCTACAGTCTATGAGGTCGCAAAGAGTCAGACATGACTGAGTGACTTCACTTTCACTTTGGATGATTGCCATAGCATTGCTCTTTAACTGAATTATACTTCCTCTTAATAACTGATAATCTGAAAGTTAAAGTGCCTTTTCTAGTACTTCATTTATAGAAAATAATTCATAAAAAAGTCATATCATATAAAATTGCTTTCCTTCTCTGGTTTCTAGGAAATGCCTATTAATAACTTATTCTCAAAGATACGGAAATAAAAAATTGTGAAGACAAGTTAAAATTTATTTTTACTTATTGCTAATTAATTCAAATATTTTAATCACAGCATAAATATCCTTTTTTCCCCCACCTCCACTATCTAATATGAACTGTAATAATTGCTTTTTCAGTGTGAATGTAGTAGTGTTTCTTTTGTCACAAAGTAGCATGATAGGGCAGTAAACCAAACTAGATATTTTAATTTTTCACGTAATTTTTTATTTTTAGAGTCTATTTTAGAGGACTTAAAATCATCAGCTGTTAAATTCTGAGGATAAAAGTAGAACCAGAACTAGTTTAAAAAGAGTTTTAATTTTTTTTTTTAAAATAAGTGAAAGTCAAGTTTTGATGGAAGCCAGTGATATAGTAGGAATTCTCAAAATATTTGAATAGTTCAGGATGGAGAATAGAAATATTACTTTTATGTGGTTGAAAGAGAAATATTACTTTTTTAATTTTAAGGAATACATGAAAGGTTTTTGTTAAGGGGTATAAAAAGGCAAAATAAAAAGGAAAATGGACAGTTTGAAATATACAAAGAACATTAGAAAACTGAAAAAAAGCATCAATAAAGGAGAACATTTCAAAGAGAAAAATGTTACATGACAATGAAGATCAGTAGGTCATGCTATATGTTAATGGTAGGGCTAATATCTTAACCTTGACATGTTTGATATCAAAGTTCGTAGTATTTTTACTGGAGTAATGAATGAATGTTTGTAAAACATTGTATATAAATGTAAAACATAGCTATATGTATGCTCTGAGACATCAGGAATAATGCCATGGCAGCAGAATGCTCAGTAACAATGAAATGAATAGGCAGATGAATGAATGAATATGTATTAATCATATCCCAAATGAATATTTATTCCTCTACCAGTTGATTGTTAAAATAAGTTTAAAAAAAGATAATATAAGGCATTAATATGTGGAAGCAAAGTAGTAGTTTCCTATTTCTTATTTGATATATTTCAAAAGTGACATTTAAAGAACTCAGAATACCTTAAGATTGATCTGTTTTTACTTTCTTACTGTTTTTACTTAAAATTGATTTTGTTTTGACAAAACCATTTAACTCTATTGACCTCTTGGTATGCTGCATTTTGTGTAGGGCAGATATATTACTGAATATACTAGCTCAGCTGGTAAAGAATCCGTCTGTAATGCAGGAGACCTAGGTTCAATCCCTGGGTTGGGAAGATCCCTGGAGAAGGGAATGGCTACCACTCTGGTATGCTGACCTGGAGAATTCCATGGACTGTGTATAGTCCATGGGTTCAGAAAGAGTTGGACACAACTGAGCAACTCACATACTAGAAGGATCTCATTGTAACAGTTTAACACATTACACAGATCTTTGGTATAAGTCTTCTAAAAAAACATAAAATGGTCAATGCTTTACTTTTTCAAGGCAAGTCTTCTTTTGAAATGTGTTTGGAAAAAACCCCAAAAAACCTGTAGTTGTTGGTCTCCAGACCCTAAATTGAATTCCTCTTTCAGTAGTAAAAGTAAATTTAGGTAAAAAACTACCCACAAAACTACTAGCTATGGTCCCTGTAAAAACCAGATACAGTGGCCGTAACCATAAGTCATAGACTTCCTGATGCCGTATCTGACCAGATTAAAGAGGACGTTTGAATTTCAGCTCTCCCTCCTGCTGATTAAGGTGAGGGGTTTCATGTTATTTTAAAATCATCATCAGCTAGTAACTGGGGACCAAAAAAGAGCCATGGAGTGAAATTTTCACAAGACTTGTGAGAAAGGATGTGTCTGTTCTCTTGTCTAATATCTCAGCATTTGTTTTCCAAGGGTCCCCCTGGCCCAGCAGGCATCCCAGGTCCATCAGGAAAGAGAGGTCCACGGGTAAGTGGATGGGCTCCATTTCTCACTTGCTGTTAGAGCTGGTAGCTTCCCTGTATGTTTTTCCTACTGTTGTACACTATGTACTTCCTCTGGAAATCCGTCTGGATTGTCAAACTTAGCCTGGCCTTTGCCAATTCAAGAGAAACTTAGGAACATGTGCCACTTATTTATTTGAGTGTAAACACCCAGCCAAAGCATTCTCTGTGAACATGACCAAAAAGATAATCAAATTTGTAGATTCGTGATTGTTTTGGTGCTACTTGTAGCATTATTCTTAGTTATAAAGTGATCTCATCTGTAGTTGATAGGCCAAGGTGGGGATCATTTACTTTGGGAAATGAAGAAGAGTGGGCAGCCTTAAAATAGTGCATTCCTGAATTACATAGTGGAAAATATTGGAATTATAAACTAAAAAATAATTGTCCAGAGGAAAAAAGCTTCCTCAAGGGTAGCAGTAGTTTTTCACATTAAACAGGTCCAACAAAAGATTTATTGCTGTGTTAGAATTCATTTCTTTCAAACCTCAAAAAAAAAAAAAAAAAAAAGTGAACTTTTACTAGCAGAAATTCTTCGAAGAGCTAGAAAAGGAATTATAATTGTATGTTATAAAGACAAATGTAAATACCATATATAATCCACTTTCATTCCTAATTTTTGCTTATCATATAAACAAATGAATGTAAAACTCACCCTAAAATGCTAATTTAAATGGTCCACATTCACATTAAGCTCTTGTTGATGTGAGGCTTAAGATGAATGCTTACTCTGCTCTAGCTGTTTAACATTTCTTTTCTTTCTCTATACTTGATGACCTACCACATTCCTCTCCAGAGTGTTTTCTAAACTTCTCCACTCTCCTCCAGCCAGCAAACCATTCCTGTCCTCCCCCTTCTCTGTCAGGAGACCCTGGATTTTGCTTTCTGAGGGACTGAGTTCCCCTTTGCATTAATTATATTCCCTCTCCACTGCTAAGGCTGTTCTTCCACAACTTAACCTTTTCTATCCCTCGATTTTATCTTATTTGGCAACAAACAGCAAATTATTATCTTTTTTTTTTTTTAAGTACGAGACTTTCACTGACGCTAATTTTTCCTAAAGTTATTGTCCTTGCTCACTCTTGCACTAATGAGCTCTGTGGAATACTTTATACTCATTGGTCCCACATCTACATCAACAAATCATTTGTTAATCCTCATACATTTCCCCACCTACTTTATTGAAAAATTTATTTTTGAAGACTACACAAATGAGAGGTCATGAAATCTAATTTTTTCCCTTAGTTTTCATCTTGCTAGATATACTTTCCATGTTTGTATTGCTATCATTCCTCCCCCTTCTGAAACACAATGCTCTATTAATTCAGAAGTGAAAAAAAAACAGATAAATATTAAGTATTTCTGTGTTAAGATAGAGGTATAACTGAAGGAAGAGTCTTCCCTCATAGTTCAGTTGGTAAAGAATCTGCATGCAGTGCAGGAGACTGGGTTCGATCCCTGGATCAGGAAGATCCCCTGGAGGAGGGAATGAAAACCCACTCCATCATTCTTGCCTGGGAAATCCTATGGACAGAGGAGCCTAGTAGGCTACAGTCCATGGGGTTGCAAGAGTTGTACATGACTTAGCAACTAAACCACTACATAGCCAAAGGGTACAGAGGTGGGTACCAAGCCCAAATGAGTATAGAAGCCCTGGAGACCTGAAAGGCTTTCTGGAGATGAATCCTTGTTCTTCTATTTGTTGGTTGTATGAACCTAAGTTTACCCATTTGTAAAGGGGAATAAATAACCACCCTGCAGGATTGTTATATGGATTAGTAATAATAATAATAATAATAAAATAAAGCAGTAACAGTTACTTAGATATAGTAGGTATTTAGTAAGTAGAAGCAGTTATTGAATTCAAATGGACAAATACCACTTTTTTCTTAAATTCCCCACACTGCATGGCTTGTAGGATCTCAGTTCCCCCACCAGGGATTAAAACGGGACCACAGGCACTGAAAGCACCAGATTCTAACCACTGGATCACCAGGGAATTCCCTAAATTGACAGATATTCATTGGGAACCTGATATGTGCTAAGTATTACACTGGTGATATTAAAAACAGCTGCTTTTCAAAGAATTTATAATCCTAGAACTAAACAGCACATGTCATGAAGAAGTTAAAATAGCAATAAAATATTAATAGAATTGTCCCAAGGCAACATATAATTAGTTGCAAATTAATTTTATATGCAGCAGTTTCTGTGGGATTGAGTAGGAAAGAGAAATCACCTCATGCTAGCCAGGATTTAAAGGTGGTATCTCAGTTGACACTTGAACATGATTTGAGCAGGTGTAGGAGAGGCATGGTTAAATGAGGTAAGTCTTAAGGCACGCATCATAGCATAAGCAAAACCCAAGTGCAGAAAGGGTTACCGGATGTTGAGAGGAGAGTAAAACAATTGCACTTTGTTATTTTTGGGCTTCTTACTCTGCACAACTTTTAGAAGTAGCACTAAGCAATGTGGTTGGAGATAAGAGGTGGTAAATAAGAGACATAAATACCTCAAAGCAGTGTTTTGAAGCAAAAAACAGAAACCTCAGTTCTGCTCTGTAATCGGTGTCTTTTCTAAGACTTGAAATATCCAAGACCTCAGAAGAGATAATGAACTGTATAAAATAACATATCCATTTTAATGAATCATGTAATATTTAGTTGAAAGTTATAATAAACACTTACTTGTATCTAGATCTAAGAATGATCTGAATTTTTTTTTTTCTATTTGTAGGGCATACCAGGGCCACATGGAAATCCTGGGTTACCTGGATTACCAGGTCCAAAGGTGAGTGCTTTGAATATCATGTGATTTTTGGCGCATTACTAAAGAAGGTCTTTAACTTTTAAAGTCAACCTAGGAATATTAGGGATCTCTGTCATCTCCAGAGCATGAGTCTTCAGCAAGATTGTCACAGGGTGACAGATGGCCAGGTTCCTTGAGAGCCCACCACACTTGGATTTATAAATAGCTAGTGGTAAAGGCAAGCATGGCCCTGCTTTGATATTCCAGTCTTTGTTGTCAAAATATGATGGCAATATATGGAAACCTCTGCAGTGTACAGATTATGATTTGAGTAATTTACCTTAAGTCAAGACTATTTTAATATATAAAGAGTGAGGAAATAAAACATCATTTATTTCCCTGTTTCATACTTCTCTAATATTTTCATTTGAAAAAGATCTATGAGGATAATGCTTATAGGATATACTCATATTTTTATGAAAACAACTAACCTGGAAACCTGTAAAAATATGAGCATACATAGTTGTGTGATAGTAGTGTGACAGATAGTAGTATGCTGCTGCTACTGCTGCTGCTGCTGCTAAGTTGCTTCAGTCATGTCTGTAAAACAGATGGAAGTATATATACCAGGCTGGTTACCTTCATAGCAGGTATGGAACTGGAAATATAAGTAAATATACATATCTATACACACACATGTACATGTGTATGTAAGCATTAGGATTTTGGTTGCCAGTAACATCATGAATATTTCAGGGTCATTAATAACCACTCTGCTTATTAATTATCTCACTCAAAAGTAATCAAATAGCTGTTACCGTACAGATATAGATTAAGATAGGATAGAGCTTAAGGACACAGGTTTTGGAGTCTAACTGATTTGGATTCAAGGTTTAGCCGTCTTGATTTGTATATACTGTGTTTAGTCGTGTCTGACTCTTTGTGATCTCGTGGACTGTAGCCTGTCAGGCTCCTCTGTCCATGGAGATTCTCCAGGCAAGAATGCTGTAGTGGGTTGCTGTTTCTTTCTCCAGAGGATCTTCCCAACCCAGGGACTGATCCAGGTCTCCCACACTGCAGGCAAATTCTCTACCATCTGAGCCACCAGGAAAGCCCCTTGATTTGTATGACTAGAAACAAATTACTTGCTTTGCCCCTTTAAGCTTAATTTTCTTCTCCAAAACAGGGAAAACCATAGTATGTCCTCATAGGGCTGGAGTGAAGGCTAAATAAATTGTGAGCAAAGCCCTTAACAGAGCTAACACGTCATAAGTAATACCATTATTAATAAGTAATAATGACTCCCTAAGTTTCTCATCACTCTCAACAACTTTTTGAGTTTAATAAAATGTCTCAGAAAAAAAGCTTTTAACTACTGGATGTGTACTAGATAAAAGACAAATGCCTTCTCAAGAAATTAGAATTTTGTTTTTAAATTTGTGATTCTCTAGCCCCCCAAGCTTTCTCTGGGGACTTCAAGGATTTTAGACTAGTGGAAGGCTAGTGTAGCTGTAAAGACCCAGCTCATGTTTCTCCAAGAGCTAAAGTCCTAGGGGACTTGCCAACCTACTAACAGCCTCATCTCCACAACTCGACGGAAGACAGAATAGAGGTGGGGTTTCCACATGGCTTGTGTCATCCTTCTCTTTTCCTGCCTCAGTCAATAACAAACATATACCTGAAGAAACAAAAAAGATGGAGAATAGGGTGGGGAGAGATGACGGAAATAGTGGAAAGCCTTTGATTTCATTGACTTCTTAAAATGTGTGTACTTAGGAGAAAATACTTGAGAAAATGACGTCTGTGTCTAAAAATTACCTTTGTCCAAAGATTAAAAACCAAGTATTTTTCAGTGTTGGCTAATATGAGTGTGTGCCTTCAATAAAATGTTCTAGGAGAGATGAAGTCTTAATCTCAAGATTTCTCTTTAATATCATACCTAGTAATATAAATATAATTTTGACTATAACTATTTACCAATAACATATTTTATGAACCCCTATATTAGGGATTTTGTAAGCTCTACTTAAAATTTGCAAGCAATTAACTGAGCCTCTTGGGAACTTAATCATATAAACCTGAATATTAGTCTTAGTTTATATTTAAATTTAATAATTTGATAACTATCTTTCAAAATAGCCAAAACTGACCATGATTTGTTTTAACTGCACATATTTGTGGGGACAGTAGATTGGACTTCCCTGGTAGACGGTAAAATGTCTGCCTACAATGCAGGAGACCCGGGTTCAATCCCTGGGTTAGGAAGATCTCTTGGAGAAGGAAATGGCAACCCACTCCAGTATTCTTGCCTGGAAAATCCCATGGATGGAGGAGCCTGGTAGGCTATAGTCCATGGGGTCACAAAGAGTCGGCCGTGACTGAGCGACTTCACTTTCACTTTTCACTTTTCACTTTCAGGCATTGGAGAAGGAAATGGCAACCCACTCCAGTGTTCTTGCCTGGAGAATCCCAGGGACAGGGGAGCCTGGTGGGCTGCCGTCTATGGGGTCGCACAGAGTCGGACACGACTGAAGTGACTTAGCAGCAGCAGCGGCTTAGCAAAACTAGTAGTGTGGTTTATGAAACCAATTTTCCTAGGTATTTAACATTTTAAAGTAATACACACTTTAAAGTAATCAGGATTAATAGAACATTCAAGTTTTATACTTTGTAATCCTCTTATAGTATTTATTCAAGACAATGCAATAAATATGCAGATTTCATGCTCTCAAGGATAAATTTTGACATGTAATCACAGGATTTATTTTCCTTCAAGAACAAAGATCCCTTTTAGGTTAATGGGTTTTACAGTATTAAGACATTTTCAGAATTTTTCTCTTTTCAGTTATTATTTAGCAGGAATAACATAGAATTATTGTTCTCTAAGAAAATTGTATAAAAAATCTTGTCACTTGTATAAGAAATTACACATTTCAAAAGCAGTTACCTGAACCTTTAAAAAGATCAAATTAAGATAATTGCAAGTTTAGAAAGATTTAACTGCAATGGAAAATGCAGTGTATTATGAAATGTTTATACAATCATATTTGGATTAATATATTTTATAAAAATTGTTAGAACTGATACCAACCAGACAGGTTTCTTGGCCTTGACCAGTCAATAGAAATTTCAGATTCCTTATGTGGGGTGAGGAAATGGGTGTGTTCAGGGGTTGGACCAGAGGGTTGGCTTAGACGTTTTCTCACCCCTTTGGTGGTGTTGCGTATAGTGAAAAAGTGAAAGTGAAAATCCCTCAGTCATGGGCTGTACAGTCCTCATGGACTGTACAGTCCATGGAATTCTCCAGGCCAGAATATTGGAGTGGGTGTAGCTGTTCCCTTCTCCAGAAGATCTTCCCAACCCAGGGATTGAACCCAGGTCTACCACATTGCAGGTGGATTCTTTACCAGCTGAGCCACCAAGGAAGCCCAAGAATACTGGAGTAGGTAGCCTATCCCTTTTCCAGGGCATCTTCCTGACCCACAAATTGAACTGGGGTCTCCTGCATTGGAGGTTGCATATAGAGGTATATGCAATGCATTGCTTTTGCTCTGACCCCCTGTTTTGGCTCTCAGCTCTTCAGAAGTGGCAGTTGGGTGTTGGGTTTTTTTTTTTTTTTTTTTGGTCTTTTCATTTGTTTGTCCAGAGATGCAACTTTTACTGAAAATATCATATTTATTATTTGTTACATAAAATAAAAAGTCTATGTCTCTTAAGAATGAATATACCTTAAGATAGTATAGAACTATGTTCTATTTATGAGGCTATTTTAAAGTTTATAAGAATAAAGCTTATTTTGCAAACATACTCTAGATTGATGCAAAATCTAGCATTTTATTTTCTGTTATACTTTTACAATTAAGTTAGTATTTACCATAAAGGACAAAGAATGTAAACTTATCTTTGGTGGTTCTCAACTCTGTTCAAGCAGAATAAGTTTTCACATGTTTGTCTTCCTTAATAGATTCTGAGTTATTTGAATGCAGGGGCCAGATCTTATCCTTCTTTGCCTTTGTATCTAGCCCAGTGCCTAGCATGTGTTGGGCATTCTATAAATGTTAAACTGAAGTAATAAACAGACAACATTAGTAATAAGGCATTGGCATCATAAAGGAATAAGAACTGGCACTTACTGAGCATCTAGCATCAGTTGACAGTATTTTACATATGCCATCTCATTCAATTAAGAGTACTATTCAGAGCAGGCTTTATTACCTTCTGCTTTCCATAGAAGAAAACATATTCAGAGAAGTAAGTACTTAACCAAGGTAACACAGTTTAACTGGCATCAGAATTAGATCTGTTTTACTCTTTACCCTATACCTATTTGTCTCTACTAGCATAGTGAGTGGTTCACTATGAACCTTGAAACAGCACCTTAAGGAGGAAAGATGAGGGTGGGGTAACCTAGTGTAATTAAAGACTTTCTGAATTCATTTAGTAATAGTCACAAAATATGTCCATTCCAAGATTCCAGCTAATCCTTTGGATGCTAATAATATATAAACACCATAAAGAGTGAAACTGAACTCTCATCCCTTAGAACTGTGTTGTTAGATTGCTAACTAGTAGAAGAACAAAATGCCACACAAAAATTTTGTGGGTATATAACATTTTTCAGCAATATTAAGACTAATTTAAAATAGAGGTAAACTACTGAGTTCTTTAGCTGAAATCAGTAGACTTCTGCTAGAAATATTGTCTTTCTAAGAAAAAAATCTTTCTAAAAAAATATCAAGTGAATTCTGCTTCTCTGTTTACTAGAGAGAATGAGTTTTTTCTTGCCATCAAATACCATCTAGGTCCACAGTTCATCATAATTACTTATTTAATATAAACTTTATTTGCAGGGTGCTGGAAATTCTTATTACTATTAATTAATACATGGTCAATTATGCAGTGGATCTTTGGACATGAATCCAAATGAATTATCTAGATCTTCTACTTACAGTTCTAGTCCAGGCAATCTATTTTTGTCCAGATAATTTCTTTCCCAAAAATGCTTCTTAAAGGCTACTTAAAAACTTTCCATGGATGTTAATTAGTAGCATATATTACTTTAGTCAAATTCAATAGCTCCTTCAAATTTAATCCCGTTCAGTGAAAATATCTAACCTTAGTAAGCTCTATTAACAGTGTCCTGTTAGTATTGGCTTGGCCAAAATGTTCATTTGGGATTTTCTTTTAAGATCTTATGGAAAAATCTGCAAGAAGTTTTTGGCCAACTCAATAATATTAAATGAAATGCTATTAATTAATAATATTAAATATTGAATTCCAAAGAGTATATCTTTGTGCTATACTTTATTTCTGGTTTTGGCCCTCTGTTCCCATGTTTCTGTCATGCTCCCATTTTCCTTGCTTGTGAATTAAATAAATATGTTAAGTATAGATGCTGACCCATTCTAAGAACTTTTTTACAGAGTCAGATTGCTATGAAGAGTTTTCAATCCAACATTCTGACAATGTAAAGTATGATAAAATGTGAAGACTGAGGTGCTCCTGTTGTTCTATACGACATAAGGACCTTTATGTAAAAGACCAGACAAATATGACAAATACATTAAATTTTTTTCCTTCTAGCCATCAAAGACTATTAGGGTCACATCAAAAGGATTCAGAAGGCCATCTGAAAAGCTTCTACTAGTCAAGGATTGGTATAATTTGAATATCATTAAGAATATTAACTGTAGTGGATTAAGTCACATCAAATATCTCTAAATCCCTTTGTAGCTAAGAACAGAGAAGCCCTCATTGGTCACCTTTAGAGGATGCTAGGGAATTGCATCTATGAGATTGTATATTCAACAATTCAATTCAAATCTGACACTAACTACCCCAAGCTAGTGTCAGACTCCACAGATTTAGAGGCTCAATCCCACATGACTCCCCACATTTGAGATGCTAACGGAACACTTATGCCTGGCTGACTATGTGTCCAGGGCTTCCCACAATCTCTTCCTTTCCCAGGTTTGATATTTTGCTGGAATAGCTCACAGAACTCAGGAAAACATTTTAATAAGGCTTACCAATTTATTATTAAAAAATAGAACTCAAATACCTGAAAGGTAGAGATGCATAGGGCAAAATATAGAGAGTAGAAGCCTAGAGCTCCCATGCCCTTCTCAGGTACATTATGCTCCCAGTGTGTTCACCTACTGGAAGCTCTTGGAATGTCGTTAAGAGTTTTTATACTAAATCTCTACCACCCCCTCCTGTCTCTGGAGGTGGGGGAGGAGATGGGGCTAAATTTTACTACCCTCTAATCACTTGTTTGCCTTTCTGGTGACTAGCTCCCATCCTGAAGCTATCTGGCTCCCTCTCTCCAGTCACCTCATTAGCATAAGCTCAGATCAAAAAGGGCTTGTTATGAATAACAAAAAGCACTCCTACAACTCAGGAAATTCCAAGGGTTTTAGGATCTTTGTGCCAGGAACCAGGGCCAAAGACAAAATGTATACTTTTAGAATGTGGTCCACTGGAGAAGGGAATGGCAAACCACTTTAGAATTCTTGCCTTGAGGGCCCCATGAACAGTATGAAAGACAAAAAGATAGGACACTGAAAGATGAACTCCCCATGTTGGTAGGTGCCCAATATGTTACTGGAGATCAATGGAGAAATAACTCCAGAAAGAATGAAGAGATGGAGCCATTTGTGCATGTGACTGGTGATGGAAGCAAGGTTTGATGCTGTAAAGAGCAATATTGCATAAGAACCTGGAACATTAGGTCCGTGAATCAAGACAAATTGGAAGTGGTCAAATAGGAGATGGCAAGAGTGAACATCGACATTTTAGGAATCAGTGAACAAAAATGGACTGGAATGGGTGAATTTAACTCAGATGACCATTATATCTACTACTGTGGGCAAGAATCCCTTAGAAGAAATGGAGTAGCCATCATAGTCAACAAAAGAGTCCAAAATGCAGTATTTGGATGCAATCTCAAAAATGACAGTAAACCATTCAATATCATGGTAATTCAAGTCTATGCCCCAACCAGTAATGCCAAAGAAGCTAAAATTGAATGGTTCTATGAAGACCTACAAGACCTTCTAGAACTGACACCCCCAAAAGATGTCCTTCTCATTATAGGGGACTGGAATGCAAAAGTAGGAAGTCAAGAAACACCTGGGGTAACAGGCAAATTTGGCCTTGGAGTACAGAGTGAAGCAGGGCCAAGGCTAACAGAGTTTTGCCACGAGAACACACTGGTCATAGCAAACATCCTCTTCCAACAACACAAGAGAAGACTCTACACATGGACATCACCATATGGTCAACACCAAAATCAGACTGATTATATTCTTAGCAGCCAAAGATGGAAAAGCTCTATACAGTCAGCAAAAACAAAACCGGGAGCTGACTGTGGCTCATGAACTCCTTATTGCCAAATTCAGACTTAAATTGAAGAAAGTAGGGAAAACTACAGACCATTCAGGTATGACCTAAATCAAATCCCTAATGATTATATCTACTATTGTGGGCAGTAATCCCTTAGAAGAAATAGAGTAGCCATCATGGCCAACAAAAGAGTCCAAAATGCAGTACTTGGATGCAGTCTCAGAAACGACAGAATGATCTCTATTCGTTTCCAAGGCAAACCATTCAATATCACGGTAATCCAAGTGTATGCCCCAACTGGTAACGCTGAAGAAGCTGAATTTGAACGGTTCTGTGAAGGCCTACAAGACCTGCTAGAACTAACACTCCAAAAAGATGTCCTTTTCATTATAGGGGACTGGAATGCAAAAGTAGGAAGTCAAGAAACACCTGGAGTAACAGGCAAATTTGGCCTTGGAGTACAGAATGAAGCAGGGCAAAGGCTAATAGAGTTTTGCCAAGAGAATGCACTGGTCATAGCAAACACCCTTTTCCAACAACACAAGAGAAGACTCTACACATGGACATCACCAGATGGTCAACACTGAAATCAGATTGATTTGCAGCCAACGATGGAGAAGCTCTATACTGTCAGCAAAAACAAGATTGGGAGCTGACTGTGGCTCAGATCATGAACTCCTTATTGCCAAATTCAGACTTAAATTGAAGAAAATAGGGAAAAGCATTAGACCATTCAGGTATGACCTAAATCAAATCCCTTATGATTATACAGTAGAAATGAGAAATAGATTTAAGGAGCTAGACCTGATAGAGAGTGCCTGATGAACTATGGAATGAGGTCCGTGACATTGTACAGGCGACAGAGATCAAGACCATCCCCATGGAAAAGAAATGCAAAAAAGCAAAATGGCTGTCTGGGGAGGCCTTACAAATAGCTGTGAAAAGAAGAGAAGTGAAAAACAAAGGAGAAAAGGAAAGATATAAGCATCTGAATGCTGAGTTCCAAAGAAGAGCAAGGAGAGATAAGAAAGCCTTCCTTAGCGATCAATGCAAAGAAATAGAGGAAAACAACATAATGGGAAAGACCAGAGATCGCTTCAAGAAAATTAGAGATACCAAGGGAACATTAAGATGGGCTCGATAAAGGACAGAAATGGTATGGACCTAACAGAAGCAGAAGATATTAAGAAGGGGTGGCAAGAACACACAGAAGAACTGTACAAAAAAGATCTTCACAACCCAGATAATCATGATGGTGTGATCACTCACCTAGAGCCAGACATCCTGGAATGTGAAGTCAAGTGGGCCTTAGAAAGCATCACTATGAACAAAGCTAGTGGAGGTGATGGAATTCCAGTTGAGCTATTTCAAATCCTGAAAGATGATGCTGTGAAAGTGCTGCACTCAATATGCCAGCAAGTTTGGAAAACTCAGCAGTGACCACAGGACTGGAAAAGGTCAGTTTTCATTCCAATCCCAAAGAAAGGCAATGCCAAAGAATGCTCAAACTACAGCACAATTGCACTCATCTCACACGCTAGTAAATTAATGCTCAAAGTTCTCCAAGCCAGGCTTCAGCAATATGTGAACCAAATGCTCATGCTGGTTTTAGAAAAGGCAGAGGAACCAGAGATCAAATTGCCAACATCCACTGGATCATGGAAAAAGCAAGAGAGTTCCAGAGAAACATCTATTTCTGCTTTCTTGACTATGCCAAAGCCTTTGACTGTGTGGATCACAATAAACTGTGGAAAATTCTGAAAGAGATGGGAATACCAGACCACCTGACTTTCCTCTAGAGAAACCTGTATGCAGGTCAGGAAGCAACAGTTAGAACTGGACATGGAACAACAGACTGGTTCCAAATAGGAAAAGGAGTACGTCAAGGCTGTATATTCTCATCCTGCTTAAGCTAAGTCACTTCAGTCGTGTCCGACTGTGCAACACCATAGATGGCAGCCCACCAGGCCCCCCCGTCTTATATGTGGAGTACATCATGAGAAATGCTGGGCTGGATGAAGCACAAGGTGGAATCAAGATTGCTGGGAGAAATGTCAATAGCTTCAGATATGCAGATGACACCACCTTTATGGCAGAAAGTGAAGAAGAACTAAAGAGCCTCTTGATGAAAGTGAAAGAGGAGAGTGAAAAATTTGGCTTAAAGCAATACATTCAGAAAACTAAGATCATGGCCTCTGGTCCTATCACTTCTTGGCAAATAGATGGAGAAACAGTGGAAACAGGGGCAGACTTTATTTTTCTGGGCTCCAAAATTCCTCCAGATAGTGATTGCAGCCATGAAATTAAAAGACGCTTACTCTTCTGAAAGAAAGTTTTGAACCAACCTGGACAGCATATTAAAAAGCAGAGACATTACTTTGCCAACAAAGGTCCATCTAGTCAAGGCTATGGTTTTTCCAGTGGTCATGTATCCATGTGAGAGTTGGACTATAAGTAAAGCTGAGTGGTAAACAATTGATGCTTTTGAACTATGGTATTGGAGAAAACTCTTGAGAGTGCCTTGGATGCAAGGAGATCCAACCAGTCCATCCTATAGGAAATCATTCCTGAGTATTTATTGGAAGGACTGATGTTGAAGCTGAAACTCCAGTACTTTCGCCACCTGATGCAAAGAGCTGACTCATTTGAAAAGACCCTGATGCTGGGAAAGATTGAAGGTGGGAGGAGAAGGGGACGGCAGAGGATGAGATGGTTGGATGGCACCATTGACTCGATGGACATGAGTTTGAGTAAACTCCGGGAGTTGGTGATGGACAGGGAGGCCTGATATGCTGCAGTCATGGTGTCACAAAGAGTTGTACACCACTGAGTGGCTGAAGTGAACTAATACTTTTATTATACCACAGTCATTATTTTAAAATATGGTAAACAGAAGAAAAATAAAGAGAAAGAATAAATTTTTGTTATGAAATTGCCTTACCTTTCTTAGAATTAAAGCTTAGTTCTGATGCTGAAAACTCAGCTTCTGTGTATACTGGTGCCAAATTTAATCTCAGAGACAGAGTTTTGAGTGATGTGGAAAAGGATAGCTTTATTTCTTGCCAGGAAAAGGGGGATACAGTGGGCTCATACTCTTAAAAGCATATGTCCCAACTTGGGGAAGATAGAGACAAGTTTTATAGTAATTATTCAAAGAGGATGACTTGATTAGCTCGTGGACATTCTTCTGAAGGGTTAATGATGAGGTAAGTTAGGAGTCTACATTGTCAACCTTCAGGTCCAACTGGTGTGAGGTCTATATACTTGTGGGTAGCATGCCATCATTAATTATTAACTTCTCTCACCTGGAAAGAGTTTCAGTATCTGCAAAATAGCTCAGAGATACTGTTGTGTGTATCCTTTGATGGGGGAAATAAGACCTTGCTCCAAGGCTCCTCCTGACTGTTTTTTTTTTTCTCCCTGATCTCACATCACCTCCCTTCCCCTAATTTACAATTGCTTGAATCTGCCCTTTGGAACTCGGGGAACATCATGGAGGCTGAAGGAAGGCTGTTTCCTATAATCAAAGAAATGGGGGACACAGAAAGTCCTCGTGCCCAGGAGCCCAAAAGGGCCCTGCACAGTATTAGTACAATCAAGTGGTTGATGAAGGGAATTTTCTTTTTACAGAAAAATCTAGCAAATTAAGAAAGAATACTAGAATTGAAAATCACCATTTTTGCCTTCCTGATGAAGAAAAGGTTAGAAAACAGAAACAACTCAGGAAGTCCAAAGCACTTGAGGCAGGAGGATGCTTGGCAGGCTTTGAGGAATAGCTGAATTAGATAAGCGGTAGGAGATAGATCAGAGAGATAGTAGGAGGCAGATTAGTTCAGACCTCACAGGTAAGAATTTTGGTTTGAATTTTACTGTTGTATATTTGTTGGAGAGTTCTAAGTACAGGGAAGCCTGGTGTGCTGCAGTCGGTGGGGTTGCAAAGAGTTGGACATGACTGAGCGACTGAACAAGAACAACAAGTAGGAAGATGGCGTCATGCAATTTATGTTATAGGAGGATGGTTCTGGCTATCACAGAATAGATTGGGGTAAGGGAAGGGTAGGAATAGGAACACCAGTTTAGAGACTTCATTGGTCTACCCAAGCTCATGCCATGGATGAGGGACTAGAGTGTTAACAACAGTGACAGTGTGAAGTGGTCAAAATCTATACATATTTTGAGGTACAGTCAACATAATTGTTGCTGAGTCACTTATATGGTGTGAGAGAGGAGTCAAAGGTAATCTAAGGCCCAAGTAGTTGAACAGCTGGTATTGTGGGAGCTGCCATCTACTGGAATGAGGAGGAACATGATTTTGGGTTTTCATTGGTTTTGTTTTTGCCTGGGATGAAATCAAGTGTTCATCTTCATTAATGTTTTCAAAGAACCAACCTTTGGATTTGTTTTTCTATGGACCATTTAGTGTTTAATTGATTTTTAGCTCTATTCTAATTTAGAGCTACGAATATCTCTCTAAGGACTGATTTCCCTGGAGAAGAAAATGGCAACCCACTCCAGTTTTAGGGGAATCCCATGGACGGAGAAGCCTGGTGGGATACAGACCATGGGGTTGCAAAGAGTTGGACACGACTGAAATGACTTAGTGTTGCAGAACCCAGTACTTGAGAAACCAAGCGCCACACTTGGAGAGTAGGAGAACTTGGGTTTATTACGCATGTGGGCCCAGAGAAACTAATAGTCCAAGCTCTGAGCCTCAAAGGGATTACAGAGTTTTTATAGACAGAATATAGTGGGCAATAGGCTGGTTTAAACTAAGGGGTTTCACGTGTGTGGGAACAGCAGTCAAGATGGGGAGAGGGATGCCTGACCTTTACACGCACAGGAGTGATTAAGCAGGTTTGCAGAGGCTGGGCAATTGCAAAGAGCAAGACAAGGGTGAGTGAGATAAGCTCCAGTTCCTAGTACTGTAAGTCCCCACTTTCTGAGTCTATGTGACCTATGTGATCCAGACTGCAAGGAGCAAGCTGAGATACAGAGGCAGAAGGAGCAAGAGGTTATGTAAAATTTTAACTTTTCCTCTTCGTTAGTATGCACATGTGCACATTTGATGTGTTGTATTTCCATTAAGTTGAAATAAATGCTTTTATCTTCACTCATGGGTTATTCCGAAGTACATTGTTTTGTTTAATGTTCATCAGTTGGAAGCTTTTCTAGTGACCTTATTGTTACTGATTTCTAATTTAGTTCCATTGTGGTCAGTACACAATGGAAGACTTTAATCTTTTAAAATTTGTTGGGGCATTTTATGGCCCAACAGGTGATCTATCTTGTTTAATATTTCACATGAACTTCAGAAGATTGTGTATCTTGTATTTGTTGGGTATCAGTTCAGTTCAGTCACTCAGTCCTGTCTGACTCTTTGCAACCCCACTGACTGCAGCATGGCAGGCTTCCCTGTCCATCACCAACTCCCGGAGCCAACTCAAACTCACATCCATTGAGTTGGTGATGCCATGCAACGTCTCATCCTCTGTCATCCCCTTCTCTCGCCTTCAATCTTTTCCAGCATCAGGGTCTTTTCAAATGAGTCAGTTCTTCTCATCAGGTGGCCAAGGTATTAGAGTTTTGGCTTCAGCATCAGTCCTTCCAGTGAATATTCAGGACTGATTTCCTTTAGGATGGACTGGTTGGATCTCCTTGAAGTCCAAGAGACTCTTAAGAGTCTTTTCCCACACCACAGTTTAAGAGCATCAATTCTTTGGCACTCAGCTTTCTTTATGGTCCAGCTCTCACATCCACACACTTTGACTAGACGCACCTTTGTCAGCAAAGTAATAATCTCTGCTTTTGAATATGCTGTCTAGGTTGGTCATAGCTTTTCTTCCAAGGAGCAAGAGTCTTTTAATTTCATGGCTGCAGTCACAACTTGCAGTCATTTTGGAGCCAAAAAATGTCTCTCACTATTTCCATTATTTCCCCATCTATTTGCCATGAGTGTGCTATAAATGTCAATTTGATTAGGGTGGTTTGTGGTAGTCAAATTTTCTCTGTCCTTACTAGATTTTTTTGGTCTAGTTGGAGTCAAATTTTCTCTATCCTTACTAGTTGTATTTGTGTTTAGAAAGTGTTTAGTTAGTGTTTGCTCCATGTATTTTGCAGCAGTGTGTGATGCATGCGTATATAAGGTTGATTGTTTTCCTGATTATCAGATATTTTTATCATTATCAAATACGTTTAGTTATTCTCCTCTTTTTGAAGTCTAATGTGTTAGTAATACAGCCATACCAACTTTTTAGTGCTTTTTGTTTGTCTACTATGTAAATTTCCTTTCCTTTACCTTTCTATATTTAAATTGCATCTCTTATAGATACTGTATAGTTGGATCTTACAAGTTTATCCAGACTGATGATCTCTAATTTTTCATTAGAGCATTAAGTTCATTTATACTTGTATAATTTTGGTATGATTGGGTTTTGGTCTTCTGCATTGTCATTTCTTTTCTATTTATCCCACATATTTGGCTCCTTTATTCCTTTTTTCTACCTTCTTTTTCGATAATCAAATATTTTTTAGAATTCTATTTAATTTCTCTGTTGGCATTTCAGCTGTATCTCTGATTTTTAGTCATTGCTTTAGGGATTACAACATGCATTATTAATTTATTGTAGTTTACTTGGAATTAATATGGTAATATTTCATGTAGAATATGACTCATACAATTATTTACCTATTATCCTCCCATATTTTGTGATCTGTTATTTATTTTGCATCTATATCATTATAAACCCAATAGTACAATGCAATAATTTCTGTATTAAGTAATCAGTCTTTTAAGGAAATTAGAAGAAAAAAGCAAGGGATTTATTTTCATTTCCAGAGCTCTTTATTCCTTCCTATAGATCTGAGTTTCTATCTGGTGTCACTTCTCATTAGCTGGAAGAAATTCCTTCAATATTCTTGGAGTACAGTTCTACTGGCAATGATTTCTCTAGGTTTTTGTTTACCTGAAATTTGTCTACATTTGTTTGAAGCATAGTTAAAAATTTATTGAGTAAAGAAATCTTGGTTGAGAATGTTTTTCAAGTACTTTACGTATGTGTGCTGTTCTCAGCCTTTGGCCTTTACTGTTTCTGATGAGAATTTAGCCAACATTACTTCTTTCAATATGATATGTAATTTTTCACAGACTATCTTAAGGCTTTTATCTTAATCTGGCTTTTAGTAGCTTTATTATGATAGATGAAGGGTTTGTTTCCTTTAGATATTTCTTATTTGGGCTTTACCGAATGCCTTTTAACCTATAAAATTTTTTTAAATCTGGGGCATTTTTGGCCATTACTTTTTCAAATGATCTTTCTGTCCCATTATTTATTTCTCTCCTTTCCTTTTGGGACTCCATTTACATGTATGTTAGACTACTCAGTATTGTCCCATAGGTCACTAGATCTCTGTTCATTTTTGCCATGTATTTTTTTCCTCTTCTTCAGATAACTTCTATGGATCTACTTTTAAGTTCACTAAACTTTATTTCTGCCTTCTCTAACATGGTGTTAATACCATCCAGTAAATTTTTATTTTAGATATTTTATCATCAGTTCTAGGTTTTTAGTTGATTTTTTATATAGTTTTCATCTGTCTGTTGATAATTGTTCACTCATTATGATCATCCTTTCCTTTAAGTCCTTGAACATATTTATAGTAATTAATAAAATCCTCAACTGCTAATTCTAACATCAGTCCTCTTGAGGACTTTGACCCCTTTTTGTCTTTGTGTATGCTTAGTCATGTCCAACTCTTTGCAACCCTTTGGACTGTAGCCCACCAGGTCCTCTGTCCATGGGATATCCTAGGCAAGAATAGTGAAGTGAATTGCTATTTCCTCCCGGGGGATCTTCCCAAGCCAGGGATCAAACCCACGTCTTTTGTGTCTCCTGCATTGCAGGAGGATTCTTGACCTGCTGAGCCATCAGAGAAACCCTTTTTTGTTCTTTGGAGACTTGATTTTTGTTCTGTAGGCACTGAAATAACTGGCTCATCACCTTAAACTTTTACGGGTTTAGAAACACTTAAAGAGCATATTTCAGTGTTTGCTTGCAGTTTTAGTGCAAGTCCGTTAGTCCAAGAATATAGTATTTGCTTCTAAAGTATAACTCTTCTTCAGTTTTAGGGGTAAGGTGTTCAAATATTTACCATGTTCCTCTAAAATGATGTGGATCAAACCCCAAACTTTCCTCTGTAATGACCAGCAGCTGAAATTTGTTAATTCTCTTAGCCCTTTAGCTGTTGCCTTCTGCCAAGGTTTTTAGAATCTATCTCATGAAAATGCATGTCAGGATCAGCCAAGAATTGAAGAAAGTCTATATTTAAGTTTTTGGGGAAGCTGACTTTCTTTCTAGGATTTTATCCCTTAATTTACAATCATTCTGGTACTCCTACACTCTGTCTTCTGATACCATTAGCCAAAAAGTTTGTTTTTCTGCTTCAATTCCAGCTACTCCGTGCAGACTTGGAAATGTCCTTAGGAGAAAGGCTGTGTAAATGTGTATTACACCAAGTGTGGATTCTTCTTTCAAAAATTGAATACCCTCCAGCCTTGTTTTTTTTTATTGTTCTCCTGTGTTTTCATGTAGTTGTTTTCTGTATCTTGTTTTGAGTTCATAGTTATAATCTGCAGGAGGATTAATTGCAGATGTGCAACCCTGACACTGTCAATTCCCAAGAGTTCCTTTTTGATCATACTCAATTTGAGATGACTAACATCCAAGTGGAGATATATAATAAGAGTAAATGGATTTGGAGCTCAGGGAAGATATTGTAGCTAAAAGTATACATTTCAGAGTCATCAATGTATATATGGAATTTAAAGCTATGGAATTGATGAGATCACATAGGGAGGAAGGTAGACATTGAAGAGAAATGTCCCGGGACTGAGTCTTGGGTTACTTCATAATTCAATTAGGAAGATGAAGGGGAACTAATAGAGGGAACTGAGAAAGAATGATCAATAAGGTAGGATAGTAATAGGGATGAAAGCCTGAGTAGAGTAGATCTAAGAAGGAATGGCAGGAGAGGAAGTTGTCTAGTTAACACAGACAACTTTCTAGGAGTTTTCTCTAAAAGGAAACAGTATAATGGAGCAGAGAAGGGAGATGTGGGCTCAAGGAAAGTGTTTTTTTAAGATCGGAGAAATTACATTGTGTTTACATGGCAACAGCAATTATCTTAGAAGTAAAAATTAAAATAATGTAGGGAAGTTCACCAATGATATCTTGGGGAGTTTGGTTGTGATGGCAGAGTATTTTGGAACAGAGTAAGGAGAGATACAGTGGATTTGGTTACAAGACCTTATCAAAGCTAAAGGCAAGATAATCAGCTGAGAGTGAAGAGAGAGAAGTTAGGAAATAATCATCTATGACAAATGGGAAAGGGAATTGACTATGCAACTACTGAACACAGTTCAGTTCAGTCCCTCACTTGTGTCCGACTCTTTGCGACCCCATGAATCACAGCACGCCAGGCCTCCCTGTCCATCACCAACTCCCGGAGTTCACTCAGACTCACGTCCATCGAGTCAGTGATGCCATCCAGCCATCTCATCCTCTGTCGTCCCCTTCTCCTCCTGTCCCCAATCCCTCCCAGCATCAGAGTCTTTTCCAATGAGTCAACACTTCGCATGAGGTGGCCAAGGTACTGGAGTTTCGGCTTTAGCATCATTCCTTCCAAAGAAATCCCAGGGCTGATCTCCTTCAGAATGGACTGGTTGGATCTCCTTGCCAGTCCAAGGGACTCTCAAGAGTCTTCTCCAACACCACAGTTCAAAAGCATCAGTTCCTCGGCACTCAGCTTTCTTCACAGTCCAACTCTCACATCCATACATGACCACTGGAAAAACCATAGCCTTGACTAGACATACCTTTGTTGGCAAAGTAATATCTCTGCTTTTCAATATACTATCTATATCTAGGTTGGTCATAACTTTCCTTCCAAGGAGTAAGCGTCTTTTAATTTCAAGGCTGCACTCACCATCTCCAGTGATTTTGGAGCCCCCCAAAATAAAGTCTGACACTGTTTCCACTCTTTCCCTATCTATTTCCCATGAAGTGATGCGACCAGATGCCATGATCTTCGTTTTCTGAATGTTGAGCTTTAAGCCAACTTTTTCACTCTCCTCTTTCACTTTCATCAAGAGGCTTTTTAGTTCCTCCTCACTTTCTGCCATAAGGGTGGTGTCATCTGCATATCTGAGGTTATTGATATTTCTCCCAGCAATCTTGGCTCCAGCTTGTGCTTCTTCCAGTCCAGCGTTTCTCATGATGTACTCTGCATATAAGTTAAATAAGCAGGGTGACAGTATACAGCCTTGACATATTCCTTTTCCTATTTGGAACCAGTCTGTTATTCCATGTCCAGTTCTAACTGTTGCTTCCTGACTTGCATATAGGTTTCTCAAGAGGCAGGTCAGGTGGTCTGGTATTCCCATCTCATGAAGAATTTTCCACAGTTTATGGTGATCCACACAGTCAAATGCTTTGGCATAGTCAATAAAGCAGAAATAGATGTTATTCTGGAACTCTCTTGTTTTTGCCATAATCTATCGGATGTTGGCAATTTGATCTCTGCTTCCTCTGCCTTTTCTAAAACAAACTTGAACATCTGGAAGTTCACGGTTCATGTACTACTGAAGCCTGGCTTGGAGAATTTTGAGCCTTACTTTACTAGTGTGTGAGATGAGTGCAATTGTGCAGTAGTTTGAGCATTCTTTGGCATTGCCTTTCTTTGGGATTGGAATGAAAACTGACCTTTTCCAGTCCTGTGGCCACTGCTGAGTTTTCCAAATTTGCTGGCATATTGAGTGCAGCAGTTTCACAGCATCATCTTTCAGGATTTGAAATAGCTCAACTGGAATTCCATCACCTCCACTAGCTTTGTTCATAGTGATGCTTTCTAAGGCCCACTTGACTTCGCATTCCAGGATGTCTGGCTCTAGGTGAGTGTGAGTGATCACACCATCCTGATTATCTGGGTCATGAAGATCTTTTTTGTACAGTTCTTCTGTGTATTCTTGCCACCTCTTCTTAATATCTTCTGCTTCTGTTAGGTCCATACCATTTCTGTCCTTTATTGAGCCCATCTTTGCATGAAATGTTCCCTTGGTATCTCTAATTTTCTTGAAGAGATCTCTAGTCTTTCCCATTATGTTGTTTTCTTCTATTTCTTTGCATTGATCACTGAGGAAGGCTTTCTTATCTCTTCTTGCTATTCTTTGGAACTCTACATTCAGATGCTTATATCTTTCCTTTTCTCCTTTGCTTTTTACTTCTCTTCTTTTCACAGCTATTTGTAAGGCCTCCCCAGACAGCCATTTTGCTTTTTTGCATTTCTTTTCCATGGGGATGGTCTTGATCCCTGTCTCCTGTACAATGTCATGATCCTCCATCCATAGTTCATCAGGCACTCTATCAGATCTACATGTGGACATCACCAGATGGTCAACACCAAAATCAGATTGATTATATTCTTTGCAGACAAAGATGGAGAATCTCTATACAGTCAGCAAAAACAAGACTGGGAGCTGACTGTGGCTCAGATCATGAACTCCTTATTGCCAAATTCAGACTTAAATTGAAGAACGTGGGGAAAACCACTAGACCATTCAGATATGACCTAAATGGTCATACAGTGGAAGTGAGAAATAGATTTAAGGGACTAGATCTGATAGAGTGCCTGATGAACTGAACACATCAAAAGACAAGACAAAATCAGTTTAAGTCATGAATTTAATGTGAGATATGTCATCATGATTGTTTTTTCTTACATTTACCCACTCTGGGTAGGGTCAGAGTAAGTGGAGTTTATATTTAAGATTTTCCAGGTAAACTATGACAGAAAAAGAAACAGGCAGTGGTGTTACTTATGTATGCAAGGAATTAATTAGAATATAAGACACTGGAATTTAGGCTTTTTAGAGATGGAAAGTGAGGCCACATAGGGGATGAGAGTGAAAATGTAGTGGGAACACATATTAGTTGTTCCAGTGGGTCAAATCATTGCTAAAGTTATAAGGGCTTAGAGTGAGCTATAAAGATAAGGTGCTATTACAGAGCATAAGGCTTAAAATTGAGATTATAGAGCTTGTGTAGTTATTGCTAACATTAAAGCCAAGAATATTCAAGTGCTGCTACCTCAGGATCATGTCATTTAATGTCTTCTTTGTGATACTCTCCCAATTTAGCTTATTCATACTCTGAAATTTTACATTCCAAATAATTTTCAGTATTTCTGCTTCATCAGTAATTCACTCAAGTGTTCTCTGCTTTTCAAGATGGCCATAATTGTAAACATTTTTACAATGTTTGTGTTTACCTTGTGTTACAAAAATTGTAAACATTTGTAAATGATTGTATTTACTACTGTTATTTTTAATACTAGTAAACACTATTCTACATCTTTATGGTCCTAATATCTTAGTTTGATTATTTAATTTATAAACATTATTTTTAGTTCCCAGGAGTTTTTGAAAAGCCAGTCAAGTGTGGCTAGAAGTGTTTCAGGAATTGTAGAATAAGTACAAAATGAGAGGAAATAAGAAATTTTGGAGTGTTTCCCTTAAATGCAGAAAAGTATGTCCTTCTTCCTTGACATTTCAGACAAAATTGGCATGTTCAATAATTTCTTTCTTATGCATTTTATACTAGGATCAGTGCACAACTGGCCAGGTTAAAAACATTTTCTTCATGCTGACTTAAATTTCTGGTTCTAGATTATGACTTTATCAGTACCCTCAAGTGTCTTTGTGTGTCAGTAAAAGAGCTTTGACATATCTCTTTAAATATGTTGCCAAGATGTATAAAGCTTATGAATAAGAAAACAGTTTGTCTTTACATCTGGTTTTTATTGCTTAATTGATTATGATTACTTTCTTCCACTTTTCAGTGTTTTTTTAAGTGGAAGATGAAATGTCAGATTAGAAGATGATGTCAAGAAAGTTGAAAGATAATTATATTAAGGAAGTTGGTATATAATAGAAAACTCAGGGCTTACCTGATAGTCCAGTTGGTAAAGAATCCACCTGCAGTGCAGGAGACCCCGGTTTGATTCCTGGGTTGAGAAGATCCGCTAGAGACGGGATAGGCCACCAACTCCAGTATTCTTGGGCTTTCCTGGTGGCTCAGCTGGTAAAGAATCTGCCTGCAATGAGGGAGACCTGGGTTCAATCCCTGGCTTAGGAAGATCCCCTGGAGAAGGGAAAGGCTACCCACTCCAGTATTCTGGCCTGGAGAATTCCTTGGACTGTATAGTCCATGGGGTCACAAAGAATCAGACACAACTGAGTGACTTTCACTTTCAGAAAATTCAGATTGGACCTGAAAATAAGAGTTTGTAGTGTGAGAATTAGAAGTAAGAACATTGGCCATAAAAAGTTTTATTCAGATTTCTCAAGGACTGTCATTTAAGTTCTTTTAAATTTTTTTGCAAATATTGTCTCTAATTAATTAGGCTTTATAATAGAAAATTAAAATGTGTAAAAAAAGTCAATACAATTTTACTTTAACAGATATTGTGATAATGAGAAAGAAAATTGACCCAATTTATTGATACTTTTGTAGACAGTCTTAATTCAATTAATATTTTTGTACTTTTGTACCTTATTGCCTTATCTATAAAGGGATTGGCTAGATAAGCTCTAAAATTTCATGAGTTCTAAGCTTCTTTTCTTTAGATGAAGAATTCAGTTCTTAAATACTAAGAAAACCCTAAAGCCATTCCTGAGGTCCTATAATTTTGTAACCAGTGATCTAAAATTTTGTTAGTGGTAGAAGTAGTGATTAGCTATGAAACGGAATAGGTCAGACTGGAAAATAACTTTTTCCTTAAACATTTTTTTTTGATGCTTAAATTAAAATATTTTACGCTTTTTTGGCACTTCTGCCAATGAAGACTTGTTTCTAATCTGTAAAATGAAAAAACTTATTGGAGAACATGAAGGACTTTTTGTCTTCCTTTCATTAGTTTGAGTGCTATTTGAAAGCATTCCTCCCATATCCACTCCCCACCTCTAACTTTAAGCTGTAGGCCTCACATTTTATTTCGATGAGAAATTAGAAGCAGTCAGATGAGAATTAGCTCTTATGTTTTTTCCCATTACCAAGGCTAGTGACCTAACATCTGTACCTATATATTCTACCTTTAGAATTGTTGTTTGAACCAGATTGATTGTCCCTACTGAAATGTCTCTGCTTGGACCCTGGATCCATGAGGCATACTCAAGAGAAGTACGCATTTCTCCCAACTTATGCTCAACTTTCCTCTTTCCTAGAACGTTCCCATCAACAAAATAGCTTGATATACTAGTTTCCATGTTAAAAAATTTTGAAAGCCTAAGGCTTCTCTTCGAACTCACATCTTTCTCACAAAATAACATGTACTCCCCTTTTTTCTCTACTTGTCTTATTAGTCAAAGCTCCTGTCTTACCACCCATGACTTTCACATATTCTTGACCACTCCACTGATATGGTACCTGTCAAGGTCACCAACCACTTCTGTCTTTCTCAACAGCATCTCACCCAGACTTGTTTTTCAGGAGCTGTGGACACAGTTGGCCATGCCTTCATTCTGAAAATGTCTTCTCCACACTTGGAGGCCCCACAGTCACTTTGTTTGCCTTTCCGACTGGCCTGCTGTGTCACTTCATTCTCCCTTTCTGTCTTTCCTCCTACAGTTTTTAAATATTGGAACATATTTAGTGAACCATCCCCCTTCCTCTGCTTTTCTCTGTATTTACACCTAGTCTCAATTGTCATTCAGTCTTTCAGTCATGTCTGACTCTTTGTGACCCCACGGACTGCAGCATACCAGGCTTCCCTATCCTTCAGTATCTCCTGGAGTGTGCTTAAACTCATGTCCAACTGAGTAGATGATGCCATCCAACCATCTCATCCTCTGTCCCCCCCTTCTCCTACCTTAAATCTTTCCCAGCATCAGGGTCTTTTCCAGTGAGTCAGCTCTTCACATCAGATGGCCCAAGTATTGGAGCTTCAGCTTTGGCATCAGTCCTTCTAGTGAATATTTAGGGTTGATTTACTTTAAGATTGACTGGATTGATCTCTTTGCTGTAAGGAACTCTCAAGAGTCTTCTCTAGCACTGCAGTTTGAAAGCATCAGTTCTTCAGTGCTCAGCCTTCTTTATGATCAGTTCTCACATCCATACATGACTACTGAATAAACCATAGCTTTGACTAAACAGACCTTTGTCAGCAACATAATGTCTCTGCTTTTGAATATGCTGTCTAGGTTTGTCATAGCTTTTTCTTCCAAGGAGAAAGTGTCCTTTAATTTCATGGCTGCAGGCACCCTCTACAGTGATTTTGGAGCCCAAGAAAATAGTTTGTCACTGTTCCCATTTTTTTTCCATCTATTTGCTGTGAAGTGATGGGACTGGATGCTGTGATCTTCACTTTTTGAATGTCGAGTTTTAAGCTAGCTTTTTCACTCTCCTCTTTCACTATGGTTTCATATACAATTTATATTCTGGTGACTTTTGATTTCCAGACTCAGCATCCAACAGTACACACAGCATCTCCACTTGGAAATCCAAGACACACCTTGCTTTTAACATGTCCAAGAGAGAACTACAGCTGATATCCAGTCCTACTCTTCTACCTGATCTTTTCCATTAATCATTTTCCCATTGTATATGGACTAGATGCCATCTGTCTCTTTCACTTCCCATCCTGGGAAAAAAAATTCTGTCAGCTCTGTCTTCAATATGTGTTTTGAATTTGCAACTCCCATCATGTCTTTTCAACACTATAGCCAATGGTATATCAGAAGATAGATCTGAGTAAAAGCCAAGCCACAAATAAGGCCTAATAATTCCTTTTGTGTTCCAGCCCCATTTGTCTCTCTGAAGTACACACCTCCCTCTCTCCCCTTTGCTCCTGTTACATTGGGTACCCTGCTGTTTTTCAGGTAAATCTCAGACCATTTGCATGTACTCTTTTCCTCTGCTGGGGATGCCTTCATGATCTTCCTCCAGATATATTTACAACTCCCTCCCTTATGTCTTTCAATTCTCTGGTCAGATACCCTTCTTGGGGATGGTTCTGCCCACTGTACACAAGAAGGGAGCCCTCAAAACCCCTGCTGGTCACAGTTCCCTTCTCTAGCTCCTGCTTTCTCTCTGATGCTTATCTATACAAGAAACTGTATTTTAAACATTTCTTTTATAGATATTTGTTTATTCTTTTTTTTCTCACGGTGTAATGTCAACCTAAAGAGGACAGATAATTTACCTGTTTTGTTCATTTCTAAGTGTTCAGGAAGTTATTCAGTAAATATCAGTGGAGTGAAAGAAAAAAAAAATTATCCCTGAATATGTGAAGGAAGACATAACACTTTCCCTGTTTCCCATGGGGTGGAAATAAAATTTAGGAATGGAAAATTATCTATTGTTAGCTGAGAATGGTAGTGAAGTCAGAATTTGAATGATAATCTCAATTCTGTATTTTATGAAGAGTGAAATAGAAAAGGAAATATTTTTCCTAGTATGTAATAGTCAAATAGGACTGAGCAACTAAACAACGATGAATAATAAAAAAAGTTGATTTTACTATTGTACCCCAAATTTTAGATTGGAATATGAAGTTATATTTCTCTTGAAATATAAAAGATTTCCAGAGTGTGAAAAATATCTATTTTATAAAAATAAAAAGAACTTTACCAGTTAGAGGGTTTTTTTTTTTTTTTAGTTTAGTTTTTATTTTAAAAGTAATGCATGTACTTTGGGCTTCCCAGGTGGTTCAGTGGTAAAGAATCCACCTGCCAATGCAGGAGCCACGGGGAAAGATCCCCTGGAGGGAAAAATGGCAACCCGCTCCAGTATTCTTGCCTCTAAAATTCTATGGACAGCGGAGTGTCGCAGGCCACAGTCCATGGGGTTGCAAAGAATAGGACACAACTGAGCATGCACACAATGCACGGTACATTGCAAGATTTTGGAAAATATTTAAACTTGGAATGATGTCTTGAAATTTGGAAAATTAGTATAAGCAGTTTTTTTCCCATTAAAAATAACATTTCCCCATGCTAAAAATTATAACTCAATATGTCACAAAGACCATAAAGAAGGCTGAGCGCTGAAGAGTTGATGGCTTTTGAACTGTGGTGTTGGAGAAGACTCTTGAGAGTCCCTTGGACTGCAAGAATATTGAACCAGTCAATCCTAAAGGAAATCAGTCCTGAATATTCACTGGAAGGACTAATGCTGAAACCTGATGCAAAAAGCGGACTCATTTGAAAAGACCCTGATGCTAGGAAAGATTGACGGCAAGAGAATGGGATGACAGAGGATGAGATGGTTGGATGGCATCACTGACTCGGTGATGGACAGGGAGTGCTGGCATGCTGCAGTCCATGGGGTCACAAAGAGTCAGGCATGACTGAGTGACTGAACTAAACTGATGTCACAATATGTAGTTGTCAAAAAGAAATGTTTCAATTTTAGTATAACTTTATTGATTAGAAAAATCAGCTATGTCTGGGAAATTTCTAGGAATCTTCTCAACATTTAAAATTAAGGATAAATTACATTAAAAAGATAAATAATCTATATTCATCTTAATTTAAAATATGTAATTTTATTCAATACCGTATAAACTGTATATAGTACATGACATTACATACAACTGATGAAGTATGATATATGTAATTTATGTTTCATCAAGTGTTTTATAACTGTTTTATTTAGGGCCCTAAAGGAGATCCAGGTTTTTCCCCAGATCAAGCTCTTTCTGGAGAAAAGGTAATTACTTGTCCATGAAATAAAATCTTGTTGATATATTTCAAGCATTTAAAAATAACTTACTTTTTTAAAAAATATAAATTTTACCTGATTTCAAAGTGTGTAATAATGATTGGATTTTAATGAAGAAATATTTGAAGAATCAAGTTAAATAGTGTCATCAGCCTAACATATCAGTTAAAATCATATAATTAATCTTACTGAATGTCCATTCTAGCATGCTCTTGTGCTTGCTGCCAACTAGGAACAGATGGGGCAAAAAATTAGAACAAGATGTTTTTGGTCCTAACCTCAAGAATGTGGCTATTAATACGGATGCCATTATAAATTCTAATGCCATTTTACACCTGTTTTAGAATGTACTTTATCTTGTTTAAGTCTCACAGTAACAGTGACGGAGGCTGTTGTCATTATTTTTTTTTTCAGTTGAGAAAAGAGGATTTATAGAATTTAGGTAGTTAGCAAGTGGAAGAATTAATGATATATCTTAATTTTCTAACTTTCAATACAGTATGCTTTTCATTTTATAATGCTCTCAAATATACACACATATGCCTTTAGGTAAAAAGAAACTAATATTTCAGAGAAACGATAGCAACAAAAACCTTTTTTAGGAGGAAGATACTGTTTTCCAGTGAGAATGAATACAAGTTGAGTATTTAGGCCTATATCTGGGAAGCTTTATTTAGTCATGTACTTGATGAATATGATACTGTTATAGAATGTTTTTGTTTATGTGGTATACATTCACAAACTTTTAAAATCCCTGAATAATTTTTGTGGTCCTGGGTTGTAATCTGATCTTTTAATTAGTTTACAGAAACTCTTGTAAATTTAAGAAAAATTACCTCACATTAATGGATATTATACTAACAAATTATCAAATTAATCTAGAATTGTAAGAATTTCATTGCTGTGATGGAACTGAGTTCACTGACTAAATAAGTTAGAAAAAGAATGGAAGTTTATTATTAGAAACAATATTTTCATTCATCCCTTAACTATGAGGAAGAAAATTCTTCAATCTGAGAAATATAGATGTCATATTTAAAAATGTATAAATATGAGACATTTGATTTCATAAAATTAAGAAATTAGACATCCACTCTCTTTTGGTGAATTCTTTAAATGATCTCCCCAAATTAAGCATTCAGCTTTTATCAAACGCTTATTTTTAATATTCACTTGTGGCCTCTCTGTACAAAATATAGGGTGGTTCAGTGTATGTACAGTTTCTGTACAAAATATAGGATGATTCAGCCTGTGAGTTGAGACTAGGGAGTATGTCAGTCTTTTTCTTAATTTTTGAGTTACTCATGTACAAACTGTACTATATAGGCAAAATGTCATGATTTAAGACTTCATAACATGTTTTCATTAAGCTTTAAGTGAAATCCAACTTTCAAAATAAAAGATATTTCTAAAATGGTAAAATTTTAAAAATTTTCTTAGAAATCATATTTATATAAAATTAGGTTCCGTTATACTGAGGAAGCTGGATATTTATACATATACAATATAAATTCAAATAAAATATGAACATTAAATTGGTGTGAGTATAGGGGGATTGGGACCCAATTGAATTTTATCTTTAAACATTTAGCTATTTTTATAATAAATAGTCAATGATGAAACAATATAAGCAATGCAGAGTCTAGTCCTTCAGCATGTAATATCCAGTAAGTAACACCTCTCATAGAATACACATACATATTTAATTCCTTGTGGGACCTTAGTGGCAAACAAAGATAGTTTAAATAGTGGCAACTTTTCCTTTCCCATAAAACAAATGTGATATTCTTATTCTCAGCTTTCAGATGGAGGAATTTTGAAGGGAAATCAACTGATCTACCCTTGATTAGAGCTAGTAGGGGATGAGCCTCCAGTCTTCTGTTTCCTAATGTAGCTCTCTTTTCCTTCTATCAGAGTAATAAGTATAAAAAATATATGTATAAACCCATCATGCCATAACAAATGGATGCCATGTTAGTAAAACATTGAACAAGAACATAAAATATTAGAACAAATGGAAAAACACTTGATAGTTAATAATCAGAAACATTCTTTTCTGTTTATTTAACTTGATGACATTAAAGTAGTTAATGCAGTGAAACATTTATGTACTATGAATAGTACATGAATAGTCATTATGGAATTTATTTAGGATTATTAACTAAGTATTCCTTTTCTTTCAAACAACATACTTTTTTTCCACGCACAATAAATTTTTACAGCAGAAAGAGGGAAAGGAACAGCAGTAAAGAAAAAGCGTAGCTCAAGTAAACTGGTTTAAGATTTTACCCCCATTCCTTTTTGATATGTTTTGTCCTTGTCATTCACACATCCTCCTCTGTGTCTCTCATTGTCACCTCTACCCACCACAGACACTCCTTGCCCCTCACTGGTGTAATTTCTCCTTCTCCTACCCTGCTCTGCAAGCCCTCATCAAATCTGGGGGAAGGGATGGGGACAGAAGGCCCTAATTTGTTAAGTTGAGTCTGTGGACCAGCATAGTCCCCCCCAAAATTTTCACTGCAGTTACTCTGGATACTACAGTGGAAGGCACCAGGGCAGCCCTGGAAGGGGAAGTTCCCCTCTCCCTGCTCCAGAGTCCTAGTCCTGGACCAAGGAAAGAACCTAGTCCTGGTCCCCAAGCCCCAGCTGTTCATTGATGTTCCACTTGGGAGTCCCACCAACCTGTGAGTCTTCACCTAAAAAAGGCAGACCTGAGCCCTCTGCAGCTGTATTATAAAGTGCTGGTAGGATTTTTAAATAGATTTCTTTACATTTTTAAAACATGGCAAGCCTTGGAAAAGGTGGAAATTTGGGAAGTAAGGGCTTTTTCTAGAGAAAAGAACATCAGAGAAAAAGCAGGGCCATGGACAGGGTGAAGTACTGTCCAGGTAATCAGTACTGAAAGAAATAAGGGTTGGGAACCTCAAGGAAGTTCTCAGAAAGCAGGTGGAACTTGAGCCAGATTGAGGGGATCAGTAAATATGATCTTGACAGCCAAGATGAACTCCTACAGCGTGAGAATCATACTTTTCAGTTTTTTCATAATATTAAACCTCCATTTGTGTTTTGTTCTTAGGGTGATCCAGGACTTTCTGGATTAATGGGGCCCCCTGGTATGCAAGGTGTTAAGGTAAGATGTAGTTTTATTTTGACGTGTGTGGGTACCATGTGGATCTGGGAGTTCTCCAACTCCTAAGATCTCATTCTGAAGTTAAGTCCAAAGTCAATGTTTTAAATTTCTTTTCTCAGCAATAGGAATTAGGATGCTGTCTTAATCCAGGAAAGTGGTGCCCACCAATGACAGTCTTAAGAAAATATAAGAAAACCCTTCTGATAACAAAAGGGACAAAATTCATATGCAGAAGAAAGTCACTGATAGAATATTGAAGCTTTTCTCTGTTTTTACAATTATATTAGGGCAGTAATCTACTTCTGAAACATTAAAGTCACTTTGTGACTTTTATATGTTCAAAGTGAGGTACTCTTGGATATAGGTAAGATATTTGACTTTTTTATTAAAGAGTTTCTATTTTATTAGGAACTAATAACCTCTGCCACGCTGTATATACGAACGTGAAGCCTGAAGTTTAAGTAGAGTAGAAGTGAGAGCTGGGGATAGGTAGTAAAAAATAGTAGTCATGTGCATATGAGGCTTTTTCTGAAGTAAAAAGAAATATTAACACTGCTGCTATAATTATTTTTATAAAATATGGTATGCAGTTTCATGAATTAACACAAGTATAAATTCTCCATATAGTCAGCTTGTCTTTTTCCCAAACACTGAGTTCTTGGTTTTCTGCAGGGGATAAAGAAGATACAAAATTTCTGTCTAAGGTAGTAAAGGCCCCAAAATATTGGAGAGCAGTATTTGAGTTGATGTAAATGTCTGTTGTTCAGTCGCCAAGTTGTGTCCAACTTTTTGTGACCCCATGGACTACAGCACGTCAGGTTTCCCTGTCCCTCAGCATCCCCCAGAGTCTGCTCGAGTTCATGTCCATTGAACTGGTGATGCCATCCAACCACCTCATCCTCTGTTGTCCACTTCTTCTGCCTTCAGTCTTGCCCAGCATCAGGGTTTTTCCAATGAGTCAGCTGTTTGCAGCAGGTGGCCAAAGTATTAGAGCTTCAGCATCCGTCCTTCCAAAGAGTGTTCAGGGTTGATTTCCTTTAAGATTGGTTGGTTTGATCTTGCTTTCCAAGGGGCTCTCGAGTCTTCTCCAGCACCAGTTCAAAAGCATCAATTCTTCAGCGCTCAGCTTTTTTTTATAGTCCAACTCTCCCATACATGACTACTGGAAAGACCATAGCCTGACTATACAGTAAAGTGATGTCTTTGCTTTTTAACACACTATCTAGTTTTGTCATAACTCCTGACAAGAAGCAATTATCTTCTAATTTCATGGCTGCAGTCACCATCTGCAGTGATTTTAGAGCCCCAAAAGAGGAAATCTGTTGCTGCTTCCACCTTTTCCCCTCTTTTTGCCATGAAGTGATGGGACCGGATGCCATGGTCTTAGTTTTTTAATACTGAGTTTTAAAACTGGCTTTTTAACTCTTCTCCTTCACCTTCATCAAGAGGCTCTTTATTTCCTCTTTGCTTTCTCCCATTAGATTGGTATCATCTGTAGATGTCTAAATACATTTAGTATGTATCTATGTATTTAGACACCTATCATCATGTTGGTCTCTAAATGTATTTAATAATGAACTGCATTGGTGTCTTAGTGTATCATATCCTTTTCCTCTTGGGAGATTTGGATTGAAGATGGTATTCTAGGTCTGGTTAATTTGTTTAGATCCCCTCTTCCGTTTTCTAGGTTTCATCAACCTTGGGCAGGTTACTTAACCTTTCTAGGCCTTAGTTGCCTTATCTGTAAAATGTGAAGATAATACTACCTACTTCATAGGGAGTTATTGGGAACATGAAACGGGATAATACAGTGTCAGAAAAACAGCAAGCTGTTAATATATCTTAACCATAAGCCGTTTTTCTGGATTTGGAAGGCATCCTGACCCCATTTGCTTCCCTCCTAAACCCTCCTAATTGTAAATTGATTAAAAGCACTTTGATCTCTTAGAGTATCTTTTCTTCCATGATCATCCACACCATTATTCTTATGGCTTTCAGACTAGTCTTCATCCTAGATAGTTCTTGGAATCTGACAAGTAGTTTGAGGTTATTGGTTGCTTCCATGAAACTGCAGAGTGATCATTTCTACTAAAATTGATTTTATTATACAGTTGTGAGTCTGTTTGATTAACGCTACTTAGTATGCCTTTGACTGCTAAGTAGACCCCTGAGGAAACTGTGCTGATGCATAACATCAAAGAAAATCTTATGGAAATTACCGTACTAATTTTACTTACTGTTAAATATACAGTTATTGCATCCTGACAATGACATTGTATATGAGACAAAGTAAACTAATTGTTATTTTCCAAGGTTAATAATGCCTGTGGTTCATGAAATTAGCATTCCAGAAAGTGAAAAACTATTGATAAAGGGTAAGTAGTTACTATGTAGAGGAGTGTATAAAGAAATACTATATAGAGAAATTTTTAAAAGACTGATTTTAACTATTAGAGCAGATTATCACTTTTAACTTTGAAGTTTTACTTAAAGCAGAAGATACTATCTTCCAAAGACTTATGCACATATTATGAGTCTTGGCTCATCAGTATTTTAAAATATTAAGAATATGTAACTTTTGGTCTGTATAAGTCTAGTAAAGTGAGATAGTGTGAAGTTAAATTGGATCATGGATTACATATCTTTCACAGACTTCTTTTCTCTTATACAGTTTGTTCAAACTTTAAAAATCTGGCTTGTAATGTTAATTAATAGAAATAGACGCTGTAGAAGTTTAGTATCTTGCTATGTTATCAGTTACTAAATTTTCTCTAGAGAAGGTTTAGTTGAAAATACTTAGAAACCAAATTACTTTGTGATAAATGAAGCATCCATAGTTCACTATGTTTTGACAGTAGTTCTAAACAGTGTTGAAATACTTGAGATGATTTTGTAGTTTTTCTGAGACTGCATCCCCTCTTTTCAGAGTATGTCTAATAATGGAAACTGTATACAGATTTTAAAAAAAACAAGTATGCCAGGAAAGGGACATAAGGACTCAGTCTAAACCTAAACTAATTCTCCACATAGCAGGCTTGGAACAAGTTTCCATCGCACTTTCTATGTGCATGCCTTACTTTAATATGAATGTGTGGTAGAAATACATTCACAGTGAGCTTGGTAGACTGTTCTTGTGGTTTGTATGAAGTAGGAAAGGACCAGACTGCATATTGGGTAGAACATTTAGGTAGGTTACAAGCTGCTTTATGGGATTTACTAATTTGAGTTCATTTTTTTAACAACCTAAGTCATTCTCAGAATTACTTCCTGCAAATAGGATCCATGCTAGGAGAACCTAGAATAACAGTTCATATTTGTTATAACCCAGAATTCCTATTCCTTTCAGTTCTACTGCTAAAATGCCACAATAATTCTTAAGGTCAAGACAGGAACTTAAGTTATTCATTCTGTGTAAATTTAACATAAGCCTAGAGAGGAGAAGGAAATGGCAACCCACTCCAGTGTTCTTGCCTGGAGAATCCCAGGGACGGGGGAGCCTGGTGGGCTGCTGTCTATGGGGTCACACAGAGCCAGACACGACTGAAGTGACTTAGCAGCAGCAGCAGCAGCAGAGAGGTTAAGAGAATTAATTGCTCAGGGTGACTCAGAATGATAGCAGGATTGAGAGATAAAACTTACTAATACTGAATTCATTGTGCTTTTAACAGTCTATGCTTATTATGAAAGATGAATAAAGTACTTGGGTTTTGATTAGTATGAAGTTTATTACATATTTTATCAAACTATTTTTGAATTATAATTATTATTATAAATATTAATACCTCCTTTATTATGTGCAGTGTGGACTTATCTGCTGAATCTTCTTTTTATCTTAAAAACAACACACATTGAGACAGATACTATGTTCAGTATTCATAAATAAGTTAATTGAGTTATAAAATGGTTAAGTCATTTATTCAAGGCTATATGACTACTAATATACAGGACTCAAATCCAAGTCATGACTGTTCTCTTAATAACTTCAAATACTATTTCCCCATTAATATTATTCATTATACTGATATTTGTTATATGTGTGTTTCATTACTTTTGTCTCAAGCAAAGTAAAATTTTGTTTTTCCTGAAAGCCAAGGGAACAAATACATTTTTTGGTAACAAATAATAATGAGTTAATTATTCCTTTTCTCTAGAAGTATCTGAACATATTTAAATACTTCAAGTAATCTTTGAAGTACCTGCAAGAAAATTGTGTGTAGAAATATACACAGCTCATGAAAATTTGAGACAGGAGATTAGCGTAAGATGTTCTGAAAACTAGAAATAATATTGAGACAGAAATAACAAAGCAAGTAAATCAGCAGCAATTTTTCTTCACTCTACTGTAGATTTTTGGGATTGGTTTCTGCCTTTTCTGCTTTTATCTCTCACCCCTTGACCTTTTATAAACCAGTGTTACACCATGTTTAACAAGCAGTGTGTTTCCCCAGATTGACTGGTTATATTGCCTCAATTTAGCCACCTTAATATAACTTCTATTTTCCTAGGAACTGAAGTATGTTTTCACTTCCCGCGGAGTGTCTAGGGTTGTGCCAAAAAGCAGATAAGTTACATCGAGAGTGCATGGTGGGTTGGATGGAAGACAAGAGTCATAAATCTGAGCTTAGACTCCAGATGAATTTTTAAATTGGATTTTAATATAGCTGATCAGTTGCTGCATTAATAGTGGAAGTCTGCTATTTAAAATTGTAAGAACATTAACAGTGATTTCAATTGAAGTCATTTTTCTAGAATCAGGAGGATAAGTCAGATGGGAGCAGTTAAGCACATCTTAACATGAAGGTATAACTCAGAACAATTGTGAAATATGAGGCACACATTTTAAAACAGATTGTTAGGAATAATGTATGGCAGTATTTTTCTGAATGTCCAAAAATTCTACTACTGTGTTTGTAGTAATAATTATAAATCACTGTGCATTCTTAGGAATTAGTTAAGTTACAAAAGATCTTTCCATTGCATCTTTCCCTTTCCAAGTTGGAAAGGCTGAAAGAGCTGAAAACATCAAGTGGACTGCATTATGATTTATCAATCACTCAAAACCTATACAGCTTTTCACAATTATTCAATGCAAGGATAGTACTAAGGAGGTACAACAATACTGAATTTTGATGAGAACAACAATAAAAAGAAAATCCATGCCTGGAGAGAGAAGTAAGGAGAATTCTTATGTTCCATAGCTTATAGATCATCTCATCTGCCCAGTATTCCTGTACAAATCTGCAGAGTCACATTTTCACTTTGTGTAGCTTAGCACCAAGAGTCTAATATAAAAGCTGCTGCCTAGGGGCTCTGCTGTCACCACTTTGGGCATCTCCTCTGCGCTGTGTCTTCCCACTAATGGTAGAGGAAGCTGAGAACAAGGCGACGCATACTGAACTCCCCCGCAGGCAAGCCCTTGCCTACCAAGTGGTGTAATTTGTGGCACTTCAGAAATGTTCCTTTGCCCAAAGTTATTTCCCTCTTGTGATTGACATTCTAACATTTGTGATAAATTCATTTGGCTCTAAGTATTTCAGTTTCCAGAAAGTTTAAAGAAAAAAAAATTCTGTCTTCAGAAAACAACTGTTGTCAGTCATATAGCAGTGTTCCAAGAGTTAGTTTGTCCTGCTCTTTTCCTCCATGAGAACTAGTTGAGAAGGACTACAGCTAGACTTGAAGGGGGCTGAAGTAAAAACTGAGTATTAATGAATGGAGGTTGTTGTTGATGTTTAGTCCCTAAGTCATGTCTGACTATTTGTGAATCCATGGACTGCAGCCTGTCAGGCTCCTCTGTCTATAGCATTCTCCAGGCAAGAATACTGGAGTGGGTTGCCATTTCCTTCTCCAGGGGATCTTCCTGACCCAGGGACTGAACCTGAATCTCCTACACTGCAGGCGGATTCTTTACCACTGTGGCATTGTAGGTCAGTATTGTGAGGAGTTTGGGACAGAGGCGGGCAGGAGTCTATTGTGGGCATGAGGGAAGTATGTTCGAAGAAGGAGAGGAGATAGGTAGATTAGAGAGGTTTGCACAGTCTTCTTCTTATGATTTGTCTCAATCTCCCCAGTTACCTGGCATCATTTTTCTGTATAATTTTTTGCTTATTCTCAAAACTTCAGGAACATTATTGCCTTACCTCAAGCAGTATTAGGTTGGTGAAAAGGTAATTGCAGTTTCAGATTGTGAATTTTATATCATTATAACTAGGCTCAAACACATCTTTATTAATCAAAATAAGAACCATTACAATCAACACATTTTTGCCAAAGAGAAATAAGTTTGTTTATTCCTGTAGTGTAAAAATCTGTCCTTCGAGATTTGACAAATTCTTGGAAAGCATTTGCTGCTTCCTGCTTTCTATGGAAGCCTTTTTCCTGCAAAAAGTAGTTGAGATTCTTGAAGAAGTGGTAGTCAGTTGGCAAGAAGTCCGGTGAATATGGTGGATGAGGCAAAACTTTATAGCCCAATTTGTTCAACTTTGAAGCGTTGGCTGTGCGACATGCAGTGGGGTGTTTTCTGGAGGAGAATTGGGCACTTTCTCTTGACCAAAGCTGGCTGCAGGTGTTGCAATTTTGGGTGCATCTCATCAATTTGCTGAGCCTACTTCTCAGATAACATGGCTTCACTGGGATTCAGAAAGCTGTAGTGGATCAGACCAGCAGCAGACCACCAGTAACGAGGACCTTTTTGGGGGGCAAGTTTAGCTTTGGGAAGTGCTTCCGAACTTCTTCTCAGTCCAGCCACTGAGCTGGTTGTCACTGGTTGTCATATAAGAGCCACTTTTCATTTCATGTCACAGTCTGATCAAGAAAAATGGTTTGTTGTTGCATAGCAGAAAAGATGACACTTCAAAACGATGACTTTTTTGACTTGCAGTCAGCTCATGAGGCACCCATTTAGCTAGCTTTTTCACCTTTCCAATTTGCTTCAAATGCCAAAAGTTGGTAGAATGGTCAGCACTGAGGTCTTTGGCAACGTCTCATGTAGTTGTAAGAGGATCAGTTTTGATGATCCTCTCAGTTGGTCATTGTCAATTTACGATGCTGACCACCACACTCCTCATCTTCAAGGCTCTCCTCTCCTTTGCAAAACTCCTTGAGCCACTGCACTGTACTGCAAGTTAGCAGTTCCTGGGTCAAATGCATTGCTGATGTTGTGAGTTGCTTTAGGACCCATTTTGAATTCAGATAAGAAAATCACTTGAATTTGCTTTTTGTCTAACATTATTTCCCTAGTCTAAAATAAATGTATAAAAAAGCAAGTAATAAGTCATTAGCAAAAAAAGCAAGAAATGCACATTAAAATGACATATAACATAATCACATTTAAGACTGTATTCCAATCATATCAAACCGCAAACTTCAACAATGTAAAACTGCAATTACTTTTGCACCACCCTAATACATGGTTGTTGATTTTTTTAAAATCTTGTTCTGATTTCTTGCTTAAGGCTTCTTTTTCAATCAGCTATGGCTTGTTTATCACTATTTCTCATTTTTGCCATAGGTTTCCCTGATTATTTTGGCCAAACATGGCTATAAACATTTGTATTCCTTCTTGGCATTGCTGACATGAGTCCTGTAGAGTGTGACAAATTATTAGATACTTGGACCTAGTCTGTAGAGGAATGCTATTATATTGTAGAAAATGAAATTTTAATAATGGCTTTCAGATAACAGTGCATTAGGAAATAAAAGGAAATACATGTGTGATTTAGGGGTCCCTAAGGGCAAGGACTGTGTTTTATTCACTGTAGTATTTCAGCCCAGTGAGTGCCTCTTAGCAGCCATGCTATTAGTGAATGAATGAATGCTGCTTGTAAGTCTATTTTTATTGGAGCATAGTTGCTCTACAGTGTCGCACTGTTTGCTGCTGTACAGCAAAGTGAATCAGCCGTGTGTGTGTGTCTGTGTGTGTGTGTTTATATATCCTCTCAACAGAGCACTGAGTTTCCTGTGCTGTTCTGTAGGTTCTCATTCATTTTCTGTTCTGTACACAGTAGTGTGTATATGTCAGTCCCAATCTCCCAATTCACCCCTCCCTTCCCCACTTAGTGTCCACATGTTTGTTCTTTACAACTGTGTCTCTATTACTGCTTTGAAGATACGTTCATCTGTACCATTTTTCTAGATTCCATATGTGTATGTTAATGTACGATATTTGTTTTTCTGATTTTCCTGTGTGAAAGTCTCTGGGTCTGCCCACGTCTCTGCAAATATCACAATTTCATTCTTTTTATGGCCGAGTAATATTCCATTGTATGTATGTGCCATGTCTTCTCTTTCCATTCATTTGCTGATGCTGTTTATAAGTTTAAGTGACTGTTCCCTTTCACCTAGTCCTTGTGGTTGTCTTCTTCTTGAAGGAGTGCTTCTCAAGTCAGTAACCCTTCTTACCTGTCTTATTTTCCCCTCAGTCCTCCAAACGCCCTCCATCCCATTTAGGTAGAGTGAGTGGAACTAGTTAACCTGCTACTAAATGTTGCCTTTCACATGATCATGTATAAGGATAGCCCACCTTTGCCTCAGCTTGCAGAGACTAGACAGAAGCAAAAGATACAAGGAAGTTGCTTCAGACAAAAGGAGGATTTTGAGATAAAGTTTGTCACTAAAATTCTGCAGTTGTTTTAATCACATCATTTTATCCTATAGTTCATTCAGGAAACCGGTATTAGGTAAACAAGATATAGTTCCTGTGTTCAAGTAGTTTACTGTCTAAAAAAGTAAGTAGATACTAAAGTAAATCACAAAAGTATATTAGTCTATAACAAGTGCAGTGGTGAAGATGTGAAAAAGTTTTTGTAGCAGTGATTGAAGGTTACCTAAACTTCTTAAGATTGTAGGTGGGGAAAGTGTTTAGAGAACACTCTGATGTTGCTCAGAGGCAACATCTGAGCTGCATCTTAAGGATGAACAGAAGTTATCGTGATGATACCGTAGTTTGTAGACATGTATGCTGTCTACACACAGGTGATGACATAAACCAAGGCTTGGAGGCAAGAAGCAGGTCCTTGTTTGGAGATTATAAAGTATTAGGCAGGGTGTGTCTGGAAATAAGGTGCATTCAGGGGTCAAATCATGAAGAGCTTGGATACCATGGTAGAGCATTTATCATATAGTAGATAGCTACTGAAGGGTTTTAAGAAGAGGAATGCCAGAGGCAAATCATTGAGTCACCAGAATTTCTTCCGTGTTTTTGTGGATTCTAGAGAGGAATGCTCCTACTTTTCTAAAACCTAAAGTTTAGGTAAGGAGGCTCAGGATAGGAAAACAGAGTTGATAATGCAGAAGTTGTCTTATACCATAGGGGGTACTTTCTCATATGTAGGAAAAATCTTTATTTTAGTGAATATAAGTCCTTCCTATTTAGTGGAGGAAAAAAACTTTAAAAAAACCAGTCATATGTAAAGTTGACAACATGGAGATAATATCATTGAGACTCTTTCTCAATACATATATACAAGCATTCCTCACTTTGTGTAGTTCCAGTATACACAGCTTTCACTTACCATGGTTTAATTAACACCAGTCTCTGAACAACATGGTTCAAATTTCACTTACCACAGTATATTAACTGTGATTAGCTGCATAAAGTATAAAGTTTGCCACTGGCTCTTCAGCTTACAAGTCTCTGCATAAATAGTAGATATGCATCAAGATCAGTGACCAGTCACATCACTTCATTCAGGATCTGTTGGTGATTGTACTGTGCGCATCTGTTAGTTACTACACAGACAGCAGAGTGTGTTGCTATGTTGCTTCCTTCTCTCTGTGATGAACTCATGTGACATTTTACACAGATGGATAATAAAAAAAAACCAAAAAACAAAAAAGCTGGTAAAGAAGATGACAGTACAGTAAAATAAAGAAATAGTGATAACAGAAATTGAAAGTAGAATTGAATATAGATGGAATTATAAAAGAAATAGCTGATCCTGGAAGACTGCTGCCACTTGAGTTAACTAGATATGCAGAGAGAAGAACTTAGTAAAGGTCAATTTTTGACATAAGAGGAAAGGGTTGTGATGAATAGGATAGAGATGTCCCAGAGGAGCATACAACAGCAAAAAAAAAAAAAAAAGAAAAATCTTCATATTAGAAGAACTCTTGGACCTATTTCATGACACTGAAAGTGCAAAGGATGAAATGTTGGAAACTGACCTATACTTAGAAAGAAATGTGACAGTTTGCCAAACCATAGGATATATGTTTTCTCAGTATGGTTCTTTATACAAGAAAAGCACACTATTCAAACTACTCTTCATAAATTTTTGCTAAGACATGAAACTTTAATTTTCACTGTTTCTAATGTTTTAAATTACACTGTACTAAATTAACCTTAGTTGAACATTTTTTTCATTTCCCTATACAAGTGTAACTGACAGATTTTTAACATTGACAAAAATTTTCAAAGATCACAGACTTTTTCCCATTATTAATATTTCTTGCATGGTTTCAGCCTATATGCTCAGTTTTATAGATATCTAGTACCATGCAAAGCAAGGATGGTTCTGTATGTAAATGGTTCCACTATTTTCCTTATAGATAAATATTTTACTTATTTGTCCAAAATTTAGTTACTTGGGGAAGTTCAGGTATACACTTGAAGTTTGTTTCCTTTCCATCCCTTAATATTTCTAATTTTGATTCAGTTGTATCTTTCTTTTTTGTCCTGTGTGGTCATATATTGATAACCTATTTGTTAGGATTCAAATTAGTGTTAAAAGAAGTATTAAAATTAAAATCTCTATATTAAAATTAGATTCTAAGCCCCACTTATTGGAGTTTTTAGCAAGGCAACTTTCTCTCACAACAAAAATCAAGACAACCTTTTAACTCTTTACATTGAGTTTTTAAACTGTTTTAAAATAATTTGTAAATTTTTCTATTGGTACTTAAGAAATGCTTTCATTTCAGTTTCAGTATATTCATCAGAGAAAAGTCATATGTTGTTAGTTACTGGACCTTTTTTGTTCTTCCTGTATGGTTATAGGAAGAACAGTGACTCAAATAATATTTTCAAAAGACTACAATATAAACAAATTTTAAAAAATAAACTGTCAGGGTCTTAGATTGGAGCTATGTCAAAACTTGAATTTAGGTATTTTTTCCCAGGAATATTATTTCCTTTATTTTTTTTTTAAATGTTACTGATTAGTATTTAGAAAACAAATGAGGCCTATAGTCACAAATTAAGGACTAGGGAGACTTTTATACAATAATGGTGCTAACTCCAGTATATTACAGTGGAATAATATTACATTGAAAAATAGCAAAGAGATATTTTCTCCCACTTAGAACCTTTTATTTCAATATTAAGAGAATTGAAGTATCATATTAAATAATACTTAGAATCTATTTTCCCTCAAATAACTTAAATTCCTCTTCGTCTATACATCAATTCATTTATTCACCCAGGTCTTTCCATCAATTAATTGACAAGCACTTACTATGTTCTAGACATTGAGCATACCATATTAAAGTAGTTCAAGAACTTAGGTTTAAACTCTTTAAGGGGCTCATATACCGTCTCTAACTCCACCCTCAAATCTAATTTCTAATCATGTCTCACCTAGACTGTCATAATAGTCTCCTACCTGACCCATTCTCTTTCCCTTCCCCTCATCCCAGGGTCCCCACCTTTGTTTCAGGTCATATGCCCATGGGAACCTGAATCTGGTTGTTCTCTGATACATACAGCAGTGTTACTTAAATTCTTCCTGTGCCTCAAAGCCTGAATTGCCTCTTATAAATGCCTCTGTTTTTCATTCAATGCAGGGTGAAAAGGAAAAAGTGAATTTCTTAACAGATTCTAGTAATTGCAGAATCCTAGCAGGTTAAAGGAAATCTAGCAGTAGTTAAATTCAATGCCGTCATTTTACAGATGAAGACTTTGGAACTCCTGATGTAACTAGCTCGTGGCGAAACTGGGTCTAGGGTTCCGTGTGCTTGGTCTTTTCATTATTAGTAGCAAACCAAACCAAACCAAACCGAAGCATTTTGTGCTTTGCTTAGGCTCTTTTGATTGCAAAGAATGGAGACCTAGGCTATCTCAAGGAAGAGAGAATTATTTCAGTCCTCGCTACAGCATTAAGGGAAACTGGAGACCCATGAAATCTAAAAATATGTATTGTAATATGACTTGGTCTCATGGAGACAGGTACTGATTCAAAGCAGCTCCGAGTATCTTAGCAGCATTAGTTTGTAGCTCTTTTACTATACTTTTCCGTTAGTACTTGCTGCTCCTCTCCTCTCTCTGCATCTGCCTTTTTGTATTACCTGGTTGTCCCTCTGACAACTTTCTTTCTCAATATAGTTTCTTTTCACAATAATTTTTTTTAAGTTGTACTTTGGCTTTCTTGTCTTTCTCTTATCTTTCCTTTGTCAGTCTTTCTGGCGTTAGCTAAGTACCTAACTTAGTCTTTCCTTCCTTCTATTCCCTCCTTCCTTCCTGTTGAACTTTAAAAAAGATTTTAATTGGCCCAGCTTAACCCTGTTTATGAGAAAGTCTCTATTCCAAGTGTCTTTATAGGCTACTGGCCAGACTTCACATTGGCTTCCCTTCGATTGAGTGTGCCATCACCTGGGGCTGAGGTGGAGCAGGAGTGAGCTCATGAAGAAAAGATCATGACTGTTTGGTGTTGCCCTTATTAAAGGCTGTTGATGACGAAGAATCTCTTAGGAGGGAATTTTACGTTTAGAGGATATTATGGTCAGTGTGTCTAGTTCACTGTTATAAACTGCTTCAAGGAAAGTAAGCTAACAAATTAGCACCACTCTTTCACCAGGGCTGAGGAGGGAAGAATCTTCAGTCGGAGAAACAGATAGTACCCAAAGAAAGAGAAGCATATAATTAGACTCAGCGGTACACAGAAATAAAAACAAGGAAGTAAATATTTAATACAGGTTTTTTTTTTGTTGTTGTTTGTTTTTAAAGAAAAGGAGCTAGGCCCATGGTAGAGAATTTCTCTATCCATATGCCCCTCACCCCGGCTCCCCATTTGTCATCTTCCTGACAGTCTCCTGGGAACTACATCCTTCTAGAGCTGCTGCCTCAGCTGGGGGACCTGCAGCCACTATTTTAGTGCTAAGGACATTTCTTATTTCCCAGTATTAAAAAAGTGAAAAGGCTAGGTTTGTGGATATTTTTTATCTGTAGAATCTTTAACATTTGGACAGCTGAGAACAGTGTCCCCTGTTTTGTAATTAGGCTGGTATTTTGCTGTCTTAAAAAAGTATAAACTCAGAATGAAACTGTGGGTGTATTAGAGGCTATTGGTAAATGTGAAAGCTGATTTAGCTGATGCTAAAGCTGAAACTCCAGTACTTTGGCCACCTCATGCGAAGAGTTGACTCATTGGAAAAGACTCTGATGCTGGGAGGCATTGGGGGCAGGAGAAGGGGACGACAGAGGATGAGATGGCTGGATGGCATCACCAACTTGATGGACGTGAGTCTGAGTGAACTCCGGGAGTTGGTGATGGACAGGGAGGCCTGGCGTGCTGTGATTCATGGGGTCGCAAAGAGCTGGACACAACTGAGCGACTGAACTGAACTGAACTTTGTCGATTTGTCTTGGTTATCTACAGTTGAATATTTGATGAGAATGAGACTATCCTATATTTGAGTTTGAAACAAATATAGGCTTATAAAGTAAATAGAAGAGCAGGTTACTAAGCTCATGATGAATCTGTCAAACCAACATGATTCCACCTTACTACCTACATGACTTTGGTCATATCATTTAATTTCTCAGAGAATTTTCTCATCTGTAAAATTGGAGAAGGCAATGGCAATCCACTCCAGTATTCTTGCCTGGAGTATCCCATGGACAGAGGAGTCTGGCAGTTTACAGTCCATGGGGTCACAAAGAGTTGGACACAACTGAAATGACTTGGCATGGCATAAATGCGGAAGATACCTGCTTCATAGGATTGCTATAGAATTAGCTACTTCCTTGTTTTTATTAGTTTTATTAGTTCAGTGAAGTTTCTTTGTGGCTTCCTTCCTTCTCCTCCTCTTTTTTCACATATTCTTTGTCGTGGCCACTTCTCTGATTTTTAACAGTCTAACCAGGAAAGAACAGAGCTCCCAGAGGACAGGCCATTTCCTCTGCACTCTGTTTTTTTCCTTCTGTTACTCCCTTGTTACTTATATGCTTACATTTACAGATAACACAAAAATTTTTGCCTCCAACTTGCTTTCTTACATTTTCTGATCTTCTCTCTGGTTCCCAAGAGTCTCTCTACTTAAACATTTACTTATGTTTTAAGTTTATCATCTCAGAAACTGCTTAAATCATTTCCTTATTTTTCAAATAGGCACCTCTTCTAATTTTCCCATTGTCTAACCAGAGTATAATTTCCTTCTCTAATTCATGAATTCATGTTCATAAATCCTCAGTGATTAATCCTGAATGACTCTCTTCCCTCTGTTACTCTATATCCTGAAACCCCAAAAACGTATCTTCAGTTTGCTGTACGTTAATTTGCAGTTTCAGATATTTGTAAACTATGATTTATTTCAGATTTTTGAAGTTTGCTTAGAATTCTGAGATTCTTTTGAAAAGAAACTTTCTCTTGTTCTTTTATATACAGTAAAATCGAGTAAACTTACTGATTGTTAATTAGAGCTGTATAAATATGCTGATTCTTTGTTCTTGTCTTTTTTTTTACCTTCCTTCCTTTTGCTCATAGAATATCTTTCTAGAGCATAAAGGTTGTTATCTCTTTTATATCTTTGAATGTTGATGATAGAGATTAAGATTTGACTTTGGTTCTTATTTGGAAAATCTTTTTTGTTACTAATGTCTTTTTTTTTAAAAAATTGAAATATAATTGACATATAACATTGGTTATTGATTTCTTAGACAGCCTTATAAACCCCCTTTGGGTGGACTTGAGCAGTCTCTTTTATTCACTCATTCATAGAATGTTATGACAATGTTTTAGAGAAACTGCGTGAATATAGTCCAGTTTTTCAATAATTACAAACAGAATATATCTGAAGGCGTTTCATTTCAGCATTAATGAACTAAAACCAACTTTTAAAAAGCTGCAGCAGAATTGAGCAGACCTACTGCTAGATACCAGCCTTTTATAAATGATGCTGTTTTTTATTCAATACTATATAACCATTTTAGTTGCCAACAATAAATCATTCAAATAGCACTCAAAATTGATTAAGAATTATTAATAAGAATTTATTATTTAATAAAATTAAATTTTTATTAAATTAAAAGGATAACATTTAATAAGAAATAGATTAGTAATAATTACATTTGTGTTAATGAGAAAACCGGAAGTTAGGGTGAATGACAACTGTGGTAAGTTATTGGACTCACATGGGTTTACTTTTCATAGCATGTCTTCACCTTTACCGTTGCAGGGTCTCAAGGGGCATCCAGGACTCCCAGGACTCCAAGGGGAACAAGTAAGTATTCCTCCTTTGTCAGACTTGCATCTTCTCCAGTGAAAAAAATACACAGTGGGAAACTCCATTGAGAGATTATTTTTCCACACAACTCTTCAGTTTTTCTTAATGCTTTTAAGGAAATGCTTTTTTTAATGCTTATTTGTTTCTTAATGCTTTCAATTTTCTTAATGTCTTTTTCCTGTTAATTTTTCATAACTCTTTGAGTCTTTTTAGTACAGGAAAAACTTCTGATTTATTATCTACTAAATTTTGTTGTTTTTTTCGTATCTTAGACTTACTTTCAACTATCTGCCTAACATGCTCCAGAACAGCTGTTTTAAACTTTTGTTATTCATAAACTCTTGTGAGAATCTTATAAATGTTGTGAACCCTGTCCCCGGATTATCCATCCATATGCACACGTGCACACACACACACTCTCTGATTTTCTTGTATGTTTCAGGGGCTTGCCTGTTCTCCAAAGTCTATTCACAGCTGTTAGTTCCCTACCGTTGTGTGAAGGAATGCAAATAAGTTTGATAACAATCCAAATTATAATGGCAGTATGCTATTTTTTGTTCATTCTATATATACGCACATACATAAAAGTCAAAATAGTTTGAGCACTGTTTAGTTTTTGATCATGTTATTTCTTCTTTCTCCCACCAGAAAATAATATATCATATGTCACAGGAAAAAAATAAAGTCAAATCTCTTGTTTTCAATACAATGTGTACTAGGCCAGAATGAATAAATCAGTGGACGTGAGTCTGAGTGAACTCCAGGAGCTGGTGATGGACAGGGAGGCCTGGCGTGCTGTGATTCATGGGGTCGCAAAGAGTCGGACACGACTGAGCGACTGAACTGAACTGACCTGACTGAAGGTGACAAATCATTACCGGAGATCTAGCAAAGAGCCTCAGGAAGTCCTAAGAGGAGCTCCAGAAAGAGAAGTGATGGATTATCCCTGAGGAGAGACAAATAAATAAATAAAGCTTTGTTCATGCATGTTAGAGGAACAGTAGGCTCTATTAGGGAGAAGGCGATGGCACCCCACTCCAGTACTCTTGCCTGGAAGATCCCATGGACGGAGGAGCCTGGTAGCTGCGGTCCGTGGGGTCGTGAAGAGTCAGACACAACTGAGCAACTTCCCTTTCACTTTTCACTTTCATGCATTGGAGAAGGAAATGGCAACCCACTCCAGTGTTCTTGCCTGGAGAATCCCAGGGACGGGGGAGCCTGGTGGGCTGCCATCTACGGGGTCACACACAGTCGGGCACGACTGAAGCGACTTAGCAGCAGCAGCAAGCTCTATTAGGCTTCCCTGGTGGTTCAGATGGTAAAGCATCTGCCTGCAATGCAGGAGACTTGGGTTTGATCCCTGGGTGGGATAGATCCCCTGGAGAAGGAAATGGCAACCCATTCTAGTACTCTTGCCTGGAAAATTCCATGGACAGAGGAGCCTTGTAGGCTACAGCCCATGGGGTCACAAGGAGTCGGACACGACTGAGCGACTTCACTTCATTTCTTCTTCTAAGTTCTATTAAGTCCCTGAGGCACAGTTTTTCAAGATTACTTATTACTGGACATGGAAAGAAAAGCGATATATGTATTTGTTGCAAGTACAATCTCAGTTTCTTCAGTACTTAACAATCTCAAGTACAAGATCAAATGAGTGCTGAAAAACATTTGAGCATATGTAGAAAAAAAAATCTGAAGGGCAAGAGGGAAAGAGAGATTAGATCTTGGGGAAGGAAAAAAATTCCTAGAATACTGTTTTGGCAGAAATGTGTGGATTCCAATGAAGAAAACCTGCCACATCACAAGTAAGTGAAAAAACTGACTGTTTGTCAATACTGACCAGTTTTCTCATAACTGCTCTATTATCTAGTTCCATTAGTATACATGTCCCTGTTCTGAGGGTGATATGCTTGTGAGAAGAGTCTAAAATCCGTTTTAAAGATGGAACACGTCTTATTGGAATCAGTTCTATTTTATATAATTCCAGAAGAAAAAAGACAAAATTGGTGATAACTGTGAGGAATAACTAAAATCATTTTGCATTTTAACTGTTGGAAACACTGTGGACATTAAGAGGAGCATGACTAATTTGCTAGGAGACATTGCCTTCTGGAAAATTTGTAAATATCTATTAACTGGCCAGAAACATTTAAGAAAGTAATTATATCATCTGTGTAAGCTCTAGTATTAAGAGCTGTCATTTACTGAGTCTTTATTAGTTGCCAAACTGTACTACTGTTAACTGGAATTTCAAGTAGTATAATTGTGTATTGAATATTTCCATATGTTAACTCATTTGATGCCCCACAACACTAAGAATTATTATAGTTACCCCTGCTTTTAAATATATTTTCCCACATTGTTCTATTTTCTCTACATTATAATCCTGTAATCTAGATATTACCATTGTATTTTACTAATGAATAAATGAAGACATAGGGAGGACCCATGCTAACAGTGCTTGGACTCTGAATGAAGTCTGACTCAGAGCGTTGGCTTTAATTCTTCAAGTGAGAAGTGGGATTGGGACAGGTTTACTATTCCTGATTTTTCCAGGAGTAGACATATAACCCTGTGTCTAAATTACTCCAGACAATCTACAGGTTAAAGTGAGCCATTTTTTAAATGCAGAATGAGTGAATTAAGTTACAGTATTTCTTTTGAGTCTTTTGAGCTCTGTGGTTGTCCAAGTGACTTTAGGGTGTGGTTGGCTTAGAGTATGTTTATGCCACATATGACTGCTGAAAGCTTACTTATTGACTTTATTTACTGATGTTCCAGTAGAGCAGGATTTAGTCATCGAATGGAGTCCTTTTGTGTATTTCTCTGTGCAGCTGGAATGTGTTATATCTCTACATGTTGTCTTAACACTCTCTATGAAAATCTGTTCAAAATCAGGTTTCATTTATTTCTTAAAACAGATTGCTTTTTAATTGAGGTTGATTAACCTAATTTAAGGCAATGGCACCCCACTCCAGTACTCTTGCCTGGAAAATCCCGTGGGCGGAGGAGCCTGGTAGGCTGCAGTCCATGGGGTCGCGAAGAGTCAGACACGACTGAGCGACTTCACTTTGACTTTTCACTTTCATGCATTGGAGAAGGAAATGGCAACCCACTCCAGTGTTCTTGCCTGGAGAATCCTAGGGATGGGGGAGCCTGGTGGGCTGCCGTCTATGGTGTTGCAGAGTCGGACATGACTGAAGCGACTTAGCAGCAGGAGCAGCAACCTAATTTGGCTAGGAAACTAACGAAAGGGATAGTGGTTGCCATTAACCAGAACATACAGAATTTAAAAAGCATTTTATATTTATTTCTCTCATTTCTATTGGCATATCCAAATATAAGGTTTTTGTGGATGTCTGGATATAGGCCTGTGTGTTTTAGAATTGGATGGGGAATTGAGGAAGCATTTGTAAATAGACTGAAGCAAATCTCATAATTAGAGGGCTTTCCTTTGAGTACTACTATAAGTTATTTGCACTTCAAACCTCCACTAGGGAGGCAGCCTTGAATGGTGGTCTCTGGAGTTAGACTTGCTGATTTAAATTCTGGCTTTCTAAATGGCTGAGTGACTTTCCACTGGTGGCAAACACTTTGTGTCTTATTTTTTTGCATCTGTAGAACAGGGATAATATCTACCTTATAGGGTTTGGGTAGATTAAATATGATAATACATATAAAATACTTGAAATTGTGCTTGGCATATCAGTGCTCAATAAACATTATAGCAATAAAATATATACTATGTATAATGTTAATAAGGTAATATCTAGTACATAAATATAGTTTCTGAAATTTTAGGATATAATCTCTACATGTAGATGAGAATTTTCTGTAGTTCTCAGAAGATCACTCTTTATTCACATTCTATTAAATTGTTCATTGTCATATATGTGTGTGTGTGTGTGTGTGTGTGTGCGCGTGCATATACACGTGACAACTTTTGTCAGATCACCTGGTTTTACATTCAGGCTCTGCTACTTACTATGGCATCTCAGGCACATTTCATAACTTCTCTGTATCTTTCTTACTTCAAATGTGGAATGAAGAACATGAAGTATCTATGAAGAACATAGTATCTATCATACTTTATATCATAGACATAGAGTAGCTGTAAATCACATTGCATGGTGATGTGATTAGTACTTAAAAATGTGTTGAAGTGAAGTGAAAGTCACTCAGTCATGTATGTCTCTTTGTGACCCCATGGACTATATAGTCCATGGAATTCTCCAGGTCAGAAGGAGTGAGTAGGCTTTCCCTTCTCCAGGGGATCTTCCCCACCCAGGGATCAAATCCAGGTCTCCTGGATTGCAGTTGGATTCTTTACCAGATCGAACCCAGGTCTCCCGCATTGCAGGTGGATTTTTTACCACCTGAGCTGCAAGGGAAATCTAAGAATACTAGAGTGGGTAGCCTATTCCTTCTCCAGTAGATCTTCCTGACCTTGGAATTGAACCGGGGTCTCCTGCATTGCAGGCAGATTCTTTACAAACTGAGAGATGAGGGAAGCCCAACACACAGAAAAATGTTAAGTAAATAGTAATTGTTGAAGCAAGGAAAGGAAGGGGGAGAGAAAAGGGAGAAAACAAAACGAGAAATGTATTCTGAGAAAAGTGCAGAGAAGGACATATTAGGAAAATACAAGTCTAATAGAATGGAAGGGTGAAAACTTTGAACTGTGATCCCTTATTTGCCTCTTTCTTGGACTGTTTTTTCTCTAGATTTTTCAAATTTCAGGAATTTTATAGTGTTTCTATGGTTAAACTAGAGAAATTAGCACAATCTTCTGTATACTTCAGAGCAGAGGGGCAAAGGGCTAGTGTCCTTTGTATTAGTATTATTATCTAATACAAACAACAGGAAAAGAATTTTTACAGAATAAAGAATCCATGATAATTATCACTGCTATCAACATTTCAGTTCAGTTCAGTTCAGTCAAAGAGTGTCTGACTGTTTGTGATCCCATGGACACCAGGCTTCCCTGTCCATCACCAACTCCTGGTGCTTGCTCAAATTCATGTCCAAGTCAGTGATGCAATCTAAATAGCTCATCCTCTGTCGTCCCCTTCTCCTCCTGCCTTCAGTCTTTCCCAGCATCAGGGTCTTTTCAAACGAGTCAGTTCTTCACGTCAAGTGGCCAAAATAGAGGGGTTTCAGCTTCAGCATCAGTCTTTCCAATGAATATTCAGGACTGATCTCCTTTAGGATTAACTGGTTGGATCTCCTTGCTGTCCAAGGGACTCTCAAGAGTCTTCTCCAACACCACAGTTCAAAAGCTTCAATTCTTTGGTGCTCAGCTTTCTTTATAGTCCAACTCTCACATCCATACATGACTACTGGAAAAACCATAGCTTTGACTAGATGGACCTTTGCTGGCAAAGTCTCTGCTTTTTTAGTATGCTGTCTAGGTTGGTCATAGCTTTTCTTCCAAGGAGCAAGCGTCTTTTAATTTCATGGCTGCAGTCACCATCTGCAGTGATTTTGGAGCCCAAGAAAATAAAGTCTGTAATTGTTCCCATTGTTTCCCCATCTATTTGCCATGAAGTGATGGGACCAAAGGCTATAATCTTAGTTTTCTGAATGTTGAGTTTTAAGCCAACATTTTCACTTCTTCCTTTACTTTCATCAAGAGTCTCTTTAGTTCTTTGCTTTCTCCCATAATGGTGGTGTCATCTGCCTATCTGAGGTCATTGATGTTTTTCCTGGCAGTCTTGATTCCAGCTTGTGCTTCATCCAGCCTGGCATTTCACATGATGTACTCTGCATATAAGTTAAATAAACAGCATGACAATATACAGCCTGTATGTACTCCTTTCCCATTCGGAACCAGTCTCTTGTTCCACGTCTGGTTCTAACTGTTGCTTCTTGACCTGAATACAGATTTCTCAGGAGGCAGACCAGGTGGTCTGGTATTCTCATCTCTTTAAGAATTTTCCACAGTTTGTTGTGATCCACACAGTCAAGGGCTTTGGCACAGTCAATAAAGCAGAAGTAGATGTTTTTCTGGAACTCTCTTGCTTTTTCAGTGATCCAATGGATATTGGCAGTTTGACCTCTGGTTTCTCTGCCTTTTCTAAATCCAGCTTGAACATCTAGAAGTTCACAGTTCACATACTGTTGAAGCCTGACTTGGAGAATTTTGAGCATTACTTTGCTAGCATGTGAGATGAGTGCAATTGTGCGGTAGTTTGAACATACTTTGGTATTGCCTTTCTTACATATTTTTTTGGTATTTCCTTACTTCACAAGTTATGTATTAGACCTAAATGAATAACCTGAATGAATGAATGAATCATGTATCAGTGGAAGAAAGTAACAACATATGGAGATATTCTTCTCACTTTTCCACAGGGTTCTGCAGCAAGTTTCTTTTCTTATGTGTTTGAGCCTCCATATATCAGCCTTCCTTGAGTAAATTGGGTTTTAAATCAGGCACAGAAAGTTGTCAATTCAAAGTGAGTTTCCCATTGAAAGTTGCTGTGTGAATTTTTAGATATACCTATGTCATAATACAGGTATTTAACACTTGATATCCATTTACCTATGTTCTGAAGCTTGTGCTCTGATAGTTAAGGCGAGTTGCAGGATGGCTGAGACAAGGAGTTCAATCTGTAAAGATACTGGTTATTACACAATGTATCAACTCTTTCTCTAATGTAAATGTTTTTAAAATTCATGTATCACTGAATTTTTTTATCCTATGTTTATCTGCATTTATCCTACATTTAATAATCAGTATTTCATTTAGGTCCCTAATCTAATAGTTGTATTCATTTTTATTTAGCAATTTATCTCATTTTCTTTTTTTTTTTCAATTTGAAAGCAGTCAATATTTCTTAACTGATGAGATCACAAAAATAATCATGGTAGATACCTTAGTTCATCCTTCTATTAAGCCTGTTAATATGGTCTTCTCTGTTGCCAGCATCTCCAGCTTCTACAAAATGCATGGCCCTTTTCTTCGTCTCACCTCATGGAGAAGACAGTTTGAAGGCCCATAGGAAGTTGCTTCTTTGAAATATTTTCCAACAGTATAGATCTCATGAATCAGATGACCTTCATGCAGATAATGCTGTATTTGCCAAGAGACCAGGATCAACATATTATCTGCCAGGACAATTCACTGCTTGTTGATTTTGATCAATTAATTTACTGTCTTCAGGTTTGGGTACCCCCATGCAATGGATTCTTGCCTTGAGACTCCCATGGACAGAGGAGCCTGGCAAGCTACAGTCCATGGGGTTGCAAGAGTCGGACACAACTTAGCAACTAAACCACATGCTACGCATGGTTCTACCCTTCTCATCATGTTAATTGGAACCTTGTTGAGCTTCAGGAGGTGCCACTGAACATCTGACAGAGGCAGAATTGCAAGGCCTTTCAGATCTTTGATACCTCTGTTCCTGATGACAAATACCAATTTGGGTTCTGTGTGCACATAGAAGTTGCTGGCTTTTCTTCCCATCCTAGCCATTCGAATTTCAGTTCTATATATCTGCTGTCTTCCTTGTGATAGGGCTTAGCTTTTTCATAGATAAACTTTTTGCCTTTCGAAGCATCTTTTAGGCAAATTATTTCTCAGCACTTGATCTCAAGCTCTGTGCAATTCTTTTGCTTTTTCTTAAGAATTTTTGGCATAGCAGAAACCTTTTTTTCCTTCTCTTCTGCACCCTCCATGGTTTCAGCCAGGAAAGAGGCCATTTTCATTTTAAATAGATGACTTCAGTCAGATAAGCAACATCCAGGACTCTTCATATTTTTATATAGAAAAAATATTCTTTCCAAACTTGGGTATTATGAATACACCAAGTTTGCTTTCTTGGGCTTCTTTGGACTTTGCTGTATTTTTTATTATTTTATTTTTCATTTTAGGGAATTCCAGGTTTCACTGGTAATATTGGTTCACGTGGTTACCCTGGCAGGCAGGTGAGGTAACTATATTTAAACTTTTCTTTTTATGTCTCTCTTGGTTAATGCATTGTATGTTCCAATTTCAAGAGTTAATGTTCAAATGATAATTGGTTTATTTTATTAAATAATGAATTACTCATAGCAAAATAATTCCAAAAAATTCTAATACCAAAATTGTAAAACTTCTTCAAAAATTTTATTGCAGAAAAATTTTACTTAAAATCAGAATGGGATTTTTAAACAAGTTTGATATGATATTCATTGGAACTTTTAAAATTAAAATGGCCCAGTAGACTAATAAAATGGTAAACAGTGTTGCCAGTGATTTTACAACATGACCACTGACTAAAATGAAGTAATGATATGAGTTAGACTCTCTTTGATATGCTACATTTTTGATAATGCAGTTATGAACAATTGCATTATGAACAATTGGGACACAGTTGCTAGTGCTACATATACCACTATCTGAATACGTTTTATCTAAATTGGATTCAAGTCTTTGTATACTGTTTCAAAAATTAATTTTAATCATTTCATATATATTCCCCTCTAATTTCTAGCTTTCTCTAGCTATTTCTTATAGGCTAATAAGAGAAAAGCTTTTCTTTCTTAGGCTTTCATTAATTACTTACTCTTGAAATTAATTGTTCATTTAGAATACTAGAAAACTTTATTTATATAAAATATTTTTTTATTCTCTAGAATTAGGGAATTTAAAATGCCAAAAGATAATCTACTGTTAATAAAATTCCACTTTTAAGCCTTTAAAGTATGTGGAGGGTATTACATGAGTCTTACCACCAAGTAAAGTTTTGTGTTTATCTGAAAAACGTATAAATACTTAGACATATGGAAATTAATCTGAAGTTAAAAAATGTACTTATTTTTTAAAGTAGGAATATATTTTAGATAAGTGAATTCAAAGTGTTCTAAAAGAGCAGGGTTTTCCAATGAGAAATAAATAATTGTGTCTGACAGTTGTGTTAATCTACTTTATTTAGAAATCTAAAATATATTTGTGTATAGATTATATACAATGGCCTTTTTGGTTCTGAAATTCGAAAATCCCTAAAATGTATATGTCTTCACTAAGTATACAGTTCTGAAATTTGTACTTGTAAAAATGATACCTTTTATTTGCCCCTTTTTATTAATTATCAACAACTCTTTAAAAAGTACTAGAGTATAATGGTGATGTCTTGTTTGCACTAGGGTTTAGCTGGACCAGATGGTAATCCAGGACCTAAAGGTGTACGAGTGAGTAAGCATTTTCATCATTTTGTTAAGTATGCTTAAATGTAATTAGAATGACGTATACAAAATACTTATTTTCACACTTCCACACTTCTATTACTTTGAATGTAATACACGTTTAGCCTGGAAAGAAGTATACTTATTTGATATACAACTTTATTGTTAAGGCCACAGAGAGCAATCTTACAGTGGTAGTTCTTGCTCGTTCTTTGATAGCTCCTACATATATATTATTTATATTATTTTTCTATCCCCTTGCAAAATGGTATGTTATACCATTTCTGGTATGTTAGAAATATACTCTATAAGCATTTGTAGTGTTTTTTATATGTGACTGTATGTAGACTTAAGAAGTCATGATGAAAGAAATGTGAAGAGACAAAAAAAAATTCCTATTCAAGGCTGAAGTAATAATACAAAAACTATCTGGACTAAAGAAATAGCTGCAAGAAAGAAACTTACATGTTCAAGAACATCCTTTTGCACTTCTAACCATTAAAGGAGTTGTTAACCACTTTTAATCATAAAGGGAGTAAAAAAAAAAATTACCATGAAGTGTTATGTAGTGTGCCACAAATTAAAATCAAAGCTGATTCTAGGAAAAATTTATAAAACTAAAATTTTTCTTTTTAAATTCCCTATTTAATAGCCAGTTATTTTCCAGAATCTGTATCTTCTTTATATTACCTAAAATAACTTTTAGAAATAAGGAAAACAAAAAATATATAAACAGTATGTGCTATTGTTGTTATTTAGTTGCTAAGTCATGCCCAACTTTTTGCAAACCCATGAACTTCAGCACACTAGGCTGCGCTGTTCTTCACTATCTCCTGGAGTTTGCTCAAACTCATGTCCATTGAGTCAGTGATGCCATCCAGCCATCTCATCCTTTGTCGGCCCTGTCTCCTCTTGCCCTCAATCTTTCTTAGCATCAAGGTCTTTTCCAAGCAGTAGAGTCTTCACATTAAGTGGCCAAATTCTTGGAGCTTCAACTTCAGCATCAATCATTCCAATGAATATTCAGGACTGATTTCCTTTAGGATTGAATGGTTTGATCTCCTTGCTGTCCAAGGGACTCTCAAGAGTCTTCTCCACCACCACAGTTTTAAAGCAGCAATTCTCTGTTGCTCTGTCTTCTTTATGGTGCAACTCTCACATCCATTCATGACTACTGGAAATACCGTAGCTTTGACTAGATGGACCTTTGTCAGCAAAGTGATACCTCTGCTTTTTAATACACTGTCTAGGTTGGTCATAGGTTTTCTTCAAAGGAGCCTATGTCTTTTGATTTTGTGGCTGCAGTCACCATTCACAGTGATTTTAGAACCCAAGAAAATAAAATTTGTCACTGTTTCCCCCTTTTTCTCCATCTATTTGCAATGAAGTGATAGGACAATGATGCCATGATCTTCATTTTTTGACCACTATGTTTTAAGCCAGCTTTTTACTCTCCTCTTTCCCCTTCATCTAGAGGCTCTTTAGTTCCTCTTTGTTCTCTGCCATGAAATTAGTATCGTCTGCATATCTGAGGTTGTTGATATTTCTCCCAATAATCTTGTTTCCAGCTTGTGATTCATCCAGCCTGACATTTCACATGATGTACTCTTTGTAGAAGTAAATAAGCAGGGTGACAACATACAGCCTTGATGTACTCCTTTCCTAATTTTGAACCACTCCACTGTTCCATGTCCGGTTCTAACTGTTGCATCTTGTCCTGCATACAGCTTCCCAGGAGACAGATAAGGTAGTCTGATGTTCTTGTCTCTTTAAGAATTTTCCATAGTTTGTTGTGATCCACAGTCAGAGGCTTTAGTATAGTCTATGAAGCAGAAGTAGATGTTTTTCTGAAATTCCCTTGCTTTTTCTATGATCCAGCTGATGTTGACAATTTGATCTCTGGTTCCTCTGCCTTTTTTAAAGAAACCTTGAACATCTGGAAGTTCATGATTCACATACTGCATAAGCCTAGCTGAAGAATTTTGAGCATTACTTTGCTAGCATGTGGAGACATTGCCTTCCTTTGGAATTGGAATGAAAACTGACCTTTTCCAATCCCGTGGCCACTGCTGAGTTTTCCAAATCTGTTGGCATACTGAGTGAAGCACTTTATCAGCATCATCTTTTAGAATTTGAAACAGTTCACTTGGAATTCCATCACCTCCACTAGCTTTATTCATAGTAATGTTTCCTAGGGCCACTTAACTTCACATTCCAGACTATCTGGCTCTAGGTGAGTGACCACACCATTTTGTGGTTATCTGGGTCATTGCTGTTGCTGCTGCTAAGTCGCTTCAGTTGTGTCCGACTCTGTGCAACCCCATAGATGGCAGCCCACCAGGCTCCTCCGTCCCTGGGATTCTCCAGACAAGAAAACTGGACTGGGTTGCCAGTTCCTTCTCCAATGCATGCATGCATGCTAAGTCGCTTCAGTCATGTCTGGCTCTATGCGACGCTATGGACAGCAGCCCACCAGGCTCCTCTGTCCACAGGATTCTCCAGGCAAAAATACTGGAGTGGGTGCCATTTCCTTCTCCATCTGGGCCATTAAGATCTTTTTTTATATAGTTCTTCGGTGTATTCCTGCCACCTCTACTTAATCTCTCTTTGGTCCTTGCTGTTTCTGTCCTTTATTGTGCCCATCTTTGCATAAAGTATTCCCTTGGTATCTACAATTTTCTTGAAGAGATCTCTAGTCTTTCCCATTCTATTGTTTTCCTCTATTTCTTTGCATTGTTCACTTAAGCGTTTCTTATTTTTTCTTGCTGTTCTCTCTAACTCTTCGTTCAGTTGGGTATATCTTTCCCTTTCTCCTTTGCCTTTCTCTTCTTTTCTCAGCTGTTTGTAACGCCTCCTCAGACAACCATTTTGCCTTTTTGCATTTCTTTTTCTTGGGGATGGTTTTGATCATCCTGAACAATGTTACAGACCTCTATCCATAGTTCTCCTGGCACTCCATCTACTAGACCTAATCCCTTGAATCTGTTTGTCACCTCCACTGTATATTCATAAGGGGTTTGATTTAGGTCATACTTGAATGGTCTAGTGGTTTTCCCTACTTTCTTCAATTTAAGTCTGTATTTGCAATAAGGAGCTCATGATCTGAGCCACAGTCATTCCCAGGTTTTGTTTTTGCTGACTGTGTCTAGTTTCTCCATATTCAGCTGCAAAGAATATAATCAATCTGATTTCAGTATTCACCGTCCGATGACATCTATGTATAGAGTTGTCTCTTGTATTGTTGGAAGACAGTGTTTGCTATGACCAGTGTGTTCTCCTGTCAAAATTCTGTTAGCCTTTGTCCTGCTTCATTTGGTACTCTAAGGCCAAGCTTGCCTGTTATTCCATGTGTCTCTTGGCTTCCTACGTTCGTATTCCAGTCCCCTGTGATGAAAAGGATATCATTTTTTGTTGGTAGTTCTAGAATGTCTTGTAGGTCTTCACAGAACCGTTCTACTTCAACTTCTTTGGCATTAGTGGTTGGGGCATAGACTTGGATTACTGTGATGTTGAATGGTTTGCCTTGGATATGAACAGAGATCATTCTGTTGTTTTTGAGACTGCACCCAAGTACTGCATTTCAGACTCTCTTTTTGACAACGAGGGCGTCTCCATTTCTTCTAAGGTATTCTTACCCACAGTAGAAGATGTTATGATCGTTTGAATTAAGTTTGCTCATTCTCGTCCATTTAAATTCACTGATTCCAAGAATGTCAATGTTCACTTTTGCCATCTCCTACTTGACCACATCCAAGTTACCTTGATTTATGGGCCTAACATTCCAGGTTCCTATGCAGTATTGTTCTTTATAGCATTGGACTTTACTTTAACCACCAGACATATCCACAACTGAGCAACATTTCTGCTTTTGCCCAGCCTCTTCATTCTTTCTGGAGCTATTTCTCTGCTTTTCCCCAGTTGCTTGTTGGACACCTATCAACCTGGGGGGCTCATCTTCTGGTCTCATATATTTTTGCCTTTTCATTGTGTTCATGGGGTTCTTAAGGCAAGAATAACTGAATTGGTTTGCCATTTACTTCTCCAGTGGAGCACATTTTGTCAGGCCCTGACTAGAAGTTACGTGCCCGTCAGTAGCTCCGTGTCACCAGAAACCATGTGTTTTAATGTATGTGCTATAATGATGCCTTCATTTTTTTAAAATTCTTAACATTTTCAAATATTTCAGGTGTATTTTCTTCTTTAATTTTGCTATCAATCCTGTGAAGTAGGAGAACACATATATTGTCTCCATTTTACAGATGATAAAACAGTAAGCTGTGGAACTGACATGATTTGATCTAGTCCTAGCAGAACTCAAACCAACATCTTCTCACCTTTAGCTCTGTACTCTTCCACTACCCTGTGCTGTCTCTACCCTTGCACTAAGTGAAAATATAATGGGGAAAAGTGATGTATATTTTATTAAAGCTGCATTGAATGCACATACCTACTGGGATTTGGAAAACAAGGAGAGATTACTGGATAAGAACACAGGCTTTGGAGTTAAGACAAGACTGCTTCCCGCCACCACGAACCCCTCGTTTACTAGTGTTTTGACTTTCGATGCTGTTAATCTCGTCTGTGTTCTCATTTTTCTTAACTTAGTAAAAGGTAAAATGAAACTTACCTTTAGGTGCTTATGAGAACTACCTGAGCTTAATATTCTTAAAGCACAGTACCTACCACATGGCATGCACTTTCTCTGCAGATTTTATCATTATTCTGGAATTTGGGAGTTACTTGTGTGTGTGAGCTAAAGTTGTAGACCTGTTATTTGGCGCTGTGCAGTTTTCATTTACTACATTTTCTCATCTTGCTTCTGTGATTCTTTTAACTTTTCTAAGTTCTCCTTTGTGTCATTTTTGTATCATATTATCTATCCTTTTGTTCCTTTCTTCCCCATTTGTGTTGAAAATTACTCTGTAGGGTGTAACTCTTTTTAAGTTTTTTTATGTTTTGATGGCAACTTCATGAAAGCATTAAAAAAAAAACAAGTCATCCTTTTCTGACTAATATAATTGATTTAATCCTTTCATTTTCCTTTGCAAGTGAGGGAAGAGTCAGCAGAGCCATTTCTCTAGGTTTCATATTCACAGAGTCCAAATGTAAACTTTGATATTATTAATAACTACAAATGTTCAAAAAACAAAATTTGTTCAAAACAAATTTACACTGACAGGGTTATATTTTTTATTTAATTTGTGTCCTATTACTGGATTATACCACATGCTATATATTATAAATTAATGTTTTTATAAATCGTGTGATAAATTATCTTTTGAGTGTCCCTATTGTTTGATTGCATTTTTTGGCGTTAAAATAATTATTTTTAAAATGTAATTGTTTTTTAGCCCTCCTTTGGTATCTGTTTGTGAAATATCTCAAAAAGTAGAAGTATGTAGGCCTCTCCTGACATTTTTATTTGCCCTGATGGTGACAGAATTGCCTCTGTCTTATGCAATACAGAATTGCCTCTATTTGAATATACAAACTTCAATCCAAGAAGCAAAGCCATCTGTATTAGTATTATGTTTTTTATGCTCCTTGTTTCTTTACACTCTAAACTCCAGTTTAGTGGTAGTGTTTTTAGAATGATGACAAGCCCATATGATTTCTTTGTTGGATGCTGCTGACATTTTATTTCTAATTATCATAATAATTATCAAGAAAGTTTTTTGAAACACCTACATAATTATACATAGCATTGTTTCCTTTAAAATCTTTATTTCTAAAATGTGCTGGTTCTGTGCAGACTGTGTTGAGTAGAGGTCTGACTTTTCAGCTCCTGAGTTTTCAGCAGAGTTTTTAGATAAATGTACATCAGTTAGAGCGTTTGTTCTTTTTATTTATAAGCAAAATTTCAGTTGTGTATGTTAAAGCAAAAGTTAACTGTTTTTTTTTTAAACTTGAGGCCATCTGTAGCTGATGATTCTGAAATACATGTAGCTTGCTGCCATAATCCTAAATGTTTTAGTAATCAGAAATACTATTGGATGCTTCATTTTTAAAGGAAGTTTCTCCATCCTCCAGATGCTTGACTTTTAAGCAAACAAATTATAGATATATTATCATTAAAGTTAAGTAGAAGGAAACCAATTATCTTTTCCTTTATTTATTGCTTGTTCATAAAGGTGTTTTTCCTTGTCAGAGAAAAGTGTTCATCCTACCATGGTAATGCCCAGCTATTTATCACCCTGCATGGAATGCCTTTCCTTTCCTTCAAGACTCAGCTCAAAAGTTGCCTCCTCTGTAAAGCTTTCCTAACCCTTCCCTCTAGGCAGTGTTGGTCATTCTGCCAGTCAGAGTTTCTGTGTGTATTGTGTTTATCTTATCACCTGTCACATAATCATGTCACAGTTATCTTATAATATGACAGTTATTTGTATGCCTTCTTCCTAATAAACTATCAGCTTCTTGAGGACACTTATTTTCATATTCATTTTTATAATCCCAGTTCCTGGCACACAGAGGGCACTAAAATGATGTTTTGTGCGTCAGTGACCCAGATTCATGTTTTTTCAAATATGGACCGCTGCAGCAGTATTCTAACAAGATTTCCTACATTCAGTGTTTCTTGTTGGGGGTATATTCTGTATTTTGTCAACAGCTTCATATTTTAGAGAAACAGTTTAGGGTCATTACCATACTCCCTCAAAGCCCAGTAATTTCCAGTTATCTAAAATGTAAAGTCTAAAATTCTTAGCCTGAAACTTAAGGCTTTCCTTAATCTATTCTCTAAACTACCATACACTTTATTCATTAAATTGATGAAACAGCTTATTATTTGCCACAGGTGAGATGTAACTAAGGTGTGGTAGTACGAAGTAGCTTGTGTTGTTACTTAGATGCACCCCTTGTTTCTCAGACCAGTGGGAACCTCCATGAAGGCAGTGTGGGTCTGCTTTTCCCCAGAGCACCTGTGGTTATTCAGCTAACCATTTACAAGCACTCTTGTAGTTCTCCTGTCTTGTTTCTGCTTACTGTGGTTCTGCCTGAAGTGTTCTTGCTCCATTATCTGCTTATCAATATTTCACTTACTCTGTAGGCCTATCTCAAGTGGCAGTCTTCTCTGAAATCTTCTTTGATTGTCTTTACCTCTTGCCACAAGAGGTATGGTATGGTATCTTGCCACAAGATTCATTCTTGGAATGAACCTCTCCCTCTTCCATATTTCTTATTCTTGGATACCTCCTTTCTGCCTTACATTTTAGTTAATTGTATCTGTATTTTCTGCCCTTTGTAATATTCAGTGTAGAAAAGAGCTTAAGCTTGTTGATTTTTATGAGCCTAAATTATATTTGTCTAAATTATATTTCCAACTTTTTTTTAATGAAAAGATGCTTTTTAGGAAAAAAAGCAACAAGGTTATTATACTGTTAAGCCTTATAATTCATATTACTATGAATAAATTTTAAGTATCTCTATTTAGAATTATATACTTAATGGTGACTATTTAAATGAAATAATGCAAAGATTGTTTGATTTCTTTAAGGGTTTCATTGGCTCTCCTGGAGAAGTAGGACAATTGGGACCTGAAGGAGAAAGAGTAAGTCTGTTTCCTTCAAATATTATTTCTAATGTGGTATACTAAGGGTAAAGTAAAACAGTGCTGATAAACCCAGACTTCAGACAGGTAATCTTACTGAGTGAAATAAACCAGCTTTAAGAAAAATTAGATGATGTTTTCATTCTATCATGCAAAGAATTGAACTGCTTCTTTTTGACCCAAAGGAGTACATGGTTAGTACCCTACCTAGAAAAGCATGCTGTTCTGTAAATAGAGTTTGTTTGTAAATCTAACAGAGTTAGCTTAGGTACCCAACTAATACAATCAGCTGTATAGTACTGTACTGTAATAGGTTTATAATACTTTTCACACAAATAATACATTAAAACAAACACAAAATAAAAGAGTTTTAATCTTATAGTACTGTACCTTGAAAAATATAGTCATCCAGTACAACAGCTGGTGTACAAGGACTGACACAGAGTGAACAGGCAAGAAGAATTACTGAGTGGAGGAGGGAGAAGAGGGGGGAGATGGTAGAGCTGAAGGGTCATCAGCAATAGGAGATGGAGGGCAAGCTGTAGTTTCTCTCATGACTGATGTTAATGGCATAGGTTTTGGTTCCTTGCTGGAACCAGATGCACATTCACATCTTTGAAAGTTTGCAACTTGAAGGTTCATATGTAGGGAACTCAATGTATATAGTTCACATTGTTAATAACTCTGCTGCTTATGACACAGTCCTTTCCAGACCTGTTGGCATGAACTTATTTCTAGTAATTGATGTAATAAATAAACCAAAGTTATATGTTCTTGCAAAATGTCATCATCTTGGATTTAAGGATCCCAGTGACACTGACCATCAATAGGCACACTGTCCTATTGCTCTCCTTTGAACTCTGTTGTCAGTAGAGATATTACATGAATATTTTTGTCAACCACTGTTCAGTTGAAAGTAAATGGATTACTTCAACCATTGATATCTGCTAACTTATCTGCATATGCAAAAATCCCAAGCTACATAGTTCTGACAGATTTCATCGTCTCAAGGGCTTATAAAAGTGATTATGTTTCAAGGGGTTATATCAATAAGTATGCTTTAGATTACGAGTGACACAAAATTTCGTTTCAAACTGGCTTCAAAATGAGAAGATTTTTAAATAAACAATGATAACAGCAAATGATTTATTGTAATGGTTATATATATGTAATTCACTATGTAAATATTTCATATTAATTCATTTAATCTTGCAATACCCAATGAGATAGTATTATAATTCTCACTATAAGTGTTAAGTGTTAGTCACTCAGTCACCCGACTCTTTGCAACCCCATGGACTGCAGCCCATCAGGGTCCTGTGTCCATGAGATTTTCCAGGCAAAGATACTGGAGTGGGTTGCCATTTCCTTCTCCCTAGGATCTTCCAAACCCAGGGATCGAACCTGGGTCTCCTGCACTGCAGGCAGATTCTTTACCGATTGAGCTACAAGGAAAGCCCCTTGTAGCTATAATTCTCACTGTAGATGAAGAAAATGAGGCACACAGAGAGATTTACCTAAGACTATACACAGATACTAGAATGAGGATTTAAACATGGATATTCTGGCTGTAAAACCTGAGTACTTGAGTACTGTGTCCTGCCACTACTTCTTATGACCAGAAACAACAAGTTAGGTGGGATCTAGGCACAGTGTGATCCTGTGAGCACAGTGAGGTCATTGTTTTCTCCACTTGCCTTAACCAATGTTGGCTTTATAATAAGCCTGATTTCTGTATGACTGCAAGATTCCCAATGCAAGGGCTAAATATGCCTTTGTTTATGTTCAGCCAGAGAAACAGGGAGACAGGTGGTAATTGTCTGTTGGGTACAGAAAATAAGATTTCTGTTTGTCTGATTGTACCAACTTTGGTTACATACTACCTCTTGACAAATAATTATCACCAAATGAATGGCAGGATCCCATTTGGAAATACAGATGGGATGGATTTCTGAATAAAATCAAGATTTTGTTACGAGGAAGAAAAGGAGCCACTTAAATTAGTATATTGACACTCTTCTAAATATCACTGCAGCTTAAAATATAATGTATTTTTCTCTTTTTCATACTCCATAAATTGATGTTTGAAAAAAATAACTCATTGATTTGATAAATATTTATTTTTTTGAAGTATAGCTGATTTACAGTATTTTAGGTATATAGCATCTTGGTTCAATATTTTGATGAATTATGCTCCATTAAAAGTTATTACAAAATAATGGCTATACTTCCCTGTGCCATAGAGTATATTCCCTATTGCTTAGGTATTTTATACATACTAATTTTTATCTCTTAATCCCATAGCCCTATCTTGCCCCTCCCCCTATCCCTCTCTCCATGAATAACCACTAGTTTGTTTTCTGTATCTGTGAGTCTATTTCTGTTTTGCTATATATATTTATGTGTTTTATTTTTTTAGATTCCACATATAAGTGGAATATTACACTGTATTCATCTTGCTCTGACTTATTTTACTAATCATAATATTCTCTAAATCCATCCACTGCTGCAGATGTCAGAATTTAATTTTTTATGGCTCTATAATATTACACACATACATACACATATACACACACACAATATATGTGCATTTATATATATATACACACAGATGTATCTGTCCATTCATCTGTTGATGGACCCTAGGGTTGCTTCCATGTCTTGGCTATTTTAAATAGTGCTGGTATGAAGGTGTCTTTTCAAATTACTATTTCCCAGGTTAGTGATTCCCAAACTGCTGAATCACATGTGGTTCTGTTTTTAGTTGTTTGGGAAGCCCCATTACTGTTTTCCATAGTGGATGTATCAATTTATATTCCCACCAACAATGTAGAAGTGTTCCCTTTCTTCCATGTCCTCACCAACATTTGTTGCTTGTGTTCTTTTTGTACCAACTTTGGTGGCCATTCTGACAAGTGTGAGGTGATATCTCATGTAGTTTTGACTTATGTTTCTCTAATAATTAGCAGTATATAGCATCTCTTCATGTGCTTCTTAGCTAACTGTATGTCTTAGATGCTGGGAAAACTGGGCAGCTACATGTAAAAGAATGAAATTAGAACATTTCCTTACACCAGTCACAAAAATAAACTCAAAACAGATTAAAGGCCTAAATGTAAAACCTGAAACTGTAAAACTCTTAGATGGGTACGTAAGTAGAACACTCTTTGTCATAAATCATAGCAGTATTTTGGGGGATCTGTCTCCTAAGGCAAAAGAAATTAAAGCAAAAATAAATGAATGGGACTTAATTAAATGTACAAGCTTTTGATTAGCATAGGAAACCATCAACAAATAGAAAGACAACCTATTGAAAGGGAGATAATATTTTCAAATGATATGACTGACAAGGAGTTAATAATATCTAAAATGTAAAAATGGTTTATGCAACTCAATGTAAAAAGAAACAACCCAATCAAAAAAGGGAATAAGTATTTAATTTTGACTTTTTTACATTCTAGGGTGTTCCTGGGATCCGTGGAAAGAGAGGTCTTAAGGGAAGACAGGTAATTAGATTCTTGTTTTGTGAGGTTTGGTTTAGAGCAATATAATCTATTTGTATGTATGTTTCTCACCTGTTAAGCTAATTGTTGTTCTTGTCATTCACAATCCATCTCATTCAACAGAGTTTAAATTTTGCCGCTTTAACAGCCTACCCAATAATACCTGAGAATATGAAGAAGTATTTAGATTAAAAAGTAACTTGGAATTTAACACTTCTAATGCACTTAATCGGAGGAGGCAATGGCACCCCACTCCAGTACTCTTGCCTGGAAAATCCCATGGTCAGAGGAGCCTGGCAGGCTGCAGTCCATGGGGTCGCTAAGAGTCAGATACGACTGAGCGACTTCACTTTCACTTTTTACTTTCATGCATTGGAAAAGGAAATGGCAACCCACTCCAGTGTTCTTGCCTGGAGAATCCCAGGGATGGGGGAGCCTGGTGGGCTGCTGTCTATGGGGTCGCACAGAGTTGGACACGACTGAAGCGACTTAGCAGCAGCAACCCATTTAATATACCAGTGGAAGATACCTTTATCCTTACAGTGGTGGTTTAGTTGCTAAGTTGTGTCTGACTCTTGAGACCTCATGGACTTATAGCCTGCCAAACTCCTCTGTCTATGGGATTTTCCAGGCAAGAATACTGGAGTGGGTTGCCATTTCCTTCTCCAGGGAATCTTCTGGGCTCAGGAATTGAACCCGAGTCTCCTGCATTGCAGGCAGACTTCTGTATTGCAGGTGGATTCTTTACCAACTGAGCTTCGAGGGAAGCCTTATGAGAAGGTCCTAAAATTAAAATGTTACAGAAAATACATGGACAATTTAACACACTAATAACAGCATTACTCACCCTTCTGCTTTAGGGATTTTAAAAATGCCCATTTGATATGATAGCTCAGAAACTAGGTTCTTATATATTTAGATTTTTTTAAAAATCAAGTGAATTTTGCTTGATAATATAATTTGAGAGACACCCGTGGTGGATTCATGTCAATGTATGGCAAAACCAATACAGAATTGTAAAGTAAAATAAAATAAATAAATAAATAAATAAATAAATTGTGACATTATCTAATACCCGTATATTTAACAAGTGAGAAAGTTGTAGTTCAGAAAAGTGTTCTTGGGTTATCCTGGCTGTGTTGGTCTAGCTAATTTGTACATGGTGTTAGTGACTCAGTTGTTTCCAATTCCTTGCGACCACATGGATGCTGCCACGCTCCTCTGTCCATGGGATTCTCCAGGCAAGGCTGCTGGAGTGGGTTGCCATTCCCTTCTCCTTGGAATCTTCCCAACCCAGATACTGAACCCGGGTCTCCTGCAATTGTAGACACATTCTTTACCATCTGAGCCACGAGGGAGGTGCAAATAGCTAATTAGCCACCCGCTTTTCACTTGTGCTGTTTTTGTTACAATTCAGATATTTATTAGGATAAGACACTGTGTGCTACACTGTGCTGTCTACTCTATGAGGAAGAAAATTGTCTGTCATAACACCTTTTCTAAAATTTTGATGTAGATATTGGGTTGGCCCAAAAGTTCATTCAGGTTTTTCTCTACGCTGTTATGGAAAAAATCAAACAAACCTTTTGGCCAACCTATTAATTAAAATCTTACTTGTAATGCTAAACAATTGCAATCTTACCAGAATATTCCTATCCTTTTAAAGTATTTTATTCTTTAAGCTTTGCATTATTTCTTATAGATTAGAATAGGTCAGTGTCACCATTATATGGGTGAGGAGAACAAGGCCAGTGATATTAAAAGTCTTGCTCAGGGTCACATAGTTATAAGTGGTAAAATAAAGAATTGAACCTCACCTCCTTTGGATATAAATCCAACAGCCTTTTTTTACTACTTAGATATTTCTACTGTCTATCTTCTACCACTTACTACTTAGAAGAACACAATTTATTTTTTTATAACATAGGGACAAAATGTGTTAAAGTTTCACTTTAATGAGCTTAATATATTAAGATAAACTTATGAAACTAAGAAATAAAAAGTAAGGCAAACATTTTGTTTTCTTGCAATTACATTCAACATTAAAGCTAATCTTATAACAATTATAACAGCAGAAGCTGTACCATTACCATTACCATCACCATCATCACCATTTTTTATCTGCAAGCATATTATTTCTTTACAGTTTATCTTTCATACCCATACTCCAACAGAAATAACTCTCATGTGTCAAAATTCTAATCTAAATATGCAGATATATGTGGTCTCAAAATTTGTATTAGGTGAAGTTTATCTTCTTTATTCTTGTCTTCTCTGTTTTATGTCTTATTTTTTTCCCATCCATTCCCTAGCAAAGTATGCTGTCAGTAAAAGAACTAATTATTTATGCTACTATATTACTTCCAGCGCTTAAACAGTTACCTTATCTATTAATAATTATATTTTAAATATAGTTTAAGGCAAAATAAGTAATCTTTAATGGTGGGATTTTAGATATTGCTGAGAAAATATTTTCTCAGAGTCTCAGTGTTATATCACTTAAGTGGCTACCATCTTTATTAATTTAGCTGGTCTTATATATATATATATTAACTTTATCTTGACAATATATGAGTATTATTTACTTTCCTACTCCCTAATGAACTGTAAAATTGTGCATGGAAGTTTTTGGATAATTTCTGGTTTCTTACTCCATAAGGAATTATAAAATTATCCAATATATATTGAGTTCAAAAGAGGAATTCAAGAAAATTGTGGAAAAATAGTGAATGGAGTGATCACTGGGTTCTTTTTATAAAATTGTGCTATTCTTTACATTACAATTTTTTGAAGTTTTATTGCTTTAAAAATATATGCCTTTTTAAGAGATTTAGATCTTTGGAAAAATTGTATTCAAAAAACATATGTATCCCATTTTTCCTAAATGGTATTTATTATAGAAAATCTGTCTAGTGTTTTACTGTATCATGTGTGCTTTTTCTTTTTAACCAAAAAGTGATTTGACCATGTTTATGAGGAAATCACTGAACTTAAAACTAAGATACAGTTACAACCACAAGTAAAATTAAGCCAAGATTGACCTCAGCGACTGTTGAAGAATATTATCCTATGCATAAATGCTCCACTACGTTCTGTTTACTTTAAGTAAAATCATCTTCAAATAGCTTTGACATTAAGTAAGGGCAAATATATTAGCATGGAGTATTATGTATCATGGGACACATATTTCAATTTAGATGATTAAAATTCCATGAGAAGAATGGTTACTTATGACAATTTTAATAAAAGTAAATGGAAAATATCTTTTGATACCACTTCTAATCTCTGATGTGGAAAATATTAGCTATTTTAATGCAAACATGACCATTATCTCTTGGTAATTTATTAAATTATGTATGCTATTTGTTATATGTGAGGTAGATATGCAAATACAGAAGCAGAATTAAATGATCCAGGCCAACATAAATAACTGACAGAAGCATACATGTGAAAGAAAATACAAAAACCTGGAAATGCTGAAGTCTAAAAAGAATCTATACTTAAGAAAATTTTCAAAAACTATGCATATTTCAAAGACTGTTACTTCCAATTTTCTGCTGGTTTCATAGCTACTTAGAAGGGTGGATTGATGCTTCATTAAGGTACAGCTATGTTGATTCCGTGTTTTTTCATTTACTGTCCTTAATTATGAATAAGATGTACCTTATTGTACTCACCACTTCCTTCTAATTAATTTAATTAGTCTTACATTGTAAATGAGCTTGTTTCCTCAAGTTTTATGTAGATACAATTACTCAGTCTTTGCACATAGAATATGATAAAATATGATTCAATTTTTAATTGAAGTATAGTAGATTTACAGTGTTAGTTTCAGGTGTATAGCAAAATGATTCAGTTATACATATATATCTATATTCTTTTTCAGATTCTTTTCCACTATAGGTAATTATAAAATATTCACTATAGTTCCCTATGCTATACACTGCTTCCCTGGTAGCTCAGACAGTAAAGCATCTGCCTACAATGTGGGAGACCTGGGTTCGATCCCTGGGTTGGGAAGATCCCTTATGGAGAGGGAAATGGCAAGATCCCTTCTGGAGAAGGAGATGGCAACCCACTCCAGTAATCTTGCCTGGAAAATACCATGGACTGAGGAGCCTGGTAGGCTACAGTCCATGGGGTCACAAAGAGTCGGACATGCCTGAGCAAATGGAATCATTTGAATAATCAATGTGTCTATTAATCCCAAACTACTCATTTATCCCTCCTTCCCTTTATCCCTTCCTCCTTCAGTAATTAGTTTGTTTTCTGTGTCTTTGAGTCTTTACTTGTTTTGTAAATAAGTTCATTTGTATCATTCTTTTAGATTGCACATATACGTGATATCATATGATATTTGTCTTTCTGTCTGACTTTACTTAATATGATAATCTCTAGGTCCATCCATGGTTTCTTCAAATGGCATTACTTAATTTTTATGATTGAGTAGTATTCCATTATATTCATGTATGCATTTGTGTATATATATATATATATATACGCAAACACATTCATACATACATGCATATCACATCTTTATCCATTCATCTTGTCAGTGGACATTTAGATTACTTCCATGTCTTGGCTATTGTAAATAGTGCTGCTATGAACACTGGAGTGCATGTATCTTTTTGAATTAGAGTTTTCATCTTTTTTGGGTATATCTCCTGGAGTGGGGTTGCTGGCTCATATGGTAACTGTATTTTTGTTTTTTAAAGGAACATCTATGCTGTTCTCCATAGTGATTGCACTAGTTTACAACAGTGTTGGAAGGTTTTCTTTTCTCCACACTCTCTGCAACATTTATTGTTTGTGGACTTTTGGATGATGGCCATTCTGACTGGTGTTAGGTGATACCTCACTGCAGTTTTGATTTGCTTTTCTCTGTTAATTAGCCATTTTGAACATCTTTTCATGTGCCTGTTGGACATGGTTCAGTGGCAAGTAATTATTATAGCATATAATTTGTAGAATAACAGTAACTGTTTTTAGATAATTCCTTAAATTTTATGTAACATATTACACTTATAGTTTTAGAATCTCAAAATTACCAGAAACTGGTAAAAATAAATGACATAACTTTCTGTATTATAAAATATGAAACACTCTGATAGTCAAAACAGTAAAGATAGTAGGCATAGAAAACTTCCAAATCCAAGTCCAAGTCACTATAAATATGATCTTTGGATTACTATATTGGTTTTTATCCTGAATACTAAAGCTCTATGTTTGATATGAGTAATTTTAAAAAGTTTTAAAATATATATGGCATATATGTGTACACCACAGAAATTTATGGAGAAGTAGTAAAAGTTCAGTCCAAAATTGTCAGAATATTGCTAAGCTTAAAGTTTGGGAAGATATTGTTATAAATCATATGCATATACTGGTTGCCAAAGAATCACTTATTTCCCTGAGTAAACACTAAGTATGGAATTAAGTTGTTGTGAACCAACTTCCTTAGTGATGTCTGTATTATTTTAATGAAATTATAGACTTACAAGTAAGAGATACCTTGTCCTAGATAGTATAAATATTATATGATGCTACTGAAATGGATACATTTTAAAATAACATGTTATTTTGGTTGTTTGAATTATTTATTATTTAGCTTCATATTGGTATTTTTAAATCAGTGTTTCTGTTTAAAGTTATTTCATTTTAAATTTTCCCAGAAAACTTACTTCACCCCAAATAAAACATTGTACTTTATTCAGTTTGCAGATAGAGTTGATATTTGTAACACGATGTTTTTGTTTTTCAACCAGAAAAGTAAAAAGCTGTGTTTTTTAAGGGATTTGGTGTATTTTAGGATCAGGCTGTGTTAAAGTTGTTTTATTAAAAAACTCATTTGTTCCTTAGGCTTAGATTGTTGACATTTGAGAAGTGGTTTTCTTCCAAACTACTTTGGATTTCAAGATCTTAGTGTTAGGCTCTTACTAATCAGAATTATTTTTAAAGACCTCATGTAGTCACTTACATATTAGTCAACATTTGTGTACTCATGCTTTTGGATATTGAGATGATGTAGTTCCTATGTCTTCCTTCTTTTCCCTGCTGCACTCTACAGTGTCACAGTTGGGTCAAAATCCTTATTGTCAGTTAATATTAGAGATCTTAAAAACAAGACAGTAGACAGTCTTTATTAGCTGGGACTCTTAAACATGATACGGCTTCCCTGGTGGCTCAGAGGTTAAAGTGTCTGCCTGCAATGCGGGAAACCTGGGTTCGATCCCTGGGTTGGGAAGATCCCCTGGAGAAGGAAATGGCAACCCACTCCAGTATTCTTGCCTGGAGAATCCCATGGACAGAGGAACCTGGTGGGCTACAGTCCATGGGGTCGCAAAGAGGCGGACACGACTGAGCGACTTCACTTTCTCTTAAACATGATAGAACTACTGTTCTGATTTACATGTCTTACTGTTTTTATTTGAGAAGCTTCTTGGAGCATATGATATGAATATGAACCAAATTATTTAAAAGCATAACACTATCCGCTGACTTATAATAGAAAAGAAGAATGCTGTTAAAAAAAATGAGCAATACAGGGAAAGAGGATTTATATATGTGTTAAACTTATTTTATTGTTCTTGTTCAGTCACTAAGTTGTGTCCAACTCTTTGTGACCCCATGGACTGCAGCAAGCCAGGCTTTCCTGCCCTTATCGCCTGAAGTTTGCTCAAATTCATGTCCACTGAATTGGTGATGGTATCTAACCATCTCATCTTCTGCTGCCCCCTTCTCCTTTTCCCTTCAATCTTTATCAGCATTAGGGTCTTTTCCAGTGAGTCAGCTCTTGGCATTAAGTGGCCAAAGTATTTGAGCTTCAGCATCAGTCCTTCCAATGAATATTCAGGATTGATTTTTTTTAGGATTGACTGGTTGGATCTTGTAGTCCAGGGGACTCTCAAGAGTCTTTCTCCAACACCACAATTCGAAAGCATCAATTTTTCAGCACTCTGATTTCTTTATGGTCCAACTCTCACATCCATACATGACTACTAGAAAAACATTGTTTTGACTATATGGACCTTTGTTGGCAAAGTGATGTCTCTGCAGTTTTGCTGTCTAGTTTTGTCATAGCTTTTCTCCCAAGGAGCACATGTCTTTTAATTTCATAGATTCAGTAACTGTCCACAGTGATTTGGGAGTGCAAGAAAATAAGATCTGTTACTGCTTCTACTTTTTCCCCTTCTATTTGCCATGAAATGATGGGACTGGATTTTATATATGTTACTAATTCCAAGTAGCTCTCTTTTTAATGCAGAGTTTCCAAACTTCATTCTGTAGTGCCACAGTTAGGAAATTCTACAGCTCCATTTCAAAAAAAAACATTTTACAGGGCTCACAATAGTGTCTTACAGTGTCTTTATCCATAGTCTCTTACAGTAAGTTGAAGCAAATTTATATAGATCCATGGCCTAAAATATCTATGCCCAAACTGACTTTTCCAGGATTGAAGATAACATATTGGAGATTGGATTGGCTCTCAACAATACCTAGAAAATAGTTGTCAAAATATAGAGGTTTTCTTCCTGAGGACTTTTTCAGATCTGATAATAATAGGTTATAAATAATCAAATCATATTATAATTGAAGTTTGATTAAAAGCAAAAGAGTATTCCGTTTTCTTCCTATGAACATGAAAGTATCAACCTAGAATAGTGGGGAAAATAACACCCTTAGGCACTGGGACTTCAGAGATGTTTACTTTTCTAAGTATAGAAAATAGTGTCTCCTCTTCTGTTCTCAGACATCTTTCTGCTAGAAGAATCTATTTTAAGTAAACTGTATTTTGGCTTCTAACTCCAGTGTTAGAATTTCAGAATATAAAATCCTCTGTTAGACATCTGTTATTAGTTCTTTCTTTAGCCCCAAACAATCTTAAATATGTACTGCAAAGCCATGTTTCAAATACATACATTTTATGGAGAATTGGGAGACAGTGTTTTCTTTGTCCCAGGAAAAGTTTGAGTTAAATTATAGAAAAAGAAAGAACTAGTATTGCTGCTACTGCTAAGTTGCTTCAGTCGTGTCTGACTCTGTGCAACCCCATAGACGGCAGCCCACCAGGCTCCCCTGTCCATGGGATTTTCCAGGCAAGAGTACTGGAGTGGGTTGCCATTGCCTTCTCCAAGTATTGCTAGAGCGCTACAAAAAATTGTCACTAATTTTTCAGTGATTCTGCCTTTTTCAGGAAAAGTGTATTTTCTGGATTCTGCTTTACTGGGTTAGGGTGTAGTAAGTAGGTTTGGCTAACTATAGCTTGACAGGAGGGCTTCCTATGTGGCTCAGTGTTCAAAGAATCTGTCTGCCAATGCACGAGGTGCCAGAAACATGAATTCATTCCCTGGGTTGGGAAGATCCCCTGGAGAAGGGAATGGCTACCCACTCCAGTATTCTTGCCTGAGAATCCCAGGGACAGAGGAGCCTGGTAGGCTACAGTCCATGGGTTTGCAAAGAGTTGGGCATGACTTAGTGGTGATAAGCTTGACGAGAAGAGCTCAGGAGTTTGAATTAAACCTACCTTCAAGGTCAAGTCAGTTACTAACCAAGAAGAGAGATGCCCAGTGAACACAATTAGTAAATTTGAGGAAATCCAGGCAGAGCATGATTTCATGAGGGTATGACACCAGCAAGTGGGAATTTAGGCAGGCATTTATTTTCAGGGTGAAAAACTTCAGGGAGAACTCAAGAGAGTCTTGTAGGTTATAAAAATGAGGAATGTGAAAATGTGAGTGCAGATATGGAAGTGAGATTTGGCTTGGGTTCATGATATGTATTCTCCTTGTGGGAAAATTTAAGAATAAGGTTGGCCTTTATGATTGAGGGATAATGTTATGTGTCAAAAATGGTTCTTGAACACAAGAATAAGGCAGATTCTTGTTCCTAGAACTAGAGTACAAGTGGTAACCAGTCTTTAACAATACAGGAGCTTCAGTCTGAGAACTGAGGCTCAGATCATAGCTGCTGTTGCTGCTGCTAAGTCGCATCAGTCGTGTCCGACTCTGTGCGACCCCATAGACAGCAGCCCAACAGGCTCCCCTGTCCCTGGGATTCTCTAGGCAAGAATACTGGAGTGGGTTGCCATTTCCTTCTCCAATGCATGAAAGTGAAAAGTGAAAGCTGCTGCTGCTGCTGCTAAGTCGCTTCAGTCGTGTCCGACTCTGTGTGACCCCATAGACAGCAGCCCACCAGGCCCCCCCGTCCCTGGGATTCTCCAGGCAAGAACACTGGAGTGGGTTGTCATTTCCTTCTCCAATGCATGAAAGTGAAAAGTGAAAGGGAAAGCTAGGTTAATAATAAAATCTGATTTGATGCTAAATCTCCAAGAATTTGGCTGAAACCTCTTAAATTTTTACCTAAGTTTACAATTAGTTTCAACTGTTACGGAATGGTTTATCATTGAAATGTGGATCAAATTGTCTTACCTATGAGGAAAAGAAAGAGGCAAAGACTGAATTGTCACCAAGTACTTTATACTCTAATTTTCCTTACAGTAAAGTGTTTGTCTTTAAAGGACTTTAAACTATCAGGATTTTCTGGTAATATGTATTCATCTGTAGAATGTATAAACTTGACCTGTAGGTTTTATTATTTTAGTATATTTAATCCTAGACAATTTAGTGCAGTCTTCTCTTTTTATTTCTTCCTCTTGGAAAAAGTTGAATTTCTGTTTTTATTGGTAGTGACTGTTTATCAGTAATACCTGTTTAGTGTATGTATCTTTTATGATAACTTTTATTTATCTCTACTTTAAGTTGAACTTTTTTCTAAACATTTGTTCTTTAGAAAGAGTAAAATGTGTTCACAGTTCATTGTAGTCTTTAATAGAAGAAGTTTGCAATGATTTTATTTTTTTTGATTCCATAAATATAGTCATCAATGATTTTATGGTTTAGTTCTAATCTTTCTCTAGTTGTTTTATATTCAGTATTTTTTAAATGTCTCTGTAGAACTAGGAAAATAATTATCTTACTAGATTCCAAAAGGGGTAAGTTTTCCACTGTTTCATGATACTTAGCTTACTACCAAGTATAGTATCTATGTGTAGTCTGTGGTATTAACACCACATATGTATCAGACTTACCAAGTCTAGGATACTTCTTTTGTTCTTAATGTTTGATAATTACCATATTTGATAGCAGTAACATCAGACCCAAGCAAGAGAGAAGCTTGATCTGGGTTCTGCATTTTAGAGGACTCTGCACTTCAAAAACAATTAAAATAAATGTATTAAAAAAATAAAAACACCACACACATGAGTTCCCCATCATTCAGGATCCAGCCTTTGGCATTGGCATTGTATGACCCGTAATCTTAGACATCCATTCATGTTGTTATGTATTAGGTACCTATTGCTTATTCCATGTTAGAGGTGTAAAAACAATACATATATATTATTTCTTATAGTTTCTGTGGGTTAGGAATTTGGGAGTGGCTTATTTGGGTGGGTTTAGCTTAGGGTTTTATATGAAGTTATAATCAACATTTGCTAGCTAGGTAATGCTCAAAATCCTTCAAGCTAGGCTTCAGCAGGACATGAACTGAGAAATTCCAGATGCATAAGCTGGATTTAGAAAAGGCAGAGGGACCAGAGGTCAAATTACCAACATTTGTTAGATCATAGAAAAGGCAAAGGAATTCCAGAAAAACAACTAATTCTGCTGAAGCTTCAATACTTTGGGCCACCTGATGTGAAGAGATGACTCATTGGAAAGGAGCCTGGTGAATATTGAGGGCAGGAGGAGAAGGGGCTACAGAAGATGAGATGGTTGGATGGCATCACTGACTCAATGGACATGAGTTTGAGGGAATTAAGCACAGGGAGGCTAGGTCACTTGTTCAAGGTCACCCACACCTATAGGGGAGTCAGGATTTGACCATATAGATCTGGCTCCACTGAACTGACTTGTGTACCCTGAGCATGGATACAAAGTTGTTTGTTGAAATCATTGTAAAATATATTTCAATGAAAATTCCTACCTGATAGTCCAGTCATCTGAAGGCTTGAGTGGGACTGAAAGGATCTTATTAAGGTGGCTCACTTACTGGCTGATGGGAAGTCTCATTCCCTCCCGATGGGGAGCTCTCCACATGGCAACTTGAGTGTCCTTTTTTTTGGTAAATGTTTAAATTTTTTTTGTTTAAAGTTTGGCTGTGCCGAGTCTTCCTTGTTGCACATGGGCTTTGTCTAGTCGTGATAAGTGGGAGTTACTCTTTCACTGCAGTGTGTGAGCTTCTCATTGTGGTGGCTTCTCTTGGGAACCCAGGCTCTAGGTGCATGAGCTTCAGTAGTTGTGACACATAGGCTTACTAGCTGCAGCTCATGAGCTCTAGAGCATGCAGGCTTCCGTAGTTGTGGTATGAGGGCTCAGTGGTTGTGGCTCTTGGGCTCTCGAGTGTGGGCTCAATAGCTGTGGTGCATAGGCTTATTTGTCCCATGGCGTGTGGAATATTCCTAGACCAGGGACCAAACCCATTTCCTCTGCATTGGCTGGCAGATTCTTATCCACTGTGCCAGCAGTGTAAGTCCTGTGTGTCTATACAGCATGGCGGTTAGCTTCCACCAGAGCAAATGGTTAATGAGAACAGGGTGAATGGTTAGTGCCTTTTGTGACATATCTTTGGAAGTCACGTACTGTCATTTCTATGTTCCGTTAGTCACATAGACCAGTCAGAATTCAAAACAGGAGAGGATACACAAGGGCATTAATACCAGTGAAAACCCTGAGGATCCATCTCTGAGGCTGGCTACCAAGGTATTTTAATAAAATTCAAGCCTAGAGAAATTCTTCTCCACATATCTTGCCTATAACCTCACATCTGAATACCATAAAGTTTTGTAGATGGTACCACTGCCAAAATGAAATATGGAAACTGCTTGAGATTACGATGAAGACTGAGCAGCCAGTAGAAGCACTGAGGTCGAGGAAAGATGAATTAATGTATCTAGTTCTCCTTTCAGCATGAATGCAATAGGATCTTGTGTAATGAAGTACTGTTTTGGTAATGCAAACCTTCTATTTTCCTGCTTCTCTTTGTGCTCTGATTTTTGGTTTCAGAGGTAGTAGAATGAGTATAGTATTTGTAGTAGTTGTACCATTTTCTAGTATTAAATAATTCATATTACTCTTAAATTTGTATTTCATAGGTATAGACACAAAATTCATGAAGCAGGATAAAAACTGTTTACATTGGCAAGTAGATGCATAGGAAATGCTAGAATAATGAAAATTTCAAAATATAGATATTAGATTACATTATAATTTTAAAGAAAATATAAATTTTTAAATTTATTGAACCAGTATTATGATTCATTACTTATAATTTATATATAATATAATATATTTATAATTTATAATAGAAAATAAAAATCAGTAGAAAATTTTCAAAGAGATTACTTACTTAAATTTTTAAAATCTAGAAATAGTGCAAGTGGTCTTACCTTGAGCATTACCATAGAGTAAAATTTGCAATAGGACTACGTACTCTAAAATGTAAATTTAATTACCAATTTTGTATAAGTTTCCTATCTGTTCCTACATAATAAATACTACAAACGTAGCAGCTTAAAATAATGCTCATTTATTATCTCACAATTTTCGTGGGTCAACCATCCAGATACTACTTATCTAGGTCTTCTGCTGAGGGTCATGAAGCCGCAGGGTCAGCTGCCGCATTATTACCTGGAGTCTTGGCTGAGAAGAGTTCACTTCCAAGCTCATTCAGGTTGTGAGAAGAATTTTTTTCCTTGAGTTTGTGGAACTGAGGATTCTGGCTTTTTGCTTTTCTTTTTATTTGAGGGGAGTGGGGTAGCCCACCTTCAGGTCCTATGTCCATAGTTCCTTGAGGTCATTCACAGTTCCCTGCAACGTAGGCATCTCCAACACAGCTGCTTGTTTCATCAAGCTCACATGGGAAGATTCTAGCTCCAGACTGCTAAAGTGGACTTGTGTGTGGTATAGCATAATCACATCAGTGACATCCCATCATCTTTACTGTATTCTAGTTGCTAGAAGAGGCAAATCATAGCCCCACCACACTCAAAGGAAGGGTTTGGACAAAGATGTGGACACCAGGAGGTAGGAATCATGAGGTGTCACCTTAAAGTCTGTTCACTGCAGTGATCAAGCAGTGGAAATGAGCAAGAAAATTATTCACAACTTGAAGAGATCAAGTGAAGTCCCCTACAAAATAAATCTTTACAAAATAAAATTTTGTAACTGATCAAAACAATAAAAACGTAAGAAAGAGAATTATGTTCCTAGAAGCAACAGTGCAACTCTGGTATGCCCATTTAGAAGATGATAAGAAATTGCCATTTATGCTAAAATGCCATAATGCCAACTTGCCATTTGTGAAATTGGCAAGTTGAGCAAAAAGGGCAAAAACTCAAGCTTTCTTATGGATGATAACCTGCAAATTGGCCATTACACCCTTTGGTAGGAAAACTCAATTTGATTAAATTAGTGGTTGTAATTTTCCACAAAGTAAATATGAGGGAAATTTTATTTCATTTGCAATGTATTTTTTTCAAGGAGAAAAAGAAACTGTAGAAACTCCTTTGTATTCTAAGTTCAAAGGCAAAGTGTTTTGTCACTATTGTTCCATATTTCACAATCAATATTTCAGATCCTTTTTTTTTTTACAATGGAGATACTATAGCTGCAAACACTTAGGTTCATTTAATTAAAGGAACTCAGAGCTCTTCCTGCATTAGAAAAGAAAAAAAAATGCATGTATTTGGCAGAATTGAAATAACAACTGAATAAAGTGTGAACAAGCAGAGGCATATGCAGCATTATGAAACACTGGCGTGATTTTCTTCGAAATGACCAATATAGCCAAACGATGCTTTTCTGTGACATTAACTGTCCTATATTTCAGAAAACAAAATGTCTAGATGTCATAGCAATTATTTCAAATATTGGTAACACAGTGGTCAATATATAAGACGGATAAAAACAATAAATTATCTCTGTCTAGAATAGAAAAAAATGGAATGGAATGCTTAATGGGTAGCAAAATGAGAGGAGAAATAATACATACAAACTTTTAAAGTAGATATAGTTTCAGTTCAACTAAATTGTTTCAGGGGCAAAGTGACATTGGGCAGCTCATATTTATTATATATATTGTTGAACTACCAGAAGAATAGGAAGTTGAAATTAATAAGTGTTTATTTCGTTGTTTTTACACTGTTCGTAGGGAATACAGGCTTTGTGATAAGTGGAGAACTAGTCACAGGTCTCTGCCTTCTCCCCAGGCAGAAATCATTAGTTGCGTGGGAGGTGGACTGGAGAGCAGCATCTCCCACTGGATGAGAGTAGGGGGCCAATGGGTTTCAAAGATCACATCTTCTAGGCATCCTGAATGATTCCCCAAAAATGATTTTAGCAATCTAGCTTCTTGTTTAGACCAATTGCACTTTTAAAAAAATTATTGACATATAATTTACATTCATTCGCCCCTTGAAAGTGTGCAATTCGGTGGTTATTAGTATACTCACAGACTTGTGCAGCCATCACACTGTCTAATTTTAGAACATTTTCATTATCTCAGAAAGAAACTATATGATGTCACCCCCCAGTTCTTCACCACATCACAAGCTGTAGGCAATCACTAATCTACTTTCTATCTCTGTAGATTTACTTGTTCTGGACATTTCACATCAGTGGAGTCATGCAGTGTGTCCCCTATTGTGTATTATTTCACTGAGCTTTCTGGAAAACTTACTTAGGATCTGTCTAAAAATATCAATTGTCTCTTATACTTCAGATTTATTACAGTTTTTTAATTCTACTCTTTCCATTACCTGTATATCATAAAAACTTTCAAATGCACATAATAATTCATACTGAATGGAATGATGTACTGTAGATTTTTAAGCTTGTTGGCAACAGCATTTGACTTCCAAGGACAATGAAAGCAAATCCCTGCCTGAACTTCAGTTGATTTTAAAGGGGGTATAGCTGCAATATGTTTGACTACACAGATGATTTTTGCATTATCCTTTAATTACAAAATAAGGGAAACTGCTTCTAGTAGGAATTAACTATGTCTTAGAAACATCATGCCTTTTTTTCCCCCATTCTTAAAACATCTTTGCAATTTAGTCCATTCATGTGTGTATTAGTGAAGCAGTGATTTCTGGCAGTTTGTTAAACATAATATTTAATACTGGCTTGCCTAAGTAAAAGATTATAAAAAATCTAATAATGTGCTTTTATTCTTGTTAGTCTTACCAGTTTTTATAAATGAATGCTATCAAACTGTTGGAAATAAGTCTTACAAAGCATTTTGTAGTCTTTAAAAAAACTATTTTTTTTTGGTTGCACTAGGTCTTCGTTGTAATGAGACGGCTCTTTCTAGTTGCAGCGAGTGGGGGCTACGCTTCGTTGCAGCGTGCAGGCTTCTCATTGTGGTGGCCTCTCTTGTTACAGAGCACAGGTTCCATGCGCGTGGGCTTCAGTAGTGACAGCACTCAGATTCAGTAGTTGTGGTGCCAGGGTTAGTTGCTCTGAGGCATGTGGAATCCTCCCAGACCAGGGACTGAACACGTGTCCTGTGCATTGGTAGGCAGGTTCTTATCCACTGCACCACTGCAGTGTCCTTGTCGGTGTTGTTGTTCTTGTCGTTCAGTCACTCAGTTGTGTCCCAACTTTGTGACCCCCATGGACTGCAGCACGCCAGGACTCCCTGTCCATCACCAACTCCCACAGTTTACTCAAACTCATGTCCATTGAGTCAGTGATGCCATCCAACCATCTCATTTTCTGTCGTCCCCTTCTCCTCCCGCCTTCAATCTTTCCCGGCATCCGGGTCTTTTCAAATGAGTCAGTTCTTCGCATCAGGTGGCCAAAGTATTGGAGTTTCAGCTTCATCATCAGTCCTTCAATGACATTCAGGACTGATTTCCTTTAGGATTGACTGGTTTGATCCTCTTGCAGTCCAAGGGACTCTCAAGAGTCTTCTCCAAAACCACAGTTCAAAAGCATCAACTCTTCGATGTTCAGCCTTCTTTATAGTCCAACTCTCATATCCATACATGACTACTGGAAAAATCATAGCTTTGACTGGACAAAACTTTGTTAGGAAAGTAATGTCTCTGCTTTTTAATATGCTACCTAGGTGGGTCATAGCTTTTCTTCCAAGGAGCAAGCATCTTTTAATTTCATGACTACAGTAACCATCTGCAGTGATTTTGGAGCCCAAAAGAATAAAGTCTCTCATTGTTTCCACTGTTTCCCCATCTATTTGCCATGAAGTAATGGGACTGGATGCCATGTTTTTTGAATGTTGAATTTTAAGCCCACTTTTTCACTCTCCTCTTTCACCTTCTTCAAGAGGCTCTTTAGTTCTTCTTCACTTTCTGCCATAAGAGTGGTGTCATATGCATATCTGAGGTTTTTGATATTCTCCTGGTAATCTTGATTGCAGCTTGTGCTTCATCCAGCCTGGCATTTTGCATGTACTCTGCATATAAATAAGCAGGGTGACAATATACAGCTTTTATGTACTCCTTTCCCAATTTGGAACCAGTCCATTGTTCCGTGTCTGGTTCTAACTGTTGTTCTTGACCGGCATACAGATTTCTCAGGAGGCTGGTAAGGTGGTCTGGTATTCCCATCTCTTTTAGAATTTTCCACAGTTTATTGTGATCAACCCAGTCAAAGGCTTTGGCATAATCCATAAAGCAGAAGTAGATGTTTTTATGGAATTTTGCTTTTTCTATGATCCACCGGATGTCGGCAATTTGATCTCTGGTTCATCTGCCTTTTCTAAATCCAGCTTGTAAATCTGCGCCACTGGAGAAGTCCCGTAAAGTAGTCTTTTTAAAAGCGAGGTTTAAAGTTGATAAACTCAGTGATAAATCACTGGTGAAAACTTTAATATGTAAAGTAAGAGGAACTAAGTAATTAAGTTATTTTGCAATAGAAGTTATAATTAGAAAGTATAATTTACTGCCCTTAATAGTTTTACTCTAAGGAATTCTCAGTAGGCATTTAAGAAGCCTACATTTCAGTAACATCCCATTTTGTATTTGCAATATTTATAGGCATTTTCCTTTTTCTTAAATGAGTTCTTACATGTTGTATCATACCTTGAAGTGATGAGTTATAGTATTCGTATAGACAGTAAAAAGAGCTGACTCTGCAGTCAGACTATATCCATTCAAATCTTGGTCCCAGCCATCACCAGAAAGTGCAAGTGACTTAACTCTTCTACCCTGTAGTTTCCTCAGCTGCAAAGTGAGGACATTTTACTCACTGATTTGACCTGCTGTGAAGATGGATTGAAGTAGTGTATATGTAACGATGTGCGTGAAGCCTTTTGCACAAGATAAGTGTACTAAGCTTATGCTCAGTGTTATTAGCCGTTTCATTTTCTGTGGTGGGTATATAAGAACAACATGAAATAGTGGATGTAACTAATGGATTGGTCAGTTGGAAATCTTGATTGTATTTCTTCTAATTCAGTGATTCTTTATATAGTGATGAACACGTTTCTCTTTCCTCCAGCTTATCTTTATGTATATATTTTGTGGCATGTAAAGTAATCTTTATAAAATATAGAAATAATGTACTTAAAAATCAGTGACATTTTATGCAAAACAAATACACTTTTTTGTTGCACTACAATTTATAGGTTAGGAAATAAATACTTCCTATTACTAAGTTCCTTACCTGAAAACAAAGCAAAGATGAATTCCTTATTTTGGTTTTAACAGCATTTCTTTCTTTTTTCCTTGGGTTAGGGTTTTCCAGGTGACTTTGGAGACAGAGGCCCTGCAGGTCCTGATGGCAGTCCTGTGAGTAAAGAGTGAAGGTCCACCCTTGCATTCTAGCGTCATTTGGATTCCATAGCATCCGTACTTGTCATACTCATTACCACATTCCTGACAAGCACTCTTGACCAAACAATTGTGATACCACTGAGCACATTCTATTTTGTGATTTTACAACAAGAGAAGTAAAACAAAGTGTTATAAATTCTGTCTTGAGGTGATCTTTACAATTCAGTATCTTGACTATGTTATACATTACTAAGTAAAATATTAGAAGTATACAATCACAATATTGACTTGAATATTCAGTGGGAGGGTGGGTGGACATGGGAAAGAAGCCTTTCATATATATATCAAGGTACTCTCAAGCCGCATGTAAAAATTGTGCATTTAGTGATTGCTCCTTGGAACTCAAACCTATCATTGATCTACCTACTTTGGGGTAATTTATAGAGAAGTCTTTGAGGGGATCATTTAGATATCTGTGTTCAGATCAGGGAGTTAAAATTCTAAAATTAACATATTATAAAAAATGATGGAATGCTGTTTTGCCTGAATTAGGAATAATTCCTATATTTAGACATCTGTAAATAAAATAGTGTTTGAAAATAGTTTCCTTTTATTTCATTTTCTAAGGTATAAACTATATTAGCTTGTGCATTGAATTTAACAAAAGTTTTGTTATAAGACTTGGAAGATAAGAGTAGAACTGATTTTGAAGAAAATTGTTAAAAAATGGAATCATGTCTTAAATAAAATGTTTGTCATCTTTTTCTTGCCCATGATTCTGAGCAGCTTCTCATTTCAGGCATAATAATGTTAAACATTATTTATATTTTTCTTTTATACCATTTATGTCTTTACACACTTAGTATGAAACCATCTTGTCAAGTATACATGAAGTTTGTTAGAGTTGGACTCCTACAGTATTTAACATTTTACCCTTTAAAATCTGCTTTTTATACTTAAATTACACTTTTTGAAGAGCATTTTGAATCATCTTTAAAATAAACTGGATATTCAATGTATTGGTTTATAATTCTTTAAATTTTATACTACACCTCTGTTTCAAAACAGTTTAAATACAGAAAAAAAAAGGAAGGTTTATTCTTATACTTTGTGCCATGTAAGTGATATAACACTGACGTGGTATAGATTAGGAATTATCATGAAGACTGTAATGATGAGGTCAAAAGACTGTCACAAAGGCTTATCAGGAATCAACTGTAAAAATGATAGTTTAAAACCTCATACAAATAATTTAAGCAAGTTGGTAATTTCTTACATTTGTATAGTGCTTTATGAAAATTTTCAGAATCTTTTATATAACAGTTTTCATTGTGTTCTTTACAAAATAAAAACAAATATTATTTCTGTTTTATCAATGAGAAATTTAGAAAATTTAAACAAAGTACCTCAAGCTGACAGTGTTTTAAGTCATCTGAAAATGTTATTCTCCCCCAACAAGTTGACCATCCTGTCTCTTCTCCCTACATATAGGCTAATTAGGGCTTCCCTGGTGGTTGTGGTAAAGAATCCAACTGCAATGAAAGAGACGTGGGTTTGATCACTGCTGGGTAGGAACGATCCCCTGGAATAGAAGTGGCAACTCAGTCCAGTGTTCTTGCCTGGGAAATTCCATGGACAGAGGAGCTTGGTGGACTACAGTCCATGGGATCACAGAAGGAGCCAGATACAACTGAGAGATTAAACAACAACAATAGGCTAAACAACAGTAGGCTAATATTATGTCTATAATGCTGGCTATTATGAGACTTACATAACAGACAGAGAAATCTATTATCCCAGGCTAGGTGGTAGTCCTGGCATCCAAAAGCATGGAACCAGGGCTACTTTTATAGAACGTTAGCTGCCACCAAAGAATTGCCCTTCTTAGGATGCAGAAGAATAGGGAAGTTGCAGAAGTTAGCTAGAAGAAGGTAAAATTTGATATATTTTTTCCTAGAAATTTTTGTCTTCACCTTTAGAAAATTCACTTAGTTTGGAATCAAATTTAACCAATTTCGCACATTTCTGTTACATAGGGACTTATAGGCAACATTGGTCCTCCGGGATTTCCTGGGCTTCGAGTAAGTATCAAATATCATCCTTATAAAATCTGCTTGTGTGTATTTATATTTGTTCAATGTGTTTTACAAAATTTAGGATAAAGAAAATTTTTAGTGTCATTGTTGAAGATCAACCTTGCTCACATGTGTTTTCCTGCCAGATATGCGAATTTAATCAGTAATATGAATCTAAAAATGAATTATACTTTATGATAAGCTGAAATAAATTTTTACAGGTTAATGTATAAGTGTATTTATCTGTTTCATTGAAGGATACTTAATCAAGATTCAGTTTCTCCAGACGTATGAGACCTAGAACAGCCACTTCTTTTCTTTGAGGTAGTCTTTCATACCATCTGGTCTGGAGAGACAGATAGGGCTAAACAAAAGCACATTGTAACTATAGGCTTTATGAGATAAAATTAAATAAATGACTAGGAAAATTATCCTGAACAAAAGGTAGGAGCCAGACTTCGCCAGTACCATTGAACATTTTCATACCTCATTTATTTATTGTACTTAAAATAATAACTATTATTTGTTCACTTAATTTTTATACAGTAAATTCAACTCTTAAATTTCACTAAAGTTTCTGATGTCATCAAAGTACAATTTAGTAAAAGAAGTTCTTTGAAGGCTAAAACAATCCAGTCCAGATACATGTCTTTCTGATACATTTTTGATTATTCATTTGACTAATCAAACTGTCGTATGTATCTTCTGATATGTCTTCTTAAATATAAATCTCTCTTATCCAGACTTCTGGTTCATGACAGGGATATAAGTTACAGATATGGTATATTAATTTAGAGCCATATGCTTTAACATTGAACTGAACTAAAAACAAGAATGACATACTTTTATGAAATGTAAGGAGCCTAATGAAAATAGAATCTTAAAGGTAAGTCTATTTCTATTCACATAAAAGTAGGGCATGACCATGGCAGAGGTAGAATTTCCTTTAAAAATCAATTTAGAGCTCGCTCTAGTATGTAAAGTAGGTAATTAAGACTCCAGAGTTTTTATAAATTATAGCTACAGTATTTTTAGCTTGAACTTGAACACAGGTCTTCTGACTATAAATTTAAAGATTTTTCCCCCATCTTAACCCATGGCAGAAGGCGATAGCCTGGCCAAAGGAGTATCTTTCAGAAGTTTAGCTATTGAAACTGTGATAAAAATCAGCATAACAGGTTTTAACTTTCCCATATGGGATGTCAGGAACATAGAACTCAGAGTCAGAAAACTACAGTTAGTCTAAGACCTTTAGACTTTTCTCTTGTATAATATTATTAGTAATTATAATAAAACTAGCAATAACAGCTCACTTTCATTTAGTTTTTTCTCTGCACCAGTCACAAAGATCAGGTAATTTAATTCTTAGAACAGCCTAAGACCATTTAGCTTATAACTGTTGAACTCGGATTTGAAGCCAGGTGATGTACATCCAGAGTTCAGAATTCTCCCCCTTGTGCTATACCATTTCCTTAAAACTTCTACGACCTTAAAATATGTATTGTATCTCTTAAGAGATTTCTTTAGATGTCATGAGAAGCCCTATGTAAAGATAGAGCCCAAATGACCAATTTCTTTTCTCAGAACGTAGACTAGGGCTGTACCTGTAAGTGGTAGTCACTGGCCCTACCAGTGGGGAGAGACAGGAAGCAGGGGAAGGGAGCTGGACTCCAGAGACACACTTTGTGCGTTCTTCATGTGACCTATTAGCATTAAAGTTGGTAACTCCAAAGTTTCCATTATTATGTTTAAGACCCAGACCAATATTCTTAACATGGCCTAAGATGTCTAGCCTTTTGGTTCCTCTCTGCATCTTGAGAATATATTCTGTGCATAAGCCAAGCTGTCCATTCTTCAGATGCAGCCTCCTTACTACATGGCCTTTGCACTTGTTTGTCTGCCTGAAACACTTAAGCTCTACTTTTCTGCCAATAGTTAACTGTTACTTATCTTTCAGTTCCAGGACTTAGCACAGTGCCTGACACATGATAATGCTCAATAAAAATACCTGGGTTTTCTGTCCTTTTTCTTCCTCTGTTCACCCTTTGGTAGGTGGGAAGAGATTCTATAGAAATGAAAATGGCTTATGAAACTAACAGTCATTTTTGTAGTGCTCACTGTTCTATAGTAATAGAGATGGTATTTTATACTTTTCAAAGTACTTTCTTTCACATGGATCTAATTTTTAAAGTAGATAGAACAGGTGTTATTACTTCCTCTCTTGTACATTTATTGTACAATTATTACAATTTTAATCAAAAGAGTGGGAGCACCATTATTATTATTATCTATTTCATGAATGCTGAACTAGATGCCAGGCCTAAAAAGTATATATAAACAAATTAAGATTCCTGCTTCCTGGAAATATTATAATCTAATTTGGCCTCAAGTCAAGCCACTGAAAATGGAGCAATTTATCTTAGAAAATCAGAGTGACTTCACAAAGGAGATGTCTTTTAAGCTGTTTTGTTGACTGTATGTGAGTGGGATGAATTGGGAAAGGGGCTCTTGGGCAGAAGAAGGCTGTGTTCAGACGCATAGATGTGGGGGGAAATGGAATGTTCTGGAAATGAAAAGAGGAAGAGTGGGCTTGCAGCCTGCGAAGTATGGGGTAATGGGAGAGGAATGGAAGGAGGTGAGCACTTCCCTGGTGGCTCAGAGGTTAAAGCATCTGCCTCCAATGCAGGAGACTTGGGTTCAATCCTGGATTGGGAAGGTCTCATGGAGAAGGAAATGGCAACCCACTCCAGCACTCTTGCCTGGAGAATCCCACGGACGGAGGAGCCTGGAAGGCTACAGTCCATAGGGTCGCAAAGAGTCGGACACAACTGAGTGACTTCACTTTCACTTTCACTTTTTCAGGAAAGATTATGTGAACTTTGGTGTTCCATATTAAACAGTTTATCTGTTTGCCCTGAACTGTTGCTTTTCACGTGTTCCCTTCCAGCAGGGCAGGTATAGCTCCTGTTAAGAAGTGATACTGCTTTCTCTAGATTATTTTTTCCATGCAGTTAATTGCTACTGTCATTTGCCTTCTCAATTAGTATCAGTGATTATTGCCTGGTAGTGTGGCTGGGTATGGTCGAAAAGCCCAGTAATGGCATTCACAATCTTTTTGGCGATATGTTCACTCATGAACTATAATTGGCTAGTGGCTGCTACTTTGGTAAGAACCTACCCTTGGGTCTCTCTATTTCTTTGACTGACTTTGACTCAATCAGAGAAGGCAGTGGCACCCCACTCCAGTACTCTTGCCTGGAAAACTGCATGGATGGAGGAGCCTGGTAGGCTGCAGTCCATGGGGTTGCTGAGTCGGACACAACTGAGCAACTTCACTTTCATGCATTGGAGAAGGAAATGGCAACCCACTCCAGTGTTCTTGCCTGGAGAATCCCAGGGACGATGGAGCCTAATGGGCTGCCATCTATGGGGTTGCAGAGAGTTATTTGTCACTCTGTGGGAGGCTCTTTTACTTCTATTGCTATATCCCAGACACCCTCTGCTAAGCCCCAGTGCATGAAATTATTTCTTCTGTCTGCTTCATCTTCTTATGGGAATGAAGTGTGGTAGGTAGGGAGTGTTGAAGGACCTTCAGGTTATCTTTATGGAACTGAAAACTGTTACTAATCTATCATTAACCAATTTCAGAGTATGTAGTTTTTTAGGAATAGGATTTTCCGTACAGTCTGTGACATACCATAACATATTTGATGTTTCTTGGAAGTTTCTACACCCATATCATTTTCCTTTCAAATTCTTTATTTTACTCAGTCCTTTATAATGAATAGTTTTTTGATACCTTCTGAAATTTACCATTTTGTGATTTTTCTTTCAAAGATACTAAAAAGTAAAATAGAATATTGTGCATACAAGGCATATTCATCTGAAGATGCCAGATTATGCACAGTAGTATATTTACTGAAATAAGAATTAAGGATATTGTCTATAGAAAAACAACAGGACAACAAAGAAATATTTGTTTTTGATATTCCTTTCCATTTCTTACATGAATTAGTGCTGTGTAATTTCCAAACAGAGACATTTATTGTATTTTGAATGACTATCAGAAGTTTGAAAACTATGAACTTTGAATAAACTAACCACTGTAATTATAAGAATAATTATTTCCCATCAGTGGAATTTGTCAATGATGTATTGATGCCGTGTTTCCATTTGTTAAGTTGGAAAATATTATTCTGCCTCTCACAGTCTCATATTTTTCAGGATTAAACATGTTGGGAATAATTTATCTTACATTTCACAGACTATAGGACTCACCCCAAAGTAAAGATGTCATATTTTCCATTCTGAAATTGGTAGTATATAAATGTGGACTCTTAAAAATATACTGTTATGTCAGCACTCTAGAAATCACTGTTTTAAATTTAAAGTTGATTTCTTCCTCCAGTATTCATTCCACACTTCATTTCAAAACTATTATGTGCCAATTATTATGTTGGGCTTGAGATATAAAAAAATGAATAAAACATGCTTCTACACTCACAGAATGCACAGACTAGGAAGACAGGGGGAAAACAAACAAAAAAGGAAACCAACCAAAAAAAAAAAAAAAAAACGAAAACAGTGCAGTATATTGAGTACTGTAGCAGAAGCATATTCCATTAGTGGTTTTCAAAGGCTTGGAGCATGTGAGAAGGGAGAGTATGTTCAGACTAGAAAACAGTTCATTGTGTCTAGAATGTTGGATTTAGAGGAGGGAGAGGGAAAAGGCAAGTAGGAACAACCAGAAGAAGATGAGATGGAAAGTACTGCTGGAAAACTAGTAGTAAGGGTCTTGAATACTGTCCTAAGAAATATGGATTATAACTAAACTGAGCAACATTTTCAGCATTGTCACAAATACACCTTTAAAAATCCCTAAACATTTGGGAAGCATAAAAAGAAGGTTGAAAGCAACTCTTTGAGGATGAAGGATGATGTGTTAGCCAGGCACAGAGAGGTAGCAAGAGAAAGAAGGAAAAGAGGTAGCAAGAGAAAGAAAGAGGAAGCAAGAGAAAAGAAACAAGAAGGCATCGTAGACACAAAAATTAAGTGATCTCCAAACAAGAGATTTCCACTATTTTTTCAAATTTTACTTTCAGAAAATTTTATCATTGCTATTGTCCTTTGAATTTTAAGATGACGTGTTGAAGTTTTTCTGGGTTTCTTGCTTGCAAGAGATTATAGTGGTAGTTAATGTTTTTGAGTAATCTTGCATTGGAGAAGTTAAATTGAAAAGCTTGATATTGGTGACTGTGTCTTTTTCATGTTTGTTTCCTCAACACTACCATTCAACACTACTACAATGTTTGATACATTTTCTGCTCAATAAATGTTAAATGACGAATGAATGAGAGAAACCCAGAAGAACAGAGCTTTTTATTTACTACTCAATAAAGTAGCTTTTATTTACTACTTTACCGTAAGTTCCCTGAACTTAACGGTAAATTTTGTTATCTGTAAGTTGTAGATCATGAAGTCATTCGAATGCCTAGCACATAGTAAGTGCCCAGTAAATATTTGCTGAATAAACAGGTGAAAGAAAAGTCTAAGAAAATCAAATGAAGTATTTTTTGAACACTTCCTGGGAACATGGCACTAAAATATTTCCCCTATCGTCAAGATATCTCTTTGGAGAAATATTTCAAAATGAATCCTGTGGATAGTAACTATTAGAACTCAAGAAAGAGAAGGATCCTGGTAGATTAGATCAGTATGAGTAGGCTTAAGGAAGCAGAATAGACCTCACTAAAATTTGATTGGTATGATTTATAAATGTAAAGAGGAAAAGAAATTTTTAGAGAACAAGCATGTGTGGGAACTTAGTAAGATGAATTATTTCACTAAGTTTACCATGTTCTCTTTTTAATCCTAGTGGTGCTCAGGGATACCTTTCTTTCTTATTGCTTTCCAGGGCAGTGTTGGCCCTGTGGGACCAATTGGACCTTCTGGAATCCCTGGCCCAATGGTATGGTTCTGTTTGCATAATGGATGTTTCACTTTGATTTCTCTATAATGTCACAAAGTATCACTTTCTTTTTTAGGGTCTTTCGGGCAATAAGGGCCTAACTGGAATCAAAGGTGATAAGGTGATTTAAATATTTACATTGTCATAGAGATAATTTTTTTTAATCACATTTACTTTTCTTTTGAGTCAACACCACTTATAAAATATTTTTATTAAAATATGGGATCCAATCTGTAATACCAATCATATAAGTTTTCTCAAAAGTAGGAAAAATAGAGAAATTATTCTCATATAACTTGTATTTGCCTTCTTACTGCCACGTTTGCATTGCTTAAGTGTCTTTGTATGAAATTGTGCTCCTCAGGGTGAACAAGGCATTGCAGGAGAGCGAGGAGAAACAGGGTATACTGGAGACAAGGTACCACTAGTTTTATATAAATACAAAAGAAAAAAAACAGTGAAAATGTATACATTCTTTAAAAAGAAAGGAGTATTCATTATTTCAAATCATGTATTTTTTTAGGATATAGTATCAATTTGATTCTGCATGTCTTGTTTGAAACATTTTCTCAATGTTTTTTTCAATAATTCCATGACTTCTTTTAATTGTTCGTAAGTAGAGGCATATCTGCCTTCTGTGGTGTAATAACTTCTCTCTTTACTGTTCTTTTAGGGTGCTGTGGGTTTTCCTGGACCACCAGGGATGAGAGGAAAGCCAGGACCTTCAGTAGGTTTGAACTTTTGCTTGCCCTTTCTGATTCATGGAGTGCACACTATGGCATGACTCTTGATACCTGTTGGTGTTCGTGGAATGTAAGAAGTAGGGTTTAAGTCTACCAGTATGGCATTTTCTCTCCAGTTTTAGAATACAGCTAATCCTTGAAGTTTTCCACTTACATACCATAGATTATGGGACCTCACCCTCCTCACCTCCTTCATCCCAGTCCAAAGCCAAATTTCCATGAGCCTTAAAGATTTTGGTTAATCTATTATGGATAGAATTTAAACTAAGCAGTAGATTTTAAGCCAGAAAATATAAAGCAACCTTAAATATCACTGTAATTTATCCAAATATCTGTTTCATTAAGGAAACATTCTGAAGAAAAGATAGCATGTCATGCTCTCTTATGGGCCCAAATATTCTAGTTCCTTGTCTTTTTAAAATCTTTGAGGATCAATTAATTGAAATAAAAGGATACTATATATCATAGTTAACCTGAAGCCCAGTAAACTATAAAACTAAAGTTACTGAATAGTTAAAAACATTTAAATAGAGTGGTTAAAACTTAAGTTAATGGTATATATCTACATATTAAAAATCATAGTAATGATTATACCTAAAATTCACTGAGTGTTTACAAAATGCCAGGCAGCTTCCCTTGTGGCTCAGACGGTAAAGCGTCTGCCTACAATGTGGGAGACCCGGGTTCGATCCCTGGGTCAGGAAGTTCCCCTGGAGAAGGAAATGGCAACCCACTCCAGTACTCTTACCTGGAAAATCCCATGGACGGAGAAGCCCGGTAGGCTACAATCCATGGGGTCACAAAGAGTCGGACACGACTGAACGACTTCACTTCACTTCAGGCAGTATTCTAATACCTATACTTCTAGTTTAATCCTTAAAACAGTCATATGAAGATGGTACTATTACTATTCCTATTTTACCTATGAGGAACAGTGAGACACGAAGACTTAAATAACTTGCCCAAGGTCCCATAGTTAGTTGGTAGTCACCCAAGGAGACTTTGGTGACCACTGATGTCAGAGTCCATGCACTTAGCCACTGTGCCATAGTGTTTTATGCTTCAGTGTTTTAAGATTGTTTTAGGGTTTTATTCAACTCTTTGACCACGATTGTAGATCCAAAATGAAGTGAAAGTCGCTCAGTCGTGTCCGACTCTTTGCGACCCCATAGACAATACAGTCCATGGAATGAATTCTCCAGATCCAAAAATTAGATATAAAGTTATAATTTAGTAATCTAACATTATAAAAGAGTGTTGTTTTCCTGAGCAATTTCACCATGTTTCCCTAACTCCACCCTCTCATCTTTAGATTGTTTATTTTTGCATCAAAGTAAGCAGCATTAACAGAGAAGGTAATGGCACCCCACTCCAGTACTCTTGACTGGAAAACCGCATGGATGGAGGAGCCTGGTAGGCTGCAGTCCATGGGGTTGCTAAGAATCGGATATGACTGAGCAACTTCACTTTCACTTTTTTTCACTTTCATGCATTGGAGAAGGAAATGGCAACCCACTCCAGTGTTCTTGCCTGGAGAATCCCAGGGACGGGGGAGCCTGGTGGGCTGCCGTCTATGGGGTCACACAGAGTCGGACACAACTGAAGCGACTTAGCAGCAGCAGCTAACAACATTAAGTTAAGTAGCTTTACAACACCATTCCTTATGACTTCTAACAGTGACAGCATTTTATATACATTTCCCAGGAATCATTTAATCCAAAGAACAGTTGTTGGCATCTGTTTATCTAATGATATGTTGATGGTGAGCTTTGCCTTTACTACTTTTCACTCAGTTGACAGTGTACCCAGACTTGTGCCATGGATGTGAATCTCATAAGGGGCAAGAGAATGGGTCAAGCTAACAAAAAGCTTCTATTTTTCAAGGATGATTTGAAACCACTTAAAAGGAGCTCTAAATATCTGCAGTGTTAGCAAAATACTTCTTTTGATAATAATGAAATAGTATGACATATTTTCTAAGGCCAGTACTAAGTAATAAATGGCATTATTCTCATGTTTTATAATTAATTACTTGAGAAAACTAGTCATATCAGGTAAACCTTTTTAATGTCTTCTTTACTCTTTGATTTAATTTACAATGATTACATATTTATTGAAATTAGGGAAGGCTGGATAACTGGTCTAAATAACAGAGATGTAGATTTTGGTTCCAGCCTTGACACCGACCTGCTGTGACATTGGATATTTAACCACCATGGTATCTAGTTTCTCATGTTTAAAATGAGTGTCAGACTATATCATAAGTAAGGCTCCTTGCAGCTCTGTGACTTTTTAATATTTTCCTCTCTTAGTAATAATGCTTATCAGTGTTTCTCTAGTCCAAGCTAAAGCAAAGACTTCCTGTTTCACCTTTAACATGTTGTCTTAAAACCTTTAATTTTTTTCCTTCTGGAGTCACTAGACACTCTAATGTGGTACTTTTAGGCAGTGATTCAGGGAGCATGAAATGATGAGAGTGAGGCTTTTTCTTGTTCGTATTATACGTTTCTGTACTATTCTAATAAAAAATGTTCACATCAGCAGGGATTACTTTGGTCAGAGACAGCTGATTATTTTTTGTTTGTTTTATCAAATCTTGAAAAATATATACTTTGGACTAAAGATAGGATAAGAGACAGGAATTATTATTTGTGAGACCACCTTGACTTTAGACTCTCATTTTATCACTTGTTTGTATCTTACTATTATTTAAAAAATTGTAGATGTTTGACTTAGAAACCTTTCCCAGTTATGGAAAGAGACACTTGTTTAATGAAAAATTTCTTACAAAAATCAGCAGCTATATTAAAAATAAATTGTACAAGTTAGTGTCTTTCTAAAGCATTTGCTCCCTATCATGCAACAAATGCCAAAGTCATATGAATGTCTTTATTCCTTTATGTCTCCTACTTTTGGTTTTCTGTTATCTATAATGTTAGTGTCACTCATACTGTTTTCAAATGGATCTAAGTTGTAACATGAAAGAATGTTTTCAAGATAAAAGAATGTTCTGATCTAGAAGGTTTTTAACATTCTGAAATAGGGAAACTTTTACTCTGCAAGTATTTAAAAACTAGAGAAAATTACCTATCTGAAGTTAAGAAAGATTGCTTTTTAAAAAGAAAAAACAAAGTCAATTATGTCCTTTACATTTTTTAGGTAGAAGTTGCTACCATTTATAGAAGTTTACTTAATCATTATTCAGTTCTTTACATTTTTATAAAGGTAAATTGACATTCAAGGAAACTTGCAGTTGAAGTTTTTCAAAATGAAAATTTTTCTGAAGGATAAATAAAATTATTCCACAAGTTCATGTTCTTAAATATCGGGTTATGGATCAACTTTTCCGATAACAAAGGCCTGCTGTATTCCATTTTTTCCTCAAGCTTGTAAATTTAGCATCTTGTTTGGATTTTGCCACTAGAGGGCCTCCGTGAAAATGCTGTTTCTATCTGTTTGAGGTACTTTTCATTTCAAGAATTTGACTCCCTTAGATATACTCACTATGGAGTATGATTTTGTTCATTTAGGGGAACTTAAGCGAACGTCTGCATAATATTTTACTACTTTTCTCTAGGTTTACTTGTAGGTGTACTGTGTACTGCTTAAGTCCAGAGACTGTAGCACTGTATGAGGAAGAATTTAGTACACATGGAAAACTGCTTTACTTCTTGGAAACTGGATAAACCCATGTTATACAGAAGAGTTTATGTATAATAAGCTCAAGAAATTTTATATATTCTTTGACCTGTTGTCATATTTGAAGCTCACATAGAAATTTAATATGACAAAAATAATGAATTCAGTTGTTTTAATGAAAACAAGGATATCAGACTATTGGCCTTCCGTGTTCTGTAGTTTCAACTCTTGAGAGGATCACCAACCCTCTCCAGGATCAGGCTTTTACCCTTCTTCTCCAGCCCTGATTTCACATTGTTAATCTGAATGTCAGAAAATGGCTGCAGAGATATAGAAATCAAATCTTCAGAAGTTTAATCAAAGGATCAAAGCAATCTAGGAATTCTAGGTAACATCCAGGAGATGAGTGAGGATGTGAATGGAAGGATTAATAGTTATAAAATTGACTAACATTTAATGAGTACTTTTTGTGTGCTAAGCACTGTGCTTAACACTTTACATTTGTCTCATTTATTTCTCACAATGACTGTGAGACTGTTAGTAACATTATTATTATTCTTCTTTTATTGGTGAGAAAATAGGCTGAGAGAAATTAAGCTACAGGCATTTAAATCCAGGTGATTCTTGATTACTAGATCAGGCCCCTTATAGTTACCAAAGGAGAGACAATTTTTCAAAGGCAATCCTAGAATTCTAGTTGTTTATGAAAGCAGTTCCTATCTAGAGTTTCCTACTTTGTTAAGTCAAACTTTATTCTCTTATCTTTGGATAACACACACCCACACCACAATTATTTTCCTTCATTTGATTTCCATTAATTTGTATCTCTAATATTTAGAGGTAAATATGTATAAATCTATATACATCTTATATAATAAGTTTCATACAATGATGATGATTTTAAGTCTTTCTGAATAGTCATTACAACTTTGAAATAATATATTAACTGCTGTTTGCCAGAAAGTCATTACAACTTTGTGTGACATAATATATTTAGTAGTTTTTACATACTGTGTTTCCTTTTTCAATAATATTTATTAAATTAATGTTTATACTTTGATTTCTTTCCCCCAACCTCCACATTGTAGGGCCAAACAGGTGACCCAGGACTCCAGGGGCCATCTGGCCCTCCAGGACCAGAGGTAAAATGTTGGTGGGAATGTAATTAATTTAAATAAATGTCATAGCAATTAAACTTGACTAGTTAAACCTTTTATATAATAGGCTTAAGCAAGATTCTCTTTAAAGTTTATATCTTTGTAAACAGTTTGGACTAAATGTTTTCTGTTATGTCGGGAGGTATGCAACAGTGATCTCCAGAAAATAGAAAAGGTATAGCCACATAGCCCTAGTTAGATCACAGTTGATTTATTTGTTCTGTACAACAACTACTAGTAACACGTAGGTGGGGCTTGCACTCAAATTTCAGAACATAAATGCCATTGAATTTTTAATGCTTCCAATTTTTTAATGTGTGCATATCATTTGGATCTCATATTCTAGAATAAACATGAGTGAGTCTGTAGTACATGCATAAGATTTGCTTGTATAGTATAGTCTTTGAAATTCTTACTTTGACTTAATGTAGAGGGGCTCTTTCTTTTCTGCAAGACTGCATAGGACATAAACTTATGAGATGAAACATTTAAGTTTTTTAAAAAAATCATTTAATGAGTCAAAGATAAACTACATGGAGATAAGTTTCTGAAGCTCACCCTAGTTCAAAAATATAAACCAAAATATAGGCATACATAAATATATAACTCTGTAGTCCATGGGGGAACAAAGAGTTGGAACAACTGAGCGACTAAACAACAGCAAAACATATAAATACACATTCACATCTAATTCAGAGTCATAGATGCAGCAGTAACACTGAGAAAGTGGATTTGGCTTCACAATAAATAAATTAGATCAATAAAGTCCCCATGGTGTCAAAGCAGTAGGCGGAGTTTCTAGGAATAGTACTATCTTGATGCTTTTTCCTTCTCTTTGTAAACTCGAAGGTCTGTTTCTTACTCCACAACTGTCTTTCAGAATTGGCTAATTTCTTTTAGCAAATGTCTATTCTTACTGACTGTCTTATTTAAAAACATATTAGAGGTTAATGGTTCAAAAATCAAAACAATATAATTGCATCTAGTTTTCATAATAGGTAATAGGAGGTAAAATAGAGCAATATATTGATGTCACGATGCTGGGAGGAATGAAATTGTTTATAGTAATAAAATTTATTATTAACAGACAATTAAAATAGTAATTAACTGATTAATATGTTTATCTTTTTTTATGAGCCTACATTCTTTTAATCGTTTGTCATAAAAACATTCCTGGAATGAATCGTATTTACCTGTCTTCATCATACTGAGGATATAGAATCTAACTAATCTTTTATTATCTTTAAAGGTTATTTTTATGAACATGGATTACTGTATTGTAATTTTAGCTACATATGGTGTGTATCCTAGAAGGAGTGTGTCATCTCCTTGCTATCAGTGTGGTTTAGGATTGTTTCCTTTTCTTTATAAAGCCAGGTTAAAGTATGCATGGGCCATGTTTTCACTCATCACTTAATTTTCCAGAAATTATTTTCTCTGTTGCTTTTGAAATTTTATGATTTTCAGTCACCATTCAGAGCATTGCCTAACTGTCTTTGAGTCCTGGAAGGTACTCAGTCCAAACATATACCAATTCTTCCTCCTTTTGTTGTTGTTGTTCAGTTGCTAAATCACATCTGATTCTTTGTGACCCTATAGACTTCAGCATGCCGGGCTCCTCTGTCCTTCACTATCTCCCAGAGTCTGCTCAAATTCATGTCCATTGAGTCAGTGATACTATTTAACCATCTTGTCCTTTGCCACCCAGTTCTCCTCCTGCCCTCAATCTTTCCCAGCATCAGGGTCCTTTCTAATGAATCGGCTCTTTGCATCGGGTGGCCAAAGTGTTAGAGCTTCAGCTTTAGCATCAGTCCTTCCAATGAATACTCAGGGTTGATTTCCTTTAGGATTGATTGGTTTGATCTCCTTGAAGTCCAGGGGACTTCCACGAGTCTTCTCCAGCAGCACAGCTAGAAGGAATCAATTCGTTGGTGCTCAGCCTTCTTTATGGAACAACTCTTACATCCATACGTGACTACTGGAAAAGCCATAGCTCTGACTATATGGACCTTTGCCGGGTGCTTTTTAATATGCTATCTAGGTTTGTCAAAGCTGCTTTCCTTTCAAGCAGGAAAGGTTGGTCATAGCTTTCCTTTCTTTTAACTTCATGGCTACAATCACCATCTGCAGTTATTTTGGAGCTCAAGAAAATAAAACCTGTCCCTGCTTCCCTTTTTCCCCGTCGATTTGCCATGAAGTGATGGAACTGAATGCCATGATCTTAGTTTTTTGAATGTTGAATTCTAGGCCACTCTCCTCCTTCACTCTCCTCTCCACTTTCACTCTCCTCTTTCACCCTCATCAAGAGACTCTCTTTAGCTCCTCTTCACTTTCTGCCATTGGAGTAGGACATCCACATATCAGTGGTACCTCTGATATTTCTCCTGGCTGCCAATCTTGATTCCAACTTGTGTTTCATCCAGCCACATTTCGCATGATGCATTCTGCATGTAAGTTAAATAAGTAGGGTGATAGTATACTGTCTTATCATATTCCTTTTCCAGTTTTGAACTAGTCAGTTGTTCTTGACTGGTTCTGACTATTGCTTCTTGATCCACATACGGGTTTCTCAGGAGGTCATCTGGTATTCCCATCTCTTTATGAATTTTCCACAGTTTGTTGTGATCCACCCTGTCAAAAGTGTTAGCGTAATTGATAAAGCAGAAGTAGGTTATTTTTCTGGAACTCTTTTGCTTTCTCCATAATCCAGTGAATGTTGACAATTTGATCTTTGGTTCCTCTGCCTCTTTGAAGCCCAGCTTGTTTATCTGGAAGTTCTTGGTTCACATACTGCTAAAGCCTAGCTTGAAGGATTTTGAGCATAACCTTGCTAGCTTGTGAAGAGAGCACAATTATGTAGTAGTTTGAACATTCTTTGGAATTGTCCTTTTTGGGGACTGGAATGATAACTGACCTTTTCCAGTCCTGTGGCCACTGCTTACCTATTTTAAGTTGTTTATGAGGCTAAAGATGCAACCTGTGTTCTCTCAATAAGTGGTGCAAGGTTGTTTTGGGAAATGGGGCTAAATCCACAGATCATAATTTCTTCTTGATCATAGAAATATAATATGCAGGATTTCATATATAAGGCAGCACTTCTATTTAAATCCTTCTTGACATTAGGCTCTTAATAGAATTGTATGTCCAAGAATTTAAAATAGCATGTTTAACCATATATCAAGCCTGAAAAGTTTCTTGTTGCATAGCAGATGAATTTTCTCAGGTAAACAATCATATATGTTGTGCTATATTTAAACTTTATCCTGTAGACAATGATCAAAAAATTTTAACCAAAGGAATACAATGATCAGAAATGTATTTCAATGTATAAGTGGTAGACGGAACAAAGAAGAGAAGGAGACAGGGAGAGATGACAAGGAGGAGAAAAAGGAGAGGTGGCAAGACTGTGGCTATTTGGGAGGATAATGCAAGGCCAAGGGGCTAATGATGAGGGCCTGTAAAAATAGACAGGAGAGGACGGCTTCAAGAGATAACTAGGAAATATGATTCACAGCACTTGAATCACAGTCCAGTTCATTCAACTCATGTGAGAAAGGAATAAAAGATGCATGTAATAATTTTGGCTTGAACAGTTAGGGAGAATGTAGATCTTCATTCTAAAAACAGAATAAAAAAGAAGGAGGAAGATATTTAGGGTGGATGGAGATAATGCTTTGGTTTTAATTTTGTTAGGGCTAAAGTGCCTATGGGATATACAGGAAATTAGTCTCATAAACGTATAGAAAATTGTAGACTTGAAACTCAGAATGAACTAGAGAAACATGTTGGTGTAGTACTCCACATAGAAGTATTAAATGAAGCAATTGTAATAGATGAAATTATTTAGGGCTTGTGAAACAAGATTCAAAAGTACTATTCCTAGACACTCACCTCCAGAAGGTGCATGTCATTCTCTGTTTACAGTATAATTAAGTTTTAAATTGACAATATTAAGAACAGTAAAATAAACTTCAGTAACTTAAAAACATCATGAGAATAAAACAAATCACAATGGAAATTAGAAAATATTTAGAATTGAGTAACAAATCATATAAAATCCAATATTGTACCTAAAGCAACACCCAAACCCTAGAGGGAAATTCACAGACTTCAGTACATTTTTAAAAAGCAAGGAAGATTGATAATAAAGAAGTTATGCAGAGCACAAGTGTAGGGGTTTGTTTCAAAAGAAGAAAGATGGTGAAAAAGGTCAATGGGATGGAGTCTGTGTTCTCTGTAAGTAGGAGAGTAAATCCCAAGAGTGGGAGGAATTTGTGTGTGCAGAAGGAAGGTACTCAAACAGTTTTGTGAAGAATAATAGGGAAGGGACTGGGGGCTAGTAACATAATTTCTGACTTGAATTAAAAACTCAGCTGAGATTGAAAAACCTTTTCCACACAGCATAGCCACAATGTTCTGTACAATTTATTAGAAATTAATTGCAAACTTGAGTCTGAACTTTGTACTGGGGCAAAACAATGAAATACAGTCAGTTTTAGGCTTCTCTTCTCCCTTGGATAAAAATGTATTGCTTGTACAAAAGAAGGGCAGCAATTCATGGTTCTGTGTGATTTCTATATTTGAGCATAGATTGATAACAACGTCAAAGTACAATCCAGGAAAAGTTATTAAATAAGGGACCAAAATGATGGTCCTAGGTATGTACTTCTGAAATAGCTTTTGTTAATTATTGAATGACAAAAGGCTTAAGTTAATAGTTGAAAAATACGATGCTTGGGATTAATGTCTTCTGAATGAGAATTGAGGAGGTAGCCTGAGTACCTTGAGCAAATTACTTTTGTGTGTGTGTGTGTGTGAATGTTGCAATATATATGCTTAAGTTTATCTTTTATTAAATGGCTTCTCAGTTGTCCCAGAACCATTTGTTAAGCAATTTGTCTTTGCAGCAGTGATTTTAAGATGTCACTCTTATCATATACTAAATTTTCATGGGTTTTGGGTCTACGTCTGAACTGTGTTTTCTGTTCCACTTGAATGGTGGTCTGTTCCTACACACTTGTCATGTTGTTTTAATGATAAGAAGCTCTATGATGTTTTGTAACTTCATTGAAAAATAACTGGGAATAATCAGCAAATATAATTATATTTATAAAAGTATACAATGTGATGACTTGATATACATTGTGGAATTGTTATCATGATCAAGATAATTAGTACATCCATCACCTCACGTATCCATCACCTCATGTAGTTCTTTTAAATTAAAAAAAATTGTTATTGGAGTTTAGTTGACTTACAATGTTGTGTAAATTTTAAATGTAAAACAAAGTGAATTGGCTTGCATATACATATATCCACTCTTCTTTAGATTCTTTTCCCATCTAGGTCATTACAGAATATTGAGTAGAATTCCATGTGCTACACAGTAGGTCCTTGTCTACCTATTTTATATACAGTAGTATGTATATGTTAATCCCAAATTCCTAATTTATCTCCCTGCTCCTCTCCACTATCCCCTTTGGTAGCCATAAGTTTATTTTCTATGTCTGTAAGTCTATTTCTTTTTTGTAAAATAAGTTCATTGGTATCATTTTTTATGTTCTACATATAAATGACATCATATGATGTTTGTCTTTTGCTAACTTCACTTAGCATAAGAAACTATATTCATTTTGCTTCAAATGGCATTATTTCATTCTTTTATGGCTGAGTAATATTCCATTGTGTATACATACAACACCTTTCCTTTGTTGATGGATGTTTCAGTTGCTTCCAGGTCTTGGCTGTTGTAAATAGTACTGCAGTGAACTTTGGAATGAACCTTTTTGAATTATGCTTTTTTCTGAATATTTACCCAAGAGTAGGATTGTTAGATCATACTGTAGCTTTACTTTTAGTTTTGTAAGGAGCTTCCATACTGTTTTTCATAGTGGTTGTACCAATTTATATTGCCACCAACAATGTTGAAGTATTCTCTTTCCTCTACACTCTCTCCAACACATCGTTTGTAGATTTTTTGATGATGACCATTCTGAACGGTGTGAAGTAATACTTCACTGTACTTTTGGTTTGCATTTCTCTAATAATTAATTGTGTTGAACATCTTTTCTTGTGCTTTTTGCCCATCTGTATGTCTTCTTTGAAAAAATGTCTATTTAGATCTTCTGTCCATTTTTTTTTTAATTGGGCTGTTTGTTTGTTTTTGTTATGTTGAGCCTCTTTTCATGTGCTGTATCACCACTTATTTTTGGCCTAATAGGTCTGTTTGTTTTAATGGGATATACTATGGCTGTTGTCGATCCAGTTACATTGGGGACACAACTGGTACTTATTTCTTCCTCCTTCACTATCCATTTCAAATCCCTTTCACTCTCACCTTCTTCTCAGTAGGTCTTGGTGACTTGTCTAGTGGCTAACCTGAACCGAGGTCATGAACTTTTGTTTGGAGTTCCATTGTATCACCTGTATTCCACATAAATTCCTTTCTGCCTCTTTGGTATGAAGCAGTCTTTCCTCCTGTTCCTCCTGTTTTTCAGTTCAATTAACCATGCCAAGTTGGTGACCTCTCTTTTGTTTGCTTATATCTTGTCGTAAAAAATCTGAAGTGCGGTGGTAGCAGCCATAATTTTTAGTTTAAGAGCTTTGCTGTGTCTCCTGTCAAGGGAGAGCCCCTTTGGGTATCAGGATCTCCATCCCTGTGAAGTCCAAGATTGTGGGGACAGAAAGCAAAAATTACCCTGTTTTACTAGAAGTGATGGCAGATAGGACCACACACACTTCTACTTCTTGGTTTCCAAACTTGTGTATCCTTCTTATTAGAGACAAAACATCCTCTGGGCTGGTTCTTCAGTTATAACTTTAGAAGGCAGTTCCAATGTTCCGTGAGACTGGCTACCTCTAGATGGTACAAGGTGGATTAAGACAAATGGATCATATCGTGGGGGTCACTTTTACATCTCCTTCAATGTAGAGACGCTGTGCTCTGTGGATCCATGCCTGTGGATCAGGTATTCTGTAATTCCCTAGACAGTGGTGCTAGTTAAACCTATAAAGGGAGGAGAGGCACACTTAACTAAAATACCTGTCTCTGTAAAGATGAACTGCTGATACTTCTAGATTGAAAGGGGCCCACATGAATGTAAACTACCTTTCAATCTCTTAAAAATCATAAATGAAAAGGGTGCATTTGCCAAATCAATGATTACACACCATGTGAAGGGGGTCTCCATCATCTGCTTGGCTGATAATATTATTCAATACATCTGACACAGCAGCTGCAACTGGGGCTCTGGTGGTCTACAGTCATTCTCCAGAATAAAACTGATTTCTGTAGGGGCCAGTCTGACAAATTAAACAGTGCTCTAATAGAGAGCACAAACCCTACATGTTTTAGATCTTGAATGATGGTACTAATCTCTGACATTCTCTCCACATACAATTTTACTGGCACTTATGTGAATGTGTATTGTTGTTTAGTTGCTAAATCACATCTGACTCTTGTGACCGCATATACTATAGCCTTCCAAGCTCCTCTGTCCATGGAATTTCCCAGACAAGAATACCGGAGTGCATTGCCATCTTTTCCTCCAGGGGATCTTCCTGACCCAAGGATCGAACCCACATCTCCTGCATTGGGAGGTAGATTGTTGACCACTGAGCCATCAGGGAACCCCATGTAGATGTTAGTGACTGGCTGATCCTTAGAACTAAAGGTCCATGTAACTATAGGAGTATCCTAGCCTTTCTGGCTCCTCTTTAAGAGAAAATCCAAAGAAGTTACTAATTTTTGACAGATCCTTTAGAGATGCCTATTTTTAGTTTATTTTATTTGTTTGGCTGCACTGACTCTTCTTCACTGCTCGTGGGCTTTCTCTGGTTGCAGAGAGCGGGGGCTACTCTGGTGTAGCGTGTGGCCTTCTCACCTTGATGGCTTCTTTTGCTGAGGAGCACAGGCTCCAGGCACTGGCGGGGGCTACTCTGGTGTAGTGTGTGGCCTTCTCAGCTGGATGGCTTCTTTTGCTGAGGAGCACAGGCCCCAGGCACTGGAGTTTCAGTAGTTGCAGCTCACTGGCTCAGTGGCTGTGGCACCCAGGCTTAGCTGCTCCATTGCATGTGAATCTTCAAGGACCAAGGGTCAACATGTCCCCTGCATTACAAGGTGGATTCTTCATCCACTGTACCACCAGGGGAGTCCTAGAGATACCTAGTTTATGTTAATCACTAAAACAAACAAAAAAATGGTGAATTAGATTAGGTCTTAACTTCAAAGAGCTTGGACATGAGTTTGAGCAAGCTCCAGTTGATGGACAAGGGAAGTCTGACATGCTGCAGTCCATGGGGTCGCAAAGGGTCGGACACAACTGAGCGGCTGAACTGAACTGAATACTAAATTCAGACTGTGTAAAGCCCCCGCTGTCTCTTTTTCCCAAACATCAAGATTAATTAGGTTTGATAAAAATAGAAAATCAGGTCATTCTTTAATAGTCTAGGATCAGTGTAGTTCTCAGAGAAAATTAAGAAATAGCCAAAGAATTTCTTTCCTGAGGCCTCTGGTCTCTCCTGTGTATATTGTTCCCCTCTTGGGCATGAGTTCTTATCTATTTCAAACAACCAGTGTATCTTTTTCTTTCCATAATTTACCCTTCTTGTCAAAGCCTAGTTTTAGAGAAAGACCTGATAAATATATCTCACTCCCATCATTAACTGATTAACAGCTAAGGGCAATATAATTCCCTCTCAAGGATATTTACATTTCAACACTAAACAGAAAGCTGAAACTAACGCAGTGAATTTTGAGTTGTAGAATTTGACATTGGCATTGAAAAAACTATTCATCATTAAATATCATCTGAACAAATGTCACCTCAAACTACTTAAGTTTTTTTCTTGCTTCTTAGCATTTTGCTTATTCCAGGTGAATTATTAAATTTCTGTAACAAAGAAGTAAATATACCTGTGCATTCACCTTTTTGCAGAATTATAAATATTAGAGATGTCTCACAACATGTACTTTAAAACATAGTTTAAATTTTTTCCATAATAGTTCTTTGTCTTTTATAAAAACATATGGAAAATACTATGCCAGACTCTTTTCTTTTTCTTTAACCATAATAATATCAGTTTTGAGCACTGACCTTATGCTTCCTTCCAGTTCTGGCAGTGAACCACCTTCAAATTTGGTAGCAGGATAGTTAGAATGTTTGTTTATTCAGCTGTTAACCTCCCTGGGCTACAGCGATTTCCAAGTAGTTGAATTTTGGATGATGTTCTTGGTAAATGAAGCCAGTTGTTTACGGCACAAGTGACCACTAATCACAGAGATACCAGAAGTGGACATGAAGTGGGCCCTCTTTTTCTACCAGGGTGGTCTTCATTAGAGACCAAAACTGAAGTTCATTTGGAGACTCTGCTCATATAAAGTCAAGCTGTGCTTCTAAATGTCCGTTTTAGCACTTTAGTGAACTTAACCAGAATAAGACCGCCTGTGGCCAGCTACATGAGTTGAATAGAACTTAGTGCTTATGAATTCCCTTCATTTAAACCAATTAGATCTTTGGCGTCTTTTACCACTTGGGTTTTGTTGGGTTAATTTGGTGTTCCTAGTTGTTACTCAGAAGGTAGTGCTGAAACAAAATGTGATTAAATCAGTCAATAAAAAAATTATTTCTTGAGTTCCTACAGTAGGCATGGTTGTGCCTAGTGAACAGAGTAGAATATATTTGAAAATGTATGTATTATCCATAATTTGGGGAAATTTACAGCCTGCTTGAGAAAGACAAGATATGTACATATACTGTTACATAATGATAATGGCATCATGTGAGAATTAGAATAGTTAGTATAGTTCAGTGTTAGTAGAAAGAGATTAACATGAGATAGGATAATTAGGGAAGAGTTCATGGAAACGATGAATCTTGAATTAGATTGTTGATGAATAAGGGCAGAAAAGCAGGAGGGCAGTACAGACAGGGTAAATTACACGAGCAGAGATGGACATCTAGATGGACTGAACAATATTCTGGTGGATGTACGGACAGTGATTAAAACTGGCTAGCTGATACAGATTCCTTGTGTTGGTACAGAGTGACAGATAAAGTTGTAAAAAGTAGATTGGTGCCAGTTGAATAAGGCCTTTGATTCCAAGATGTGTCAGAAACAGTATTCAGTAGCCAGCCAATCCTAATGTCAGTGGTATTGTGGAAAAAAATATGGAACCTTCCCCCTCATCTCCCAGGTAAACCAGTGATAGTTGTATTGATTTGCCTGCTTTCTGCCCATTGGTCAGTTCAGTTGCTCAGTCGTGTCTGACTCTTTGCGACCCATGGACTGCAGCACACCAGACCTCCCTGTCCATCACCAACTCCTAGAGCCTATTCAAACTCATGTCCATCATGGTGATACAATCCAACCATCTCATCCTCTGTTGTTTCCTTCTCCTCCCTCCTTCAATCTTTCCCAGCATCAGGGTCTTTTCCAATGAGTTGGTTCTTCACATCAGGTGGCCAAAGTATTGGAGTTTCAGCTTCAGCATCAGTCCTTCCAATGAATATTCAGGACTGATTTCCTTTAGGATTGACTGGTCTGACCTCCTAGTCTTCTCCAACACCACAGTTCAGAAGCATCAATTCTTCAGTGCTCAGCTTTCTATATAGTCCAACTCTCACATCCATACATGACTACTGGAAAAACCATAGCTTTGACTCAATGGACCTTTGTTGGTAAAGTAATGTCTCTACTTTTTAATATGCTGTCTAGGTTGGTCATAGCTTTTCTTCCAAGGAGCAAGCATCTTTTAATTTCATGGCTGCAGTCACCATCTGCAGTGATTTTGGAGCCCCCAAAATTAAAGTCTCTCACTGTTTCCATTGTTTCCCCATCTATTTCCAATGAAGTGATGGGATCAGATGTCATGATCTTAGTTTTCTGAATGTTGAGTTTTAAGCCAACTTAGGAGAGGAGAGTTTTTCACTCTCCTCTTTCACTTTCATCAAGAGGCTCTTTAGTTTTTCTTCACTTTCTGCCATAAGGGTAGTGTCATCTGCATATCTGAGGTTATTGATATTTCTTTCAGCAATCTTGATTCCAGCTTGGACTTCATCCAGCCTGGCATTTTGCATGATGTACTCTGCATATATGTTAAATAAGCAGGGTGACAATATACAGCCTTGACGTACTCCTTTCCTGATTTGGAACCAGTCTGTTGTTCCCTTTCCAGTTCTAACTATTGCTTCTTGACCTGCATACAGATTTCTCAGAAGGCAGGTAAGGTGGTCTGGTTTTCCCATCTCTCTCAGAATTTTCCACAGTTTGTTGTGATCCACACAGTCAAAGGCTTTGGCATAGTCTATAAAGCAAAAGTAGATGCTTTTCTGGAACTGTCTTGCTTTTTCGATTCCATTAGTGTTCACAAATTTCTATCTTTTCATACTCAGTTTAGATGGTAGTCCATGAATGGAATTTTCTGCCAGCCTAGGATAAATCTTACCAGTTATTGTTAATAATAGTACTGTTGTTACAGTGAGTTAGACCTGAGGCTGCTCAACAGATTGATGAGGATATCTTTCCACCCAAAAAATAGTTAACAACAACTGGAGACAGGTCAACTGTCTCCGAAGGTACTCCTACTCCAGCACTTGGTCTATAGCCATCTTTCCCAGTTCCTCCTCTTAGCAGGTGGTATAGTTGGGGACAAATTATTGCCTGGTTGACTGTACAGCTTGGTCATGTTCACTGCCAGTTCCCACGAACTCTTCCCATATCCTATCCTGTTATCATTTCTGGTGAAGCCCTCATACTTTCTCTTCCAGAAAGCTGTCTCTCCACCAGTATTCCATTCCCATCCCTAGAACCATCAGGGACTGTGAAGGATCTGATATTTTATCCTATTGGCAAGACAACAAGTTAGCTTAACCACTTCATAGATTCTGGGAGAACACACAAGGCTCTTGGGACAGAGACAAAGGATCATTTATTATTCTCAGCAGTAGTAGTTGCTGGAGTATCAACATTTTTTCACTGACTCAGTGATCTTCATTTCTCAGAGGGTGATGTGAAGAGAGCTGAATGATATTTGCATATGCAGTAGGTTGCATTATATAAGAGGAACTTTGAGCTGAGATAAGCTAGATCTTTTATAATGGGCAGCTATAAAAAAATAATGGGTTCCAGAGAAAGACATTATTATCTGGACAATAAGTATTGCTGCCTTTTGCTGTAGGGGAAGACATTATTTCTTTACTATGAAAAATTCCCTGAAGAGAGACTTATAAGAGGAAAGCTAAGTACCTCATTTGTGTAAGGTGCAAAATTGGAGACTATGGAGCATTGTCTTCAGCAACATACTAAGTTAAATGTTGGAGGTATAAAGATGAGTAAGAGACATTCATTTCCCTCCCTCAGCTCACATATTGGAATAAAGAAACACATCCAAATTATAATATAGTGCATTAAGTACTAAAAAGCCATGTTAATAGTTCTGTAGGAATATAAAGGAACAAATTGGTGATTTTGACTAAGAAGAACTATGATAAGCTTCACAGATCATGATATAATTGAGTTGGTAACAAATTGTGTGATGAAGGAGCCTGGGGCAAGGAAGTAAGACAGACTTCCAAGATTGGCTGATGAAGAAATAGTAGAGACTTAAGCAAAGGCAAACATAGGGTAAAGATATTCCAGAACAGGTATATGATGAAGCTGTGTGTATTTAGAGAACTGCAGATAGCTCAGTGTTTTAGTCAGATCTATTTCCATTTAAAATGACAGAAACCTAACTCAAACAATTTTCAGCCAATTTTTGGGACTGGCTCATGTAGTCAGGAAGTCCAGCGGTGTGTGTGCCAAGAGGTTTCACTAGATACAGGAACTAGATGAATATAGTCAAGTTACCCTCATCTCCTAGTCTTAACTTATCTCTATTGGCTTCATTCACAACATGCTGTGGAAACAGTGGATTTTGGCAACTCTGGGGTTATGTTGCTCTCAGAGTGATCAATTTTAGCGAAAGGAAAGTACTCTTCTTTCTGTTTAGCTCTAGCAGAAATTCTAAAATGGACTGTAGCCCATCTGACTGGGATTAGGTCATCTTTAAATCAATCACAACATCCATTGGAACAGGAATACAGTAATTGGCAGGATTTGGATCATTTACCTACCCCTAAATACTGCGATGGGGACCAGAAGCACACACACTACAGATTGGGGAAGAGGGTTGTTTCCCAAAGAGATGGTGAGCAGATAAAAGAAACCTCCTCTACATTTTATGCCTTTGGTGCCCTATATACCCTTCTTCCCACTTACATAGTTTTTCAAATGCCTTTGGTAATATGCTACAGCCATTCACATAACTGAAAATACATTCCTCTTTCTCCAAAGAAAAATAACCCAACCTATTGGTCAGTTGTTACTTTGAGCTCCAAGGCCAGGTTCTTTGGGTAAGGTGGATTCTCAGTGAGGCACAGATGTAAGTCTACATCTTAACTAGTCAGTATATGATATTAGAGAAAAGCAAGATGGCCACAATATTCATTCCATTTGGAAAACAAGAGAATGAGAAAAAACATAGACTTCCCTAGGCCCATGGGTGTGTGTGTGTGTGTGTGTGTGTGCGTGTGCGCTCAGTCATGTCTGATTCTTTGCAAGACTATGGACTGTAGCCCTCCAGGCTCCTCTGTTCATGGGATTCTCCAGGCAGGAATACTGTAGTGGGTTGCCATTTCTTTCTCCAGGGGATCTTCCCCACCCAGGGATCAAACCCACGTCTCCTACATTGGCAGGCGAATTCTTTACCATTGAGCCACCTGAGAAGCCCCTGGCCCATAGTTATGTCTTTAGAATAAACATGGGCAATTGATATATGCCAGTTCCCAGTAACAATATAAATCAAGTTTTTAAATCACCCAGCTTCTCACTCCCTGCCACAAATTTACAATGAAATGATAATCTAAGGTGAAGACTCTTCAAAATATACATTCTATGAAACCAGGGAATATCTTCCTTCTCTAGTATGTGTTCAGTACCAAGAACAATGCTTGACACATCGTAACTATGTGTTGAAGGAATGACTAGATACTCTTTAAGGTGCTCATAAGAATTCTAAATGAGTTAAATATACAGACAGTGAGTACCCACAGTGATATTTATCTAAAGGTAAGTATTGAATCACAGTCATGTTATTATTTCCAAAACATTTTGAAGTCTGAGTTTCGCTGATTTTTATCTGAGTACAAATTTTCTGAGGTTCTTTGAATAGTTGACAGCTATTGTTTACCAAAAAAAACAGGTGGTTATATAAAACATTGCTTTTTGTTTTACAGTTTTATTGAAGTATAATTTATATACAGTAAAACTGCATATAGTTAAATTGTATAATTTGATAATTCTTGACATATGTTTACCTTGTAAAACAGTCACCAAAATCAAAATAGTGAACTTCCCCATCAAACCCCAAAATTTCTTTGTTCACCTTTGTAATCTTTCCATTTTGCCCTTCATGTTCCTCCCTTCCCGAGTCTACTACAGAACTGCTCTTTGTCACTATAGGTTATCCAAACTTAAGTATCAAATAATGATCAAAATAATTTATTTAAAATTATAAGTTTAGTGATAGTTTTCTATAGCTTTCTGTAGAATAAAAGACTTGCAGCTGACTTTGAAGGGGTTTTTTTTGTGTGTGTCTTCAAACACTCTGTAAATACTATTTAAGCAAAGTTTTATTCAGGAGAGAGTGTATTCTATCTTGTAAGGCATTTTATCATCTTTGTGGATTTTCTCTGCTGAGTTTTTAGAATATTAAATATAAATGGAATTTAGAGTTCAGCTGTGCTATTTTTACTGCTTAAGTGTACAGAGTTGCAAAAGGGAAAAATATAAATAGCAATAATCATTTGCAAAGATTTTCATCAGTATCATAATGAAAAAAATCTGGTTTTGATGGATTTTTAGATCTAAAACAGCAAGAAAATGAAAGTGAGCCAGATACTTAGATGAATTCTTTATTCTGCATTTTTTTTTCCAGAAGCTCATGCTTTCTGTTTGTGGTTTTCTCAGAAGACAGAGCAGTTTCTTAATTTGCAGTTACACACTGTGTTACAGTTTAGTTTCTATAATTTACTGAGAAACTGATTTTTTTACTTTTGTCCTTTCAAATATTTTTTTTGGCATTAACTTTTGGATGGATTATCCTCACTCAGAAAAGATCATTTTAATCTTCTTTTATTACTTTTGTACTTGGACTCAGTATATTCCTTGACATGGCATGTACTTTCACAAATGCTAAAGAACAAAATCTTATGATTGTTTTTTGGATCCATTTCTCAAACCAGATTATCCCCTTTCAGAATCTCTCTCCCTCTGAGTGCATTCATTTCTTGTTCTTGTAAAATTTAAACCTATTTATAGAATATATACTAATTGGTGATTTTTTCAGACAAAGGGTAACTTTGGAAACTGCATAATTGAATATATAATCATTCAAATAGAATTTGTTTTTAATGTGTTCATCAATTCCAGCCATCAAATATTTATTTAATGTACTGTGTGCCTAGCACCAGATAAAGATTTGCATAACTTTGCTGTCTACTACTACTAAGTCGCTTCAGTCGTATCCGACTCTGTGCGACCGCACAGATGGCAGCCCACCAGGCTCTCCTGTCCCTGGGATTCTCCAGGCAAGAATACTGGAGTGGGTTGCCATTTCCTTCTCCAATGTATGAAAGTGAAAAGTCAAAGTGAAGTCGCTCAGTTGTCTCCGACTCTTAGCGACCCCATGGACTGCAGCCTACCAGGCTCCTCCATCCATGGGATTTTCCAGGCAAGAGTACTGGAGTGGGGTGCCATTGCCTTCTCCACTTTGCCCCCTAGGAATTCATAATTTGTATGTTACCCTATCTTAAGTGATTTTTTAATTTTATCTTTTCTCAACATGACTATTTTTCAAAGCAATGTCTCTACTTTGTTTAGACTTATAAACTACCCAGAAGATAAATTTAAGCCAAATCATATTGTATTATGTATGTAATGCACAATGTATATAGAAATCAATGAAAAAAACTTGATAGTTAAATGACATAAATGTCACTCATTTATAATAACAGAGTATCTAAAATAACATTATAAAAAAATTATTTGTATCCCTGGAAATGCTTAGGCACCATGTGAAAGAGAAGTGAATAAATGAGCCCCAAATTCACATTTAAAAAATAAATAAAAAATAAAGCTATATTATAAAATAACATAAAAGTGGAAATTTCCCCAAATATGTGCTTTATTTTTAATCTATTATAATTGAATGTGCTATTACTTCCAAAACTATTCAAATTCTGAATTTCACAAATTTTATCTGGGGCCAAGTTTAGTGAATAAATTCTGTTTTCTTTCTTTCAAATCATAACAAACTGTTGCTCACCAAAGAGCAAATGATTTTCTAAAACACCCAATACCAATTAGCTTTTATTTGTATAGCTTTATATAAGTATAATTGAGGTATATATTCATCATATGAAAAGTGAAAGTGAGAGTCCCTCAGTTGACGTCTGACTCTTGGCAACCCCATGGACTGTAGCCCACCAAGCTCCTCTGTGAATGGAACCCTCCTGGCAAGAATACTGGAGTGGGTTGTTGTTCAGTCCTTCAGTCATGTCTGACTCTTTGTGACCCCATGAACTGCAGTATGCCAAACTTCTCTGTCCTTCACTGTCTCCTAGAGTTTGCTCAAATTCCTGTCCATTGAGTTGATGATGCCATCCAGCTATCTCATCCTCTGGTGTTCCCTTTTCCTTCTGTTTTCAATCTTTCCCAGCATCAGGGTATTTTCTAATGAGTCAGTTCTTCCCATCAGGTGGCCAGAGTATTGGAGCTTCAGCTTCAGCATCAGTCCTTTTAATGAATATTAAGGTATTTCCTTTCAATTGACTGGTTTGATTTCCTTGCAGTCCAAGGGACTCTCAAGAGTTTTCTCCAACACCACAGTTCAAAAGCATCAATTCTTTGGTGCTCATCCGTCTTTATGGTCAAACTCTCACATCCATACATGACTACTGGAAAAGCCATAGCTTTGACTATATGGACCTTTGTCAGCAAAGTGATATCTCTGCTTTTTATTATGCTGTCTGTTTCTCATAGCTTTTCTTCCAAAGATCAAGTGTCTTTTAATGTCATGGCTGCAGTCACTGTTTGCCCTGATTTTGGAGCCCAAGAAAATAAATTCTCTCACTGTTTCCATTGTTTCCCCATCTATTTACCATGAAGTGATTGGACCAGATGTCATGATCTTAGTTTTTCAGATGTTGCGTTTTCAGCCAGCTCTGTCACTCTCCTCTTTCACTTTCATCAAGAGGCTCTTTAGTTCCTCTTCACTTTCTGCCATAAGGGTGGTGTCATCTACATATCTGAGGTTATTGATATTTCTCCTGGCAATCTTGATTCCAGCTTGGGCTTCATCCAGCCCAGCATTTCGCATAATGTACTCAGCATATATACAGCCTCAATGTACTTCTTTTCCAATTCTGAACCAGTCTGTTGTTCCATGTCCAGTTCTAACTGTTGCTTCTTGATCTACATACAGGTTTCTTAGGAGGCAGATCAGGTGGTCTGGTAGTCCCAATTTTTTAAAGAATTTTCCACAATTTGTTGTGATCCACACAGTACTGAGTTATACAAATAACCTTTTCTATCTTCATCTTGGTGATGGTTTCACAGGTTACGCATATGTGAAAAATTATGAAATTACGCAATTTAAAATATACACCATGGCTCAGATGGTAACGAATCAGCCTACAATGTGGGGGACCTGGGTTCAACCCCTAGATTGGGAATATCCCTTGGAAAAGGGAATGACTACCCACTGGAAACTCCATTATTTCTCTTAGTATTTGAGATTTTGATGTTTCCCCTAAAAATAAATCTTACTTCTAGAATCTTCCATTTTCCCCTAGTTTACATCCTCTGACATAAGGCTGCTTCTGCACTTTTTCCCTACTCGGTCCCTGTAAATTGGCCTTACCGAGGAGGTAGAAAACATTTATTGCTGTTTATTGACTAACCTGGTAAGAAGTGCTCCAGAATATCTCCATGTGCCTAACTATTGTAAAATATAAATGAAAGATAGATAGCCGTTCCCTTCACCAGAGAGTTTTCTCAACCCAGGAATGGAACCCAGGTCTGCATTGCAGGCAGATTTACCATCTGAGCCATGGTGTATATTTTAAATTGTGTAATTTCATAATTTTTCATTTATTTGCCACCTGTGAAACCATCACCAAGATCAAGATAGAAAAGGTATTTATCAAACTCAACACTTTCTCACATTTTGTAATCCCTCATTTTGTTTTCCTGCCCCAGTTCTTCCCAGGCTACCACTGATCTGCTTTTTGCATTTTAGATGAATTTGCATTTTTCCAAAGTTGTATGTAAATGAATTCATACGGTATGTACTCTTTTTTGGTCTGACTTCTTTTACTTAGCGTAATGTATTTGAGATTAATCCAGGTTGCCACATCCAGGTTGTTTCATTTTACCAATACACCATAATTAATTTATCCATTGAATTAATTATTGTGGATTATTTATCCATTTACCATTTTAAACTATTTTTTTTTTACCTAGAAGAACTATATATTTCAAAATAAAACAGACTTACTACTCCTATTAAAGAGGTACTAATGTGCTCAATGGATACCATAGAACATTATATTTATCCTATTAGGACACTTTGCCAGAGTAGGAAAGACAATGTTTTACTTTTATGACTTAGGAAACTAATGGAATCTGTTAGTGCTTTAATTTTCATGCTTTGCTTTAAAAATGGATGTGAATTAGGCTCCAGCTTTTAGTGATCAGAGAATAATAAAACATTGTTTTTACTGGAGAGAATGCTGAATCACTCTTCTCGGTACAGTAAACAAATATTAGAAGTCCAAAAATAGAAGACACATTTTACTTATTATTTTTAAAGCTTCTTGACTTTTCTGCTTCTTGATAAAAAATGGTGATTAAACTATTTCTATTAAAAAGGCACCAGATGCAAAATACAAAATCAAGATACAAAAAATCAGTTTTTTTTTTTCAGTTGTTTCAATGCACTAATATCAGAATGAGACATTAAAACAATCCCATTTGCCTCAAAACAAAACAAAACAAAAACCTAGGAATAAACTTAACCATGGAGCTGAAAGACATGTATACTGAAAACTGTAAGACATTGATGAAAGAAATTGAAGGAGACACAAATAAATGAGAAGATATTCCATGTTCATTGACTGGAAGAATTATTACTATTGTTAAAATGTCCATACTTGTCAAAGCAATCTACAGATTCAGTGCAACCCTTATCAAAACTCCAGTGGCATCTTTCACAAAAATGGAACAAACCATCCGACTCTTTGTGACCCCACGGACTGTAGCCTACCAGGCTTCTCCATCCATGGGATTTTCCAGGCAAGAATACTGGAGTGGGTTGCCATTTCCTTCTCCAGTATGGAATCATAAATGACCCCAAATAGCCAAAGCAACCTTGAGAAAGAAGAACAAAGCTGGAGGCATTACACTTCCTAGTTTTAAACTACATTACAAAGGTTTAGCAATTAAAATAGTATGATATTGGTATAAAAACAGACACATAGATTAATGGAACAAAATAGAAAGGAAAAAAAGAATGATCAGAAATAAACCCATCCACATATTGTTGGTTAATCTATGACAGAGGAGCCAAGAGTATACAGTGAGGGAATGGACAGTGCATATAGTAATGGTTTGGGGAAAACTGAAGAGCACGTGCAAAAAAAAAAAAACAAAAAAAACTTGACCTCTATCTTACATTATACACAAAAATTAACTCAAATTGGATATAAAGCTTGATTGGAATACCTGAAACCATAAAACTCATAGAAGACAACATTGGCAGAAGCTCCTTGACGTTAGTCTTGATGATGACTTTCTCTTTCTTTCACTCTTTGACACCAGAAGCACAGACAACAAAGGCTAAAATAAACCAGTAAGTAAGTAAGTCATAGGAATGTAGTGTATAACATGGTGAGATAGTTAATAATACTGTATTATATATTTGAAAGTTGCTAAGAGAGTACATATCAAAAGTTATCACATACACAATTATAATGATGGTGATGGATGTTAGCTAGACTTATTGTAATAATCATTTCTCTGTATATACAGGTGTTTTACCCTGAAAGTAATATGTTATATATCAGTCATATCACAGTTTTTTTTAAGAAATCTCCAGAAATCAGACTCCTAGTCCTTTTCCTCAGTAAGGTGTTATGTTTTCAGTTGTGATGTGACCACAGGGATAGTGAAATGCATTGTGGAAGAAACCATTTTGACTTTTCAGTGTTTACCAAAATATTTTAAATGAAAAAATCAGAATTAGAGCATTTTATTATATTTTAAAATTTTCTTACAATATAGTTTCATGCCAGTGTAGTTTTTTTAAATGAAAGTTATAGACGCTGAACAGTGTATTTTTAAATCTTTCAATTTCGAAGCTCTTTGAAATTTTGCTACTTGGCAATGGTAGCCATGTCCTGTCATTTGATTTACAATTTCAACAGTAAATTTTATAGATATATATTTTCTTTAAAATACAATTGACCAAGGTTAACTCTGATTTTTATATTTTGAATTTATTATTATTTAAAAGGTAAGATCTTTACCTGATGGTAACCCAATCCATACCAAAAATTCAGCTATGCAATATTTTATATAATAAAAATATTCTCTGGCCAAGTTTCTGAGGTATACTATTTGAAGAGCATTTCCCGCCCTCTTTTTAATAACTAAATTGATGTGCTTCTGAACTTTTAAATAAAGTTTTAATTTTAAAATAGTCAACTTACATGGCTATAATATAGGATCCGATTTTTTGACATCTTTTGTCTCTTATTCCCTCATCTTTGGTACTTTTTGTCTTTTTCACATTCCTTTACTATAATTTTCATGTTTAAAAGGAGCCAATGTTCATGCATATACTCCATAGTCCAAATTAACCCAGAAGTCACAATACCGTTTTTTTTACCGTTCTATTGAACATAAATTTCAGCCACTGAAAACTATATAAAACAAATGTACAGCACAGGCAGTTATGAGACAAATGCTCTTACAACTAATACAAAGGTTAGGAATGAAACTGCCAGTTATCCCCAGAAACTTTTATCGATACCAACCCAGCCAAAAGTCTCTTTTCTCCTTCCGAAAGTAAGCAGTTCCTCTTTTATAGTTTATCACTCAAGTGCACGTCTTTTAAAACTATTGTTTAGTCTTTTAAGTCTTGTGTCTTTCAGTTTAAAAGTTCTTTTTCCATTGTTTTTTCCCCACTTTAGAATTGTTGAAGATCCCCTGTCATTTAACCTGTAGAGTTTCCAACAGCATGGGTTTTGCTGATTATAGTCTCATGATGTAGATAAGTATGTTTTCTCCCTCCTCTGTATTTCCTGCAAATTAGTAGTCACATATAGAGGCCTGACCAAAGTCTGCTTTGCTTGTTTGTTTTTGGCAAGACTGTGGGTGATATTGTGTTCCTTCATCAGGAAGCACAAATCAGTAACAGTTGTGATGCTTCAATTCCCTATATATTAATATATTAGATCATGTAGGGTATTGTAAAATGGTGATATTCTTGCTCTCTCTCTTTTTTTTTGGTTTATTGGCTGGAATACACCCCCTAATCTGCTCTTTGGTTAGTTATATTATGTATAGAAAAGGTAGAATAAACATTTGATTCTTCACCTTTGTTTACCAGTTTTGGAAATGAGTTGGCTCTCTCTCAGCTTCTAAATGTGAATAATTTTTTGTTACTGTATCATTTTGAACTTTTAAATTTAAACATATTTGATACATTTCAATCCATTGCAATTTTTATCCTTATTGAAGTTCATATTATCTCATATCTGGCTTTTCAGATTCCCAGAGTTCTTTTAACATGACAAAATTTATACCTTTTACAGCTTTCTTTCAAGTATAAGAAGGTGTTCTAGACTCATCTTTTGAATGGGTGGGAATTATGAATTTATCCATGAGGATGCTGTGAACCAGTGGTTGTAAACTGGTACCAAGGGGCCAAAAGTAGCCACTAGCCATGTTGTCATCTTTTTTTGGCAAAAGAAACAAACACCTCATTGTTCAACAACAACAAAAAGCAAATTAAAACTTTTTAACATTTATTATGTGCCAGGTGTTTTACTAGTTTCTGGGAATATGGTGGTTAATAGAGATAAAGTTGCCCTCCAGGAATTTATTATATGTGTAACATACATAATTTATTACACATACCTGTGTTATAATCTGATGAGGAATAGCAAACCAGCCAAACACTACATTAAGTAACCTTGTAGGACCCTAGGATGGTGTGAGAGTCTTAGATGGGACCTAACTCAGGGTATTGGAGGTCAAAGAAAGATTTACAAGTAATATATTATTTAGTCTCTTATTTAAAATGTAAGTGTTGCAGATGAAGAAAGATAAAGAAAAATTACTCAAGGCAGAGGTGTGTGTGTGTGCATGCACAGGTGCGCACGCTCAGTTGTATCCAAATCTTTGGGATCCCATGGACTGTAGCCTGCCAGACTCCTTTGTCCAAGAGATTTCCCAGGCAAGAATACTGGAGTGGGTTGCTATTTCCTCCTCCAGGGAGAGAAGGTATAGGTAACCCTGATTTCCCTTAGAAAAGCAATCGGCATGTCTGAATTGAATGTATTCTGTTCCAAAGCTTCCAGAAATCTGACCTTGTGTCCAGTCTTTCTGTTACCACTACTTTTTCTCTTGCCAGAAACATCCACAAGTAATATTTTCTCCACAGAACCCAAGTTTAAATTGGAATCAAGACATATCTTTCCTAATCCATATCGGATGAATTGGTATCACTTAATTTTGATTTTTTTTTCCCTAAAATGAGTTTTCCAGAATCAACCTTGCTAGTCTATCTTATTATTTGACACTAATTATCATAATATTTATCCCTCCACTGAACTGTCTTTTCTAGCTGATATTCATACTTAATTGCAGCCTTCTTAACTTTTAAAGATATGATTTTTCTACTTGTCTTGCTTTTTATTCCTTTTTCCATGTCAGAAGAAAACACTAAAATAACTATCTGTGACAAAATATAAGGAAAGTATAATTATTAGCTTATTATCAATGTTGAAACTGATCCTGATGAATTTCATTCTAATGTATTATTTGAGAAAGAATATTGCTCTAACATTTTAGAGCAACATTCTTGGCTTTATCTCAGCATAGACTTATTTAACACTGGTCCATTTTTCTTGAAACAACTGTTTTAGACTGCTAAAGTATAATTTCCAAAAAGGCAATATTATGATTTTCAGGCAAATATTAAGTAAACATAGGTCAAAGATTTTATTCAATTCATTAACTAATGATAGAACCAGTAAAATGTCAAAATAAATTCAAAGAACATTTGATCTATTTATAGACAGTTGAATATGGGAATGTTAGAATAAGATAGTTGAGTTTGATGTAAAACTAATTAGTATCCTGTATATTAAGCTGTAACCTATGGAGTTTTTTTTCTTTTCTACCAAACAGAAGAATTAATGTGTAGTTAGTAAACAGTGAGTCTAACAAGGACATTCTCCTAATTGTTGGGTGACTCTGTGTCCCATATGACACTTAAAAGACCTGTTACATATATTTTTGTCTTCTTTTTCAAGTTTTGAATGATTCTGAATATGATTTTAAAAATTTCTTAGACTAGATTAGAGAATTTTCTTTGGGTCTGAGGATTGTTTGTGAATAATTGATGAAGTAAGCTTTATTTTAGTATAGTTTGTAAGTTTTGCATTCCATTGTCAGACAACTGCCTAACCATCTTTAATATTGAAAGACATTAAATTAATTAATTTTGAGGAGAATAAATCATTTTAACTGGACATCAAAGAAAGGCAAAGGGATTTTTTATATGCTTAATAAATTTAAAGTAATTTGCTATGGAATAAGCTCCCTATATTATTTGTGTTCCCTAGGGTTTTCCTGGAGATATTGGGATTCCTGGACAAAATGGCCCTGAAGGATCAAAGGTAAAGAAAAAAACAAAAAGAAAGGAAAAAAAAGAAGATAATGGTATCTGTAGTTTTCTACTCTCAAATCTCCATGAATGGGTAAAAAATACTTTAGAAATATCAGAACATTTCTGGATAATTTTGAGCTGTCTCAAGTGCATTTTAAAAAACCCTTTTAGATCTTATTTCAAAATAATCAGGAAGTAGTTTTCGTGTCTGGTTGTTTTTTTGGTGTCAAAAGCCATACTCCTAGAGTAGAAGTATGTTTATACAGTCTCTTGGGTTCAGGTTATTGGAAATGATTTTCCTGGTTTGGTCTAGGCTTAGATTAGGGTGACAGTATTTGCAAAGCTCACAAGTAACTGAAAATGGATTTCTTTTAAGAGGTGAAAAAATTTAAAAAGCCAAAAATCTATAGCATACACAAAATAGGTGAGAGTATTCTGACCACTAAAACCAGTGAAGTATTTAGGGCCTGTAAAATATCCACTGATTAAAATAAAGAAAGTCTCTGCAGTTTGAGAATTTATACATAGCACAAACTACCAGAAAAACCTGGTCATTTCTAACTTCCTTTACTGTTACTGTGTATATATACTAGATATTATCCATAGCAAAACTTTAAATGCCAGGCTTTCCAAGCAGGCTGACATAGAATGAGCGTTGTAAACAAATAAAGCATTGTGAATAAATACACAGAATGATGAAACAGCCAGAAGTTTGGAGAACTGGCATGTTATGAAGTATAGCTGCTGCAGAAGGTTGTTAGTGTGAGTAGAGAGGAAGTGTTAGGGAATGAAGCTGGAAAGGATATTAATATAGCTATATTTGTTAGTGTACTATAGTGGCAAGTCCTAAAGTTCTATAGGAAATGTTTTGGAGACACCTCCTTTAATCTTCACAGCAGTTTTATGAGGTAGATATTACCCCTATTTTATAGATAGTTATTCCCTCACAGTCACATAACTTTTCAAGTGACTAAGACAGGATTCTAATCCAGACATGATTTCAAAGTCAGAGCTCTTAACCACTTAGTTTGGGGATTAAATTGTGGGAAAGATTTAAGACCATATTGAAGAGTCTCTCCTTCTTCCATGGGTATCATGAAGTAATCAACAATTTTTAAGGAGCAAAGCATTGTAGGTGATTTATGTTTTATACAGATACCTCTTATGTTGCCATGGAGAATGGTTTAACAGGAGAGAAAATGAAAGCCAGAAAAAGCTGGAAAAGAAGTTATAAAGATCTGAAGTGTAATAAAACATTCATTCAATCAACAAATATTTACTGACTGCCTCTTACATGACATCCATTGTGCTAGACAAGGGCTACAAAAGTGAAAAGTCCTGCTCCCTGTTTTCAAGAAATTTATAATCTAGAGGAGTATATGTAGGAAATCCTTTATTATAACCATGTAAATAGCATATAATATGTGATACTGTGTGAGTACAGGATTAGGGGACTCATTGCACTTTGTAGAGAAGGTAGCACTTGAGCTGACATGATGAATGAATAGGAATTTGCAGACAAGTATGCATGCATGGCATTATATATAAGAGATGTATGGCATTCAAGAAAAGGAAACTTGTGAAAAGATGAAGGTACAGTATTTGAAACATATGGTATTTAAAAGTTATTCACTGTTTATGTGAAGTTCAAATTAACTGGACATGCCGTGTGTTATCTGGCAACACTACTGGCCACCTGTCAACTCACCCCATATATACACAACTGTATTTCCTCCTCCCTTTCTGTCTCCATAGAAGAGGTATTCCTCCCCTTCCTCAGTGTTCAAGTTTCATACACATTTTGTATCAAACCCTCTCCTGGCTCCTGAATGACTTCATGCCATCAATTATCACCTTTATCCTGATCTCTACTGTGACTCAAATTTCTCCACTTTGCCCTTGAAGCCATTTTCATTGCTAATGTTTTAGTTTAGGTCCTATTTATTCTTCACCAGGACTACTGTAGTTCAGTTCAGTCACTCAGTCGTGTACGAATCTTTGTGACCCCATGGACTGCAGCACACCAGGCTTCCCAGCTTGCTCAAACTCATGTCCATCGAGTTGGTGTTGCCATCCAGCCATCTCATCCTCTGTTGTCCCCTTCTCCTCCTGTCTTCAATCTTTCCCAAATTCAGGGTCTTTTCCAATGAGTCAGATCTTTGCATCAGGTGGCCAAAGTATTGGAGCTTCAGCATCAGTCCTTCCAAAGAATATTCAGGTCTGATCTCCTTTAGGATGGACTGGTTTGATCTCCTTGCAGTCCAAGGGACTCTCAAGCATCTTCTCCAACACCACAGTTCAAAAGCAGCAATTCTTCGGCACTTAGCTTTCTTTATGGTCCAACCTACACATCCGTATGTGGCTTCTGGGAAAACCATAGCTTTGACTAGACAGACCTTTGTCAGCAAAGTAATATCTCTAATTTTTAATATGCTGTCTAGGTTGGTCATAGCTTTTCTTCTAGGGAGCAAGTTTCTTTTAAATTCATGGTTGAGTCACCATCTGCAGTGATTTTGGAGCCCAGGAAAATAGTCTGTCACTGTTTCCGTTGTTTCCCCATCAATTGCCATGAAGTGATGGGACCAAATGCCATGATCTTAGTTTTTTGAATGTTGAGTTTTAGGTCAGCTTTTTCACTTTCCTCTTTCACTTTCAGCAAGAGGCTCTTATATTTTAAATATAGCAGTACATACTTGTCTGTCCCAAACTCACAATCTGTGCTTCCACCACACCTTTCCCCACCGGTAACCATAAGTTCATTCTCTAAATTTATGAGTCTGTTTCTGTTTTGTAAATAAGTGCATTTGTATCATTTTATTAGATTCCACATATAACATATCATATGATATTTGTCTTTCTCTGACTTACTTCATTTAGTATGATAGTATCCACGTCCATCCATGTTGCTGCAAATTGTATTATCTCATTCTTTTCAGTGGCTGAGTCATATTCCACTGCATATACATACCACCTCTCCTATATTATCTGGATTTCCCTGATAGCTCAGTTGGTAAAGAATCCATGTGCAATGCAGGAGACCCTGGTTCAATTCCTGGGTCGGGAAGATCTGCTGGAGAAGGGATAGGCTATTCACTCCAGTTTTCTTGGGCTTCCCTTGTGGCTCAGCTGGTAAAGAATCTGCCCTCAATGAAGCAGACCTGGGTTCGATCACTGGGTTGGTAAGATTCCCCTGGAGAAGGGAAAGGCTATTTACTCCAGTATTCTGGCCTGGAGAATTCCATGGACTGTATAGTCCATGGGATCGCTGAGTTGGACACAACTGAGTGACTTTCACTCCATGGACATTTAGGTTGCTTCCATGTCCTTGCTATTTTTTTTTAAATTTATTTATTTTTGGTTGAAGGATAATTGCTTTACAGTATTGTGTTCATTTCTACCAAACATCAACATGAATCAGCCATAGGTATACCCATGTCCCCTCTCACCTGAAAACATGTCCTGGCTATTGTATGCTGCAGTGAACATTGGGGCACATATGTCTTTTTGAATTATTATTTTCTCCAGATATGTGCCCAGGAGTGGGATTGCTGGATCATGTAGTAGCTCTATTTTTAATTTCTTCAGGAACTGTCATACTGTTCTCCACAGTGGCTAGAACAATTTACATTACCAAACTCTGTAGAAGGATTCCCTTTTCTACACACCTTCTCCAGCATTGTTTGCAGACTCAATGGACGTGAGTCTGAGTGGACTCAGTGGTCCTTCTGACTGGTGGGAGGTGTTGTCTCATTGTAGTTTTGATTTGCATTTCTCTAATAATTAACAATATTGAGCATATTTTCATGTGTCTTGGCCATCTGTATGTCTCATTTGGTTAAATGTCTGTTTAGATCTTCTGTCCATCTTTTGATTTAGTTTTTTTTTTTTTAATTGAGCTGCGTCTGTTGTTTGTAAATTTTGGAGGTTAATCACTTGTTGGTCTCTTTGTTTGCAAATATTTTCTCACATTCTGTGGGTTGTCTTTTGGTTTTGTTTATGGTTTCCTTTGCTTGTGTAAAAGTTTTTGCATTTAATTAGGTCTCACTTGTTTATTTTTGTTTTTATTTACATTAGGAGACAAATAAAAAAATATGCTACTGAAATTTATGTCACAGAATATTCTTCCTATGTTCTAAGAGTTTTATAGTATCCAATCTTACATTTAGGTCTTTAATCCATTTTGAGTTTATTTTTTTGCATGGTGGCAAAGAATGTTCTAATTTCATTTTTTTACACTTAGCTGTCCTATTTTTCCAGCATCACTTATTGAAGATACTGTCTTTTCTCCATTGTGTATTCTTGCCTCCTTTGTTGTAGATTAGATGACCATAGGTGTGTGGGTTTATTTCTGGACTTTCTACCCTGTTCTGTCAATGGATGTTTCTGTTCTTGTGACTGTAGCTGTATAGTATAGTCTGAAGTCGGGGAATGTGATTCTTCCAGCTCTGTTTTTCTTTCTCAAGACTGCTTTGACTATTCAGGGGGCTCTGTGTCTCCCTACAGATTTTAAGATTTTTGTTCCAGTTTGTGAAAAATGCCATTGGTAATTTAATAGGGATTGCTCTGAATCTGTAGATTGCCTTGATAGTATAGTCATTTTGACAATGTTGATTCTTCCAGTCCAAAAACATTTATATTTTTTCCATCTGTTTGTGTCATCTTCACTTTCATCAGCATCTTACAAGTTTTTGGAGTACAGGTCTTTTGCCTCCTTATATGGGTTTATTCCTAGCTATTTTATCCTTTTTGTTGCAGTGGTAAGTGGGATTGTTTTATTAATTTTTCTTTCTGATTCTTCATTGTTAGGGTATAGAAATACACGAGATTTCTGTGTATTAATTTTGTATACTGCAACTTTGCCAAATTCATTGATGAGCTCTAGTAGTTTTCTGGTGTATCTTCAGGATTTTCTGTGTAGTATTACGTCATCCGCAAACAGTGACCATTTTACTTCTTCTTTTCTAATTTAGATTACCTTCATTTTTTTCCCTCAGTAATGGCTATGGCTGGTACTTGCAAAACTAAGTTGGTTAAAAGTGGTAAGAGTGGAAATGCTTGTCTTGTTACTGATTTTAGAGGAAATGCTTTCAGCTTTTCACAGCTGAGTATGATGTATCTGCAGTGTTGTCATATGTGGCCTTTATTATGTTGAGGGATGGTCTCTTTATGCCCACTTTCTAGAGAGGCTTTTTAAAAATCATAAATGGATGTTGAATTTTGTCAAAGGCTTTTCCTGCATCTATTGAGATGGTCATATGGTGTTGCAATTTGTTGATGTGGTGTATCATACTGATTGATTTGCACATATTGAAAAATCCTTGCACCCCTGGGATAAATCTAAGTTGATCATGGTGTACGATCCTTTTAATGTAGCACTTTTTATTTTATACATAGTAGTTTGTACCTCTTAATTCCCTCTCCATCTTGCCCTCAACTCCTTAATTTAATGTTTTAAATTATGCATATCATACTAGGTGAAGAACACAGGATAACTTTGTAAATCCTCTTCAGTTTGTAAATTGTGTTTCTCTTAAATTTTCATTAAGAAAAATGTCAAAACTGAAGAAAGCCAGTTGACCTCCTGAATACTCTTATAATACTAATCTTTAACTTCCTTCTTGTTACTTTCTTCAGTTTTAAAATTACAATATTTAAAAATGTGACAGAGTTCTGAAGGCCAGACATTTTAATGAATATTAATGGTTGAATTTCCAGTGAATAGTAATTACTTTTTGGATAACTTTATCTAATTTTTTTCAATAATATGAGTTATGGCCTCATTAGCACCAACATTATGAGACTAACTGTTTTTCTACACATCACTGAATTTTAATATCTTAGATGATTTAATCAAGAGAACCAGAAAATTTTAAAAGAAGAGGAGTATGATTTTATGTTTTCTAGGTTGGGAAGGGTCTGTTTTTGTCTCGTTTTTTCATCTTTCCTATTTGTCTTGAAATTGTTCTAGAAATTCTAAAATTGGAAAAATAGAGCCATACATATTGACCCTATTCACATGCTGTGTTTCTTAGGTTGTATACATTATGTCATGGAAACATCATAAAACTTTTTATTTTCATATATATATCTTATTTGGAAAGTGAGGACAGTGTAAATTATTAAAGTTCTGTTTAGGCTATATAAATTAGTCATCAAGAAAACTATGTGCACTCTATTTGAAATACGTGGTTATCCTATTTGCAAACAAAATGTGTTCCTTCCAGAGCAATTTGGCACAGCTCTAAAAGAAGCCTTTTATTTTCTCCTCATTTTCTGCCAGTTGAATAAAAACCTCAAACTAACATTGGAAACTTGTGTTAATTATGGTTCCATCCATTGTGGGATTGTGTGTGTATGTATGTGTGTATATAGTTACAAAACATACTTCAGCAAGCCTTCTTGAGAGCTTCCCAATTTGGCAACTGCTTTCATGCATTCCATAACATTAGCAAAACCACATCCCTTGCTGCTTATTGCAGAAAGTGAGTACCCAGTAAATATTCTCTGTTCTTCAGTAAACAGAGGAATGACTTATTTGTTGCCATAGTGGTTTGTGTTGTTGCTTTGGCTATGGAATTAAAGGTGCTAACAACAGGCTGTTCTAGTCTGTTGTATAATATCCCTGTTAAGTTTTTAGAAAAGTCCTATTTGTGAGGTTATGTTACAGAATATATGGAAATAATTTTTTACACTGAATTATTAAAGTATGTTATATACTTACCTGTATATAGATGAGCTAACTTGCATTCCTAAATATTTCTCTGAGATCACAGCAACCCCACCCTGAAAAGGCACATTCCAAAGTCAAGATTTTGTACATTGACTTCTTATCTTAACCATTTGATTTTCCAGGCAGCATTTAGTCAGCTGAGAAGTATTTATTGAGTTTGTACAATGGGCAATGGACTTTGTTAAGCAATTACTTGAAAATAAGATGGCAGAAAGTGAAGAGGAGCTAAAAAGCCTCTTGATGAAAGTGAAAGAGGAGAGTGAAAAAGTTGGCTTAAAGCTCAACATTCAGAAAATGAAGATCATGGCATCTGGTCCCATCACTTCATGGGAAATAGACGGGGAAACAGTGTCAGACTTTATTTTTGGGGGCTCCAGAATCACCGCAGATGGTGATTGCAGCCATGAAATTAAAAGACACTTACTCCTTGGAAGAAAAGTTATGACCAACCTAGATAGTATATTCAAAAGCAGAGACATTACTTTGCCAACTAAGGTCCATCTAGTCAAGGCTATGGTTTTTCCTGTGGTCATGTATGGATGTGAGAGTTGGACTGTGAAGAAGGCTGAGCGCCGAAGAATTGATGCTTTTGAACTGTGGTGTTGGAGAAGACTCTTGAGAGTCTCTTGGACTGCAACGAGACCCAACCAGTCCATTCTGAAGCAGATCAACCCTGGGATTTCTTTGGAAGGAATGATGCTAAAACTGAAGCTCCAGTACTTTGGGCACCTCATGCGAAGAGTTGACTCATTGGAAAAGACTCTGATTCTGGGAGGGATTGGGGACAGGAGGAGAAGGCGACATCCGAGGATGAGATGGCTGGATGGCATCACAGACTCAATGGACGTGAGTCTGAGTGAACTCCAGGTGATGGTGATGGACAGGGAGGCCTGGCGTGCTGGATTCATGGGGTCACAAAGAGTCAGACACGACTGAGCGACTGAACTGAACTGAAGATGAAAACTAAAAATCTATGACAAATCTAGACACCATTTTAAAAAGCAGAGACATTACATTGTGACAAAGGTCATATAGTCAAAGCTATGGTTTTTCCAGTACTCATGTAGAGATGTGAGAGTTGGACCAAAAAGAAAGCTGAGAACTGAAGAACTGATGCTTTTGAACTATGGTGTTGGAAAAGACTCTTGAGAGTGCCTTGGACAGCAAGGAGATCCAACCAGTCCATGCTAAAGGAAATCAGTCCTGAATATTTATTTGAATGACTGATGCTGAAGCTGAAGCTCCAATACTTTGGCCACCTAATGCAAAGAGCTGACTCATTGGAAAAAACCCTGATGCTGGGAAAGATTGAAGGTGGAAGGAGAAGGGCACAACAGAGGATGACATAGTTGGATGGCATCACTGACTTGATGGACATGAGTTTGAGCAAGCACCGGGAGTTGGTGATGGACAGGGATTTTTAAGTATGTAGTACAGTATTAACTGTATGCATATTTTTGCACAGCAGATCTCTAGAATGTTTTCACCTTGCACCACTGAAACTTTGTACCCATTTAATAGCAACTCCAATTTCCACCTCCCACAATCCCTACAACCATCATTCTTTCTGCTTCTGTTAGTCTAAATGGGCTTCCCTGGGGGCTCAGACAATAAAGAATCCACTTTAGATACTTCATATAATTAGAATTATGCAATATTTGTCTTTCTGGGACTGGCATATTTCACTGAGCATAATGTCTTCAGGGTTCATCCATATTATGGCCTATGTCAGAATTTCACTCTTTTTGAAAGCTGCATGAAAATAGTCCCTTATACAATAGTTTAAAAATCCATATTTTATCTATCCACTCATACATCAATGAACATTAACACTGTTCCACTTATGGGCATCAGTTGGACTGCAGCACACCAGGCTTCCCTGTCCATCACTAATTTCTGGGGCTTGCTCAAACTCATGTCTATCGAGTCAATAATGCCATCCAACCATCTCATCCTTTATCATCCCCTTCTCCTGCCTTTAATCCTTCCCAGATTCAGGGTCTTTTCCAATGAGTCAGTTCTTCATATCAGGTGGCCAAAGTATTGGAATTTGAGCTACAGTATCAGTCCTTCCAATGAATATTCAAAACTAATTTCCTTTAGGATTCACTGGTTTGATCCCCTTGCATTCCAAGGGACTCTCAAGAGTCTTCTCTGGTGGCTCAGATGGTAAAGCGTCTGCCTGCAATGCGGGAGACCCGGGTTCGATCCCTGGGTCAGTAAGATCCCCTGGAGAAGGAAATAGCAACCCACTCCAGCATTCTTGCCTGGAAAATTTCCATGGACTGAGGAGCCTGGTGGGCTACAGTCCATGGGGTCACAGAGTCGGGACATGACTAAGCGACTTCACTTTCACTAGGTTTATCATAGATGTTCTTCCAAGGAACAAGTGTGTTTTAATTTCATGACTGGAGTCACCATCTGCAGTGATTTTAGAGCACACACACAAAAAAAAGTCTGAAAAAAAAACAGTCTGTCGCTGTTTCCATTGTTTCCTCATCTACTTGCCACAAAATGATGGGACCAGATGCCATGATCTTCATTTTTTGAATGTTGAGTCTTAAGACAATTTTTTCACTCTCCTCTTTCATTTTCATCAAGAGGCTCTTTAGTTCTTCTTCGTTTTCTTCCATAAGGGTGGTGTCATCTGCATATCTGAGGTTGATATTTCTCCCGGCAATCTTGACTCCAGCTTATGCTTCATCCAGCCTGGCATTTTGCATAATGTACTCTGCATATATGTTGAATAAGCTGGATGACAGTATACAGCCTTAATATATTCCTTTCCCTATTTGGAACCAGTCTGTTGTTCCATGTCCTATTCTAACAATTGCTTCTTGACCTACATACAGATATCTCAGGAGATAGGTAAGGTGGTCTGGTATTCCCATCTCTTTCAGAATTTTCCAGTTTGTTGTGATCCACACAGTCAAATGCTTTGGTATAGTCAATAAAGCAGAAGTAGATGCTTTTCCGGAACTCTCTTGCTTTTTTGATGATCCAGTGGGCGTTGGCAATTTGATCTCTGTTTCTTCTGCCTTTTCTAAATCCAGCTTGAACATCTGGAAGTTCACAGTTCACGTACTGATGAAGCCTGTCTTGGAGAAATTGAGCATTACTTTGCTAGCCTGTGAGAAGAGTGCAATTGTGCAGTAGTTTGAACGTTCTTTGGCATTGCCTTTCTTTGGGGTTGGAATTCAGACTGACCCTTTCCAGTCCTGTGGCCACTGCTGAGTTGTCCAAATTTGCTGGCATGTTGAGTGCAGCACTTTTACAGCATCACCTTTTAGGATTTAAAATTGCTCAACTGGAATTCCATCACCTCCAATGGCTTTGTTCGTTGTAATCGTTCCTAAGGCCCACTTGAATTCACATTCCAGGATGTCTGGTTCTAGGTGAGTGATCACACCATCGTGGTTATCTGGGTCATGAAGATCTTTTTTGTATAGTTCTTTTGGGTATTCTTGCCACCTCTTAATATCTTCTGCTTGTGTTACGTCCATACCATTTCTGTCCTTTATTGAGCCCATCTTTGCATGAGATAGTCCTTTGGTATCTCTGATTTTCTTGAAGAGATCTCTACCATTTCCCATTCTGTTATTTTATTCTATTTCTTTGCATTGATCACTGAGGAAGACCTTGTTATCTCTCCTTGCTATTCTTTCGAACTCTGCATTCAAATGGGTATATCTTTTCTCCTTTGCCTTTCGCTTCTTTTCTTTTTGTAGCTGTTTCTAAGGCCTCCTCAGACAACCATTTTGCCTTTTTCCATTTCTTTTTCTTGCAGATGGTCTTGATCACTTCCTCCTATACAATGTCATAAATCTCCATCCATACTTCTCAGGCACTCTGTCTATCAGATCTAATCCCTTGAATCTGTTTGTCACTTCCACTGCATAATCGTAAGGGATTTGATTTAGGTCTTACCTGCATGGTCTAGTGGTTTTCCCTACTTTCTTCAATTTAAGTCTATATTTGGCAATAAGGAGTTCATGATCTGAGTCACAGTCAGCTCCTGGTCTTGTTTTTGCTAACAGTGTAGAGCTTCTCCATCTTTGACTGAAAAGAATATAATCAATCTGATTTCGGTATTCACCATCTGATGACATCCATGTATAGAGTCGTCTCTTGTATTGTTGGAAGAGAGTGTTTGCTATGACCAGTGCGTTCTCTTGGCAAAACTCTATTAGCCTTTACCCTGCTTCATTTTGTACTCCAAAGCGAAACTTGCTTGTTACTTCAGGTATCTCTTCACTTCTTACTTTTGCATTCCAGTCCCCTGTAAGGAAAAGGACATCTTTTTTGGGTGTTAGTTCTAGAAAGTCTTGTAGGTCTTCATAGAACCATTCAACTTCAGCTTCTTCAGCATTGGTGGTTGGGGCATAGTCTTAGATTACTGTGATGTTGAATGATTTGCCTTGGAAGTGAACCAAGGTCATTCTGTCGTTTTTGAGATTGTACCCAAGTCCTGCATTATGAACTTTCTTTTGTTGACCATGAGGGCCATTCCATTTCTTCTAAGGGATTTGTGCCCAATTAGTAGATATAATGGTCATCTGAATTAAATTCATCCATTCCAGTCCATTTTAGTTCCCTGATTCCTAAAATGTTCACTCTTGCCATCTCCTGTTTGACCACTTCCAGTTTACTGTGATTCATGGACCTAACATTCCAGCTTCTTATGTCCTATTATTCTTACAGCATCGGACTTTTCTTCCATCACCAGTCACATCCACAACTGGGTGTTGTTTTTACTTTGGCTCTGTCTCTTCATTCTTTCTGGATGAAAGATACTGTTCATGTGGTTTTTCAGACAAGAATACTTGCCATTGATCTATATCTCTGTTTTTTGCTCATATTAAACTGCTTGGATTATTTTAGCTCGGTAATATGTTTTAAAATCAAGAAATGTAAGGCCTTCAGCTTTGTTACTGTTCCTCAAAGTTGTTGTAGATATTCACAGTCCTTTTTAGTTCCATATGAATTATAGAATTTTTTTTTCTAGCTACATAAAATTCCACTGGAATCTTGCTAGGATTGCTTTGAATCTGTTGGTTGGATGATATGGACATTTTAAAAATGTTAAGCCTTCCAATCCATGAGTATGGAAAGTCCTTTCACTGTTTGTGTCTTTTAAAATTTCTGTCAGTAATGTTTTGTAGTGGACTCTCTTTCCATTCATTTGTGTCCTTTTAAATTTCTTTCATCAGTGTATTTTCAGTGGATAAGTCTTTGACCTTCCTGATTAAATTTATTCCTATGTGTTTTATTCTTTTTGGGTACAATTGTAAATGGGATTGTTTTGTTCATTTCACTGTTTTTTTGGTTTGTAAAGTATAGAATTGCAGCAGATATATGTTTTTTGGTTTGTAATGTATAGAATTGCAGCAGATATCTGTGTATTGATTTTGCACCCTGCAACTCTACTGAATTCATCTATTAATTCTAACTTTTTTGGTGGAGTCTTTTTGAATTTATATATATGATAATCATGCTGTGCTTAGTCACTCAGTCATGTCTGACTCTTTGAAACCCCATGGACTATAGCCCAACAGGCTCATCTGTCCATGGAAATTCTCCAGACAAGAATCCTGGAGTGTTGCCATGCCCTCCTCCAGGGGGTCTTCCCAACCCAGGGATCGAACCCAGGTTTCCTGCAGTGCAGGCAGATTCTTTACCATCTGAGCCACGAGGGCAGCCCTATTATCTGCAAATAGTGACAGTTTTACTTTTTCATTTCTAATTTGGATGCCTTTAATTTATTTCTATTTTTTGGCTAATTGCTGTGGCTCAGACTTTCAATTCTATGTTGATTAGAAGTGGTAGAAATGGGCATCTTTAATTGTTTCTAATCTTAGAAAAAACATCTTTCAGCTTTTCACTGTTGCTTATGAAGGTAGCTGTATATTTGTCATATATGGATTTTTATGTTGAGGTACCTTCTCTCTATACTCACTTGTTTCTTTTTTTTAATCATAAGTGGATTTTAATTTTGCCAAATACTTTTTTACATCTATTGAGATGAGCATGTGAGTTTTATGTTTCATTTTGTTAATGTGGTTTATCACCTTGATTGATTTCATGCAGAAATGTTGAATCATTCTTATATCCCTGGAATAAATCCCACCTGATCTTTGTGTATGATACTTTTAATGTGCTTTTTTTAAAAAAAATTACAATACTGTGCTTTAGGGAAGCTGTGTCTGTGTGTACCCACTTGTGTTATAAAGGTGTAGGGAAATTTCAAAAATGGTGCTCATCAGCACCTCAGTCCCAAAGTCCCAACTCATACCTGCCTCACTAGCAGTCACTTTAAGATTAGTAAATCAGTCTCCTTCACACATGGCCCATGCACTTCTCTAACTACTGCTTTTGCAGTGAGTCCCAGAAAGTGTGAGACCATGCATGAGTCCTTCAAAAGGAGTATATCAGATTCCACAGGCCCCAGTTCCCTTGGATTAGGCCCCATTGAGTTTTGAAAGCCAGATTTTGGGGACCCTTATTTTCTTTAGTGCAGCTATTGAGGTTTGGTATAAACCCCTTGTATCTCAGGGAGTAGCCCCAAACCCTTGAGATCTTTCCCTTAAGGGGGTTGCTTCTTGGAGGTGAAATTTTTGATGAAACCATATGTCTACCTCTCCTACTTATCTCAGTGAGGCTTTTTTTATCCTTTGTTGTGGCGGGGGTGGGGGGGCTGTGTAGCTAGTTCTTTTTCAGTGGTAATTGTTCTATATGTAGTTGTAGATTTGGTATGTCCATGGAAGGAGGTGCCATCTTGGACTACCCCACAATTGCTAGTTTTTTTCAAGGACTTTCACATCTATTTTCATTAAAGATATTGGCCACTAATTTTATGTTCTAGTAGTATCTTTATTTGATTTGGTATCAGGGTAAAGCTGGACTCGTAAAATGACTTTGAAAATATTCCCTCTTCAACTTTTCTGGAAGAGTTTCAGAAGGATTTACATTAATTCTTTTTTAAATGTTTGGTAGACTTCTCCAGGGAAACCATCCTAGGTTTTTTATTTCCTGGGAGGTTTTGGATCAATGATTCAGTCTCCTTGCTAGTTATAGTTATGTTCAGATTTTCTCTTTCTTCATGATTCAGTTTTGGTAGGTTGTGTATTTCTAGGAATTTTACCTGTTTCTTCTAGGTTATCCAATTTGTTACTGGTATTAGTCTCTTGTGATCCTTTTTATTTGTCACATAGTCAGTGATTCAGAAGTAGATAATTTTTTGGAATTCCCTTGCTTTTTCTATGATCCAACTTATGTCAGCAATTTGATCTCTGATTCCTCTGCTTTTTTAAAGTTCAGTTTGTACATTTGAAAATTGTTAGTTCACCTGCTATTGAAGCCTGGCTTGGAGAATTTTGAGCATTACTTTGCTAGCATGTGAGATGAGTGCAATTGTGTGGTAGTTTGAACATTCTTTGGTGTTGACTTTCTTTGGGGTTGGAGAAAACTGACCTTTTCCAGTCCTATAGATACTGCTGCCCTTTCCAAATTTGTTGTCATATTGAGTGCAGCACTTTCACAGCATCATCTTTTAGCATTTGAAATAGCTCAGCAGGAATTCCATCACCTCCACTAGCTTTGTTCATAGTAATGCTTCCTAAGGCCCACTTGAGTGCATACTCCAGGATGTCTGGTTCTAGGCATACCATCATGGTTATCTGGGTCATTAGCACCTTTTTCATGTAGTTCTCTGTGTATTCTTGCCACTTCTTCTTAATCTCTTCTGCTTCTGTAGGTCCTTGTTGATTCTGTCCTTTATTGTGCCCATCTTTGCATGAAAATATGCAATTTTCATGAAGAGATTGCTAGTCTTTCCCATTGTAATGTTTTCCTCTATTTCTTTGCATTGTTCACTTAAGATATTTTTTATCTCTCCTTGCTATTCTCTGGAACTCTGCATTCAGTTGGGTATATTCTTCCTTTCTCATTTTGCTTCTCTTCTTTTCTCACCTCTCTGTAAGGCCTCCTCAGACAGCCACTTTGCATTCTTCCATTACTTTTTCTTGAGGATGGTTTTGGTCACCACTATCTGTGTACCCAAATGTTACAAATCTCTGTCCATAGTTCTTCAAGGCACTCCATCTACTGGATCTAATCCCTTGAATCTATTTGTCACCTCCACTATATAAGGGATTTGATTTAGGTCATTCCCGAATGTAGTCATGTAGTCATGTATGGATATGAGAGTTGGACCATAAAGAAGACAGAACACCAAAGAATTGATGCTTTTGCATTGTGATACTAGAAAAGACTCTTGAGAGTCCCTTGGACAGCAAGGACATCAAACCAGACAATTCTAAAGGAAATCAACCCTGAATACTCATTGGAAGGACGGATGCTGAAGCTGAAGCTCTAATACTTTGGCCACCTTATGGAAAGAGCTGACTTATTGGAAAAGCCCCTGATGCTGGGAAATATTGAAGGCAGAAGGAGAAGAGGGCTACAGAGGATGAGATGGGTGGATGGTATGACTGATTCAGTGGACAGGAACTTGGACAACCTCTGGAAGACGTTAAGGGGATGGGGAGGCCTGGTGTGCTGCAGTCCATGTGGTTGCAGAGAGTTGCACATGACTTGGTGACTGAGCAACAACAACAGCAATACCTGAATGGCCTAGTGATTTTCCCTTCTTTCTTCAATTTAAACTTTAATTTTGCAATGAGGAGCTGATGATCTGAGCACAGTCACAGTCAGCTCCAGGTCTTGCTTTTGGTGAATGAATAGAGCTTCTCCATCTTCGGATGCCAAGAATATAGTCAATCTGATTTTGGTATTGACCATCTGGTGATGTCCATATGTGGAGTTTTATTGGACATAGTTTTAGTGGCCTCTTTTATTATTGGAAGAGAGTGTTTGCTATGACCAGTGTGTTCTCTTGCCAAAACTCTGTTAGCCTTTGCCCTGCTTCATTTTGCACTCCAAGGCCTAACTTGCTTGTCACTCCTGGTATCTCTTGACTTCCTACTTTTTCATTCCAGTCCCCTATAATGAAAAGGACATGTTTTTTTGGTGTTAGTTCTAGAAGATCTGGTAGATCTTCATAGAACCATTCAGCTTCTTTGGCATTAGTGGTTAGGGCATAGTCTTAGATTACTGTGATGTCACATGATTTGCCTTGGAAGTAAAACGAGATCATTCTGTTGTTTTTGAGGTTGCACCCAAGTCCTGCATTATGAACTTTGTTTTGTTGACCATGAGGGCTATTCAATTTCTTCTAAGGGATTCTTGCCCACAGTAGTAGATATAAAGGTCATCTGAATTAAATTTACCCATTCCCGTCCATTTTAGTTGACAGATTCCTAAGATGTTGTTCACTCTTGCCATCTCCTGTTTGACCTTATCCAATTTACCTTGATTCATAGATCTAACATTCCAAGTTCCTATGTGATACTGTTCTTTACAGAATGGGACTTTACTTTCACTACCAGACACATCCACATCTTAGTGTTATTTACACTTTGGCTCAGTCTCTTCATTCTTTCTGGAACTATTTCTCCTGTCTTCCCTAGTAGCCTATTGGACACCTATCCACCTATGGGGTGGGGGGGTTGTTGGGGGGGGGTCTCATCTTCCAGTGTTATCCTTTTCATGCTGTTTGCGGGGTTCTCCAGGCAAGAATGCTGAAGTAGTTTTCCATTCCTTCCTCCAGTAGACCACATTTTGTCAGAACTCTTCACCATGACCCATCTGTCTTGGGTGGCTCTGCACGGGGTGCCTCGTACCTTCACTGAGTTATACAAGGCTGTGATCCATGTGATTATCACATGGTTATTGGTTAGCTTTCTGTGATTGTGGTTTTCATTCTGGAGACTGTGGGATTATAGTTTTTGCTTCTTCTGTCTGCCCTCTGATGAATGAGAATAAGAGGCTTACACAAGCTTTCTGATTGGAGAGACTGGCTGTGAGGAAAACTGGGTCTTCCTCTGGTGGGCAGGGCATGCTCAGTAAATCTTTAATCCGATTGTCTACTGATGGGTGAGGCTTTGTTCTCTCCCTGTCACCATCTATGTTTATACTCATAATATTTATTTTGCTTGTTTTAGAAATTAATACAAAGGAAATCAAACTACATATATACTTCAGTTACTTAATTTCTGGAAGAGACCTGTTAAAATTTCCCTAATAGTGGATTCCTCAATTCATCTTTATCAGTTTTATTGTATATATTTAGAGTAGTGTTCCTCAGTTCAGTTCAGTCGCTCAGTTGTGTCCGACTCTTTGTGACCCCATGAATCACAGCACGCCAGGCCTCCCTGTCCATCACCATCTCCCGGAGTTCACTCAGACTCATGTCCATCGAGTCCGTGATGCCATCCAGCCATCCTAATCCTCTGTTGTCCCCTTCTCCCCCTCCCCCCAGTCCCTCCCAGCATCAGAGTCTTTTCCAATGAGTCAACTCTTCGCATGAGGTGCCCAGAGTACTGGAGTTCAGCTTCAGCATCATTCCCTCCAAAGAAATCCCAGGGCTGATCTCCTTCAGAATGGACTGGTTGGATCTCCTTGCAGTCCAAGGGACTCTCAAGAGTCTTCTCCAACACCACAGTTCAAAAGCATCAGTTCTTCGGGGCTCAGCCTTCTTCACAGTCCAACTCTCACATCCATACTTGACCACAGGAAAAACCATAGCCTTGACTAGACAGACCTTAGTCGGCAAAGTAATGTCCCTGCTTTTGAATATGCTATCTAGGTTGGTCATAACTTTTCTTCCAAGGAGTAAGTGTCTTTTAATTTCATGGCTGCAATCACCATCTGCGGTGATTCTGGAGCCCAAAAAAATAAAGTCTGACACTGTTTCCACTGTTTCCCCGTCTATTTCCCATGAAGTGATGGGACTGGATGCCATGATCTTCGTTTTCTGAATGTTGAGCTTTAAGCCAACTTTTTCACTCTCCTTTTTCACTTTCATCAAGAGGCCTTTTAGCTCCTCTTCACTTTCTGCCATAAGGGTGGTGTCATCTGCATATCTAAGGTTATTGAGATTTCTCCCGGCAATCTTGTTTCCAGCTTGTGCTTCTTCCAGACCAGCGTTTCTCATGATGTACTCTGCATAGAAGTTAAATAAGCAGGGTGACAATATACAGCCTTGATGTATACCAGTGCATAAAAATTTTCTGGTTTTTCTCTTCCTAATGAACATAGGCTTTGATCATTATCAAATGACCCTCTTAATGCTAATAATCTGTTTTACCCTAAAATATGTTAGCTCTAGAGTTCAAAGTGTTAGTCATTCAGCTATGTCTGACTCTTTGTGACCCCATGGACTGTAGCCCACCAGGCACCTCTTCCAAGGAATTCTTCAGCAAGAATACTATGATGGGTTACCATTTCCTTTTCCAGGGGATCTTCCCAACCCAGGGATGAACCCCCATCTCTTGCATTGCAGGCAGATTCTTTACCATCTGAGCCACCTACTTCAGCTATTTTGTGGCTGGTAAATTGCTTTGCATAAATCCTCCTATTTTTTAAATTTAATTTTCCTCATTTTTATGTTTTAGAGGTGTTTCCTATAAACAGTCTGTAACTAATTGTTCCACTTTAATTCAACTTTTATTCCTTTAAGATCATAAATTAATCTTGGAAGAGGAAGGAAAAAGGAACCTGGGCTTATTTGCCTCCCTGAAAGGGTTTTTTGGGGGGTTTTCATCAGGGGTGCCACTTTCACAGGCTAAATAGCTGCAGTGAGAGAATAGCAAAATCGAGTTCTCTTGAATCACTTAGCCCCTCTTCTGGGTTTGGAGCTAAGTTTTTTTAATATATTCTCCAATGTAAAATGTATCTTCATCAATGCCTTTTGAGACCACACACTTGTTGGTAAGTTTTTGGTGTGAACTTATATTTAGATACATGTTTTTATTAACCAATCATAATTCAATACAATTATTTGCACATCCTAAAAAATTTATGATCCTCCAAGAAAAGTTTTTTCTCCTTCATCTAAGTCCCCTTTTCCACTTTGCCAATACTTCTATTCCATTACAACTCTTACTCTAGTTTTTATTTTAAATTGCCTTCTCCCATAGTAAATGATTAATTCATTGAGAATAAAGACTCTATATTATTCATATTTGTATAGTTCAGGACTACTATTGTGCTTTTTATTGGACCTTACACATAGTAGAAAATTAATAAAATGTCTGTTGAAAAAATGAACATATGAATAAATAGCTAAACATTAGCTATCCTGTGATGGAATTTAAATATCACAACATTCTGACCTTTAGTCTGAACATTAAAACCTTAGAGTTCTAGAAGACCATTTTAGATATTAAGAGTTAGAAGTCACAGTATCAGTCAGGATTCTTTGATTGTAAATAATGAAAACTCAACTAAAATATGATTGTATATGAGAAATTTAGGAATTCAAACACAGCTATACCCAGACCCCCAAAGATATCCTAAAACCCAATCACTTCATTTATTCACTGGTTTCATTCTCAGATTCTCTCCCCTTCTTGGTTTCCTTCTGTTTAGGTTTACATCATCCTTAATGCTATTCTGTCTTCCCAGTTGTTCCACTGTAAGCCAAAAATTTCTTTAGTTGGACTAACTTGGGTTTCTGGCTCATTACTGAACCAACCACTGTTTCTAGGCATGTGGATTATGCTGATTTAGGTCCTTGTCACATATCCATCCTTAAATTTAGTCAAGGGTACAGATACCTCCCCTCAAACTACATGAGGAAAGACTGCTTCATTAAGCAAAATTGGAATGCTTTTGCCTGAAAAAAAGATGAATATATAGAACAGTATACGTTCATTTCAATAATCCATCTCTTCCTATTAAAATTAAGAAAGCTGAGCAAAACAGCTAGATTATTGCCTAAACTCATGCAGTTTCTTAAATAGTGCTTATGTACAAAATAAGTCTGTGATAATATATTACAGACTTTTAAGCTTGAACAGTTTTTCATTTTTTGATTGTGTTTAGAACACAGCAATTATAAACCAGGATATATCATGAAGGAAAGATTCTCATGCAGTCTATCATTCTGCTCCATTCCAAACCAAAAACCAGTCATGTAGGTAGATCTACTATTTGGCATAGTTATTGTTACAGCTAAAAATTAGATTAAACCTTTAATGGTTATAAGCTTACTAAAAGCAATAATACAAAATGTAGCTTTTAAAAGAGTTACTTAAAGATCTGGCTTATTGCCTAGTTAGAGGAACAGAACAAAACAAGAAAAATGTTGCCATGTTAAATAAGAGATATATAATATTTGACAAAATAGGAAGATTTTTGTTTTAGTTACTGGATGAATTGTTATTCAAAGAGCATTTGACTTTTAATAGCATGCATTTAGATGAACAAAAGATGTATTTTAATCTTAAAATTGATGACTGTGTTCAGATAGTTACTTTCTTCTGTAAATTGTTCTCTCTTTTTTACTAGCTTGTATCAAGAAAGGAAGTAAGTTGAAGAACATTTCATATAAATAATGTGCTCCAGACTTTGCTAGTCTCTAAACAGATGTTAAAGCACTATATATCTTCTCCATCTGTTTTCAGACTTTGTGGACACTCTATCATCCATCAGTATTTACTGTACTAGTATCAGATTAACAATTAGGCCTATTGCTTTAATTCTAGTACATTTTATTAAAAATGGTCCAGTTGAAGAGTGACATACTGAGCAGATTATATGAATATTAACATATTCTTTAAAAATAAGTTTATCAGATGTTTTCCAAGGTTTTGGATGACATGAAGTTTTTTGCTTATCTATCCTCTAAATCGTTTTGATAATTTCCCAATGAGAAATGAATGGTATCAAATATTATTGCACATCTGAGACTAATGCCTAATGAAAAAGTATTAACAGAGCTATAAATGTTACTTTGTGTCCTTTTATTGCTTTTACAGGGATTCATTGGAAACAGAGGGCCTTCTGGACCTCCTGGTCTCAAAGGAACTCAGGTATGGAGAAATTAAATATCCAGTCAACAATTCTTTAAATTCAGATTTTTCTTTTTTATTTTTTATGGGATTTTAGTTTTGGCTCAAAGAAAACTGCATTAGATGGACAATTTTTTACCATTGAGGATTTCAAGTTACTATTTTGTATTGGCAGTTATGGGATGGAATTTGGAATTATTTTAATGTTCTGAATTCACTAAGTGATTTATGAAGTGGTCTCTACAAAATGGCTGAAGAATCTGAGCCCATAATCTCCCTCATATGTACTAGAATTTACATTTACCATTTGTGTCTATTTTATATTTCTAACCCATAAATTATTTTTAATTGAATTATGGACTGAGTAAAATGTTTTTAAACAAATATGATATATGATTTAAGAGGTCTGTAAGTGTTCAGATGTGGTAAATATGAACTGTTTATTTAAAGATAAAAAAAATCAGTATGTTTAGCAAATATGCTAAACATAAAGAGAATCAATACATTTATTATTTTAATTTTCTTAGAGAATAAAGTATAAAAATTATTTGTTTTATGTTTCTCTGTTTTGTCTACCCATACAATATTTAATCCTTAGAAGAATGCACAAAATTTTATATTTTATGACATTATAGCTGATTTGATCTAAAAAATGTTGGATCTGCAAATTAGATAAAAGGAAACTCTAAACATTGAACTCCATTTGTATAGGATCTGATATATCTTCATCTCTAAGGCTTAAGAAAGAACTGAGACTCAAAAACATTTGTTGAATAATTAAGAATCAGAATGTGCCAAGAGCAAACAGATTCTGTACCAATAATTTTTTAATAAAACAATTTGTACTGAAATCCATCTATTTATGTCAGAGATATAGAGTCCAAGAAAGTCAAGTCTGTCCTCATTTCACAATCTGAGTGATTCCTAATGCTGATTTTTCCAATGCCCTAATCAATTTCACTCTTATCTACTCTCAATTTTCTATGTTTATCTTATATCATCTATCAATTTGAAAATAATCCAAAAGTACATATCCTTGTTAATGTGATATGAGGTTGTCAGACAAAAAATTTAAATGTTATGGGGTGACATAGTTCTAAAATATAAGAAAATCACAGTATTATTTTTATTACATTTCAGAAAGAGCTTCAGACTTCAGAATAAATGGAATAAGAGTTTACATTTTTAAATACTCATCTCATGAGGTCATGACATGTTCTGATGTTTGTTTAAGGGAGAAGAAGGACCAACTGGATCCTTTGGAGAACTGGGGCCAAGAGTAGGTACCACATAAATAATTTTCAAAGAACGCTTCTCTTAAAACAATGGTTTTGTGTTTTTTAATAACACCAAAATTTAAGTTTATAGCAAAGGGCAAAGATTAAAACAAACTATAGTGGTTTATGAAGTGGTCTCCATGGTCTATAGCCAAATAACTCCCTCAAATAAAATAGTACTTTAACTAAAGTTTTTCAAGGATATTTTAAATTATATTATGCCTACTACATATTTGTGACACCATGGACTAGGGCCCATCAGGCTCCTCTGTCCATGGGATTTCCCCAGCAAGAATATTAGAGTGGGTTGCTGTTTTCTTCTCCAGGGATCTTCCTAACCCAGGGATTGAGCCCTAGTCTCCTACATTGCAGTATTCTTTACCAACTGAGCTATCAGGGAAGCCCTACAACTAAAAATTCCCAGGGATATTTTAAATGATATTACACCTACTATATATTTACTTATTCCTTCAGTTCATCCAGTCTTATGGTCTTAGTAATTTGTGCAAGTTATTTATCAAGTTTCTCAAAATGTCATATGAACCTAAATACATTAACTGTTTAGTAATACTTTGGAAATTTCTGTTTTCTGAGTTTGTTAGTAAATTTATAGAAGGCAAATAAGATATTTCCTGGCCAACTATTTTTTCAGATAATATTGTGTGGTAATATATGAATTACTTGTTTTCATGTTCTAAAAATGAATTTTTTAAGAATTTGGGGATACATGATGAAAGTTTACAGTATCATAAAATAATTAAGGTATGTACAACACATATATTTTAAGAGTCATTATTAGTCTCACAGGAAATTATCTCTCATTTTTTTCTTGAGAAGATCATAATGTATGATGTTCATCATTGGTTGAGATATAATGATCTCCTTAATCAAATCTTGTGTAATCAGACATCAGTTATTTGATATTAGAAACCACGTCCTATAGATTACTCCAGGATATTGACTTTCTCTCCTCCAAGGATCTTATCCTCTTATATCCTTCAGCTACTTACTGCTATGGACAAACCCTTGACCTTATCATTCCAGTTATAGAAACCTCTTAATTTTTAATTTTAAACTTTTCATTCCCCAACCATAACCTCCTTTTTTTCTGTTGCATTCTCTCTTGTGACCCAATCCAACAGTCCCAATGGAAATTTCAGTTCATTGATTCTAATAATATTCCATACTCCTTATCTCCCTCATGATCACGCATCTCTTCTAAATTTTAGGGTGCCCTTTGGATTGATTTGTAGACTTCTCTTTTCTTTATACACTTACTGCCTGGATGAACTGGTCCATTCTTATGGATTTAAATGCCATCAAATGCTAGTGATTTCCAAAATTATATGTTTAGATCAGAACCTTCTGCCCCTTAACTCCGTAGCTGTATTAACTACCACAAGATCCCTCCCCTTAGAGGTCTAAGAAAACTATCAAATGGAAATGTCCAAAACTGAGCCTTTAATTTACCCTTCAAACTTGTTCTCCCACAGTCTACCTCATTTCATTTGTATCCATATAACTTTTACCACTGAGTATCCATATAACTTTTCCCTTTTAAAAAGTCTTTACTCTATTGCCACCTTCTCATTGAGGTCTTTTTTGTTAGTTTTACCAAAATTTTAAAGAAACTCCCACAACAGTTTATATCTCCTGTCCTTCTTAATTTGATGTTCTTCAAATTTGCCACTACCTAGTATACCGTGTATTTTACTTATTTTTTTAAAATTATGTCATCCTCCATAGAATGTAAGCTCTATAAAAATGAAAGTGAAAGCCACTCAGTCGTGTTCCACTCTTTGTGACTGTACAGTCCATGGAATTCTCCAGGCCAGAATACTGGAGTAGGTAGCCTTTCCCTTCTCCAGTGATCTTCTCAATCCAGGGATTGAACTCAGGTCTCCCATATTGTGGGCAGATTCTTTACCAGCTGAGCCCCCAGGGAAGCCCAGGAATACTGGAGTGGTAGCCTATCCCTTCTCCAGCAGATCTTCCTGACCCAGGAATCAAACTGGGGTCTCCTGCATTGCAGGCAGATTCTTTACCAACGAAGCTATCAGGGAAGCCCTAAAGGCAAGTATATTTACTGCATTCCTCAATCCTTAGTTCCTAGAACTGTGCATGGCAAGTAGACAGACATGGTAGAATGAATGGCTAAGTTTGATAAAATGCATTTATCAAGTAATTTTGAAGTGCTTCATCTCATAGGATACACTGAATTTCATAAATTAGCAAACTTTCTGAAAGAAGAAGGATTAAACATATCTTTTTTCCCCCTGTTCCCTTCTAAGGGAAAACCAGGTCCAAAGGGGTATGCCGGTGAACCAGGACCAGAAGGCTTGAAGGTAAAGCAACTGATTTTCTTACCAGTTACATAGTATAATTTACAAAAGATAAATTTGTGACTTCCAGAACAGTATAAAATGAACACATATCAAAGATTTTTATTCAACTCCATTAATTGAGGGAACCAGTTATATGTTAAAGCTGGTTCAAATAGCATTTGAAATACTGTATGTCTCTATATCTTTATCTGTATCTAGATATATGTCTGTAAATATCTATGACTATGACTTTGTGTATGTCTGTAATTAGATATGCATTTTAATAAAGAAATATTAAGATTTGTGGTTATATATAGAACAATAACGGGCTTCCCCAGTGGCCCAGTGGTAAAGAAACCACCTGCAAGGCAGGAGCAGCCGGAGATGCGGATTCGATCCCTGGGTAGGGAAGATTCCCTGGAGGAGAGCATGGCAACCCACTCAAGTATTCTTGCCTGAAGAATCCCATGGACAGAGGATTCTGGCAGGCTACAGTCCACAGGGTCGCAATGAGTCAGACACGACTGAAGCGACTTAGCATGCATGTGCATAGGATAATAAACTATAACTTTATTTCTTAAATCTGTTCCACTGGTAGAAATCTACAAGTTAAAAATCTATAATGTTTAAATCTACATTTAGAAAATGTGTCTGTGTATCTTCACTAAGTCTGGGTCCTTTAACTGAAAGTATACAGTGAGTCTAAGTACATACTCTGGATCATCATTGGGTATTTTTAAGATTTTATGACATTTAAAAAAATGTACTACCAACCAACTTTTTTGCTTTGTGTTGAAGTTTTGTGTGATTTTTAGTAACACCAACAAATATAAAGTAATGCAGTGGTTTTTCATGTATAGCATTAAGTAAGGTCTGAAAGAAACTAACTTATGAGAATTGGTGATCAGTACAAGTTTAAAATTTAATGAAAAATTGAATTGTATCACAGATTTATTGCTTAATTTCTTAAATCTGGAGTTCAGAGGTCATTATATTAAACTCTTCATTTTTATTATACTGGAGATTAAGGGGAAAACAACACTCTTTGAGGCCAATAATAAATATGAGCTAAAATGTTTTTTAGTGTGTCAGCATGTCTGGGATTTATCTATACCTGACTCTCAAGTTACCTAGAAAAACTCCCAGAAAATAGATGCATGGTATTTATAAATAGAAGTCTTAGTTCTCTTTTACTGTAATTAATCCCTGTACTACCAAGTAACTAGAAAATTCACCATGAGCTACCATCCAGTCAAACTGGCAGGAAACTAATCTCAGTCATTACTGACATCCTGCCTCCTCCCTAGAGTTACATCAGCATCTGGGTGGCATCCGTGTTACCTAGGAAGTGAAGGAAGTTCTTTACTGTTCAATCCTCATACTTGTCCCTGCAGTTTCTTCTTTGGAATATCATATAGCTATTTCCTAGACCTGGCACTCCCTTGGGGGAACCTGGAACTCTGGGGGAGATTGTTAAGAGCCACCACCTTTCACAGAACCCTAGGATCTCTGTTCTCTCCATAGGCCTGGAGGAATTATTCCTCTCTCTCTTTGCATCCTCAAAGACAGCTCACCTCCTACATTCAGGCTGTCTGAAAACTCAAGCAGGAATGTAGGTAATCTGCAAGCAACTTTTGCTTTCTGCCTGTTAACACAGACCTCCCTTAAGATTATGTATCACAAAGGGTTTATATCCCTAACTGGAATTTGAGAGGACCATTAAGAAGGAGTTTTTTTTTTAAATTATATCTATATATGAATACACATATAAATACACACATGTATATTGTGTATATAAATATAAAATCAAATCCTGCCACAAATTTTCTATAAAAACTGTCTAATGAACTATTTTTTTTCTAGTGGGATAATTAATTAATTAATTTTTAATTAATTTATTTTTTAATTGAAGGATAATTGCTTTATAGAATTTTGTTTTCTGTCAAACCTCAACATAAATCAGCCATAGGTATATATATGTGCATCCCCTCCCTCTTGAACCTCCTTCCCATCTCCCTCCCCCTCCCACCCTTATAGGTTGATACAGAGCTGTTGCTTGAGTTTTCTGAGACAAACAGCAAATTCCCATTGGCTATCTATTTTACATATGGTAATGTAAGTTTCCACATTACTTCTCCATACATGTCACCTTCTCCTCCCCTCTTCCTGTGTTCATAAGTCTGTTCTCTTTGTCTGTTTCTCCATTCAGTTCAGTCACTTAGCCCTGTCCGACTCTTGGCGACCCCATGAATCGCAGCACGCCAGGCCTCCCTGTCCATCACCAACTCCTGGAGTTCACTCAGACTCACGTCCATTGAGTCAGTGATGCCATCCAGCCATCTCATCCTCTGTCATCCTCTTCTCCTCCTGCCCCCAATCCCTCCCAGCATCAAAGTCTTTTCCAATGAGTCAACTCTTTGCATGAGGTGGCCAAAGTACTGGAGTTTCACCTTTAGCATCATTCCTTCCAAAGAAATCCCAGAGTTGATCTCCTTCAGAATGGACTGGTTGGATCTCCTTACAGTCCAAGGGGCTCTCAAGAGTCTTCTCCAACACCACAGTTCAAAAGCATCAATTCTTTGGCACTCAGCCTTCTTCACAGTCAAACTCTCACATCCATACATGACCACAGGAAAAACCATAGCCTTGACTAGACGGACCTTAGTGGGCAAAGTAATGTCTTTGCTTTTCAATCTGCTATTTAGGTTGGTCATAACTTTTCTTCCAAGGAGTAAGCGTCTTTTAATTTCATGGCTACAGTCACCATCTGCAGTGATTTTGGAGCCCCCAAAAATAAAGTCTGACACTGTTTCCACTGTTTCCCCATCTATTTCCCATGAAGTGATGGGACCAGATGCCACGATCTTCATTTTCTGAATGTTGAGCTTTAAGCCAATTTTTTCAGTCTCCTCTTTCACTTTCATCAAGAGACTTTTTAGTTCTTCTTCACTTTCTGCCGTAAGGGTAGTGTCATCTGCATATCTGAGGTTATTGATATTTCTCCCGGCAATCTTGATTCCAGCTTGTGTTTCTTCCAGTGCAGTGTTTCTCATGATGTACTCTGCATATAAGTTAAATGAGCAGGGTGACAATATACAGCCTTGATGTACTCCTTTTCCTATTTGGAACCAGTCTGTTGTTCCATGTCCAGTTCTAACTGTTGCTTCCTGACCTGCATACAAGTTTCTCAAGAGGCAGGTCAGGTGGTCTGGTATTCCCATCTCTTTCAGAATTTTCCACAGTTTATTGTGATCCACACAGTCAAAGGCTTTGGCATAGTCAAGAAAGCAGAAATAGATGTTTTTCTGGAACTCTCTTGCTTTTCCCATGGTCCAGCGGATGTTGGCAATTTGATCTCTGGTTCCTCTGCCTTTTCTAAAACCAGCTTGAACATCAGGAAGTTCACGGTTCAGGTATTGCTGAAGCCTGGCTTGGAGAATTTTGAGCATTACTTTACTAGCATGTGAGATGAGTGCAATTGTACGGTAGTTTGAGCATTCTTTGGCATTGCCTTTCTTTGGGATTGGAATGAAAACTGACCTTTTCCAGTCCTGTGGCCACTGCTGAGTTTTCCAAATTTGCTGGCATATTGAGTGCAGCACTTTCACAGCATAATCTTTCAGGATTTGAAATAGCTCTACTGGAATTCCATCACCTCCACTAGCTTTGTTCGTAGTGATGCTTTCTAAGGCCCACTTGACTTCACATTCCAGAATGTCTGGCTCTAGATGAATGATCACACCATCGTGATTATCCAGGTCATGAAGATCTTTTTTGTATAGTTCGTCTGTGTATTCTTTGCTGCCCTGCAAGTAAATTATTCTGTACCATCTTTCTAGATTCCATATATAAGCGTTAGTATATGATATTTATCTTTCCCTTTCTGACTTAACTTCACTCTGTATAATAGGGTCTAGGTTCATCCACCTCATTAGAACTGACTCAAATGCACACACATATACATACACACACATATATTGTGTATATAAATATAAAATCCTGCCACAAATTTTCTATAAAAGCCATCTAATGAACTCTTAAAAACTAGAATTTTCAACATACTACTACAATGCTTTATTCAATACTTTATTTATTTATACAATACTTTATTTATTTATACAATGCTTTATTTATTTGCTATTTATCTAAATGTATATGGAAATAGAAAAGCAAGTTTTTGTAGTCTTTGAAAGTTTATTTCAAACTGATTACCCATATGACTATTAGGTTTCAGTACTGAAAATCAGCACCATCCAATAGAGTATAAAATATGAATTACAGATGTAGAGCCACAATAAAAAGGTGAAAAGAAATAGGAGAGATTAATTTTAGTAATATATTTTGTGTAACCCAAGATATAAAAATATTATCATTTCAACATGTTATCAGTATTAGTTATTAATGACATTTTTGTACAAAGTCTTTGAAATACATTGTGTATATTATATTTACATCACACTTCAGTTTAGACCAGTTAATTTCAAGTGCTGAGTAGCTATATATCATGAGTAACTCCAATATTGTTTGGTGAGTTTAACTGTCCCACACTGCAAAATAATTATTACTTTTCAGATATCAGGTAGTAGTTTAATCTCCTTTCTCTGGTATAAATAAAATGTGCATTCTTATCAGATTAATTACACGTGGCTCCCAAAACTGCTTTTCACTAGTCTGTGCTTTTGTTCGGGCTTTGCTCATGCCATTCCCCACCACTGAAAGTGATCTTTTCTCATGACCAGTGTAAAAGTCATCCAGGGCCCAACTCATATAGTTTGAAATACAGTTATGAAATAGAGTTTCATAATTTATTATTTGAAGTGACTGCTGTTTGGATTTTTATCAATTTATTTTTAACTGGATGGTAATTGCTTACAATTTTGTATTGTATTTTTTGTATGAATCAGCCATAAATATGCTTACATCATTTATACATACATACATAAGTAGAAACCTCCCTCCCAGCCCCACCTGATCCCACTTCTCTAGATTATCACAGAGCACTGAGTTGAGCTGCCTGTGTCGTCAAGCAACTTCAGCTAGCTCTCTGTCTGACATATAGTAAGGTATATGCTTCAGTGCTCTCTCAATTCATCCCACCCTCTCCTTCCCCCACCGTGTCTACAAGTCTGATCTCTATGTCTGCATCTCTACTCTTGCCCTGTAAATAGGGTTCATCAGGACCATTTTTCTACATTCCATATATATGTGTTAATATACACTGTTTTTCTCTTTCTGACTTATTTCACTCTATAACAAGTTTTAGGTTTACCTGCCTCACTGGAACTGACTCAAATTTGTTCCTTTGTATGACTGAGTAGTATTCAATTGTATATATGTGTAATACCATAACTTGTTTATCCATTCATCTGTCAGTGGCTGAACATCTGGGTTGCTTCCATGTCCTAGCTATTGTAATTAGTGCTGCAGTGAATATTGGGGTATGTGTGTCTTTTTGAAATACAATTTTCTCAAGGCGTATTCTCAGTTGTGGGATTGCTGGATCATATGGTAATTTTGTTGCTAGTATTTTAAGGAATCTCCATACTCTTCTGCATAGTGGCTATATCAGTTTACATTTCCATCAACAGTGTAAGAGGGTTTTCTTTTCTCCATCATCTGTTTGTAGATTTTTTGATGGACGTAGATTTTTGTAGATTTTTTTGTAGATTTTTTGATGATGGCTGTTCTGATCAGCGTGAGATGATTTTGATTTGCATTTCTTTAATACTGAAAGATGTTGAGCATTTTTTCACAGGTTTTTTTCACATACAGGCCACCTGTATGTCTTCTTTGGAGAAATGTTTGTTTAGGTCTTCTGCCCATTTTTTTATCGGGTCATTTGTTTTTCTGATAAGGTAGTATGGTATATGTACTATATCTTAACACTGCCAGCAGGCTATGGGATAGCAAAACCATAATTAGACACATTGGTATTTCTG